>NC_140993.1:32464232-33094127 GCF_052327205.1 Somniosus microcephalus | reverse complement strand
ATCTGCCCTAATATCTCCTTCTGTAGCTCGGTGTCAAATTTTGTTTTATAACGCTCCTGTGAAGCGTCTTGAGACATTTTACTACAGTAAAGGCGCTATATAAATTCAAGATGTTGTTGTTATTGTCATAGAAGTTTTATATGTCAGTGCAGGGGGAGGCAGGAATTAACAGGAGGCAGGTCACAGCTACTGGAGGAGGGCCTGCTACAGTTCAGAAAGTCTAAGCAAAGGGCGGTACAGATCCAACGATGAAAGTTGAGAAAGGTGGCAGATGATGAAACAGGTGAGCATGTCTTCTCTGAGAGCTTGTTGTTCTCTTTCCTTCCTTCCCAATCCTGGTCAATATGTCTGAAAGTGTCAACTTTTCGGACTTCCCCATACAGATGAGAGTGATGATGAAGCCTATGAGTACACATTCCTTTATTGTTGCCTTTTTTTATACCTTTAGAGGTCAGACTCTCCATGAACTTGCAGGAAGCAGCTTATCGAGCTCCCCGTCACCATTCCACAACTTGGCATGCAGAAGCCCAGTTATATCCTGAGACAGAGCATGAGGAGAATGCAGAGATGGAAACACTGAGCACTGGAGAGCAGGAAAAGGGAAAAAAAGGAGAGCGCCGTCTCCAGCATCTGCACAGGTACTGCATCTAGATCTCCACGGCCCTACATTTAGAAAAAGAATGCTTTCAGAGCATGCAAAAGTGTTGCAGTCATTGTCTCACAGCTCACCAGAGCCTAGTAGCTTCCACACCATACCGACAAGTGTAGAGGAGTACACATCCTGCTAGTGTGAAGTGCTGATGCACAGTAGTGAAAGCATGCAGACATCCATGAAGTAAGTGTTAGCTCTCAGACCATCTGCTGCACCGCCTCACACACTTGTTATTATTAGGTTCTCTCTTGAATGCTTAGACTACTGCAATACAAACCCTTGCTGCACTGTGGCAGCCTCCATGACAGGCTCACAGAAGAGGTAGCTCAAACAAGGTGGGAAATGGTGTCTGTCATGTGCCCGGCCAGTTCTACCACGGGTGTCTGACAGCCCTCGGACCTATGGGCGGAGTGGCAGAGTGGTCAGGGAAGGGGAAGGCTGCAACAGACTACGAACGTTGCTGCTATTCCTCCAAAAGGCTCCACTTCCACTGATATCAATCTCTCCCTCTTGACTGGAAACGAGCCTAAAAGCAGGCAGGTCTCGGCTGAACCATCTTGGGTCCTGGAGCCTCACGCAGCTGCCTTCTTCCTGCCCCGTTCCTGCCTCAGGGGAACCACTTATGTGAGGCATCAGCCTAGTTAACCACGCACAAAAGACAGCCATTGTTACAGAGGGTAATGTACTGGAAAGAGTTAGATTGACGCTCACAACTAGATGTTTGTGCAATAAGTGTGTAGGCTGCAGATTGTGTTTTGTGCAAAACCCTTTTGATGTTACTGGGAATTAAGATCTTTCCAGTAGGCTACATACTGTTAGGGACTGTGGATAGATTCAAAGTAAATTTTTCAGGGGTGTTTTTATTACAGAGGATGATCAAGAATGCAGGGTTTGTACTGAATGACATTGTCATGAGAAGCATTGTTTGGTTGTGGAGCACATGGCAGGTCATAATGACCCTAGATACCTTCCCTGGATTATATTGCAGGACAGCCAGAAACAAATTAGGTGTCAGAACCTCTACTTCAGAACGCACATAGTGTCCTCAAAGATCACTCAAGTGGAATCATGAGCTTCATTATATTTATGCGCTACATCATTAGATGGAGCCCACAATGATGTGATTAACCATGGCAACAGTGGGTCGCCAAGGTTTCCTAGCAGCCTGCACTTTAATTCTTGCCCTTTGTCAAACAAAGGCGGAATGATGGCTTGTTTGAGGATGGTGCAAGCTGCCAGAGAACCTAAAGCATTCTCCTGGACAATTTTGTGCCAGTGATCACAGGCTAGCTGGATTTTAAATGGAGTAGCAGCCTTTTCAATTCATGTAAGGGGCAGACCCACATGAGTTCTGCCACTCACTCCCTGTACCATGAGCAAGTCAATAGAGGCCAGGGGTATGTACTTGCTACTCCCTGACATCCATGGAGAAAACAATATGTTGCTTTGCCCTAGAAAACAAGGCCACCATGACCTGGTGGATGCACCAATGGACTCCCGAGTGGCTGATACAAGCCATGTCACCGATGACCTCTTGAACCCCTGCAGTGGCGTAGAAATTGAGAGCTGCGGAAATTTTCATTAATGCAGACATTGCGGTAGAAGCTCTAGACCGTGGTCTTGTTCCAGCAGGTGACAACCAGAGCCTTTGGAGGCATTGCTCCTCACCATGAACCATGGATTTCCATCAGGGCCTATAAACCCATTCAGTTAGGTATCTCCAAACTAATGCTCTCCTCCTCTGGTACGGTCTTACTGTTGTTGCCTCTGAAAAGAAACTCCTGCTCATCCTCCTCCTCTTTAGATAGCACCAATGCAGAGGGATTCCAAAGGGGGGCTTCATCGTGCTGCTTTGACACCTGTCTTCACTGCAGCCAAAAAAATTGGGAGACGTTATCCCTTTAAGATCTGGAACGGCAACAAAGCAATTAAGTTTTCTCAGTAACTAAACTTCCTGTACCTCAGAATTCTGGCTGAATCAGGCCGCAAGCACACAAGAAGCTCTCCATTTTTGTTGGCTAGCACCCCACTTGCATGTGGACAGGTTGAACATGGCCTTTTTTTACCGGTGCTGGGGCAGGAAATCACGCCTCAGGTCGTTCCGACATCGGGCACGTGAGAAAACGGATTCATTTTGAATAACCTGTGTCTTCTTTTGTCCCCGTGCTGTGAAGGCCTTTTTTTCAAATGAGGACAGGAAGCTTGTGGGTAGTCCAGTAGGAGCGGAGGCCCGGCACTACGGTTCTCCAGCCATAGTCCCCCAGTTGGCTGCACCTCCCGTTCAGATGTTCCTGGGGCGCTATACCCAGGAAAATCAGCTGTGCCAGCTGGAGTAGGATGACTAAGGCAAGGGAGAATGAAGGATTCCATCTGTGGCTTCCCACAATCATTGCTTCTTCTCTATTGAGCCTCCAAAAAAACCATGGAAAACATGTCGACCATGCACCAGGAATACTTGAGGCTTTCTATATTTCACTTTCTGCTTATGTGGGACATATTAAAGATTCTCAAGCAAATTTATGCAGCATCTGCGCCGGCTCCTGGCGCCAGCCTCCTCTCTCCTTTTGTTCAGCGAATGAAAGTTTCTTCTGTTGCAGGCAGCGGGGCAGCTGTTGCAGGCTGCTCGCCACCCAGTGCAGCCGCATGTCAGAATATAGCTGGAAGATCCCCGGCAGACCCCGAGCTAGAACAGAAGAAAAACGTCGCCTTGCCCTTCCCACAGAAATAGCACCTACCAGCTGCCGCTGACACCAACAGGCAGCAAACGGAGCAGACTCCAGAGCATGTGGGGAACTACCTTTTCAAACATTAAAAAATGGGATCGGCCCAGTTTTGAAGTCAGTTTTCAGTTTTACACAAATGTCAAGCAGGGAGGAATAATTGGGCACCGCAAAGGGGAGAGTTATGGGGGGAAAAATTCAGTATCGCCCCATTTGGGGCGCCATTATCGGCCGTGCGCAAAGTTTAGCGCCTGGCGCTAATTATCGCCTCCGACGGCAAACTTGGCTTTTATCGCCCCTGGAGGTGATTGTGGCACTAAATCAGGCGCTTCACACCTGTCTTAAGGCGCAAAGGCCGAGGAGCGAGGCGCTACCTCAGAGCGCTGGCGAAGCAAGGAAGGGCAAATCAACATGAACCTGCAAAGTGCTGCTCAGTACCCAAAACCCCTTCACACAGCATTGAATCTCTCCAGAAGTCTCTCTCTCTCTCAGAATCCGTGGTGCAAAAATGTCACCAACAAAAAAAGGCAGGAAGCGGTCGCCTTTAAATAGCACTCCCCCAGTCCCTTCCTGACTGCAAAACACTCCCCTCAACCTGTCGTTGCTAGCGGCAGGCGGTAAGGCAGGGGGCGCCACTCAATATCCGGTCCGGGGCGCTACCGGGGCATTGCACGCTCGACCGACGTCGCGATCTGCCGGCGCAGGAGATCGTGGCGGTAGTGTTTAGTGCCGCCGCAAAATGTCTAGTTAATTTTGCAAGCGGCGCAAACATCGGCGTGCCCGGGCGCTAGTTGCTTTGCGCCCCATTAGCGCCCTCTTAAGGCGCTAACAGGAGGCGCAAACAACTGAATTTTTCCCCCATGATATTAAAGCATCATAAGATCGTTATTTAATCTTCTTTTAAGAGGGCACACTCCACATTGGCAAACCCTTTTTTATTTTGTCCGTTTACAAATGCATGGCACAATGACATAGACTGTGTTGGTAACACTTCGCTTGTTGTTGTTGTGGCAAAAAAAGACGCATGACTGTTTTCTCCCTTCCTCCTCCCCACCCCCACCACACAAAAGAAGATTTGCCAGAGAATGTTTTTAATGAAGGCGGCACCCCTTTAATAAACTCATTTGTAACAAAAAAAATCTCCTTTGCGTAAAGAAAGCATTTTGCATCTCAAAAAGAGTAAATCAATTTGTCACACTCCAGACTGTGACCGGCTATGATACTATCAGGAGGCAGAGCTAATTTTAACTTCGGCTCCGAGACTTTCATTGAAGGGTGATCGTTGGTGTAGAAATGGATTCTCAGCCTGTTTGCATGATTGATTGCAACCTTGTGATTACTGGCTGTTTTGGCAAGTCAGTGTCAATGCTTTTCAGTGTCACCCTACTTACAGTCAGGCAAATTAAATAAAAGTTCATAGTAAAATACTATAATACGCTGAAGTAAAAATGTAAATGTCAGGCAATGATGTTAAGCTGAAGTGACCTTTAGTGTGCAGGAATATACTGCTGTGTGTTATACAGACTGGTCCTTGTAACTCGCTGGGTCCAATTCTCCAATTCTTATAATAGGCTTCTTCGGCAGCACCTCCCAAACCTGCGACCTCTTCCACCTAGAAGGACAAGGGCAGCAGGATTATGGGAACGCCGCCACCTTCAAGTTTTCCCCTCCAAGTCACACACTATCCTGACATGGAAGTATATCGTTGTTCCTTCATCGTCGCTGGGTCAAATCCTGGAACTCCCTCCCTAACAGCACGGTGGGAGTACCTTCACCACACGGACTGCAGCGGCTCAAGAAGGCGGCTCACCACCACCGTCTCAAGGGCAATTAGGGATGGGTAATAAATGCTGGCCTTGCCAGTGGCGCCCAGAACCCATAAGCGAATAAAAAAATATATATATACAATGGAATAGATGATCAGCATTATTAAATTTTGAATCACCTTCTGGTATTTTGGTTGCAGAGAACAGTTGAATTTGAAATTGTGGCCTGGCTTTTCCGGGGCCTATGACCACGTATGCGGCCCTAAGTGCCCCGCAAGTTTCAGCTTGACAGATCCACCGCATCCCCGGGAAATGGACATTCGCTGGTGCAGGGTTGGGCTACTCCTGCCCAGCAAATGCCCCGTGAAACTCCTATGCCTGGTAAAAGCAGGCGTAGGGCCTTCTTTTAACATAGAAACATAGAGATAGGAACAGGAGTAGGCCATTCGGCCCTTCGAGCCTGCTCCGCCATTTAATGAGATCATGGCTGATCTTCGTCTGAGATCATAGCTGATCTTACCAGTTCAGTACCCCGTCCCTGCCTTTTCTCCGTAACCCTTAATCCCCTTAGCCTTCAGAAATATATCCAATTCTCTCTTGAAAATATTTATTGAATTAGCCTTCACAGCCCTCTGTGGCAGGGAATTCCACAGGCTCACCACTCTTTGAGTGAAGAAATTCTTCCTCATCTCTGTTTTAAATGATTTGCCCGCTATTTTTAGACTGTGGCCCCTGGTTCTGTGCTCCCCTGCCATTGGAAACATTCTCTCTGAATTCAGCCTGTCCAGGCCTGCCATAATTTTATATGTTTCGATGAGATCCCCTCTCAATCTTCTAAACTCCAGTGAGTACAAGCCCAAACTATTCAATCTCTCCTCGTAGGTCATTCCCGCCATTCCAGGTATCAGCCTGGTGAATCGCCGCTGCACTCTTTCCATGGCAAGAACATCCTTCCGCAGATGGGGCGACCAAAACTGTACACAATACTCCAGATGCGGTCTCACCAGCACCTTGTACAGCTGTAGTAAGGTATCCCTATTCCTATACTCGAACCCCCTTGATATGAAGGCCAACATACCATTTGCCTTCTTAATCGCCTGTTGCACCTGCATGCTCTCCTTCAGTGACTGGTGCACAAGAACACCCAGGTCCCTCTGCACTTCCCCATCTCCCAATCTATTGCCAGTTAGATAATAATCCACCCTCCTGTTTTTACCCCCAAAGTGGATAACCTCGCATTTATCCACATTATAGTGCATCTGCCACGTATCCGCCCATTCCCCCAACCTGTCCAAATCGCACTGTAGCCTCCTGACATCCTCATCAGAGCCCACCCCTCCTCCTAGTTTAGTGTCGTCAGCGAATTTGGAAATATTGCATCCAATTCCCTGATCCAGATCATTTATATATATTGTGAACAGCTGGGGTCCCAGGACAGATCCTTGCGGCACCCCGCTGGTCACTGCCTGTAGGTTATTTTTAGCCCCTTTAAAACATTTACATTTATTTGCAAAAAATTAAAGTTTTGTTTTAAATGTTTAATTTCATTGTATTTTAATTAAGTACACACACGGACAGCAGAGGTTCAAGAAGGCGGCTCACCACCATCTTCTCAGGGGCAATTAGGGATGGGCAATAAATGCTGGCCTTGCCAGCGATGCCCACATCCCATAAAATGAAAAAAAAAAGATTTATTTTCATTTAACTGGTGTGTAATGGTGTTTTTTATGGGGTTCCTATTCATGCTTACGGGGATTCCACCCGTAAATGGAATCCCCATAGCATAATGGGGATCCCCCTTTTCATTGGTTGGGCTGGCCCACATGATCCCAGGGACGCTTGCGAACTGTGTGTGCACCCCTGGGATACCTGGGCCCTTATGCAGGTCTACGCGTAGAGGCCCAGGATTGCGAGTCTATGAACCTCCGGGACCATCAGGTAGGTTCGTACTTTTCTTGCGGTTCAGAGGCTTTCGCCTGCGGGAAGCCTTCTGACTGCAAATTCAGGCCCAATATTAGCAAGCCAGCATCTAAGACAAACAGGCTAATGCCACCATTAAAATGATAGACAGAGAAATGTCATACAAATGTACTAAACATTTGGCCATTAATATCATAGACAATCATTTCTAGGCTATAACATAGCAATGCGTAGTGGCAATAAAACCCAGCTAGCTCCTCATAGTGTTTAGATTCGTGTACAAGAACCACTCAACCTATTTTTATCTGCCTTCTGTTTGAGGCCAAGCCTATGTGTTCTATTCTGGGATTTTATTCCCCAGAATTTGCCCTTTTTGTTCTAAATGCTGCCACTCCAGACATGGTGTTAAGAAAAATCAGGGATTCAAACAGCCGCCAAATCAATCCAAAGCAGACACACTGCCCTCTCCACCCTGATAACCGAGAGCTCTACTGCAGCAGTCTAAGCATCCATGGGAGGGCCTCTGTCACAAAGACTTCCTCTGTAGATGTCTCTGGAGCTGCCACATACTGCATGGTGGATTACAGTGCTGTTAAATGGCTTTCCAATGTGCCATGCATGGTGCTGGTAGAATTCACTGTCAGTTATGGGCCCCATCAGTGCCTGGTGCTCTGTCAGCTCATTTGTTTAAGTGCAGGGCCTGTGAGCTGCGAGTCCCCCCCCCCCGCCCCCCCCCACCCCCCCGCCCCCCCCCCCATATTCTTCAGCGGAGAGGCAGCGCCTCCCAATCCACTGGCCACTGTCGGGTTGTCAACTCTATTTGGGCATATTCCTGGAGGTGTCACCATATGACTCTCTGACCGCCCTGCCCTCACACTCCCACCATTGGTCGCCCAACCGCGAGGCTCACTGCCTTCCCACGGCCAATCGGAAAGACTCATTACCCGACAAGATGATTTTTGATTGATTTTTGCAGGGGAGTTCTCCCCGGTGTCCTGGCCATTATTTATCCCTCAATCAACATCACTAAAAACAGATTATAGGAAACTTTGTTATATCCGGCACCGACGGGACCGAGCTGTTGCTGATCTATCAAAACTGCCGGACATACCAGCGTTAATGTTGAAGCATACGGAGATTTGCAGCTCCGTATCTGGCAACAAACACTGTTGCTTAGCAACAGCTTCTAAACAGTTGGCCGTACCTTAGAAGCATCTCCGTAGCTTAGCAACAGCTTCAGAGAGACTTTCCAGAGCCTGACTGTTGAAAAAAAAGCCACGAGAAGAAAAAAAACCTAACAAAACAGCTCCTGATTTCTGCCGGTAGATCGAGGTTTCCGGACATACAACCTCCGGATAAACCAAAGTCTCCTGTATCTGGTTATTACCACATTGCTGTTTGTGGGAGCTTGCTGTGTGCAAATTGGCTGCCGCATTTCCTACAACAGTGACTACACTTCAAAAAAGTACTTCATTGGCTGTAAAGCACTTTGGGATGTCCGGTGGTCGTGAAAGGCCCTATGTAAATGCAAGTCTTTCTTGTCAGTCAAACAGCATTTTTACCCCCCATCTCAGATATTTCTATTACAAATAACCGAATTGTTCAAAGAATTTTTATATAGAAACACAATTTTTTATTGCCCTGATGATTTCTCTCCCGGGGTTTGCTCACAGCGGTGTCCTGGAGATTAGTCTGTCATTCCTGGAGACTCCAGGGCAATCCTGGAGGGTTGGCAAGTCTACTGGCCAGCAACCTCCTCCTCGTGTTGTGCCACCACTAGCTGCTCCTGCTCATTCATGCTCCACGTGCCACCCACTGCATTCCCTTCTTCCTCACTCTCTAATTCCCCGGGAATGGATGTCTGTGAACTGGTGCTTGGAAGGGACGGAGTGTTTGAGGGTGCGTGCTGACATTGCTGGATGCCGAGTGGCCTGTTTCTTGGTTCACATCACATCAGGAGGAGGAACCGAGGCAAACAGCGATGCACCTGTAGTGGCACTTGCCCCACGCAAATTAGGTGCCCTCCTCCCCTACTGACCTAAAGCCACAAAACTAAAAGAAAAAGCATACACAAATGCAAAAAATAACACAGATCGTGGCGAATGGGAAAAATACAAAGAACAGCATAGGGTGACAAAACAGATAGTAAGAGCTACAAAAAGGGAGTATGAAAAGAAACTTGCAAGGGATATCAAAATCAATGCAATTAAAAAACAAATTATATTAGGAAAAAGAGGGTGGACAGGAGCAATGTTGGCCCCTTGTAAACTGTGATATTGTCAATGATAAAAAGGACATGTTGAATAATTACTTTGGCCGGAATTTTCTGGGGTCTGTATGGCGGGAATGGTGATGGGTCGGGTGGGATATTGGAATAAAGTGAGAGCGGGTCAAGAATCCGTCATCAGCCCGCCCCCCACGCGCCTTTCCCAAGGGCATGTTTGCCGGTGAGGCAGTGACCCAACCGGCAGAGGCGGGCGACCTAATTGAAATCATTATCAACTTGCTTACAGACACTTAAGAGCCTTTTCCCCCCTACAATTCAAATTTCTCTGCATGGCCACGGGATTCACGCAGCTCAGGAACCACATCTGTCAGCCTGAGGCGGGAGTTGAGTGGCCATTGCTCCAGCTGATTAGTTGACAGCATCAAATGCAGTTTAAAAGCTCCCACCTGACAACTGATCACTTTCCTCAGGCAGAAGCTGTTGCTGACTACATTCCCAGCACAGATTGAGCTTTCTGCAGGCTGCAAGTGTTTCCAGCAAAGCCTCCATCCAGTGTCACGGCATTGGAAGAACCTCTTTCACCATTGACAGATTGCTTCTGCCAACTCTACTTCATCTGCTATCTCTTCTATCAGCATGAGTGCCATTTATACTGTCTCACCTTGGTCCTCCGAATCTGACCACGATGAGCTTCAATACCAGCAGCACCAGGCACACCAGCAGCACCAACAACAACACCACCAACCTTCTCCTCGATGCCTTGATGCTCCACAGGATAGAGGGCATCAGTGCAGGGCTGCACCATACCGGAGGCGATATCCCCAACTCAGGGTATACAGGCAGAGGATGAGCTTCCTCAACATGACTGAGCAGCAGTGCCAAAGGAGGCTCAGGTTATTACGCCAGGTGGTTGCAGACATTTGCAGTTTGTGGAGCAAGACCTGCAGCCCAGAGCAGCGGGTGGACACACCTTACCAATGGCTGTCAAAGTCACCAGCGCCCTCAACTTCTTCACCTCAGGCTCCTTCCAGGGATCTGCAGCAAACATTTGAGGCATCTTGCAGTCGGCCGCCCACAGATGCATCTCACAGGTCACCGATGCCCTGTTTGGCAAGTCAGCCAATTATATCAACTTTGCCACTGATGAAGCCAGTGTTACTGAGCAGGCGCTCAGCTTTGCCACTCTGGCTGGTTTCCCATGGGTGCAGGGCGTCATCGACTGCACACATGTGGCCATCAGGGAGGCCAAGGATGGCCTCATCATGGCCAGATTTACTTAACTTTACATAGTATACCCATATGGCTGCCACATGTTTTGCCAAGTTGGCAACAGACACACTATTAAGCATCCCTACAATGACCAATCCATTCCTTTCACAGTCACCACCATTGCTGGAAGTAAAGTTATGTCTCACCCTTCACTCCAACTCACTAAACCACTTCCAAAGTTCCACACAAATTTAGCCATGACCGGAAAGTGGTGAAAATAAATATTTTTATCTGTGACATCACAGTAACAGAAACTTAACACAAACAGTTATGAAAACACCAAAGTGGTTACCCTTGTGCATCTACTTGTGGCTTCAGCAGAGATAGAGGTAGAGGCAGCCTGCTCACTTCCCTGCTGCGACTGCTTAGACACTTTTGGCGGTCGTCCTCTGGGTTTTGGAGCCTGTGATGGCCCCACCAAAGTCTGCTCCTCCTGCGACTGTACAGGGGCAGACTCGGCCATCGCTGTCCGGGGAGGTATCTGGGGCTCTGACTGAGGGGGTGGCAACAGGGAAGAAGTGTGAGTGCATTAAGAGGAACCCCAGTTCCATGTCCCCTCTCACCATCATCCCTCTCATGGGCCACCCGCATTTCCCTGCTGGAGAGCACCTTGCTGCACATCAGTGGGGCCATGAGGACCCACATCTACACTGACATCCCTCCTAGAGAGGACGTCTATGACCCTCTGCCATCTATCCTCCATAGATACCAATCTATTTTCCACAGATAGCCATCTATTCTGTATAGAGACCTTGTGCTCCTCTCAGTGGCGCATTACCTGCTCCATGCAGGTGGCCATCCTATCCATGGAAGAGCCTACAGTCGCCATCACCTGCGACATGGCGGTGCTCATGTTGGAGATAGACTCTTCCATTCTCTGAACACTGGTAGTATTCGCGCTAGCAAAACCTGTCAGAGCCTCCTGCACTTGTTCCTGCAGGGTACGGTAGCATCGTGCTTATGTCACTGGGCTATTAATCCAGAGGCCTGGACTAATGATCCAGAGACGTGAGTTTAAATCCCACCACGGCAGCTGGAGAATTTAAATTCAGTTAATTAAATAAATCTGGAATTAAAAAAGCTAGTATCAGTAATGGTGACCATGAAACTACCGGATTGTTGTAAAAACCCATCTGGTATCACTAATGTCCTTTAAGGAAGGAAATCTGCTGTCCATTCCCGGTCTGGCCTATATGTGACTCCAGACCCACAGCAATGTGGTTGATTCTTAACTGCCCTCTGAAATGGCCTAGCAAGACACTCAGTTGTACCAAATTAAGCAGCACTGTGAGAGTACCTTCACCACACGGATTGCAGTGGCTCACCACCACCTTCTCAAGGGCAATGAGGGATGGGCAATAAATGCTGGCCTTGCCAGCGACGCCCACATCCTACGAACGAATAAACAAAAATCTCCAGAATTGCCCTCTTTCTGGATGGCCCCCGAGGCTCAGTGTCTGCACGCAGCTGAGCAGAGCTGGGAGAGTCCTGCACCCAATGACGAGGAGTCTCCACTGCTGTGCCTGTCTCCACTATCTGCTGTTGCTCAGTTGTGATATGTGACACACCAGGTGACAACACTACACTAGCTCGCGAGGGACCCACCACGGTGTGAGTATCTGCGCTGGTCAGGGTGGCCATTGATGCCGTTCCACTGCCAGCTCTCTCCCTCTCCCTCTATTGTGGGCTCTCTTTTCCTGCAAGGAGGGAAAGAAGAGAAGGTTGAGTGAGAGTGATGGATGAGTGTAAGGAATGGATGGGTTACATCTTTAGAGGGAGACTATGATGGATTGGGGTGGCAATCCAAGTGGCCTTCTTGTATGTTGTTAGTTGGCATGATTGCACTAGGATGAGGGTGAGTGTGAGGGGTGGCTAGTAAGATGGGGATGTGATAATGTAGATAGAGAGAGAGGGAAGGGTGGAGGTGCAAGGTTTGTTGGTGTAAGGATGTGCAGGAGAAGGGTTGGGAAGGCAGAGTGATGGGGATGTGTTGAGAGGCACAGCAGGAGGAAGTTGAGTGTGGCTTTGGACTCACCTTTCCTGATCTAACAAGATCACTGAAGCATTTGCGGCACTGCGCCCAGGTCCTCCTGACAACATCCCTGCTATTTACCCCCTCTGCTATTTGGAGCCAGGCTCCTGTGCTCTCCTGGGGTGGTCTCTTCCTCCCATCAGTAGGGAAGAGGACCTCCCTGCCTGCATATGGAGGGAGTCATCGGAGAACCTGGGTGCAGCCCTCTGCCTCTGTGCAGTCATCTCTGGTGGTGTGCGCAGCAGTGGAATAGTGAAGTGCACTGCCTGCACTATCCTAGATGAGACTGCAAATGCAATGTGGCCATGGCTCCTCGCTGAAAGCGCGTCATCGATGATGTCACCAGACCTGCACCTTTTAATTGGGTCTGGTAATGTGCAGGACGGGCTTAATATGCCCCATTAACGGAAACTCGTCCTGTGGAGCGGAATGAAGCCAGCAACGGGGTCACGACCCGCCATGGCAGCCGCCCACACCGGACCAGCCCAGGTAGGGAAAATTCCGGCCTTTGCGTCAGTATTTACAGTAGGAGAAGAGGATAGCATGCCGGAAAACCCAAGGAAACTAATATTGAATCAAGGACGGGGACTCAACAAAGTTAACGTAAGCAAAATAACAGTAATGAAGAAAAGAATGGCACTAAAGAGTGACAAATCCCCAGGACCAGATGGTTTCCATCCCAGGGTTTTAAAGGAAGTAGGTGAGCACGTTGCAGATGCCCTAACGATAATCTTCCAAAGTTCTCCCGATTCAGGAGCCGTTCCGTTAGATTGGAAAATTGTGCATGTCACTCCGCTATTATGAGAGAGGGAAACCAGGGAATTATAGACCAGTTAGCCTAACATCTGTTGTCGGGAAATTGCTACAGTCTATAATTAACGATAGAGTGACTGAACACCTTGAACATTTTCAGCTGATCAGAGAGAGCTAGCATGGATTTGTGAAAGGTAGGTCATGCGTGACAAACCTGATTGAGGTATTTGAAGAGGTGACTAAAGTAGTGGACAGGGGAATGTCTATCGATGTTATTTATATGGACTTCTAGAAGACATTTGATAAAGTCAAAAGCAAAATACTGCGGATGCTGGAAATCTGAAATAAAAACAGAAAGCGCTGGAAATACTCAGCAGGTCAGGCAGCATCTGTGGAGAGAGAAACAGAGTTAACGTTTCAGGTCGATGACCCTTCATCAGAACTTTGATAAAGTCCCTCATAAGAGACTGTTAGCTAAGGTTGAAGCCCATGGAATTGAAGGCAAATTATTGAGCTGGTTAGGAAATTGGCTGAGTGGCAAGAGACAGAGAGTAAGGATAATGGGCAGGTACTCTAATTGGCAGGATGTGATAGTGGTGTCCCAGAGGGATTGGTGTTGGGCCTCAACTATTCACTGTATTCGTTAACAACTTAGATGATGGGATAGAAAGCCGCATATTCAAATTTGCCGATAACACAAAGATAGGTGGCATTGTAGGCAGTGTAGATAAAAGCATAAAATTACAAAGGGATAGCGACAGATTAAGTGAATGGGCAAAACTGTGGCAAATGGATTTCAATGTGAGCAAATATGAGGGCATCCACTTTGAACCTAAAAAGGATAGAACAGGGTACTTTCTAAATGGTGAAAGGCTAAAAACAGTGGAGGTCCAAAGAGACTTGGGGTCCGAGTACATAAATAATTAAAATGTCATGAACAGGTACAGAAAGTAATCAAAAAGGCTAATGGAATGTTGGCCTTTATATAGAATACAAGGGGGTAGAAGTTATGCTGCAGCTGTACAAAACCCTGGTTAGACCACACCTGGAGTACTGTGAGCAGTTCTGGGCACCACACCTTAGGAAGGATATATTGGCCTCGGAGGGAGTGCAGCGTAGGTTTACTAGAATGATACCCGGACTTCAAGGGTTAAATTATGACGAGAGATTACACAACTTAGGGTTGTATTCCCTAGAATTTAGAAGGTCAAATGGTGATTTGATCGAAGTTTTCAAGATATTAAGGGGAACTGATAGGGTAGATAGAGAGAAACTGGGGCAGGAGGGAGCTGTTCCGTCGGGACGGGCTTCACTTGGCCAGTGCTGGGACTAGAGTCCTGGCGGATCATATAACTAGGGCTGTAGAGAGGGCTTTAAACTAACTAGTGGGGGGGAGGTTCCTAGAGAGCAAATAATAAAAATGACAACAGAGAAGGTCATAGACTTAGGTAGCAGTGGGGAAATTAAAAACCAGAGCGTGTCAGGAAGGGGCAGAAGGTATGGAGTAAAAGGTAAAGTAATAAAAAGGGCAAAAGCAGGAACTAAGTGTCACAAAACATCTTTGAAAGTTCTCTATCTGAATGCACGTAGCATTCGTAACAAAATAGACGAGTTAATGGCACAAATAACTACATATGGGTATGATCTTGTGGCCATTACAGAAACATGGCTACAGGGTGACAATGCCTGGAATTAAACATACCAGGTTATTTAACGATCAGAAAGGACAGGCAGGAAGGAAGGGGAGGTGGGGTGGCTATGTTAATAAAGGAAGGAATCACTGTAATACAGAGAAATGATATTGGGTCAAAAGATCTGGATAATGAAACAGTTTGGGTGGAGGTAAGGAATAATAAGGGGAAAAAAACATTAGTGGGCGTAGTCTATAGGCCGCCGAACAGTGGCAACTCTGTTGGACGGAGTATCAATCAGGAAATAGTTGAGGCTTGTAATAAGGGAACATCTATAATTATGGGGGATTTTAACTATCATATTAATTGGACAAATCAAATTGGGCAGGGCTGCCTTGAGGATGAGTTCATTGAATGTATTAGGGATGGGTTTCTTGAGCAGTATGTAACTGAACCGACCAGGGGGCAAGCAACCTTAGATCTGGTCCTGTGTAACGAGACGGGATTAATTAAAAATGTCCTAGTAAAGGATCCCCTTGGAATGAGTGACCATAACATGGTTGAATTCCATATTCAATTAGAGGGTGAGAAGGTTGGATCTCAAACAAGCGTGCTAAGCTTGAATAAAGGAGACTATGAAAGTATGAGAGCGGAATTGAGTAGAGTGGATTGGGAAAATAGATTAAAGGGTAAGACAATACATGATCAGTGGTGTACATTTAAGGAGTTATTTTACAACTTCCAAAAAATATATATTCCACTGAGAAGAAAAGGGTGTAAAAGAAAAGACAGCCATCCATGGCTAAGTAAAGAAATTAAGGATAGTATTCGACTAAAAACAAGGGCATATAAGGTAGCCAAATCTAGTGGGAGGATAGAGGATTGGGAAAACTTTAAAAGACAGCAAAAAATAACAAAAAGATTGATTAAGAAAGGGAAGATAGATTATGAAAGTAAATTAGCAAAAAATATAAAAACAGATAGTAAGAGTTTTTATAGTTATATAAAAAGAAAAAGGGTGGCTAAAGTAAATGTTGGTCCCTTAGAGGATGAGACCGGGAAATTAATGATGGGAAATATGGAGATGGCAAAAACACTGAATGAATATTTTACATCAGTCTTTACAGTAGAAGACACTAAGTATATCCCAACACTGGACAAACAGGGGGCTAAAGGGGGGGAGGAGCTAAACACGATCAAAATCACTAAGGAAGTGGTACTCGGTAAAATAATGGGACTCAAGGCGGATAAATCACCTGGACCTGATGGCTTACATCCTAGGGTCTTGAGGGAAGTGGCGGTAGGGATTGTAGATGCATTGGTAATAATTTTCCAAAACTCCCTGGACTCAGCAAAGGTCCCGGCAGACTGGAAAACTGCAAATGTAACACCCTTATTTAAAAAGGGCAGTAAACAGAAGGCTGGAAACTATAGACCAGTTAGCCTAACATCTGTGGTAGGTAAAATTTTGGAGTCCATTATTAAGGAGACAGTAACAGGACATTTGGATAATCATAATTTAATAGGACAAAGTCAGCATGGTTTTATGAAGGGGAAGTCATGTTTGACAAATTTGCTGGAGTTCTTTGAGGAAGTAACATATAGGGTGGATAAAGGGGAACTAGTGGACGTAGTGTATTTAGACTTCCAAAAGGCATTTGACAAGGTGCCACACAAAAGATTATTGCTTAAGATAAAAAATCACGGGATTGGGGGTAATATTCTGGCATGGCTAGAGGATTGGCTAGCTAACAGAAGGCAGAGAGTTGGGGTAAATGGTTCATTCTCAGACTGGCAATCAGTAACTAGTGGTGTTCCGCAGGGGTCAGTGCTGGGTCCCCAACTCTTTACAATCTATATTAACGATTTGGAGAAGGGGACCGAGTATAACATATCAAAGTTTGCAGATGATACTAAGATGGGAGGGAAAGTAGTGAGTGAGGAGGACATAAAAAACCTGCAAGGGGACATAGACAGGCTAAGTAAGTGGGCAGAGATTTGGCAGATGGAATACAATACTGGAAAGTGTGAGGTTATGCACTTTGGCAGGAAAAATCGTAGAGCAAGTTATTATCTTAATGGCAAGAAACTGGAAAGTACTGAAGTACAAAGGGATCTGGGGGTCCTGGTGCACGAAACTCAAAAGGTTAGTATGCAGGTGCAGCAAGTGATTAAGAAGGCCAATGGAATGTTGGCTTTCATTGCTAGGGGGATAGAATATAAAAATAGGGAGGTATTGCTTCAGTTGTACAAGGTATTGGTGAGACTGCACCTGGAATACTGCGTACAGTTTTGGTGTCCATACTTAAGAAAGGACATACTTGCTCTCGAGTCAGTACAAGGAAGGTTCACTCGGTTAATCCCGGGGATGAGGGGATGGACATATGAGGAGAGGTTGAGTAGATTGGGACTCTACTCATTGGAGTTCAGAAGAACGAGAGGCGATCTTATTGAAACATATAAGATTGTGAAGGGGTTGGATCGGGTGGATGCGGGGAAGATGTTCCCGATGATGGGTGAAACTAGAACTAGGGGGCATAGTCTTAGAATAAGGGGCTGCTCTTTCAAAACTGAGATGAGGAGGAACTACTTCACTCAGAGGGTGGTAGGTCCATGGAATATGCTGCCCCAAAAAGCTGTAGAAGCTACATCATTACATAAATTTAAAACAGAAATAGAGTTTCCTAGAAGTAAAGGGAATTAAAGGTTACGGGGAGCGGGCAGGAAATTGGACATGAGTCTAGGTTCGGATCGGTCATGGCCCTGTGGGTAGCGGAGCGGGCCCAGGGGCAGTGTAGCCTGATCCTGCTCCTATTTCGTGTGTCTAATTCTGTTAGATTCAGGAGATGGTTCTGTGATAGTAGATTGGCGGTTAGGATCAGATCAGCCATGATCTTATTGAATGGCGGAGCAGGCTCGAGGGGCCGATTGGCCTACTCCTGCTCCTATTTCTTATGTTCTTATGTTCTTATGTTCTTATTTCCGTTGGTTGGGGATTCTAGGACTAGGGAGCATAGTCTAAAAATTATAGCCAGACCTTTCAGGAGTGAAATTAGGAAACACTTCTACACACAAAGGGTGGTAGAAGTTTGGGACTCTCTTCCGCAAACGGTAATTGATGCTAGATCAATTGTTAATTTTAAATCTGAGATTGATAGAGTTTTTGTTAATGAAAGGTATTAAGGGGTATGGGGCAAAGGCGGGTATATGGAGTTAGGTCGCAGATCAGCCATGATCTCATTGAATGGCGGAACAGGCTCAAGGGGCTGAATGACCTACTCCTGTTCCTATGTTCCTACGAACCTGCAAACTCTGCTGGGCACAATCGTGGTGTAACTGATGGGAACCTATCCTGAAGAATTTCAGGCTCTCCGTATTCCTCATGATTTTCTTTACTATTGTTAGACCTAGTTTAATCATATGTATTCCTTTTCAATTGCTTTACTTATGCATGGAATCTTGAAGCATCCTTTTTTCACCTTATAGGAATATGTCTCTTTGTACTCTATACATCTTATATTTGCAGTTGTCCAGTTTACTAACTTTTCCACCGAGTAATTTGACGACACATTCCACTTACCAAGAGAGTTTTAGGTGCAGGTTGGAAGAACTAAGGTTGAAGACGAAGGTTCACCAGACTGATTGTCCTATGATGAGAGATTGAGCAGACTAGGCCTATATTTTCTAGAGTTTAGAAGAATGAGAGGTGATCTCATTGAAACATATAAAATTCTTACAGCGCTTGACAGGGTAGATGCAGGGAGGATGTTCCTCCTGGCTGGGGAGTCTAGAACCAGGGGTCACAGTCTCAGAATAAGGGGTCGGCCATTTAGGACTGAGATGAGGAGAAATCTCTTCACTCAGAGGGTGGTGAATCTTTGGAATTCTCTACCCCAGAGAGCTGTGGAGGCTCAGTCGTTTAGTATATTCAAGACAGAGATCGAGAGATTTTTGGCTATTAAGGGAATCAAGGGATACGGGGATAGTGCAGGAAAGTGGAGTTGAGGTCGAAGATCAGCCATGATCTTATTGAATGGCGGAGCAGGCTCGAGGGGCCGAATGGCCTACTCCTACTCTTATGACCCCCCACAGGGTCCTGCTGCAGTTTAACCTGCTAAAATAGACAGTTTACCAAAGTGGCTTCCCACTGCTTGTTCAGTTAGAAACACTATCCACTGGAGTATTAACTCGCAGGCTATCCTTAGCCAAGATAGAATAATCAAAGCCCCCTTGACAGGTTCATCTCTCCCGGTTCCATCGGTGAACCAGGCTGACTAGTCCATCATTAACAGGGTACTGCGGGTCTGCCTGGTTCAGGTTTCAGATTACAGAGTCTGCCACAGAGGGCTGATTTGGAAGCTTCAATCACTAGAAGTGTCATCTTAAAGCCACCACGACCTCAAAAGAGACCCCAGATCTCCTACAGCACTCCCAGGGACCACCATCCTAACTTCTGAAAGACAGTGTGGGGTATTCAAAATAAAATAAAACAAATAATTAGAATACATTAAGTAACAAAACTGATGTGCTAGTAGCTCAATAAAGCTGGAGCACTGGGCCCAAAGGACTCCTTAATATGTCTATTACCATTTTGTCTTTTACTGTTTATTTTTGTTTCAGCTTAGCAGATTATTTGGAAATTCAGGGAAATAGATGAAATTTTTTATATTCGTATCACTCGCGGCAGATGTCGTACAGCTTGGTCTGCTCTTCAGCACATGCTTGTACTGTTGAATTTATCTGCTTGTGGTTTGTGATTCAATCAATCTAAGTTACATTTTATTCATTGAACAAGTACACAACGTTACATCGATTCCTCTGCACTATACTGAACTTTAGTCCTTTCAGAAAAATCTAGCACTGAAGGGGATGGTTTAAACAAATTTGGCAGAGGGAGAGGAAACCAGGTCATAGCAGCAGAGAGGAGAGATAAGGTGCATAGAAAACTAACAAACAGCAATGGAGTAAAGAATAGTGTAAAAAGAGCAGGAATTAGATTGGAGCATTGCTTTTCTTGTTACACATAAATGACCTGGACTTGGGTATAGAGAGTGCAATTACAAAGTTTGTGGATAATATAAAACTAGGGAACGCAGTAAATAGTGAGCAGGACAGTAGCAGACTTCAGGAGGACATAGACAGACTGGTGAAATGGGCAGGCACACGGCAGATGCAATTTAATGCCGATAAAGGTGAATTGATGCACTTTGGGAGCAACAACATGGAGGGGCAGTATAATATAAATTATACAAAAGCAAAATACTGCGGATGCTGGAAATCTGAAGTAAAAACAGAAAATGCTGGAAATACTCAGCAGGACAGGCAGCATCTGTGGAGAGAGAAACAGAGTTAACGTTTCCGGTCGATGACCCTTCGTCAGAAGAATCTAAATTCTACTATTTTGAGGGGGGTGAAAGAGCAGAGGGACTCGGGAGTGCGTATTCACAAATCTTTGAAGGTGGCGGGACAAGTTGATAAGGTGGTTAAGAAAGTGTATGGGATACTTGGCTTTGTAAACAGGGGCATTTAATACAAAAACAAGGAAGTCATGCTAAACATTTATAAAGCACTGGTTAGGCCTCAGCTGGAGTATTGTGTACAATTCTGGGCACCACACTTTACGAAGGATGTCAAGGCCTTGGAGAGGGTACAGAGAAGGTTTAGCAGGATGATGCCAGGGATGAGGGACTTTAGTTATATGGAGAGATTGAAGAAGCTGGGATTGTTCTCCTTAGAGCAGGGAAGGTTAAGGGGAGATCGAATAGAGGTATTTAAAATTATGAGGGGTTTTGACAGAAAAAGTAGGGAGAAATGGTTTCCCCAGGCAAGTGGGTTAGTAACCACGGGTCATTTATATAAAATAATTGGCAAAAGAACTAGAGGGGAAATGAGGAGGAGAATTTTTTCACACAGAGGGTTGTTAAGATCGGGAACGCACTGCCTGAAAGGGCGGTGGAAGCAGATTCCATACGAACTTTCAAAAGGCAATTAGACATGTGCTTGAAGAGGACTAATTTGCAGAGTAATGGGGAAAATGCTGGGGAGTGGGACTAAATTTGACAGCTCTTTCAAAGAGGCACAATGGACCAAAGGGCCTCCTTCTGTGCTGTAAGATTCTGTGATTCTATAAGGTCACACCATGTGAATAGAATTGAAGAACTGAAGGTTTGTGCAGATTATTTGGCAGGCTGGTAATATTAACCAAGGGTCATGATTATACTTAAGAGTAAAGTAATTTGAAGAACAGATCAGCATTTTGCCACTTACCACTCCAACCTATTAAGGAGTTGTAGCATTGTAACATTGTACAAATATAGTCATTTTTTTTGCACTGAGCTATTCAGTTTGATTTATAAAGTGAGACGTCGCCATCTGCTGTCAGATACACTGCAGTGCACAAATCAAAGCGCCAAGCTTTTCATTACTTTCAAAAATGGGCAGGGTGTCTCCTGTGTCAGCCAATGAGTTGGAGGCGGGGCAGGGCTTACGACAAACAGTTTATTTTCCAGCAAACTGAGTCTATTTACTCAGCAGGTCGGCCTGGAGTTTCCGCTGGATTGCGTAATTTGTTCACAATTGTCCAAAGCAGCACAAGGGATTGAGAAATTTTAAGCGCAAATTACGTCCGGCGCAAATCGAGTTTCCGTGATCTTTTGTGTTAGTTTAAAAAACCATCGCACCTTTCCATGCAAACACAAGAGATGCAACACCTGCCCATTCACCTCCTCCCACTCAGTTGTCCGGGGTCTCAAACATTCGTTCCAAATGAACTAGCAATTCAAATGTATTTCCTCTAATCCAGTTTGCCACCCACTGCCCACGGTGTGGTTTCTTCTATCCTGGGGCGTTTCTGAACACCTCTCTTCTGTCCGCAAGTCTGGCATCCACGCACTTGGGCCTAGTCACTTTAACTCCCCTTCTTATTCCCATGCTGACCTTTTTTTGTCATTGGCTTTTGTAAACTGTTCCAACGAAGCTTCGACACAAGCTACAAGAACACTGGGCCGGATTTTCCGACCCCCCACGTGTGTGTACGAGGTGTGTAGGCGCCCGTAGGGGCTGCGCAAGTGCCGGTTTCAGGCATGCGAAGCGCCATGCGCTAAAACCCGGCATTTGCGATCTGTCAAGAATCTTGAGAAGGGCCTCCGCGGGCAGGGAGTTCCGCTTTCTGCACAACCTCCGCCCGCTGAAAACCTTTAAAAATCGTAATGCCTGGTAAAAGCCTGCGTAAGGCCTGCTTTTACCAGCATAAGAGTTTAAAAAAAATAAAAAATAAAAAAAATTTTCACTGATTTATAATTTTAAAAATACTTTAAAAAAACGTAAGTTTATTTTTAGCCCCGTAAAAAACTTTAAATTATTTTTTTCAAGAAATGAAATTTTTGTTTAAAATATTTAATTTAATGTCATTTTAATTAGTTTTAAATATGTGATTTAAAAAAATTATTTAATGTTTTACTGTGTTTTTTAAGTGATCCCCATTCATACTTTTGACAGATCCGTGCGTAGAGACCTGTCAAAAGTGTGATGGGGGATTCCCTTCTTTGATTGGTTCCCTGTGGCCCACGTGATAAACATAGACACATAGAAGATAGGAGCAGGAGTAGGCCATTCAGCCCTTCGAGCCTGCTCTGCCATTCAATGAGATCATGGCTGATCATCCAAATTCAGTACCCTGTCCCTGCCTTCTCCCCATATCCCTTGATCACTTTAGCCTCAAGAAATATATCCAACTCTTTCTTGAAATATTTAATGAACTGACCTCCACCGCCCTCTGTGGTAGAGAATTCCACAGGTTCACCACTCTTTGGGTGAAAAAATTCCTCCTCATTTCAGTCCTAAATGGCTTACCCCTTATCCTTAGACTATGACCCCTGGTTCTGGACTCCCCGGCCATCATAAACATCCTTCCTGCATCTAGTCTGTCCAGGCCTGACAGAATTTTATAGGTTTCGATGAGATCCCCTCTCAATCTTCTAAACTCCAGTGAGTATAAGCCCAATCGACACAATCTCTCCTCATACGTCATTCCTGCCATCCCAGGTATCAGCCTGGTGAACCTTGCAAACAGCCTGGGATACCTGGGCCTGGGCCTCTGCCTCTGCGCATTTCGTAGTGCAGAGGCCCAGGATCGGAAGTCTCGGGACCAGCAGGTAAGTTTGTAGATTTTTTCCGATCGGAGGCATCCGCCCGCAGGAAGCCTCCGATCGGAAATTCAGGCCCGATGGCCTAGAAATTGAGTTTTGGCGCAGCCAGGGCTTTAGCGCCGGAAGTTAGTGCCGGAGCTAAGTCGCGCTGGTCGGGCCCAAAATTCAATAGTTCTGCGCCCAAACGGCTGCCGGCGCTGCTGAGAGCTGTTTGCGCCTGAAAACTGGCGCAACGCGCTGAATTTCGGCGCTATTCCGGCGCTGCGGCGCCCGCTGCGGTGCGGCAGGTTCGGGAAGTGCAGGCCTCCTCCTTCCCTTAAGGAGGAGCTGCCTGCACCCGGCCGCGGCCCGCGAAAATCTTTTTAAAAATGAGCCCGGCACCTCGGACAAGTGCCGGGCTTGCTTCTGTTCCGGGGGGGGGGGGGGGGGGAAGTCCGGGGAGGGAGCTGCGGCCAGGCGGCCGGCGGGAAAGCGGCCGGCCGCCGCGGGGCCTTTAATGCGCCGGCGCAAAGTCATGTAAGACTCTGTTGCCAGAGTCTTAGTTGCGGCTGCCACGGGCGAGGCGGCCGCAACTGAATTTCAGCGCTGGGGCCCGTCGGCATGGCAACCGGGACGCTGCGCACACCGATGACGTCATCGGTGCCGGCGCAGCGCTACCGGTCTACCGCGGCGGAAGGGCCCCAGGCAATTTCGGCGCCGGCGCCAATTGCAGCGCTAGGCCCTCTAGCGCCGCAAAATCGGCGCTAAGGGCACTGAATTTCTAGGCCTTTGTTTCTTAAGTCTCTTGACGCTATTATTACTTGACTGAGATGCTCTGTTACATAATCCCATTCATGATTACACTGAAATAAAAAGAGAAAATGCTGGAAATACTCAGCAGGTCAGGCAGCATCTGTGGAGAGAAAACAGAGTTAACGTTTCAGATCGATGACCCTTCGGGGCAGGGAAAGGGGGGGAAGGGAGGAAAGAATTTGTCCGCCAGTGGTGTGAAGGATCCAATGGTGTACTGGTGAGTTTCAGAGGTAAGGAAATGTTGGGAAAATCATTTTTAATGTTTTTACACTTTTCTGTAGGTAACAAGTTTTGAATTGGCTGTCTAGTCCCACCTCATTGGGAGAACCTCTCTCACCAGTGACAGATCACTTCTGTAACATCACCTGCAGCTGCCATCTGTTCTAGTCTATGGAGGGAGTCACTGGAGAGCCTGGGTGCAAGAGCTCACCTTTGTACAGTGATTGTCAGTGTTGTCAGCACCTCAATGTTGTCAAACACTGAGAAATGAGCTGTCAAAGAAAAATTTGCATGGTCCCTTTAAGAAAACTGCAGATGACACGTCATCAAATGATGAGATGCCTCAAATGTCTGTTGCAGATCCCTGGAAGGAGCCTGAGGCAAAGAAGTTGAGGGCGCTGGTGACTTTGACAGTCACCAGTAAGACATGTCTACCCATTCCTCTAGGCTGCAGGTCTTGCTCGAGCAATGTGCAAATGTCTGCAACAACCTGGCATGATAGCCTGAGCCTCCTTTGGCACTGCTGCTCAGTCATGTTGAGGAAGCTCATCCTCTGCCCGTACGCCCTGTGTTGGGGGTATCGCCTCCGGCGCGGTGCAGCCCTGAGCTGATGCCCTCTGTCCTGTGCAGCCTCAGGGCATTGAGGAGAAGGTTGGTGGTGTTGTTGTTGGTGCTGCTGGTGTGCCTGGTGCTGCTGGTGTTGGGGTTCATTGTGGTCCGATTCTGAGGACCAAGGTGAGACAGTATAAATGGCACCCATGCTGATGGAATAGATGGCAGGTCAAGTAGAGGTCAGAGGAGCAAGTTGCCAATGGTGTGATAGGTTGTACCAATGAGGTGAGACTGGATGGCGACTTTGCTGGAAACACTTGCAGCCAGTAGAAAGCTAAATGTGTGCTGGGAATGCAGTCAGCAATAGCTGCTGCCTGAGGAAAGTGATCAGCTATGAGGTGAGAGGTTTTAGTACATTTGATGCTGTCAACTAACCAGCTGGAGCAATGGCCACTCAACTCCCGCCTCAGGCTGACAGATGTGGTTCCCGAGCTGCGTGAATCCCGTGGGCAGCCAGGGAAATTCGAAAGGTAGGCTGAAAAACGCACTTAAGGGTCTGACAACTACCTGTTAATAATTTGAATTAGGTTGCCCGCCTCTGCCGGTCGGGTCGCTGCCACGTTGGCAAACACGCCCGAGGGAAAGGTGAGTGGGGGCGCGGGATGACGGTGGGTTCCCGATCTGCTGCAACTTATTTCAAATTTCCCACCCGACCTGCCTCCAATCGCGTCCGCAGGGACCCCAGAAAATTCCAGCCACTGTGTTGTTGTGATGAAATGCTGGCAGAACAGGAAAAATTGTGACTAGATGGCAGAGATTAGTTTTACAGCACAGTCCTACTGGTGCCCTATTTCAATTTGTCAGCTACATAAATGACAAGATTAAGAAAGAACGGATTCGCATTTATATATTACCTTAAAACATCCGTCAAGACACACAAAACATTTCACATACAATCAGTTACTTTTCTTCAAAGTGCATCCTCTTGTGCCAAGTATGGCAAACACTGCAGCAACAATGATATGAATGACCCGTTGGTCTGTTCTTGGTGAGGTAGACTAAAGGAAGACAGGTGGGCCAAGCCATCTCCTCCGCTTCTTCAAATGGTGCCATTGGATCTTTTACATCCACCTGAACAGGCACTGAAGTGTCAGCCTCAACTACGAAGCAAGTCTCAGAGAACAGCTTGATGGAGAGGTGCGAGTGCTACGAGGTGCATGTGCGGCCAACTGCTCCCAGCTGACACCGGAGATGGCTCTTGGTTGACAAGTGTCAGAGAAACACTTGCAAAAACACTCCTTCCTTTCTGTTAAAACATCAACTTTTCACTACAGATGCTGGTGTATGTTTCCAGTGTTTACTGTTTTCATTTCAGAATTCCGGCGTTTGCAGTTTGCCTTTCCCCTCCTTAAATTGAAATGAAACACTGAGCTGTTAAAATCATTCTGAGGTGAATCAGTCACATGCTGCAGTGACAGCTGCATGGGTTTAGTGGAGATTCTAATTACACTGTCCCCTTATAAAGAGTCACAGAGTCATAACGGCACAGAAGGCGGCCATTCGGCCCATCGAGTCCATGCCAGCTCTCTGTAGAACAATCCAGTCAGTCCCATTCCCTCGCTCTATCCCCGTAGCCCTGCATGTTTATTTCCCTCAAGTGCCTATCCAGTCTCCCCTTGAAAACATTGAGTGTCTCCACTTCCACCACTTCTGTCGGCAGCGAGTGCCAGGCCCTCACCACTCGCTGCGTAAAAAAGCTTTTCCACACATCCCCCCTGTGTCTCTTGCCCAAAACCTTAAATCTGTGTCCCCTAGTCCTCGTACCATCAACTAGTGGGAACAGAGCTGTTAGCCTGATCCCAGTCAGGCAGCAGTACGATACAGTGCTACCACTGGCCTCAGCGTGCCTGGGCTGGAAGGGTGTGGGAATGCAATCAGTGTAAAGTCCCAGTCCTGATTGTTACCCAGTGATCGAAATTCAGTATCTGGGCTAGATCACCTTCTTGTAATTCGGTACTTAGCCCGGATTGCCGTTTCGTAATTTAGTGCATTGTGAGTTTTTAACCTGGGTATAATTCATCATACATTCACGGCACTGAATATTGGCAGGTACTCAAAATACCTGTCCATCATTTTGTTCTACATTTCATTCAGTACTTCAGTCTAAGAAGCATTGATAACAAATTCAGGGTACAGCCACCTCATGGAGCGGCACTGCGCATCCAGGGACAATTTCCAACATTCAATTCACAGCCCAAATGCACAATAAACTGGGAAAAAAATGTTGAAGTAAATGCGGCTATTCGGAATGAATAGTTCACACAGCACAGCATTGTTAACAGATTCGATTTGTGTTGACAGTTTTTGCTTCCTGAAGCAGAATTTTTCTGCAGTCGTAAACTATAAGCAAGGAAGAGACCTGTACAGGGACTGCGTTAAAAGCATAACCACAAATTAGACCTGACAATAATGCACCATTCGCTTTCTGTCATATCTGTGCTGCACTTGAATGTAATCCACTGATCACCCATTTGTGCTTTGTTATATTTTCTTTCACGGACATTGGTTTGATTTTACAAATGCTGCTATTTTCTGCAACCCAGTCTTGTGTAAATTTACCACACAATGTCATTTCCATACGTTTCTAGCTTTAAACCTTTGGGCCTAGAAATTGGGTATAGCCCCGCCAGCTCGTTTGCGCCGTAAATTTTGCGCCCGCCGCGGAGCCAGTTGTGCCCGCCCCATATTCACTTTCAGCGCCCCATAGCGGAACCGGGCGCTGTTCCAGGGTTTGGCCGCCCCGCTTGGGGCGCTGAAAGTGAATTTCAGCGCTGCCGGTCCCGCTGCGCCACCCGATGCGGTGCGGCAGGCTGCTGTACTGCAGGCCTCCCCCTTCTCTTAAGGGGGAGGTGCCTGCAACGGCCGGAGCCCCGATTGCAAGTGCCGGCAAAAGAGCCCGGCACAACGGAGAAGTGCCGGGCTCCACGGAAACCAGCCGGCAATGCCGCGGGGGGGGGGGGGGGGGTGGAGGAGGCCGGGGAAGGAGGTGCGGGCAGGCGGCCGCCGAAAAAGCGGCCGACCGCACCTCCACCTTAAAGCGCCCCGCTAAGGCTGCTGTAAGGACCCGGTCTCCCGATGTTGTTAGCGGCCGCCACGGATGAGGCGGCCGCTACTGAAGATGGGGATCGGCGTGGTTTCGGGCGGTACCGGGGCACTGCGCACACCGATGACGTCATCGGTGCCGGCGCAGCGCTACCGGCTAACGCCGATGTTAGGGCCCACCTAATTTTGGGCGCGACGCAACTTCCGGCGCAACCCACTCTTTCGCCCCTAATTGGGCGCAAACGCAAGTGAATTTCTAGGCCTTGGTTCATTGAAGCTTAGATGGGACAATTCCATGATTTGTCACTCTTTGCAGGGTGCACATATCGAGAACTCATGGGTGCCCACCAAGGGTCACCAACTCTGGTTGGATGTATTCCTGGAGATATCATCACATGGCCTCCCGCCTCCAATGTCCCCGCCCCCACACTCCTGCCATTGTTCATGGGACACGTCCATCCTCACCGTGCCCCGCCTTCCCACTCCAATTGGAACATGATCAGACTCCTCACTACCTGATTGGATGATTCTTGACTGTCAGTCAAACTGCCTTTTTCCCCATGTCCAATAAATAAGAAACGAAAGTTTACAAAGAAAATGGGGGGAAAAAACACATTTCTTTTAAAGCGCCTATCACTTTTCTCCTGGGTTACTCGCAGCAGTGTCCAGGAGATGAACCTTTAATTCCTGGAGACACCAGGGTAATCCTGGAGGTTTGGCAACACTATGCCCAGCTCATGACATTCTGCCCATTCATTTACATGAAAATCACAGGATAGAATTTCTGTTGGGAGCAAAAGATCACAGATTCACCACAATGGCCCAGAAATTCGGGTCTCCACGGGTGAGTACGCACAGGGTACTCACCCACAGGCCCAATGGAAGTGCAGGTTTCCTGCATGCACTGCGCACGCGCGGGAAACCGGCACTTCCGTTCCCCTGAAAGAAGGGGTTCAGAGTTCGAACGCGTGCGCAGGAGAGGCTGCGCGTGCACATCGAACTTAGGTTTTTTTTTGCAGGTTTTCCCGGGAGGGTAAGTCTCCAGAAGTTGCACATATAAAAAGCAGGCCTTACAAGGTAAGTGGTGAATTAATTAAAATTAAAACATTTTTTCCACAGGTTTATTATTTTTAAATACGCTAAAGCAAGGTACGTTTATTTTTAGTCCTGTTAGAAAATAAAATTATTTTTTTCAAAAATTTAAATTATTGTTTAAAATAGTTATTTCATGTAATTTATAGTTTATTTAAAAAATGTGATTTAAAAAAAAAATTATTTGAAGATTTAGTGCTGTTTTGGGGCCGTAGTATTTATAAGTTTTGACAGCCCTTCCTGTCAATCTTATGAATGGGGCATTCCCTACTCCGATTGGCTCCCCATGGCCCACGTGATCCCAGGGGACGCATCGAACTAACTGCGCCCCTGGGATACGCAAGGACTGCGCGCCGGCAGTTGGAGCAGGCCCAGGATCGGAATCCCACGCGGGCCCACAGCTCAATGGCCAGCGCGCTAGGTAAGTGCAGGTCGGGGGCTTACACCTGCGGGAAGCCCCCGACCTGAATTTCTGGGCCATTATATTCTAATCTGCTCTACATCCACTGGAGCTGCACAGAATAATAGCCCCACAAATATTTAACATTTTAAAAATAACAGATAGAATAACAAATACTGGAGATGTGAGCTTGGAGGAAGGAATAATCTTCCTTCCGGTGATAAGGGCGCTGGAAAATTTACTGCTGCCCCAGACTTCTCTCCATTCCTCACCTGCGAGACTGTGCCGAAACCCCCTTTCTGCCACTTACCTTCCAGTCAGGGGGCGGCTTCTGGGCCACGCGATTTTAACTGGCCAGCTGCCTCTTTGACCTGTTTCAGGCGATTAGCTGGTCAGCGGGATGTAAAAGAGGCCTGGGAGTTATATAGCCCAGGGCTCCCCGTTCATGGCGTCGGGTGGGGGGCTAATGCTTACTTCACACACCCACCTTCCAGAAACCTGCTCCTATATTTCTGAGTTTTTATTGAAAATCTTAATTTTGGAAAAAAAACACTAGTGGCCATTTTTGCTCAACCCCTTAAGGTAAGACTCTAAAGCATCTCAATTTCATGGCAAAGGAGGTACCAGATAAAAGAAGGCAAGCTGGGGAACATCAGTAGACTACAGACCTTTCTTCCGCCTTTAGGAAGACAGAAGCCATCTTCTTCAACCCCTGCTACAAACCTCGTACCCTTGCCACTGATTCCAACCCCTGCCCAGCTACTGTCCCAATTTGAACTTGATACTTTGCAACCTCGGCATCCTACTTAATCCCAAGTTGAGCTCCGACCCCATTCCTCTCGATCACAAAGACTGCCTACTTCCAAATCCATAACATCACCTATCTCTTCCCCTGGCTGAACTCATATCGGATACGGTAGCATAGTGGTAATATTACTGGACTAGTAATCCAGAGGCCTGGATTAAAGATTCGGGTAGACGTGAGTTCAAATCTCACCATAGCAGTTGGGGAATTTAAATTCAATTAATTAAATCAATCTGGAATAAAAAGCTAGTGTCAGTAATGGTGACCATGAAACTACGGGATTTATTGCCCATCCCTATTTGCCCTCGAGAAGATGGTGGTGGACTGTTGCAGTCCATATGGTGAAGGTACTCCCACAGTGCTGTTAGACTTCTTTGTAGCGGTTTGGAACAACTTGCCATCTGGTTCACTAATGTCCTTTAGTGGAAGGAAATCTGCCGTCCTTACCCGGTCTGGCCGATATGTGACTGCAGACCCACAGTTGACTCTTAACTGCCCTCTGAAATGGTCCAGCAAGCCACTCAGTTGTACCAAGCCGCTACAAAGAAGTAGAACAGCACTGTGGGAGTATCTTCACCACATGGACACCAGCGACTCACCACCACCTTCGCGAAGGTAACTAGGGATGGGCTATAAATGCTGGCTTTGCCAGCGACGCCCACATCCCGTAAACGAATAAAACAAAACAACATCACCTGTCTTAACCCATCATAACATCGCCTGGCTCCACCCCCTGCCTGAACCCATCATATGAAAGCGCTAAGTATTCTTCCGCTGATATCAACAACAGTAATTCCTAAACTGACGACTATTTTAAAAAACTTGTTAAAGTTTTTCTGCAATTCTGATAAGAACATCGATACTGGCTGTTAGTATTCACTAGCAAGCATGCTTTTCAGAGATTAACAGCTTGGTTTGACAAGTAACTCTACAAACCTCACTCCAGGAACACAGTGCGCTGCATAACACAAATGCTTTCTGCCTGAAAATAATTGCATTCCATCAAATTCTGTTGCTGACTAGGGAAACCGACTGAAAAGTAACACTTAAGTAATCTAATCACTAGCCTCACAGCAACCATAGGTGAATCTAATACTGAATATCAGAGGGGAAACAATTCAGATTAAAAGCTATGTTGGAAAGATGTACTCTGCTGATATAATGTACATAGAATACAGAGGACAGGACCCCGGGAGATCCGCGCTCCTGTCGTCAGGGCCACAACATCGAGAGTCAGCGGCCAGACATCCTACAAAACCCAGGCAGAGAGGACTTGCGGGAAGGAGGGAGGAGGACAGTAGCAGTATGTTTGTGTGTGTGTGCTAGGCCGCTGTAGCAGAGCCTGGTCTCCAATCGTCTTGGATCCCCTTGCCATTGGACCAAGACCTTGCTCTGTCAAGCCCGTGTGGTAGCTGGTGTGCAACGGCCACCCCACGTTAAAAGAATTCACGCACAGGCATCTTCCACCCTTTAAAATGAAGTTTGGGACCTGGAACGTCAGGACCCTCATGGCTTGCATTGGACTCATCAGTCACCTGAGAACTCATTTTTAATGTGGAAGCAAGTCATCCTCAGTTCCGAGGGATTGCTTAAGAAGAAGAAGAAGAAGAAGAATACAAAGATAGTGGGTGAAGAGGAATTACAAATTTGGGCATGTGAACTCTCCTATCTGTCTTCTAATAACTGTCCTGCCAAAAACGATTTCCTCCTGACGAAAGGGACATGACACAACAAATGCAGGAAACAACCATAGCTCGAATTGTACAATGCTTATCCAACTGGCTTCACTTCGATAGTTCCCTTGGACGTCATTGTCACAACAGAAAGGCTACTCTGATTAATTGACCCCAAAGTTTGTAACTGATCGCAAAGCTAGTTACATTAAGGAATTGTCCCTTTGGCTGCGTGAATGGGGTCCCTGTTTAGTTTGCTTGCATGGGAGATGGTATGTACATGGGGTGGCATGATGCTGTACAACCATCTGATGCAGGGAGATCAGGAGAGGTGATTATTTTAACACATTAAAAATCTACTTGTATAAAATTTCAACAAAGTCTTGCCAACGTAATGAAAGTATTGCGCATAGGAATTTCACACACATTTAGTCTTATTCACCCCACAGCCCACCAGTGCACCGTAGTGAGCTGGAATGTTAAAACCCGCAGACCGATAGATCTTAGTTGAAATTCCCTCACACAGTGAGGTTCCTGATCTCAGTCATAGGCATCTAAGGACGTACTGAAGAGAGAGATCTAGGCAAATTCATAAGGGCAAACCAACTTGCTTCAATCTGCCTGCTCGCCAAGTTACATAGAAACATAGAAGATAGGAGCAGGAGTAGGCCATTCGGCCCCTCGAGCCTGCTCCGCCATTCAATGAGATCATGGCTGATCATCCAAACTCAGTACCCTGTCCCTGCCTTCTCCCCATATCCCTTGATCCCTTTAGCCTTAAGAAATATATCTAACTCCTTCTTGAATATATTTAATGAATTGGCTTCAACTGCCTTCTGTGGTAGAGAATTCCACAGGTTCACCACTCTCTGGGTGAAGAAATTCCTCCTCATCTCTGTCCTAAATGGCTTACCCCTTATCTTTAGACTGTGACCCCTGGTTCTGGACTCCCCCGCCATCGGGAACATCCTTCCTGCATCTACAAAGAAGGCTTGGCAAGGCCCAATCAGTGATTGCACACCAGTACAAGTGGGGCTACACAGGGAAGAAAATATTTTCAATTTTTGGAGCAGGGGAAGAAAGAACGATCCCAGTGATTCAAATTCCAGAGTTGCTCTATATTTGAGGATTGTTAAGATTGCTACACTGCTGAGACTGATTGATGTGTAACTGTGCTGGCAGCCATCATTCACAGGGAGTTAGGACAGCAAGTTTTATGCATGAGCTATCAGAATTGGTCCTGTGTCGAACACAGTGTCACTGCTCATCACAGCGAACTGAAGGTTAAGGCTTTCTGAAAATGGCCCCAAAAGGATACCTCAATCACTCGTCTCTGCATTTCAGGATATGAACATTGTGACAGTGGGAGTAACTTTCTCTTTCTTCTTTACTTTTTTTCTTCACTTAACGTTACTCTGCTCCATATTTTGACTAAACACCATGGCCCAGAGTCCCTCCCTGGATTGTCAACTCTGGTGCAAATCGGACGGGCGTGTGGGTGGGGTATCCGCTGCACCCGCCCAATGGCACCAGCTGCAGCAACGAATCATTTCCATAGTCAGGCACCAAGCCACTAGCACGCAACCAAAAGCTGGCATCAAGCTTGGCATTCTGACGGCACATTCCCAACTAATGCTGGCATCGGACTCACCCAATGCTGGCGTCAGCCTACGCCTCCTAGTGGTCAGCATTGCCGCCTACCCAGTGCAGATATATCAGCATTCTCAGCTTCTGAGACTACCATTCTGATGTAAGGGGCTGCCCCTGACTAGGAGGTGAGTCCTAATCCCATTCACTCCGATGATAAAATAGGGACAGGTGTAGGGACAAATGCACCAAGACTCCATGGGCTGGATTTTCCTCCAGGGTTCTACCTGAAATTGGAGAGGATGGTGCGGATTGAAGGAAAATGCTGCCGATGAGACCTACCACCACCCAACTTCTATTTCCCTCCCCTGCCAACACTGCCGATGGCCGCTCCTTCCCTGCGTACCACAGATAAATAGCAGCGGCGTGCAGTGGGGGTCGGCCCTCCAGCATATTTCACTCCTGTCTGCCTGCATTATTGTGCTTCCCAGGGCCGTGGGAAAAGATCCCAGGAAGCAGCGGTGACAGTCCCGAGGAGGCCCCCAGAACCGGAGGGGGCCTTCTCTCCCTCTGTTCTGCCCCTGACACTTACCTGCTGAATGCCCAGTTGCTGTCGGAGGTCCAATAGTCCCAGCACTTCTATTCACTTATAGCCCTCCTGGCCCTGCGTCCTTAATGGCCTCTGACCCAGGAAACTGTGGTGTTGATGGGGCAGGCGGAAGTCCCACCCCACCGGAACATGGCCACTGAATGGAGAATCCAGGCATGTTACTGTCTCCGGCATTACTATATCAGGTAACAGGGAGACTTTGCAAGATTTTTTTTTTATTCGTTCATGGGATGTGGGCGTCGCTGGCAAGGCCAGCATCTATTGCCCATCCCTAATTGCTCATGAGAAGGTGGTGATGAGCCGCCTTCTTGAACCGCTGCAGTCCGTGTGGTGAAGGAACTCCCACAGTGCTGTTAGGGAGAGGGTTCCAGGATTTTGACCCAGCGACAATGAAGGATCGGTGATATATTTCCAAGTCAGGATGGTGTGTGACTTGGAGGGGAACTTGGAGGTGGTGGTGTTCCCATGCGCCTGCTGTCCTTGTCCTTCTAGGTGGTAGAAGTCACGGGTTTGGGAGGTGCTGCCGAAGAAGCCTTGGCGAGTTGCTGCAGTGCATCTTGTCTAGGACTTCAGTATTACAGCTGGGATGTTGTCAAGGCCCATAGCCTTTGCTGTGTCCAGTGCATTCAGCTGCTTCTTAATGTCACATGGAATGATTTGAATTGGCTAGATACTGGCACCTTTGACAGTTAGAACTTCAAGATATGGTGGAGTGAGAGTGGCCACCTGGTACTTTTGGCCGAAGCTGCTCGAAAACACTTCATCTTTGTTTCTTGCATTCGTGTCCTGGGCTCCAACATAGTGGACAATGGGAAGCTTCATCCTCCTGTTAGTTCCCTGATTGTCTACCATCAATCCTGACTGGATGTGGTTGGGCTACAGAGTTTTACTCTGATCTGTTAGTTGTGGTACCACTGCGCTCTGCCTATAACCTGCTGCTTTTGGTGTTTAGCATGCAGGTAGCCTTGTATTATAGTAGCTTCACTGGATTAGTGCCTCGTTCGAAGGTACGCCTGGTGCTGCTCCTGGCACACAACTTTCTAAACTCCATGTTGAACCAGGGTTGGTCTCCTGGCTTGATGGAGATGAGGGAGTGAAGAATTTTCTAAGCCTTGTGGTGGTAAACAATTTTGCTGCTGATGGTGAACCACAGTGCCTCATGGATGCCCAGTTTTGGGCTATTAGACCTGTCCTTAGTCTGTCGCATTCAGCGCTTTCATATGCGGCACGCACAGATATGCTCACGCACTCGTAGACAAAATCCCACATAGTTTGGCTTTGAAAGGGTGCCAGTGGTTGTAGCATTAGTGCTAGGCTAGTGTATCAAGAAGCAATAAGGTCTCTGAGAATGATGTTACAAAAACAAGAAAAATCTTTGTAAGATCCCCTCTCAGTTGCTTCTGTTCAAGGTTGAATGGCCCCAGTTTCTCCAATCTTTTCTTGTAATGCAATCCTTTGATGCTGGGAAACAGCCATTTGGCTCTTTTCAGCATTATCTTCATAGTTAAAGAAAGAAAGAAAAAGACTTGCATTGATATAGCGCCTTTCACAACCACCAGATGTCCCACAGCGTTTTACAGCCAATGAAGTACGTTTTTTGAAGTGTTGTCACAGTTGTAATGTGGGAAACACAGCAGCCAATTGGCACACAGCAAGCTCCCACAAACAACAATGTGATAATGACTAGATAATCTGTTTTTTAGTAATGTTGATTGAGGGAGAAATATTGGGCCAGAAATTCGGGTCCCCACGGGTGAGTACGTGCTGTGTACTCACGCATAGGGCCAACTAAAGTGCCGGTTTCGTGCATGCACTGTGCATGCGCTGGAAACCAGAACTTCCGTTCCCTTGAAGGAAAGGGTTCACAGGTCAAACGCGTGCGCCAGAGAGGCAGCGCGTACGCCTGGAACTTCTGTTTTTTTTACAGGTTTCTCCGGGAGGGTAAGTCTCCAGGAGCTGTGCGTTTAAAAAGCAGGTGCAAGGCCTGCTTTTAACAAGGTAAGTGGTGAATTAAGTAAAATTAAAACATTTTTTCCACAGGTTTATTATTTTTAAATACTTTAAAGAAAGGTAAGTTTATTTTTAGCCCCGTTAAAAACTGTAATTAATTTTTTCAAAAATTTAAATTATTGTTTAAAATAGTTATTTTATGTAATTTATAGTTATTTTAAAAATGTGATGTTTTTTAAAATTTATTTGAAGTTTTAGTGCCGGTCTTCCTGTCAAATCTATGAATGGAGATTCCCTGCCCCGATTGGCTCCCCATGATCCCAGGGGACGTTGCGAACTAACTTCGCCGCTGGGATACACGAGCACTGCACAGCGGCAGCTGGAGGAGGTCCAGGATTGGAATCCCACGCGGCCCCACAGCACAACGGCTGGCGCACTCTGTAAGCGCAGGTCGGGGGCTTGCGCCCACGGGAAGCCTCCGACCCGAATTTTTGGCCCATTGGCCAGGACACCGGAGATAACTCACCTGCTCTTCTTCAAGATAACACCATAAGATTTTTTATGTCCACCCGAGAGGCCTCGATTTAATATCTCATCCGAAAGACGGCATCTGCAGACAGTGCAGCACTCCTTTGGTACTGCACTGTAGCGTCAGCCTAGATTTTTGTGCTCAAGTCCATGGGGTGAGACTTGAACCCACAACCTTCTGACTCAGAGGCGAGGGTGCTACCCACTGAGACATGGAGTAGTCCAGAATTTCTTATTATAAGTTTCAGCAGATAAGAAAGCTGCATCATGAGAATTGGAATACTGAGTGCATGTATTTATCTTTCTTTCATTTTATAATATTCATAAATATCAGGCCATACTCAGAAAATTCTGATTACTGTAACATCAGTGAAGGGAATTTTTACTGAAACTAATATTTTTGTCAATCGCAATAAGAGAATAAAATAATTACAATGATTTGCCGTTGTAACCCAGGTGACAGCAAAAAAAATGTTGTCCTTAGAATACGGGCATTATTTGTTTTTATTGCCCAGCCTTATTTGCCCAGAGGGCATTAAGAGTCAACTGCCTCATGTGAGACTGAAATCACATGTAGACCAGTCCAGGTTGCAATGCGATAATGACACCAGTGACTTATGGCAGCAGGCAAGTGCTGAATAAACACCAGAACAGTTTGTGATTTCTGTTTAAGCTGGTCCAGCACTGGGATCAATCTTGTAAACCGAAACAAGATTAATAGCTGATGTGCACAGCCCTGGGCTGAAAGCACGGATATTATTAATCAAGGTCACTGTCAGCAGTAAGATCACAGGATACTGTATTTATTCAGATTTTTCTCAGCTTTGGGTTCAGAAGGCCTAAAAGTCTACTCCTTGTAAAATATAAAGCTGAGGTCACTCAAGGGCACAATGTCAGGTTGATAATGGAGTAAATTTGAGCATTTGTTTTGCTTTTAACTTCAGAAAGAGTTTGAAATGTAGATCCTCCCAAATTAAGGACTAAAGAATAGAACCCTGCTGCAATGGATCTATCAGTATGGATTTATCTAACATTTTGGGACTTTTACCTATTTGGCCTGGAAGGGATTTTGTTCTTATTCATTACATAGGGATTACATAGGATATACGGCACAGAAACAGGCCATTCAGCCCAACCAGGCCATGCCGGCGTTTATGCTCCACTCGAGCCTCATCCCGTCTTTCCTCATCTAAATCTATCAACATAACCCTCTATTCCTTTCCACCTCATATGTTTGTCCAGCCTCCCCTTAAATGCATTTATACTATTCGCTTCAACCACTCCCTGTGATGCCGAGTTCCACATTCTCACCACTCTCTGAGGAAAGAAGTTTCTCCTGAATTCCCTATTGGGTTTCTTGGTGACTATCTTATATTGATGGCCTCTAGTTTTGCGACTGTTATGATATTGTTATAAAGATAGATTCAGATTACAAAGGGTTAACTCACAAGAGATGCAGAAACCCATTTAGAACATTAATTAGGAATAATGGGAAGTCGCTGAGCACATCCCAGAGCAGTTTGCACCAGTCCTAGAATAGATCTTCATTCAACGCACCTGGCGGGGGAGGGGGAGCAAATTTAGCTGAACAAACAATGCCGGTGCCATGAGCTTCCATAAATGCGGGCAGTTTTTTGTTCAAGGTAATAACTTTGATTGGCAGCTGGGCAGAATAATCTTGACACACAGAGCTAAGGGAGGGATGCGAAATAGATTTTTGTTTTTTTTCACCTCTCTCCTCTGCTGGAGAGGCACACAATCTGCTTCGGTGACATTGGCCGGAGTGTTGCTGGTGCTCAGCGGACGTGATTGGTGGCGGGTCGGCAGTGAAATTTGATTTGATTGACAGCGGGTCGGGCACCCGCTGTCAAATTGCGCACACTTGCCTTTCCCAATGTCGGGTCTACCAGCACTGAGCAGACCCGACCGGCAGCAGTGGGGGACCTAATTTAAACAATTATTGGCTTTTTGACAAGCCCGTAAGAGTGAATTTAAACTTACCTTTAACAGCTTCCATGCTGCTCCTGGACCCTGTCTGTTAATCTGAGGCGGAAGTTGAGTGGCCATTGAATCAGCTGGTGAGTGACAGCTTGAAATGTAGTATAAAAGCTCCCTCTTCACACTTGTTCACTTTCCAAGTGCAGAGGCTGTTGCTTTCTCCCTTTGGAAGACAGATTGAGCTTTATGCAGGCTGCAAATATTTGGAGCAAACTCTCTATCCACTGCTACCTCATTGCAGCAACCTCTTCCACCATTGACAGATTGCCTCTGTCATCTCAACTTAAACTGCAATCTACTCCATCAACATGGGTGCCCTTTATACTGTCTCACCTTGGTCCTCAGAATCTGACCATGATCAGCCCCAACACCAGCAGCACGAGGCACACCAGCAGCACCAACAACAACACCAACCTTCTCCGCAAACACCTGATGCTGCACAGGACAGAGGGCATCAGCACTCGAGCACATTGTTGCCTGGGAGGCCAGGGATGGCCACACCATGGCCAGATTTACTTCACTTGACGATGTATACCCTGGCTGCCACATGATGTGCCAGGTTGGCACCACCCCACACCAACACCATAAAGCATCCCTACAATGTCCAAACCATTTCTTTCACACTCACCACCATTGCGGGGGGTTCTGTTATGTCTCACCATTCACTGCAAATCACTAAGCCACTTCCAAAGGTGCACACAAATCTGTCCAAGAAAGCAAAGTGTTGAAAATAAAGGTTTCAATGTTTGACAGCACATTAACAGAAACTTTACATGAACATTGCATAAAACACCCAAGTGCCTACCCTTGTGTGTTGTTAGTTGGTATGATTGCACTAGGATGAGGGCGAGACATAGAAACATAGAAGATAGGAGCAGGAGTAGGCCATTCGGCCCCTCGAGCCTGCTCTGCCATTCAATGCGATCATGGCTGATCATCCAAATTCAGTAGCCTGTCCCTGCTTTCTCCCCATATCCCTTGATCCCTTTAGCCTTAAGAAATATATCCAACTCCTTCTTGAATATATTTAATGAATTGGCCTCTACTGCCTTCTGTGGTAGAGAATTCCACAGGTTCACCACTCTCTGGGTGAAGAAATTCCTCCTCATCTCTGTCCTAAATGGCTTACCTCTTATCCTTAGACTGTGACCCCTGGTTCTGGACTCCCCGACCATCGGGAACATCCTTTCTGCATCTAGTCTGTCTAGTCCTGTCAGAATTTTATAAGTTTCAAGGAGATCCCCTCTCATTCTTCTAAACTCCAGCGAGTACAAGCCCAATCGACCCAATCTCTCCTCATACGTCATTCCTGCCATCCCAGGTATCAGCCTGGTGAATCTTCGCTGCACTCCTTCCATGGCAAGAACATCCTTGCTCAGATAAGGCGACCAAAACTGCACACAATACTCAAGATGTGGTCTCACCAAGGCCCTGTACAACTACAGCAAGACATCCTTGTTCCTGTACTCAAACCCTCTCGCTACGAAGGCCAACATACCATTTGCCTTCTTAACCGCCTGCTGCACCTGCATGCTTACCTTCAGCAACTGATGCACAAGGACGCCCAGGTCTCGTTGCACTTCCCCTTCTCCCAATCTATTGCCATTCAGATAATAATCTGCCTTCTTGTTTTTGACACCAAAGTGGATAACCTTGCATTTATCCACGTTATATTGCATCTGCCATGCTTCTGCCCAATCGCCCAACTTGTCCAAATCATACTGGAGTTTCTCGGCATCCTCCTCACAGCACACACGCCCACCCAGCTTTGTGTCGTCTGCAAACTTGGAGATATTACATCTAGTTCCCTCGTCTAGATCATTAATATATATTCTGAATAGCTGGGGTCCAAGGACCGATCCCTGCGGTACCCCACTAGTCACTGCCTGCCACTCGGAAAAAGAGCCGTTTATTTCAACTCTTTGCTTTCTGTCTGCCAACCAGTTCTCTATCCAAGTCAATACCTTGCCCCCAAGCCCATGTGCCTTAACTTTACACGCTAATCTCTTATGCGGGACCTTATCGAATGTCTTTTGAAAGTCCAAATATACCACATCCACTGGTTCTCCCTTATCTATTTTACCAGTTACATCCTCAAAAAATTCCAGTAGATTAGTCAAGCACAATTACCTTTTGTAAATCCATGTTGACTTTGTCCGATCCGGTCACTGTTTTCCAAGTGCTCTGCTATTACAGGAAACTTTGTGCTATCCGGCACCAACGGGACCGAGCTGGTGCCATTCCCTCAAAACTGCCGGACACTCCAGCGCTAATGTTGAAAGATACGGAAGCTTCTGAGCTCCGTATCTGTCAACAAACCCTGTCAGTCCAAGCGTCTCTGTAGCGTCTCTGTAGCTTAGCAACAGCTTCAGCAGACCTTGCAGAGCTTGACTGTTGAGGAAAAAAGCAACGAGAAGAAAAAAAACCTAACGAAAATGGCTCCTGATTTTTGCCGGTGGCTCGAGCATTCCAGACAGTTAGTCTCTGGATAACACAAAGTTTCCTGTACATCTTTTATAATGGACACTAGCATTTTCCCCACTACCGATGTCAGGCTTACTGCTCTGTAATTCCCTGTTTTCTCTCTACCACCTTTTTTGAACAGTGGGGTAACATTAGTTACCCGCCAATCCATGGGTACTGTTCCAGAGTCTATCAAATTTTGGAAGATGACCAGCAATGCATCTACTATTTCTAGGGCCACTTCCTTAAGTACCCTTGGATGTAGAGGGTGAGGGGTGGCTAGTTAGATGGGGATGTGATAATATATATAGAGAGGGATGGGTGGATGTCTAAGGTAAGTATAATTAAGAAGTTTGCAGATGATACAAAAATTGGCCATGTGGTTGATAATGAAGAAGAAAGCTGCAGACTGCAGGAAGATATTAATGGACTGGTCAGGTGGGCAGAACAGTGGCAAATGAAATTCACTCTGGAGAAGTGTGAGGTAATGCATTTGGGGAGGGCTAACAAGGCAAGGGAATACACATTAAATGGTAGGACACTGAGAAGTGCAGACGTTCAGAGGGACCTTGGAATGCAGGTCCACAGATCCCTGAAGGTAGCACGACAGGTAGATAAGGTGGTTAAGAAGGCATACAGGATACTTGCCTTTATTAGCTGAGGCATAGAATACAAGAGCAGTAGAGAGGGTGCAGAGGAGATTTACGAGGATTTTGCCTGGGCTGGGGAATTTTAGCTATGAGGAAAGATTGGATAGGCTGGGGTTGTTTTCTTTGGAACAGAGGAGGCTGAGGGGAGATCTAATTGAGGTGTATAAAATTATGAGAGACCTAGATAGAGTGGATAGGAAGGACCTATTTCCCTTAGCAGAAGGGTCAATAACCAGAGGACATAGATTTAAAGTAATTGGTCAGAAGTTTAGAGGGGAGTTGAGGAGAAATGTTTTCACCAGAGGGTGGTGGGGGGCTGGAACTCTCAGCCTGAAAGGCTGGTAGAGGCAGAGACCCTCATCACATTTAAAAAGTGCTTGGATATGCACTTGAAGTGCTGTAACCTACAAGGCTACGGACCAAGTGCTGGAAAGTGGGATTAGGATGGATAGCTCTTTGTCGGCCGGCACAGACAAGATGGGCCGAATGGCCTCCTTCTGTGCTGTAAATTTCTATGATTCTATGATAGAGTGGTGGAGGTAAAAACCCTTGAATTATTTTAAAAAGTTAGGTCCTCCAGTGGAGGGTCTGTAGCACCTGGCCTGCAGTCAGGTAAGTGGATCGGGGGGGGCTCAATAAGTGATCACATTGGAACGAGAGGGAAGCCCAGACCAGGGGAAGCCCTAGGTATCCTTGTGGGGCCTGCAGAAGCACTCCTGCTCCTCCTGGCCCACAAGTAAACCATAAGGAAACGAACGTATGCTCACCTTCTGGGTCCTCGCTGAGCCTGCTGCTCCATGATATCTGGGATGGCAGGAATGACGTATGAGGAGAGATTGGGTCGATTGGGCTTGTACTCGCTGGAGTTTAGAAGAACGAGAGGTGATTGTTAAGTCTGTGTGTTATAGTGATAATTACTACACAGACTACAAGAGTAAATTCAACAGGTCTTTACTGGTTGGAGGTAGGGACTATACTGAATACAATATTACTACACAGTGCTTGTATACCGGTGTGGTCACCACCGGTATTACGTATACAGCAGCCAGAGAAAGTAGTACATCTCTTAAGGTGGAACAGGCTTAAGTTCTCTTAAGGTGGAACAGGTTACATACACCACAATCCTCCCTTTTTAGCTTAACAGTCATATCCCCATTTAACATAACATAATAACATAATAACATATATACATATATAACTTCAGGTATTGGGTGTCATCATCATCAAGTACATTCCCTGCCGAGGTAGATGCTTCAGGTTCATTAACGTCTTCCACAGTTGTCTCTGTCACAACCATGGGTTCGACCTTTGCTCTCGACTCTACCAGTTGATCCGCATGACGCCTTATCACATTATGACTAATATCTACTGTGTACATCAGAGGTCCTTGTCTGGCCCGAATTGTTCCGGACTGCCATTTTTCGTTTCCATAGCCCCTTGCCAACACTGGTTGTCCTACGTCGAAAGTTCGAGTGGTCTTGTTGTTAATATGCCGAAACTGTTTGTTTTCCACTTCCCTCCGCACATTTGGTTTTAACAAGTCCAACTTGGACCGCAACCTCCTGTTATAAAACATCATGGCAGGACTTTGGTTAGTCACTGCATGATCGGCGTTTCGATATGACATCAGGAACTTGTCAACCTTGTGTTGCAGCGGAATCTGATCATCGTTCATGGCCTTAATTGCCTTTTTGAATGTCTGGACAAATCTTTCAGCCAACCCGTTTGTCGCCGGATGATATGGGGCAGAGGTATAATGTTTTACTCCATTCTTCTTTAAGAATTGTCGGAATTCTTCCGATACAAACTGTGGTCTGTTGTCCGAACAGATCTGTTCTGGCAATCCGCTCCTTGCGAATATTGTTCTTAACACCGCAATTGTCTTTTCTGAAGTAGTGGTATTCATCTTGATCACTTCTGGCCATTTGGAATGTGCGTCCACCGCGATTAGGAACATGGAGTCCATGAATGGACCAGCAAAGTCAATGTGCACGCATTGCCATGGGGCTGAAGGCCATTCCCATGGGTGTAGCGGTGCTATCGGAGGTGCATTTTGCACTTTTTGGCACCCAGCGCAGCTTTTCGTTAACTCCTCAATCTGTTGGTCAATACCCGGCCACCATACATAAGCCCTAGCAAGACTTTTCATTTTAACTCCCCCCAGATGACCTTCATGCAGTTCGTTTAAAACTCTTTCCCTTAACTTGGGAGGAATAATCACTCTTGTCCCGTACATCAAGGTACCATGGCAGACGGACAGCTGGTCTCGCCTTGCCGAAAATGCCGGTAACAGAGGATCACCCCGTGTTGGCCATCCTTTCACTGTCACCTCGTAGACTCTGGACAGTGTCGGGTCGTTCCTGGTTTCTCTTTCAATACTTGTATTGGTGACTGGTAAACACTCGATGATGGTCGAATGAAATAACTCAACAGGGTCAACTTTCGTCGTGTCTTCTTCTTCAGATAGTGGCAGACGCGACAGCCCATCAGCATTGCCATGCTGTTTCGTACCTTTGAATTCTATTTGATATTGATGTGCCCCTAGGAAAAGAGACCATCTCTGGAGACGCTGCGCTGTCATCACCGAAACACCCTTCTTAGGGTTAGAAATGGATACCAACGGTTGATGGTCTGTCAGAAGTGTGAATTTTTGGCCCTGCAGGTAATGATTAAACTTCTTCACTCCCCATACAAGGCTAAGAGCCTCCCTATCGATCTGCGCATAGTTGCGCTCAGCGGAGGTCAATGATCTGGATGCAAACGCGACTGGCCTTTCCGTGCCATTTGGCAACTTGTGTGAGAGTACTGCCCCAATACCATATGGAGAAGCATCACAAGCCAACCGAATAGGCAGTGTCGGGTTGAAGTGAACCAACACTTCCTCTGAGGTGATCAATTCTTTGCTTTTGCGAAATGCCTTCTTACAGTTTTTGCCCCATTCCCATGGTACCCCTTTCTGTAAAAGAGCGTTTAACGGGTGCAGTACCGTGGATAGATTTGGCAGAAATTTATGGTAATAGTTAATTAATCCTAGAAACGACCTCAACTGAGAGACATTATCCGGAGCGGGAGCCTTTACAACTGCCTCAATCTTGTCAGGAGACTTATGAAGCCCCTCCCGGTCAATGACATGGCCACAGTACGAGATCCGCTTCTGGAAGAACTCACATTTCTGCCGATTTACTCTAAGTCCATACTCTTTCAGTCTGTTGAGCACCAGTTCCAAGTTTGCGAGATGTTGTTCATCACCATCACCTGTGATCAGAATATCGTCCAGGTAACATTGTGTGCCTGGAATTCCCTGTAATACCTGCTCCATGGCCCTCTGCCAAATTGCTGGAGCCGATGCCACTCCAAAAACCAGCCTATTGTACCGGTACAACCCTCGATGCGTGTTGATCGTGAGGTATTGGCGTGACTCTTCCTCAACCTCCATCTGCAAGTACGCCTGCACCAGGTCTATCTTGGTGAAGTGTTTCCCGCCAGACAATGAAGCGAAAATATCCTCAATCCGTGGAAGCGGATACTGCACCATGTGAAGCACCGGATTAGCGGTGATTTTGAAATCTCCACAGATGCGAACCTTCCCTGAATCTCCTGGCTTGTTGCTCGCAGGACGTTTCATAACGGGAACAATGGGCGTAGCCCACTCACTCCAATCTACCTTAGACAGTACACCTGAACGTTCTAGTGCTTCCAGTTCCGCTTCAACAGTAGGTCGTATTGCATAGGGTACCGGTCTGGCTTTAAAAAATTTTGGTTGTGCATGTTCATCAATCTTGATGTTTGCCGTAATTCCTCTCAGTGTTCCCAGTCCCTGCTGGAACACCTCTTTAGCATCATCCAATATTCTGGACAATCGTTTAGGTTTGACATCTGTTTCCCCGGAATCTACCGTTAGTGCCTTCAAGGAGTGCCAGTCCATATTCATTTTCCTAATCCACTCCCGTCCTAGTAGTGGTGGACCTCCTTCAGGTAGCACATATAAGTCCATTACTTGGCTTTCTTCGCCCTTGTGGACCACTTCTACCTCTATTTTTCCGATGGGGTACACTCTTTGCCCCGTGTATGTTTTCAATATAATCTCCGTATCCTGTAGGGGAATATGTTGGAATAACCTTCTGTAATCTTTCTTATTCATGACCGTCAATGCTGATCCAGTGTCCAATTCCATTTTTACTTGGACTCCTGCTATCTGAAGAGTGACCCAAATTGTCTGGAGATCTGCATCCTTACCAACGTTGTGTACTCTTAAGCTATCCAGTTCATTACTGCTAGCGTCTGAATCTGACTTCTGTTCGGTCAAACTGTTCTTTGTCACCTTGTGTACCTTTGCGTATTTTCCTTGCGGTGACTTTTTGTTGCTGGTCTTCTTTCCTGACCGGCATACTTTAGCTATGTGGCCAAGCCTGCCACACGTTCTGCATTCTTGGTTTTTAAACCAACACTGGTTCTGATCGTGCGTTGTCTTTCCACAACGATAACATTTGACAGAACTCAAACCCAATTTGTTTGTACCGAGTTCCGGTGACCGTAGCTGCATTACTGCCGTGCCTCTCGCTGCGGCTTTGTGTGCTGCTGCCATAGTGACCGCCTTCTCAAGCGTCAGCTCATTCTCCTTGAGCAGTCGCTTTTGTGTATCCTGTTTAAATAAACCACACACAAATTTATCTCGTAGTGCCTCTGTCAGTCCCGTTCCAAACTGACAATATTTTGCTAGCTTACGTAATTCCATCAAATATTCAGCATTGCTTTCATTCTGCAGCTGCCTTCTGTCGTAAAATTTAAATCGTTCCGCTAGCATCAGCGGCGTGGGGTTTAGATGATTTTTCAGGACAGTAACAATCTCCTCGAACGTCTTATCCGCCGGTTCATCTGGTGATACAAGGTGTTTCAATTGCCCGTATGTCTTCGCACCCATTCAATATAATAATGTTAGTGCTTTATCTGCATCAGGAATTTTATTTGCCTTACAATAACTTTGTATGCGTTCTACATACATGGCCCAATCTTCGATGTCACTATCAAAGGTATTAATGTTCCCATGTTTAGGCATCGTTGCAATTTATTGTATTTTTATGTTATCCAAGATGGCGGCTTCCCGCTCTTGTCGTCGTCCTCCGCCCACAAAATGGCGGTTTTCCCGCGCTTGGCGGTCTTCAACCGTCCCCCGACGCTGTCTCCGCTTCACCGCGGCTCTCGCGCCTTCAGTTTCCCCAGACGCTGCGCCTTTTAGCCCGAATGCGGCCCTTATCTCCGGTCGCGATCGATGTCCCCGCGCTGCGCCTCTCGCTCGAAAGCGGCCCGGCCCTTATCTCCGGTCGCGATCGATCTCACCGCCCTTATTCCTCCGTCTTCCCAGCTCCGTCTGTACAGCCAACGCAGTTGACTTTCTGTCGCGTCGCTGCCCGGCTTACTCACCACCGAGGTAGAAAGAAGAAGCTGACAGTCGCTGATGGAGGCTTCGAGGTCAGGATGTCTTCTGCACTCCGGTTTCTCGATGCCTGCCGCTCGACGTGTCTTCCAGTAGGGTGATGAGGGTGGAAACCTCTCTTCGACGTCCTGTCTGTGGACGAAGCCGCCGTGGAAATAACTGCCGCAGGGTAAGAATCGGACTCGTCGCCACTGTTAAGTCTGTGTGTTATAGTGATAATTACTACACAGACTACAAGAGTAAATTCAACAGGTCTTTACTGGTTGGAGGTAGGGACTATACTGAATACAATATTACTACACAGTGCTTATATACCGGTGTGGTCACCACACCGGTATATAAGTATACATATTACGTATACAGCAGCCAGAGAAAGTAGTACATCTATTAAGGTGGAACAGGCTTAAGTTCTCTTAAGGTGGAACAGGTTACATACACCACAGTGATCTCATTGAAACTTATAAAATTCTGACAGGACTGGACAGACTAGATGCAGGAAGGATGTTCCCGATGGTCGGGGAGTCCAGAACCAGGGGTCACAGTCTAAGGATAAAGGGTAGGCCATTTAGGACAGAGAGGAGGAGGAATTTCTTCACCCAGAGAGTGGTGAACCTGTCTACCACAGAAGGCGGTGGAGGCCAATTCATCAAATATATTCAAGAAGGAGTTGGATATATTTCTTAAGGCTAAAGGGATCAAGGGGTATGGGGAGAAAGCAGGGACCGGGTACTGAATTTGGATGATCAGCCATGATCTCATTGAATGGCGGAGCAGGCTCGAGGGGCTGAATGGCCTACTCCTGCTCCTATCTTCTATGTTTCTATGTTTCTATGGCGCTAGGTTTCCCTGGCGAGACCCGCACCAGGCGTCAATTTTGCGACAAGAAGTTAAAATACCATTGGGGTCTGATTGACGTCAGACTCCGACTTTTAAATCTCAATTAGGCCCTTGCCTGTCTGGGGTGAAGGCTTCACATACTGACAGAAACGCGCCTGTATCAATAGCGCATGCCATGAGGTCAGCAAAAAGACAGTGAGTGGGCCTCTGTCATGATCTAAACCCCTGCATGCCCCATTCACATCAGGCATTGGGTGCTAAAATCGGGGCCTATATTTCAAAACTAATTCATTGGCGGTGAAGCGCTTTGGGACATCCTGAGGACATAGTAGTTGTTATATTAATGCAGGTTCTTTCTTTCATTATTTCTTTAAAACATCTTCAAAGGTTTTAAGTTTTATTCCTTTCTTATGTCAAACTCTTTGCAGCATTAAACACAAAAACATTGGACTCCTTTTAACAGTTTAGGTGCAGTCAGGCCTCCCCTCCCCCAGCCACCTGAACTTTCCTGATAAGCAAACTCAACATTGGTTTCTTTGTACAGTGCACATACCACTTATCAAATTGCAAACTTCCTCTGCACTATTCGAAAATCAGAATATTTTACTATTTGCTCCAGACCAAAGTTCTTGTCAGGTGAATAAGCACATAACCAGAACTAAACCGTGGCTTGGTGTTAGCACTTTGACTTCTTAGTCAGAAGGTTGTGGGTTCAAAATCCCACCCTCAGCGACAAAATCTGGGCTGATACTCCAATGCTGTACTGAGGGGGTGCTGCACTGTCGGAGGTGCTGCCTTTTGGAATAAAACGTTAAACAGAGACTTTGCCTGCACTATCAGGTGGATGTAATAGATCCCCTGGCACTATTTCGATGAAGAGTGATCCCCAGTGTATTGGCCAATATTTATCCCTCAACCAACAACACTAAAAAAAACAGATTATCTGTATCTGGTCATTATCAGTGCTGTTTGTGGGAGCTTGTTGTGTGCAAATTGGCTGTCGTGCTTCCTACATTACAACAGTGACTGCACTTCAAAAGTACTTCATTGGCTGTAAAGCGCTTTGGGACGTCCTGAGGTCGTGAAAGACACTGTATAAATGCAAGACTTTCTTTTCTTTCTTTAAACATCTGGGAGAAGCACGTGGTGCATTAAAAGCATCAAGAGCATAGAAACATAGAAACATAGAAGATAGGAGCAGGAGTAGGCCATTCGGCCCTTCGAGCCTGCTCCGCCATTCAACGAGATCATGGCTGATCATCCAAACCCTAGCACCCGGTCCCTACACCGATAGCCATCCCACCCAAGCCCTATCCCCGTAACCCTGTAACCCCACGTATTTAATCCCCCCTAACACTAAGGGTCAATTTTTATCATGGCCAATCAACCTAACCCGCACATCTTTGGACTGTGGGAGGAAACCGGAGCACCCGGAGAAAACCCACGCAAACACGGGGAGAATGTGCAAACTCCACACAGACAGTCACCTGAGGCCGAATTTGAACCCGGGTCCCTGGCGCTGTGAGGCAACAGTGCTAACCACTATGCCACCGTGCAACATTGGAGAACTGCAAAATGGCTTCATGGGGGAATTGCTAAGTGGGGAGTTGGTATCTCCCATGAGGAGAGGAGGCATGGAAATCAGGGGAGTGTGGCTCGGAAAGCAGTGTGAAGAGAAAAGGAAGACAGGGATTTCATACCCTCGAAAGGAAAAGAAAGCATGAAGCAGCTTCCTTGTGGTGGACACTCAAACTCTACAGACTCATAAATTCACCTCTAACCTTGAGATGCTAGTATTTTCCAAAGCTGTTGACACTAGCTTTTCATTAAGAATTACAATCAAACTGGATTTATTTGATTAACTGGTGTGGTAAACCACTGTTTGTATTCCTGTTTGTCCTGTTTGTATTCCACTGTGTACATGCCTGGACATGCCTCGGCTGACTCCTCCCACAGGTCCTAGTATAAAGGTGACTGCTCCCCAGCCCTTTGTATCCTGGACCGGTCGACCACTCGAGGCAGACCTCCATTCTGTTGTTAATAAAAGCCTTTAGTTACTCTTCTAACTCTCAGTCTTTTATGAGTAATTGATAGCGCATCAATTTTATTAACAACATTTTTATAATGGAGAAGATCCTCACACCAGCATGCCTGGACTTAGATCATCGGGAGGCGGACTCATCCATCAAGTTTACTCACTGGCTTAAGTGTTTCGAAAAATTCCTGACCGCCTCCGAAGCAATCAAATCGGACGAGGACAAACTGGATGTCCTGACCTCCAAAGTGAACCACCGAGTGTACTCGGTCATCCAAGACGCGACCTCGTACGTGGATGCTATCAAGCTCCTCAAGGACCAGTACACGCGCCCAGTGAACGAAGTGTACGCCAGGCACCTCCTGGGGAGTCGTAAACAACAACCTGGGGAATCGACCGTGGAATACCTTCAGGCACTGTCTGTGCTTGGCCGGGCCTGTGGTTGTAAGGATGTAAAGGCCGCCGTGTACACAGAGGAACTTATCCGGGACGCTTTTGTAGCGGGCCACAGATCCAATTACACACGACAGCGACTGTTGGAGCAGAGTAACCTCGACCTCAACAAGGCCTCTGAACTCGCACTATCGTTGGATGCAGCCTACCAGGGCATGGATGCCTACTCCTCTGCACCGTGGACGCCGCGGGGAATGACAGCCTGGGACACGGTAGGACCGCCTCATAGCGCCGTGCCACCCCAGCCACACCCCAACAACGGCCCAACTACCGCAGCAGTGTCCCAAGGCCAGACAGCAGTGCCCCAAGGCCAGAAATGCTACTTCTGTGGCCAGGCAAAACACCCCAGAGCGCGCTGCCCGGCGAAAAACGCGATCTGCTCGGGCTGCGGGAAGAAGGGACACTACGCTAGCGTCTGCAGGGCCAAAGCCACCCCGAACCCCAGCAGCGCCGCGTGTGGGCCATGCGGGCCGCCATTTTGGACCTCCCCGGCCGTGTGCGAATCACCGGTACAGCAGCCATTTTGGACGCCTCCAGCCACATGGGGATCATGGACGCCGCCATCTTGGACGACAGCCGGGACGCAGCAGGCCCCCGACACCGCCTCATCTGATACCCGCAGCGACACACTGACCCCTACGCTGGCATCCGTTACACTGGACCAAGCGAGACCGCACCAACTGGCCAGTTCCACAATGGACATTAAGGTAAATGGTCACGATACAATCTGCCTTTTTGACTCTGGGAGCACGGAGAGCTTCATCCACCCCGACACGGTGCGGCGTTGCTCTCTCCCAGTCCTGCCTGCGCAACAGCGGATTTCTATGGCCTCCGAGTCCCAGTCGGCGGACATCGGCGGCTACTGCGTGGTGACACTCGTAGTAGACGGGACCGTGTACGATCATTTTAAACTTCTGGTCCTGCCTGACCTCTGCGCTGCCGTCCTGCTGGGGTTAGATTTTCAGTGCCACCTTAAAAGTGTTACGATGGCGTACGGTGGACCCCTACCCCCACTCACAGTCCGCAGCCAGCAGCTTCCAAATTGCCCGCCGCGCACCAGGTGCAACCTCTCCACACTCAGAGTCACCCCCCCACCACTGTTTGCTAACCTCACCCCCGACTGTAAGCCCATCGCCACAAAGAGCAGGCGATACAGTGCCGGGGACAGGGTTTTCATTAAAACTGAAGTGGAGCGGCTCCTGAAAGAAGGGATTATTGAGGGCAGCACCAGCCCCTGGCGAGCCCAGGTTGTGGTCGTTAAGACCAGCGAGAAGCAGCGCCTGGTCATCGACTACAGCCAGACAATAAATCGCTACACCCTGCTGGACGCCTACCCACTCCCCCGTATAGCTGATATGGTCAACCAGATCGCGCAGTACCGCGTCTTCTCGGCCATTGACCTGAAATCAGCGTACCACCAGCTCCCCATCCGCCCTGAGGACCGCCAGTACACTGCCTTTGAGGCAAACGGCCGCCTCTATCACTTCCTTAGGGTTCCCTTTGGCGTCACCAACGGGGTCTCCATCTTCCAAAGGGAGATGGACCGGATGGTAGATCAAAATGCGTTGCAGGCCACTTTCCCATATCTGGACAATGTGACCATCTGCGGCCGTGACTTGCAGGACCATGACGCAAACCTCGAAAAATTCCTCCGCACCGCCCAACTCCTAAACCTGACATATAACAAGGAGAAGTGCATATTCCGCACAAACCGCCTCGCCATCCTTGGCTGTATTGTGGAACACGGAGTCATCGGCCCCGACCCCGACCGGATGCGTCCCCTTATGGAACTTCCACTGCCCCACTGCCTCAAGGCCCTGAAGAGGTGCCTAGGGTTTTTCTCCTATTACGCCCAGTGGGTCCCCTACTATGCGGACAAGGCCCGTCCGCTGATCAAGTCCACCTCTTTTCCCTTGATGGCAGAGGCCCGCTTAGCCTTCCACCGTATCAAGGAGGACATTGCCAAAGCCACCATGCACGCAGTGGACGAATCCATCCCCTTCCAGGTGGAAAGCGACGCGTCCGACTTTGCCCTGGCCGCTACCCTCAATCAGGCGGGGAGACCCGTGGCCTTCTTTTCACGAACCCTCCAAGGCCCGGAGACCAGACACTCCGCTGTTGAGAAGGAGGCCCAGGCGATTGTGGAGGCTGTGCGTCATTGGAGGCACTACCTGGCCGGAAAACGATTTACCCTGCTCACTGACCAGCGTTCAGTTGCTTTTATGTTTAACAACAAGCAGAGGGGCAAAATCAAAAATGACAAGATCTTGAGGTGGAGAATCGAACTTTCCACCTACAACTACGAGATCTTGTACCGGCCCGGGAAGCTAAATGAACCCCCGGATGCGCTATCGCGTGGCACCTGCGCCAGCGCGCAGATCAATAGACTATGGGTCCTCCACAATGACCTCTGCCACCCGGGGGTCACCAGGTTCTTCCACCTCATCAAGGCCCGCAACCTGCCTTACTCTGTTGAGGAGGTCAGGACCATGACCAGGAACTGCCAAGTCTGCGCTGAGTGCAAACCACACTTTTATAGACCAGACAGGGCCCACCTGATAAAAGCCACTCGCCCCTTCGAGCGCCTGAGCGTTGATTTTAAAGGGCCTCTCCCCTCCTCCGACCGCAATGTGTACTTCCTCAATATTATTGATGAGTACTCCCGTTTCCCGTTCGCCTTCCCCTGCCCGGACATGACCAGTGCCACGGTCATTAAATGTCTGAACAACCTCTTCACCCTGTTCGGCTTCCCCAGCTATATCCATAGCGACCGGGGCTCATCGTTTATGAGCGACGAACTCCGTCAGTACCTGCTAACTAGGGGTATTGCCACAAGCAGGACCACCAGTTACAACCCCCGGGGGAACGGACAGGTGGAAAGAGAAAATGCGACAGTTTGGAAGGCCGTCCTGCTAGCCTTAAAGTCTAGGGGCCTTCCAACCTCCCGCTGGCAGGATGTGCTCCCCGATGCGCTCCACTCTATTCGGTCACTGCTCTGCACTGCCACTAACGCCACCCCTCATGAGAAAATGTTTGTCTTCCCAAGGAAGTCCACATCAGGGACATCGCTACCGCCATGGCTGACGTCCCCAGGGCCGGTCCTACTGAGAAGACACGTGAGGACCCATAAAACGGACCCCCTGGTCAAGAGAGTCGACCTCCTCCACGCCAACCCCCAGTATGCTTACATCGCATACCCGGACGGGCGGGAGGACACAGTCTCCATAAGAGACCTTGCACCCTCGGGGACCACAGTAACCCACTACCCACTACCACCCCCCCCCACGATCCGATATCCAGCCCCAGCAGACGGCAGGCCTGGGCCCCGCGACCCGCTAGACATCTACGAGGACGACACGCCTGTGCCACAGCCTACGCTGGACTCGACGCCGGAAGCTTCACTACCCCTGCCGTCGCCACGCCGATCACAGCGGCAGACAAGACCTCCGGAGAGACTCCAATACACTAACTTTTAATACACTTCACCCCGCCGGACTCAATTTTAAACAAGGGGTGAATGTGGTAAACCACTGTTTGTATTCCTGTTTGTCCTGTTTGTATTCCACTGTGTACATGCCTGGACATGCCTCGGCTGACTCCTCCCACAGGTCCTAGTATAAAGGTGACTGCTCCCCAGCCCTTTGTATCCTGGACCGGTCGACCACTCGAGGCAGACCTCCATTCTGTTGTTAATAAAAGCCTTTAGTTACTCTTCTAACTCTCAGTCTTTTATGAGTAATTGATAGCGCATCAACTGGTTCAGTACCTTAATCCCGAGTAAGATACTTTAGTTATGACGGTGAGGTTCTCTCTTTCAATAGCTATCTCCACGCCTATGGTGCCAGATTGCCTGAAATCAACTCAATATTCCCAAATATCATCATCATTCAGGCTTGGGCTGATAAGTAGCAGGTAATATTTGCGCCACAGAAGTGCCAGGCAATGACTATCTCCAACAAGCGAGAGTCTAACCACCTCCCCTTAACATTCAATGGCATTACCATTGCCGAATCCCCCATCAACATCCTGGGGGTCACCATTAACCAGAAACTTAACTGGATCAGCCACATAAATACTGTGGCAACATGAGCAGGTCAGAGGCTGGGTATTCTGCGGCGAGTGCCTCACCTCCTGACTCCCCAAAGCCTTTCCACCATCTACAAGGCTCAAGTCAGGAGTGTGATGGAATACTCTTCACTTGCTTGGATGAGTGCAGCTCCAACAACACTCAAGAAGCTCGACACCATCCAGGACACAGCAGCCCACTTGATTAGCACCCCATCCACCACCTTAAACATTCACTCCCTCCACCACTGGTGTACCGTGGCTGCAGTGTGTACCATCTACAAGGTGCTCTGCAGCAACTCGCCAAGGCTTCTTCGGCAGCACCTCCCAAACCCGTGACCTCTTCCACCTAGAAGGACAAGGGCAGCAGGGTTATGGGAACACCACCACCTCCAAGTTCCCCTCCAAGTCACATACCATCCTGACTTAGAAGTATGTCACCGATCCTTCATCGTCGCTGGGTCAAAATCCTGGAACTCCCTCCCTAACAGCACTGTGGGAGTACCTTCACCACACGGACTGCAGCAGTTCAAGAAGGCGGCTCACCACCACCTTCTCAAGGGCAATTAGGGATGGGCAATAAATGCTGGCATTGCCAGCGACGCCCACATCCCATAAACGAATAATAAAAAAAAAATTGTACACCCATCAACCCATCAATAATCCAGCTGTCTAAAGGTCTCAGTGGGATAGTTCACACACCGTGTGCCGACATATTCATAATTAACAGCTTTACTCACCAGAATCACACTGCTCACAGCAACATTCATATTCAGTACGGAGCCATTGTTTCCTTTAAAGTAAGGAATCATTTCAGTTCCCATTTCAACCTGGTTCCATTCTGCATGGTTCTAAAGTATGCAGTTAATCTCAAAACAAATTCTCCATGCAAAAACATGCCGCTTCTACACGTTGTGTACTAGCACATTTGCAGTTTTTTTTCCCAAAACAAATTCCCTCCAAATGTTAGTGCAGTTGCAAACTCAGTTTTGGGGGAATTGCCGGCACAGATTCACGTTCCAACTTCCGGTCGTGCAGTGTGTTGGAGCATTCAAGTATATCCAAGGCTGAGATCGATAGATTTTTGGACTCTAGGGGAATTATGGGATGTGGGGATCGAGCGGGAAAGTGGAGTTAAGGTCGAAGATCAGCCATGATCTTATTGAATGGCGGAGCAGGCTCGAGGGGCCGTGTGGCCTACTCCTGCTCCTAATTCTTATGTTCTTATGTTCTTATGCCTGAAGGTGACCTCTAATGAACAGTGCTCAGGATTGTGACCCTCAAACAAATGTTAGCGAATAACCCTAGTGCACGAAGAGATATTACAAACCAAAAGTAAACAATGCCGTATAAGTGTAGCAAGGACCTAACAGTTTAATGTTGTTTGCTCCATTCTGGCTGTCCCAAAGACATCAAGGTGACCTCCCAATGACTGTGTGCTGAGTGACTATTAACTAGGCATTCACTCATTTTAAGTTTCCCAGTCGGCACATCCCCTGAAAGCTCAGCAAGTTTATTCAATGATAAGCTGAACCATACACTAGAAAGATCCTGAATTCAGTCCCCAGACTGTGCTGAGGTAGCAGATCTCAGTCAGAATTGACAATAGGAGCCTTAAATGCCCCTGGGTTGTAGTGTGGGGAGTGGGGGTGGGGGAGAGGTGATTCCTCTTCTGATTAATATCCAGCTGCCCATACTGCAAGTGCACGTGTGCAGTCATTGGATGAAGACAGGCCGAGTCTTGGTTGTGGCTCCTCTCCTTCCCCCTCACCTGCCAACATCAATTAGCAGGGCTCACCGATGAATACTTGCCACTTAGACAAGGTAACAGAGGGTGATCATTGCTCATGGAGCCCTACCTCAGGAGGAGGGAATGGGAAGGAAGAGAGAGAAAAGAAAAATCCAGTTTGGATTGGCATGCATGCACGTAGGGTTAAATCCCTAGGAGTGTTTGTCTCCAGACAACCCAAAGTCATTTGAAATGTTAGTAATAATTGTGGATTTTTTTTTAGGATCTTATATTCAAGACACGTTACCAACTGTCAATGTCAATCTTTTTATTGTGGTCTTTGAGACAATTTCTGTTAACACCATAATCTATTAGGATAAAACTGTACATTTGTTATTTTTACATTAGTTACCATGATTTAAAAAAAAACGGAACGATTACTGAAATAGCTATATAGAAATCTCTAGAAAATACAAATATGAAGAGACAGAAAGTGTCATGTTCATTACTAGGATGTCGAACTGTATGTCTAAGCTGTAATGTGATAATCAAATTACAAATAGCAGGAAACTAGTTTTCCTGTGTGATATCCACCTCAACCATGGAGATCAATACGATCTGATTTTAATTAAAGGGGCATTGTCTTTATTAAAAAGATTTTGGCAAACCACTGTAGGCTAGTGTAGGGCCTAGAAATTGGGTTTTGGCTTAGCCAGGGCTTTAGCGCCGGAAATTAGTGCCGGCGCTAAGTCCCCTGCGCGCGCCAAAAATTCAGTGGCGCCGCGCCCAAACGGCTGCCGGCGCTACTGAAGGGTCTTAGCGCCTGGAAAAGGGCGCTAACTGCCGTTTCGCGCCGCAATTCCGGCGCTGCGGCACCCGATGCGGTGCGGCAGGCTGGGGAAGTGCAGGCCTCCTCCTTCCGTTAAGGAGGAGCTGCCTGCACCCGGCCGCGGCCCGCGCAAATCTGCTTAAAAATGAGCCGGGCACCTCGGACAAGTGCCGGGCTTGCATCTGTTCCGGGGGGGGGGGGGGGGAGAGAAGTCCGGGGAGGGAGCTGCGGGCAGGCGGCCGGCGGGAAAGCGGCCGGCCGCCACGGGGCCTTTAATGCGCCGGCGCTAACTGCAGTAAGGCACCTCTGACAAAACGCTGGTTGCGGCTGCCACGGGCGAGGCGGCCGCAACTCAATTTCGGAGTTCGGGCGGGTTACCACGGCAACCGGGATGCTGCGCACACCGATGACGTCATCGGTGCCGGCGCAGTGCTACCGGAGCAACGCCGATTTAGGGCCCCAGGGAATTTCACTACTGGCCATAACTCCGGCGCAAGGCCCTCTAGCGCCTCAAATGAGGCGCTAAGGCTACTGAATTTTCAGCCGTAGATCTTTAAAGTAAAAATAAGAAATAGATGTTCCTCGATGTGGTGAGGTAGTGAAGGGGGCTACAAAGTTAAGAACTGGGGCATATTTTGAAGAAAAGGAGGCCTCAATTATCATAGAATGATACAGCACAGAAGGAGGCCATTTGGCCAATCATGCCTGTGCCGGCTCTTTGAACGAGCTGTCCAATAAGTCCCCGCCCTTCCCCCATAGCCCTGCAAACCTTTCCCTTTCAAGTATTTATCCAATTCCCTTTTGAAAATTATTATTGAATCTGCTTCCACCGCCCTTTCAGATAGTGCATTCCAGATCATAGCAACCTGCTGTGTAATTTGCCAATTACCTTAAATTTGTATCCTCTGGTTACCGACCCTTCTGCCACTGCATACAGTTTCTCCTTATTTACTCTATCAAAACCCTTCATGATTTTGAACACCTCTATTATATCTCCCCTTAACCTCCTCTGCTCTAAGGAAAACAACCCCAGCTTCACTAGTCTCCGTGTAACTGAAGTCCCGCATCTCTGGTACCATTCTAGTAAATCTCCTCTGCATCCTTCCTAAAGTGTGGTGCCCAGAATTGAGCACAATACTCCAGCTGGACCCTAACCAATGATTTATTAAGCCCACTCAATCCACGAAGAGGGAAATTGATGCTGGACCATCGCCCCCTCCTCCATAACGCATCAAAACAAGGTCTTAGGTAACTGTTCGTCCACCTCTTCCCCTCCCACCTTTCCATCTCTTCCTTTTTCCTAACTGACCACTCCACCTCCTCCCTTTCCACCCTCCTCCTCCTCTCTATATTCTCATCCTCCTTGTTGTCCCATCTCCCTCCCCATCCACTTCCATATTCCCTTTCCTCATCTTCCTCCCCTCCTCCCTCCTGTCCCTGCTGCTTCTCTCCTTCAAACCTTCTCTTCCCCATCTCATTCATCTTCCCTCCTCTCCAACTCCCTCCCCAACCCCTCCACTCTCCATCCCCTCCGCAGCCCTGCCCGCTCCCCTCCCTCTCCCCTCCTATTTACTTCAAACCATCCTCACCCCTTCTCTATTCTCACACCTCTCCCCTCTCCATCGCTTTCATCTGCTTCCTTCCACCCTTCCCCATCCGGGTCCAATGCACTCTAACTCTCCTTGATTTGAATACTACACTTGGTCTTGACTTCCCGAGTGCAATGCAATGGGACTTCTACCAGTACCCAATATCTAATTCCCTTTTAAAAAATTTACAGACTTTACATCAACAACAATCTGTGGCATTTTAACCACCCTTTTGGCCACAATGCAAAAATGCCCACAATTTAACAGCTCAGATATTTCTGTCAAAATAATGGTGCGGCTAATGACGCTCGCTGTTACTTATGCGCAAATGGTGCAGCAACTTCAGGCGAAGGGCAGATATGCGGTTAAACTCAAAAATCCAATGGCCTAGAAATTTAGTTGTTAGCGCCAGCTGCTAGCGCTTTAGGAGGAGGAGAAGTGGGGCGCTAAGCGGCTAGCGCCCGGGCGCGGCACGATCAGCGCCTCTCGCGAACTTCACTCAAGATTTAGCGGCGGCGCAAAACCGCAGTGCCCACTCAGCTGCGCGCGCAGATCGTGACGTCATTTCATGGTGCAACGCCCTTGGTGCACCCCGAACTGGAACTTCAGTGGCGCCGCCCTTCTTTGCGCCTGGCGCCCCCAGCGACTGGTAGAGGGGAACGGTTCCCAGTCGCTGCGGGGCACGGGGGGCGCTATTTAAAGGAGACTCCTCCTGCATTATAAGTGGCAGCCATTTTGTGCCAATCCTTCTGTGTGAGAGACGGATATTTGGAGAGAGACAAAGGCAGAGAGCTTAGTGCTTTGACTCAGCGCTCGCACAGGTACTTCTGGCTTCAGGCCAGAGCTTTGCACTTGGATTTAACTTTCAGTGCCATAGCCTTGAGTCACCACATATAATGGGGGCTGCAATGGGTGGAAATGTTGGCTTTCTGCATTGCATTCAAAGGGCTCAGAGACGCTGTGAGAGAGTGCCAGTCATGGCCAGATGGAGAAGGGCCAACAGGCGTCGGCACAGGAGGCCTTACCCTCCCAGGGTATACCGCCAGCAGTTCTCATATCTGAACATGTCTGAGGAGCAGTGTGTTCGGAGGCTGCGATTCAGAAGGGAGGTGGTCACTGAGATCTGCCACCTGCTTCGCAGAGATCTGCAGCCACAGCTGAGGAGCAGGACGTCTCTGTCGGTGGCAGTGAAGGTGACGGTGGCTCTCAACTTCTATGCCACCGGCTCCTTCCAATCTGCTACTGGGGACATTGCCAACATCTCCCAGTTCGCGGTACATTGCTGCATCCGCCAGGTGACCAATGCCCTTTTCAGAAGGAGACGTCAGTACATCTCCTTCCCCATGACCCTGGACAAGCAGCAAGAGCGTGCATTGGGATTTGGAAGAATAGCGGGCTTCCCCATGGTCCAGGGCGTAGAACTGATGAACCAGCAATGGTCAGGCTTTGCTTCAGGGCTGCAGTGTGCAGGGCATGGCAGCCAAACAAGTCGACCCTCCCCCTTTAAGAGCTGACCGGCACCAGCGTGTCTGCCTTCATTGAGAAACTCGCCACACCTGCGCTGCGCCCGCCCTCGGTGTTAGCGCCTCGGCTCGCCGGCTTAGCACCTTATGATAGTCGTGCATCGCCTGCTTTAGCGCAGCAGCAACCTCTTGGGGCGATGCAACTCAATTTCGGCGAAGCTGGCGCTAAGTTGTGCCGGGCGCGAAATTTAGCGAACGCCCGGCTGTAGCACCCCAATCATGGCGATACTGAATTTCTAGGCCAATAGTTGCTGTCCGAGATGTGCCGCTCCAACCTTAGCTTCGCAAAAATGGCATCAACCTTTCTGGCGCTGAAAATTAACTATTGCAAGTGCAGAGTCTCATTCCTTCAGGTTTTAATGGTTGAAGATTTTTTTTAAATTAAACTTTTCCCTTCTGTCTCTTTTACTTTCTGTCTGAATCCAATCTTTCTTTCCCTCTCTTAATTTCTCTTTCTGTACCTGAATTGACATTGCATTCACCCTCTCCAATTTACACCTCCTTCTCAGTCCTTGCGCTGTTAGTTTCACAATCTTTCAATCTGATTGGTTAAGGAGACACACAGTTGCTTGCCCTGTGCCCTGATGCCTGGTTTCCCTCGCTGTGACGTTATCAGCTCGCACTTTCAGCAACTTGTCACGCAAAGGCAAGTCTAACTAACGGCAGAAGCCATTAGATGACCTGCTGCAGCAAATTATGGCCCAACATAAATTGGTACTAGATTGACAAAGTCACGGAGAAAGAGCATAGGACAGATGGCCTGGCATATGCAAACGTTCACTGTGGTTCAGTAGGGGGTGTTATTCTGACGTTGCAGTTAAGGCTCTGCGAAACCTGACCAACAGCTGGGGGCTACGTGATGCTCATGCTAATTGTCTGACATTAAAGACCTTGAACTTATGCCGAAGCTATTTTAACAGAGACATTAACCCATTAAAATAGAAGCAAAGGAATTTCGTACCAAGATCCATACAGCATAATTCATACAGCATAATTCGTACAGCGTACATCCTTCATTTTGTTGAGCGCAAGAAAAAAAGCAAGAGCAAAATTAATTTTACTTTTCAGTGACAGACTATCACAGCTGAGGTGTCACAGAGAGGTCTGCAGACTGAGTACCAGAGAGAAACCTAAACAGAGCAGGTGAACACACATTAATAGAAACTGCAGCAAACTTCGCTCCTTGCCTGGAATTATTAGAAAGCTGCCACCTCAATTTCAAAATGAATACAGAAAGCTCTACGTTTTTAATCTATATTTATACAGGTTGTTAGCAAAGAGCTCAACGCGGTTTCCTGTTAGTGAGCACTTCCACTTCTTTGCTTGAAAGGGTTCTTCATCAAACACTATTCGGTCAGCCATTATTGATCAGTGACCTTCAGCTTGTCTTCATTCCTTGATAACTCTGTACGCATTGGAAAGGTTTAAAAGGAAAATGATGTGGGTGGAGTTATCAACTGAAGTTACCCAATCTATCCAAGGCTGTTATCAGCAAAGCAATTCCAGTACTGCGATGCATCTCAAGAACGCTTAACTGTAAGTCAAAACATTTGATTAGTGTATTGAAAGCATTGTCCCCATATTGTTAAAAAAAAGACAAGCCGAGTGGATGCCAAGCCCTTTTTCACACTTCCCCACAGAGAAGGTGATGGTGGCCTCGGTGCTGCCCCTCTGGTTGCGGTACTCTGGTGCAAAGTGGCTCACCCAACAGTGGATCTTCAACATTGGTCATAGGGAATGAAGGTGGAATCTGCAACATTCCCTGAGGGTGGATTATCAGGTTTAGGAACGTGGAGTGCCGCTTGCCTTCTGGTGGGGCACCAGAAGCAGTGTGGTCAGGGCTGTATGACGTGAAGGACAAGCTGCTTGTATATGTTCCATAACCTGTGAATCCCTACTTAGGCACTGATGGTGGGCATCTTGTCATTCCTCCCCCTTATGGTTATTCCTTCTTCAAGATTCTATAGCCCTAATTCCACACCTTCTTGGGTGGATCTCATGTCAAGCGGCAGCATTGTGGAGCAATATCCTTATGTGGCTCACTCCCTGGTTCACAATATTTCCACTTCAGCCAGCCATTGCTCAATCACAGTACGTATTGAAGAGGTGAAGGTTCTCCTCGCTGAGGTGAAGATATTCAGCTCCGACATGGAGGTCTCCGTGATGGGTGTCTCCATCTTGGCCAATCTCGCGTCCATTTTGGTGAGCATGCTAGCTCTAATATCTTGCACTAGAGTTCCACTACATTTGTCGATAAGAGCTCACTGATGTCTGTAGTGCTCTAAACCACTTTTACTGTAGTGTATGTACCTTTAAGGGGAGAACTACTTTTTACAGCTCCTGTATACTGTAGTACCGGCAGTGACCACACCTGTATATAAACCCTGAGTAGGGATCTGTACAGTTAGTTTTAGAGTAACACTCATCCAGTAAACACCTGTTGATTGTTCCCTGCAGTCTCTTGTCTAATTATTGAAGGACACACAACATCAAAATGCACGGATCTAACATTGGCGACGAGGATGGGATTCAAACCTACCTGCAACTCTGCATCACCTCCCAGGGATTCGCTCCTGGAGAACAGTGAAAGAAGAAGGCCGAGTCCAGAAGCACGGGCGTCGACCATCCAGCGGAGACTTGAGCATTGCAGGGGAGGCTGTTGAGAGCTGGGCTTGGTTCTCCAGTCACGGTGGTCCAGCGAAACGGGCTGGCAACAGGTACAGCGCAGACCCTCCCCGGACAGCGGCGGCTAGAGCTGACCGACGGCACAGAAAAAGGCCGAGCAGCGTCGACGGGAGAAGGGAGAGGGTAGAGCGCACAGGGCGCAGCCGGTGTTCAGGACCGAGCGGCGTCGACGGGAGAAGTACAAGAAGGTGGACAATTTCCTGTTCGCCTACAGAAATGCGACACATGCAGTCACCAACCAGACCCCGGCCATGATGTTCTTTAACCGAAGGTTCAGATCGCGTCTGGATTTGCTCAGACCAAATGTACGAAGAGATGTTGAGAATAAGCAATTCCAGCACATCAATGAGAAGCCGACAACGAGCTTCAATGTAGGGCAACCAGTCTTGGCCCGCGACTACCGAACAGAGAAATGACAACCAGGAACGATATGTACACGGCAGGGGCCACTAATGTACACAGTGGATGTTTGGGAGAACATTGTGAGACGCCATGTTGACCAGATCCTAGAGTCACAGGAATGAGTCAACCCCATGTCTCGCCCATACGTACCTGGTGATGAACCCGACATACAGGTAGCATCTACCCCAGAAACAGTAGCATCGGAAGCTGATGAACCAACCGATGACAGGGGGCCAGAATTGCCTCTGCACCAAGAGCAAGACACTCAGGAAAGGTGCTATCCAGAAAGGATCAGGAAGCCGCCCCAAAGACTGAATTTATAAATAGACTATTTTCAGTTAATGTTGCATGTTAAAAGTGTTAGTTGTAATTAGTTGATATTTAACTGTTAAATGAATGTTATGGTACTGTTAATCTAAAAGGGGAGGAATTGTAGTGTATGTACCTTTAAGGGGAGAACTACTTTTTACAGCTCCTGTATACTGTAGTACCGGCAGTGACCACACCTGTATATAAACCCTGAGTAAGGATCTGTACAGTTAGTTTTAGAGTAACCCTTATCCAGTAAACACCTGTTGATTGTTCCCTGCAGTCTCTTGTCTAATTATTGAAGGACACACAACATCAAGATACACGGATCTAACATTTACCTAGTCTGTATTTTGTGAATGCTCCTATAATGATGAGATGCGGTTGTTTGTAGCAGTAGTGGTAGGCGTCCGAGTGTCTCCTAGTGTCGTGTGTGATGCTCTGGAAGTCCAGATTTTTCTACGATGTGTACACAATGGGGAAAACTTCCTCTGCCTTACATCTCCCCATTGCTGTGAATAGGTGACAGCTGTAAAAGTGGTATGAAAGCTACCATTTCACAGCTGGTCACTTTCCAATGTCAGAAGCTTGAGCCTTCAGGACTTGGAAGACACTTTTGAGCTGTATGCAGTTTGGAAGTGTTTGGAGTAAACTCTCTATCCAGTGTCACCTCCTTGGAGCAACCTCTCTCAGCATTGACAGATCGCTTCTGTCATCTCAACTTCAGCTGCCATCTATTCCAGCAACATCGGTGCCCATGAAAAAATCTCACCTTGATCCTCTGAATCCCTCCACGATCAGCCCCAACACTAACATCACCAGGCACACCAACGTCACCAACAACAACACCAACCTTCTCTGCAATCACCTGATGCTGCACAGGACACAGGGCATCAGCACTTGACCACACCATGGCCAGATTTACTTCACTTGACGCTGTACACCCTGGCTGCCTCATGATGTGCCAGGTTAGCACCACCCCACACCAGCACCATAAAGCATTCCTACAATGACAAAGCTGTTCCTTTCACACTCATCAGCATTGCGGGGGGAACCGTTATGTCTCACCATTCACTGCAACTCACTAAGATATTTCCAAAGGTGAGCACAGATCTGTCCAATAAGGCAAAGTGTTGAAAATAAAGATTTCAATGTTTGACAACACATTAACAGAAAATTTACATGAACATTGCATAAGACGGGACCAGAACCCACCAACCAGCACTCCTGCTGCGAACCCACCTCCGCTGGGAAAATCCAGCCCTTAGAGTCATTACAGCACAGAAGGAGGTCATTCGGCCCATCGAGTCCGTGCCGGCTCTCTGTAGAGCAATCCAGTCAGTCCCATTCCCCCGCTCAATCCAAGTAACCCTGTAAGTTTATTTCCCTCAAGTGCCTATCCAGTCTCCCCTTGAAAACATTGAGTGTCTCCGCTTCCACCACTTCCGTCGGCAGCGAATTCCAGGTCATTAGCTCGCTGTGTAAGAAAGTTCTTCCTCACATCCCCCCTGTATCTCTTGCCCAAAACCTTAAATCTCTGTCCCCTAGTCCTTGTACCATCAGCTAATGGGAACAGCCTTTCTCTGTCTACCTTATCCAAATCTGTCATAATCTTGTACACCTCTATCAAATCTCCCCTCAACCTCCTTTGCTCCAAGGAAAACAACCCCAACTTCTCCAACCTAACCTTGTAGCTAAAATTCCTCATCCCTGGAACCATTCTGGTAAATCTCCTCTGCACCCTCTCAAGGACCTTCACATCCTTCCTAAAGTGTGGTGACCAGAACTGGATGCAATACTCTAGTTGCAGCCTAACCAGAGCTTTAGAAAGGTTCAGCATAACTTCCCTGCTTTTGTACTCAATACCTCTATTTATGAAGTTCAAGATCCCATATGCTTTGCTAACTACTCTCTCAATATGTCCCGCCACCTTCAAAGATCTATGCACATGAACCCCCAGGTCCCTCTGCCCCTGCACACGCTTTAGAACTGTGCTATTAAGTGTATATTGCCTCTTCCTATCCCTTCTGCCAAAATGCATCACCTCACACTTCTCTGTATTAAATTACATCTGCCATTTGTCTGCCCATTCCACTAGCCTTTCTATGTCCTGTTGGAGTCGATTGGTATCATCCTCATTGTTCACCACACCTCCAAGTTTGGTATCATTGGCAAATTTTGAAATTTTGCTCTGTATTCTAATATCCAAATCATTTATATATATCAAAAAAGCAGTAGTCCTAGCACTGACCCTAGGGGAACACCACTGTCTACCATCTTCCAGTCTGTAATTTGTCAAAATTTTTGTCTTATAATACTCCTGTGCAGCGTCTTGGGACGTTTTACTACGTTAAAGGCACTATATAAATATAAGTTGTTGTTGTTGCTGAAAAATAACTATTTACCATGACTCACTGTTTTCTATCTTTAAGCCAATTTCTTATCCAAGCTGACACTGACCCTCCTATTCCATGAGCCTCAATTTTGTTAACCAGCCTTTTATGTGGTACTTTGTCAAATGCTTTCTTAAAATCCATATAGACAACATCTACTGCATTCCCTTCATCAACCTTCTCTGTTACTTCTTCAAAAAATTCAATTAGATTAATCAAACACGATCTGCCTTTTACAAATCTGTGTTGGCTCTCCTTAATTAATTTAAACCTCTCCAAGTGCCTATTCATTTTTTCCTGATTATTGTTTCTAAATTTTCCCTCCCACTGATGTTAAACTGACCAGCCTGTAGTTACTAGGATTGTCCTTACACCCTTTCTTGAACAAGGGTGTCACATTTGCCACTTTCCAATCCTCTCTCACTTGAAGAATTCACCTGACATGCATCATACACCCTCTTTTATTGTTTCATCATATTCTCTACCTCCCTCCTCATCAGCAAGCATCTTCTCCCAGGCTTTGTAATATTTGATTACCATCAAAATAGGAGAGTCTAAAATATTGCTCTTACCTGTGCCAATGCAGCCAGCACGTCTCATACAATGGCTTCTCTTCCTACAGTCATCTCTAATTTATTCCAAGGATTTCCTACTTAGACCTCACCCCAAGCCATGGAGTGCCTTGCAACACTTTGGTGTTAAAGGTTAAATGTAACTTCTTCTTCTCGTTTGTTGTGGTTAATGTGCACATGCCATTGACCCAGCTGGTGATCTCCACCCAGGATGCCTTTCTTCAATGTCCGTTGTGGGTGCCCACCTAACAGTATGGGCTGGATTTTGATACTGGAGGCGTGTAGGAGGCGGGACTACAACTTTTGGGGTTGTAGTCCCGCCTGCATCGAGTTGTGGCCAACCCACGCGATTTTCACTTGATTGACCTTGTTGAGCCCGCTCAGCGGGCTCAGCAGGCCAATTAAGGGCCACCCGGCAACAGGTGACGTCACAGATTGACATTTCATCTGTCAAGAGCTTTTGACAGATGAAATATCAGCGTTTGACAGCTCTTTGAAGCTGTCAAACACTGACAATCTGTACACTAAGTTAATTCCTTCCTCTCAGGCTGATTTAGAGATCTCTCCAGAACAGAAAGTTGAATGCTGCAACTTTTGACAGATCGCGGCCATTCTGCTTTCTGTGCTGGTGAGATAAGGGACTCTCGAGACCTGAAGGAAGGAAGACTGTAACGGTAAATAAGGGTAAGTAAAACTTCTTTAAACACTTTACACACACCAAACACACTTACCTTTGTACTCATGCACCCATCACTCACCTGAACACCGGACATCTCGAACTCTCCAAGCCCTTCAGCCCAACGGTCTGCCTCACTAACTTGGCGCGGTTTGGAGCCGTCGGGAATCCCACACTTCAGGAATAAAAATAGGGATTAGGCTAAAAACTGCCTGTTAACTACCTGTTAACAGGCAGTTAATTGGCACTAATCCCCTTCCCGCCTCGGGGAGGCGGCTCCTAGCACAGGTCGGGTATCCACCTCCTTTGAAACTGACATGGAGGCGGGTTGGGGGCGGGATGGGTTCATGCCCCCCAATTTCGCGATTTTAACCCTCCACACGTCTCCAATCCTGCCTCCACGGCCCAATGAAAGTCCTGCCCTATGTCTCACACAGCCAAATTCATCACAGCACAGTGAAACGTGTGTTTCTCATCAGTTTTTCTATCCTGGCTCTAAAGGTTCCAACGTATCACATCTGTATTGTTAAAAGTTTGTTTCTTCTAGGGATCAGGAGGCCCATTTCCTTCTTGTTAAGGTACTAAGCTGTGATAATCACTGCCCTGTGGTTATTGGTTCAAAAGGGCTTGATGAAAAATGGGAATGGGGCTGGTGAGAGGAACAGCAGCACTCCCACTTATTGATACATTTTCCACATTGGATAACAATTAAGTCTGCCGATGACTCTAATTTCCAATACTTGAAAGCTTGCCTCCTTTGTGGGGCTGTTATTCTTTCTGGTAGAAGTTTACTGTGGTACATTTAATAAATGCTAAATTACATTCCCACCTTGCTGGATACTGTCTTGTTTTGCACACTTTGTACAAAAATAATCAATTGCAGGACAACGGAGTATTACAGTTTAAACTATTTTAATGAAGCATCAGGTCTGTGATCTGACTCACAACAGTACAGCACCGTGTGGACAAGATGGAGTTAGGACCCCTGGGTCTTCTAAACAATAGCAATCCTGCAGGCCAATGACAACTCAGCATGCGATCACATGTGAATATAATAGGTATTCCTTACAGATGCCTGCGGGCCAATGATAAATCAATATGCAAATGTTACATCCCCTTTCTTTTAAAAGAAAAATGTTATGCATTACTTTTGAACCTTTCTTCTACATAATGTTCTCAGTAGCATCAACATATAAGTAAACTCAACATTTAACTAGCACTGAAAACATCTCAACGTTTCAATAACGATGTACAGTTTTTTTAGGGCAGCGATCCGCCTGCACCCTTTGACAGTTCACAAGTCAAGGATAACTCTAGGCTTGACCTCTCGTCCCGACCTTGTGTAGTATGGAACTGAGCATGCTCCTGAATCGGTCAACAATTCCGGTTCAGCTTTAGGTTCAGGTAAGTATGATGTGTTTTGTTCATCATACTCTGTTGAACTGATCCTCTCGTCATAATGACGGTGTTGTTCCTTGGTGTTCAGGAGGTGCCTGCGATTGCGGCGGTGCACCTGTCCTTCTGGGGTGCGGACATGATACGATTGCTCAGTGTCAGCTGGCTGGATGACGACTGCTGGCTTCCAGTAGTCATGCTCCTGGATTCTGATGGATTCTCCATTGTGCAGCGGCGGCAGTAGTCTAGCTGACCTGTCATAGTATCTCTTTTGGTGTTGCTGTCTCTGTACACGTTTTGCATGCACTTGCTTGCAACTGACGACCTCTGGCTGCAGCTGCTGGCTGGTGCTTAGAAGGATTCAGCGAAGTCTGCGGCTTATCAACAGCTGCGCTGGTGACTTGAAGTTGTCAACCGGAGTGTTGCGGTACTCAAGGAGACTGATTTAGGGGTCTCTTTCGTCCGCTTTGGCTTTGTCCAGGAGTGTTTTTGCAATCTGGACAGTTTTTTCAGCAAGATCATTACTTTGAGGGTAATGTGGGCTTGATGTGACATGTGTGAAATCCCATGCCTTGGCAAACGACTCAAACTCTTTTGATTTGTATTGGGGACCATTGTCTGAGACTAAGGTCTCTACAATGCCATGCCTGGCAAAGGCTGCCTTTAGCTTGTGGATCACAACTGCAGATGTGGTGCTGTGAAGCTTGTCCAATTCAAAAAATCTGCTGCAGTAATCAACAGTCACTATGTAGTCCTCGTTATTCCATGTGAACAGATCCGTTGCCGCGACCTGCCAGGGCCTGTCTGGGATACGGTGAGGTATCATGGGCTCTTTGACATTTGATGGGCGGCGTTCTAGACAAATGGAACATTTTCCAACAATGTCCTCAATGTGTTTGCACATTCCGGGCCAAAACATAATGTCATGTGCTCTTTGTTTGCATTTTTCCATGCCCATGTGTCCAGCATGAATTTTTGTCAACATCTCTTCTCTGAGACTGGTAGGAATGATGATTTTCTCCCCTTTGAAGATGATTCTGTTGATTTGTGACAGTTCGTCTCTGTGGTTCCAGAATTCAGATATGCTCTGAGGGCATTTCCTCCTTTCCTCAGGCCATCCTTCATGTATGACTTTGCTCAGCGCTTCACCTGATGAAGGAGCAGCGCTCCGAAAGCTTGTGATTTCAAATAAAGCTGTTGGACTATAACCTGGTGTTGTGGGACTTCTCACATTTGTCCACCCCAGTCCAACACCGGCATCTCCACATCTTTGCTCAGCAGTGTGAGTTGTGTATCTTTCTCTGTTTCTGCTCGAATCTCCTTCAGTTTTGAGTCACTCACAGGTAAGCTGTTGTACACCATGTGCACCTGCACATCCATGCCTTCACTGAGGTCAGCGGCTCCATCTTCTTGATGGCGGAGATTTTCTCTGGATCCGGCTTAAATGCCATCAGTTGAGAGGCGATGCCCGAAATAACTGATCTCGGTGGATCCGATTATGCTCTTCTCGGGGTTGAGCCGGATACCTTTCTCCCGTGATATTTGTAGCATTGCACGGAGGTTCCTGTCATGTTCCTCTCTATTCCTGCCATAGATGAGGATGTCGTCTACGATTGCGACTACTCTGTCGAGGCCTTCATAGGTTTCGCCCTTCTTCCGCTGGAATTCATCCTGAGCTGAGAGAAGACCAAATGGTAAACGCAGAAATCAGTAGCGTCCAAATGGTGTGTTGAACGTTGTTAGCTTAGATGACTCTTCCGTGAGCTTGATAGTCCAGTATCCTGATCATGCATCCATTACACTGAAGTAACGTGCTCCCACTAACTTGGGTGTGATGTCATCTAGCATTGGTAGAGGGTAGTGAGGGCGTTTGATAACCTTGTTCAAATCTCTGGGGTCGAGACAGACTCTGAGCTTGCCTGTACGTGGTTTCTCAACCACTACTAACGCGTTGACCCACTCTGTCGGTTCTGTTTCCCGGACGATGATTCCTGTATTCTCCATGCTCTGCAGCTCCTCCTTCAGGCGACTACGCAGAGCAAGGGGTATCCTTCTCGGTGGGCAAACCACAGGGGTTGCTGCTGGGTCAAGGTGAATAGTGCATTCACCTGGGAATAGTCCGATTCCTTTGAAAACGTCAGCAAACTCCTCCATGACTGTCTGCTTCTCAACTGGTGCTGTCAATGATAGCACTAGCTTGACGAGGTCCATGTCTAAACATGCCTTTAGACCTAGCACTGGAGGTGCTTGAGTGTCAATAATGTAAAAGTCCAGCATCATGTCGCTTTCTTTGTACTTGCATTTCATCACGTATGTGCCTTTTACAATGAACTGCTCACCCCCATAGCCGGTCAGTCTGTGTGAGGTGGGCTGTAGCTCACACTCATCCTTCAAGCTGTGATACTCACTCAGAGGAATTACGTTAACCTGAGATCCAGTGTCTAGTTTAAACTTAAGCTCGTTGCCCTGTTTTCCTATCTCAATATCGGCATAGGCTTGCTCAGTCTCTGAAATCTGTTTTTTCTGTGACACAGAATCAATAAACAGTTCCTCTGCATTTGGCTCTCTATCTGGCATTTGGCTGTCACTCACTGTGTATACTGTTTTTCCGAAAACAGTCCTGCAAACTTTAGCAAAGTGGTTCCATTTACCACATTTCATACATTGCCTTCCTTTGGCAGGGCAGTACTCCTTTTCTCCATGGCAGTTGTTTCCACAATATCCACAGTTTTTGAAGCGTTTTATGTCTGTGTCGCCCATTTTTAGAACTCTCGCTGTTCTTTCTGTTCTGAAACACGCTCTCTGGGCAGTGTTCTTTGGTGTGTATCTATTAACTGCGTGCACTGTCTGTTCACTCGAGCTGCTCGTGGCGCCGGTTATGGTTTTCAACTGTGCTTGGGCTATCTCGTGCGATCTAGCTGTGTCTATAGCTTTGTCCAGCGTTAGCCCGGACCCAACATTCAAAAGTTTCTCTCTCACTTTAGCTGAATGTATTCCAAACATGATGCGGTCTCTGACCATCTCATCTTTATCTGAATATTCACAGTCTTTTACCAGCAGTTTTAACTCAGTCACGAACTGTTCAAACGACTCACTAGCTCCTTGTACTTTCTCCTGAAACTTGTACCTAGCGAATATCGTATTTGTCTTGGGCATCACATATGCTTCAAAGCGGTCAAAATAACTTTTCAGTACCTTTGCTTCATCTGCGGTGAGAGATCATGTGTTAAAAATGTCTCTCCCTTTTTCTCCGATCCACAGGAGTAGGTAACTGCATCTTTCTTCCTCCCCTTTGCTTTTCAGTGGACCCGAGAACATCAACTCCACATGTTGCTTGAACTTGCACCATTCTCTATGTAAGTTCAAAGATCCCCAATTCATTCGAGGTAAGGGAGCTCCAACGATGTCCATTTCAAATCCCTGTTCTGACACCATGTCTTGTTTTGCAAACTTTGTACAAAAATAATCAATTGCAGGACAACGGAGTATTACAATTTAAACTCTTTTAATGAAGCATCAGGTCTGTGATCTGACTCATAACAGTACAGCACCGTGTGGACAAGATGGAGTTAGGACCCCTGGGTCTTCTAAACAATAGCAGTCCTTACAGATGCCTGCAGGCCAATGACAACTCAGCATGTGATCACATGTGAATATAATAGGTATTCCTTACAGATGCCTGCAGGCCAATGATAAATCAATATGCAAATGTTACAGGTACAGCATCCAAAAGTATTACTGATCCCTACTCTGTTTAAATTGACTATCTCAAGAATTCAATATAACAAATTTGTGTTTTAGAGATCTGCAAACAGGAACCTGGAAGCCAGGCACTGGCTAATGTCCAATTTAAGCAACCTTACCACTCAGTGTTGAATAGCCCCTAGTGACGATTTAAAATACAGATTGATTTGAGTGAAGGGCCACAAGCTTTCCATTTTACATCCGCAGTAGTTATTTGTAAGTAGTGGTCTCTTACCCATCATATGTAAATTCTACTATTGAAGATGAGTTTCTTAAAACAGAAGCTAATTCTCCACAAAGAAAAACCATTTCTGCTATAACACATATGCCCCGATTTTAACTGAGGGGGTTGGCGAGGCAAGGGGGCGAGTGTGAGGCCGGCGGGGGGGAGCGTGAGGCCGATGGGTGCCCTGAGTGACCAGTAAATTTGTTTTTTCGATGGTGTTGGTTGAGAGAGGGATGCTGCATGGATATCACACCACTCTTCATTGACTAGTGCCAGGGTCTATTATGTCCATCTTAACAGAGGGAGTAACGATGTTATTTTACCAGCTACAGTGGAACTTCAGCGCAAGTACTTCTCAAAAGAAAGATAGCACAGACAACTGAGCCGATGGCAGGAAACCATTGTGCTTGGGGTTTATGGATTTAGAAGAAGCCTTTAATAGAGGTCATGGCTAGAACATGGTATCAAAAGAAAATTACTAACTGCAAAAAAAAGTTTATAAGATTGAGCAAAGCAGCAAGGAGAGCAGCGGCATTAATAGTCAGTAAACTGGATACGTGTGAAATCTATGATTAGAAAAGGATATACATTATCACCATTATTGTTTGATAGCTGAATAATTTGGATTTCCACCTTGTTCTTATATCACATCATGTCATATATTATATCCAAGCTTAGATGTAAGCTTGGTTTTTTTTTTAATGGGAGACATCTTTTTGAGTTATTTTCATCCTTTCCTCTTTCCTGGTATTCCTGCAGTTGGGATCATGGCAGGCAGACTGCACCCAAACCTCTTCCAGTGCTGAAACTGGATGCCAGGAATAACTGTAATAATTCCCTTTTGATTTTCCTGCCCCTCCCAATGGTGAAGTGTTTGCCTGTGCTAACTGCATCCCATAATGTTACAGCTGAAAACAAGCACTCAGCTTGTGAATTATCAGGAGTCCTGCTTTAATTCTTCATCTCTCGGTAATGAGTTCTTCCCTGTGTAATAGAGAATAGATTGGCGACTAACATAAAGGGGAATCCAAAGGTCTTCTGTCGGCATATTAACAGTAAAAGGGTTGTCAGAGGAGCGGTGGGGCCGATTAGGGACCAAAATGGAGAACTATTGGTGGAGGCAGAAGGCATGGCTGAGGTACTAAATGGGTACTTTGCTTTGGTGTTTACCAAGGAAGTGGACTTTGCAAAGCTACGGTGAATGAGGAGGTTGCTGGGATACTGGATGAGATAAAAGATATATTGTGGCGGAGCCACTAAAGGACTCAGATCGTTTGTATATAATTCCCTTTAACAACATGTTAGCTACAGCCTGAGTCTGTATCTCTATTTATACTGTTTACTTGTACAGAGCGTGATTACTTTAACAGCGCGGGTAAACATGATGATGTCACGCCGTTCATCACGTGATCCCCCACTGGCGGGAAGAACATGATGACGTCATGACGTCAACCACGGGACCCCCCTCGGCAGTCCTCGTGGAGCCTCCGAACTGAGCAGACCTACACTCGATGTTCTCCTGTAGTTACTTGTTTAAACCTGTTAGTTTCCATTAAACTTCGTTTTGTTTGAGCGCCTGAGTGGACCTCAGTCTTTGGATAGGAACTAGACATTACTACATTGGTGACCCCGACTTTTGCGAACGGTTTTCGCAGAAGATACTCAACATGGAAACGAACGCCGTTACCTTGAAGCTACCGCAGTTCTGGGAGCAACAACCAGCCGCGTGGTTCATCCAGGCTGAAACCCAATTCGCCATCAGGGACATCATTGCGGATCAGACCCATTATTATTACGTGGTCTCCGCCCTCGACAGCGCCACAGCCTCGCGGATTGTCAGCCTACTTGGTAGTCCGCCTACTGATCGCAAGTATGACATGTTAAAGGCACACTTGCTACAGGTATTCGGGCTCATGAAGTCGGAGAGCGCCCGCCGGCTGCTCGCTATGCCCAGCCTCGGGGACTCCAAGCCTTCCAAGCTCATAAGCCAAATGCTCACGCTCCTCGGTTCCGAACCAGAATGCTTCCTCTTCAGGGAGCTATTCCTCTGCCAACTATCGGAGCAAGTTCAGGCTGCCCTAGCCAGGTCCAAAGTCACAGACTGCGCGGAGCTTGCTGCCGAAGCGGACAAGATTTTCGCGGTGGTACAGCAGCACTGCGCTGCCACGAGGCACCCATCCCCCACAGACGCTGCTCCAGCTCCTCAATCAGCGGGGTTGTGCTTCTACCACGCCCGTTTTGGCGCGAAAGCAAGATGCCGCCGCCCTCCCTGCAGCTTTTCGCTCAAAAAAAACCATCTGCAGCAACCCTGGCGAAAGAGGACCGGGTCTAAAGAGCGCCCCGCGGCTGCGATGGCCATCGGAGATTCGGGAAAGCTTCTCTTCATCACTGACTCCCTATCTGGTCGACGTTTCCTTTGCGACACCGGGGCGCAGTGTAGCATCCTACCTGCGTCAAATCTCGATATACAAGCTGGGGGCCACGGCCCCTCCCTCATGGCAGCTAATGGCGTGGACATTTGGACCTTCGGAAGGCGGCGGGTTCAGGTGTGTTTCGGCGGCCAGCGCTTCCACTGGGAATTCATCACGGCCAAAGTCTCGCAGGCTATCCTCTGGGCGGATTTTTTGTGCGCCAACGGCCTCCTGGTCGATGTCAGGTACCACCGGTTGATCAATGCGGCCACGTTCCACTCCATCCCGTGCCACCGCAGTAACGCCGTGCCGCGCACTGTCTCCTGTGCGTTCCCACCTCCAGATGACTTCACTCGCCTCCTCGGAGAGTTCCCAGATCTGACTAGGCCCAATTTCTCCTCCTCGGCCACGAAACATGGTGTAGAACATCACATCAGCACTACTGGCCCCCCGGTTTACGCAAGGGCCCGACGACTCGAACCCGGCAAGCTCGCGGCTGTGAAAGCGGAGTTCAACACGATGGAGCAGCTGGGGATTATTCACCGGTCGAAAATTCCCTGGTCTTCGCCTCTCCACATTGCTCCGAAGCCCGGCGGCGGCTGGCGGCCATGCGACGACTACCGATGCCTGAACGACGCCACTACTCCTGATCGGTACCCGATCCCGCATATTCAAGATTTCTCGGCCCATTTGGCGGGAAATACTTTTTTTTCAAAAGTCGACCTCGTCCGTGGTTACCACCAGGTCCCCGTGCACCCGCAAGATGTCCCGAAGACCGCGGTCATCACCCCATTCGACCTGTTCGAATTTCTGCGAATGCCGTTTGGCTTAAAGAACGCTGCACAGGCTTTCCAGTGCTTGATGGACTCTGTGCTTCGGGACCTAAAATTCCTCTTCGTCTACCTCGACGACATCCTCATCGCCAGCCCTAGCAAAGAGGAGCACTTCTGCCATTTGCGCACCCTCTTTACACGCCTCAGTCAACACGGTTTGATTATCAACCCGGCCAAGTGCCAGTTCGGCCTGCAGCGGATTGATTTCTTGGGCCACCGCATCACATCAGATGGCGCAATTCCCTTACAGACGAAGGTCGAGGTGGTTACATCTTTCCCGCGCCCGCAGACCGTCAAGGCCCTACAAGAGTTCCTCGGGATGGTCAATTTTTATCACCGGTTCGTCCCTAAGGTGGCCCTGCTTATACAGCCCTTGTACGAGGCCCTCAAGGCCAAGTCCGGTAGGGATCCGATCAGCTGGATGGCCGAGATGGACCGGGCGTTCGTCGACACCAAAGGCGCCTTGGCCAACGCAACCATGCTGGTGCACCTGCTTCCAGGTGCCACCATCGCCCTTACCACCGACGCGTCGGACTACGCAATCGGCGCAGTGCAGGAACAGTGGGTGAATGGGACGTGGCAACCACTGGCATTTTTCAGCCGTCAACTATGGCGAAACGAAAGAAAGTACAGCACTTTTGACCGGGAATTGCTGGCCCTTTTTCTAGCCATCCGCCATTTCCAGTTCTTACTAGAGGGACGTCCATTCATGGCTTATGTGGACCACAAGCCACTAACGTTCGCTATGGCCAAGACCGCCGAACCGTGGTCAGCTCGGCAACAACGTCACCTGACGTTCATTTCAGAATTCACCACGGACATTCAGCATTTGTCCAGTAAGGACAACCTGGTGGCAGATTGTCTCTCCCGCGCGACTGTGCACGCAGTCCAACGCGGAATCGACTATGCCCGAATGGCTGCGGATCAAGCCTCGGACCCAGAGATCCAATCATACAGAACCAGCCCCTCTAGCTTCCAAGCGGCCGACGTCAAATTCCATGCCGCAGGCACCACGCTACTTTGCGACATCTCCATGGGAGCTCCCCGACCTATCGTACCAGTCGCCTGGCACCAAAAAGTGTTCGACGCCATACACGGGTTGTCACACCCTGGCATGAAGGCCTCGCAAAGGCTGATGTCATCAAAATTCGTCTGGAGGGGTATGCACATGGATGTCCGCGACTGGGCCAACACCTGCGTGTTCTGCCAAAAGGCCAAGGTACAGCGTCATGTAAAAGCTCCATTGGCCACTTTCGTTGTTCCAGAGCGTCGGTTCGACCACGTGAATGTGGACCTCGTGGGGCCGCTTCCACCTTCTCAAGGTTTTACACACATCCTCACAATGCTAGACCGCACCACTAGATGGCCAGAGGCAGTTCCGTTGGTTTCCACCACTTCGGCAGACGTAGCCAGAGCTTTCATCTCCTCTTGGGTTGCTCGTTTCGGGGTACCGGCAGACATCTCTTCCGATCGTGGACCGCAGTTTTCCTCTGAGTTCTGGAATGCTATGACTCAGGGGCTCGGCTCCAAACTACATCGTACCACCGCCTATCATCCACAGGCGAACGGCCTGTGCGAACGATTCCACAGGTCGCTCAAAGCCGCTCTGCGGGCCAGTCTTCAAAACGCGGGATGGGTGGACAGACTTCCATGGGTCCTTTTAGGTCTTCGTACGGCACCCAAAGAAGATTTGCAATCGTCCTCGGCGGAACTCGTATATGGCCAGCCACTCCGAGTACCACGGGATTTCATCCCGTCTCCATCAGAGCGATGGTCCGCATCCCAGCAACTCGTCAGCCACCAGGAGGCAGCCAGATGTTTCGCTCCAGTGCCTACGTCGCATCACGGCTTACAGAGCTCCCATGTTCCAGCTGAGCTGAAGAGCGCCGAGTACGTGTTTATCCGCCACGACGCCCATCGGGATCCGCTAAAGCCCCTTACACTGGTCCCTTCCGCGTCATAGAGCCGGGAGACAAAACCTTTTTGGTCGATATCGGAGGTAAACCGGACAACATTTCAGTTGACCGGTTGAAGCCGGCACACTTAGACCTGACCGCCCAGTCGAGATCGCTCAACCGCCAAAACGTAGCTGACCGCCCACAGTCGCCGTGCCAGATCCACCACAACCGCCCGCCAGCTCGACCACCACCCATCAGCTTCCACTTCAGGGTTACAGAAGTCGCTCGGACAGGCTTGTCAGGCCTCCTCGCCGTCTCACTTTTGCTGTTAAAGACAATTCTGGGGGGCGCATGTGGCGGAGCCACTAAAGGACTCAGATCGTTTGTATATAATTCCCTTTAACAACATGTTAGCTACAGCCTGAGTCTGTATCTTTATTTATACTGTTTACTTGTACAGAGCGTGATTACTTTAACAGCGCAGGTAAACGCGATGACGTCACACCGTTCATCACGTGATCCCCCACTGGCGGGAAGAACGTGATGACATCATGATGTCAACCACGGGACCGCCCGAGCAGTCCTCGTGGAGCCTCCGAACTGAGCAGACCTACACTCGATGTTCTCCTGTAGTTACTTGTTTAAACCTGTTAGTTTCCATTAAACTTCATTTTGTTTGAGCGCCTGAGTGGACCTCAGTCTTTGGATAGGAACTAGACATTCCTACAATATAAAGAGGAGGTACTAGACAGGCTGGCAGTAATTAAAGTGGATAAGTCACCCGGTCCAGATGGGATGCATCCTAGGTTGTTGAGAGAAGTAAGGGTAGAAATTGCAGAGCTGCCGGCCACAATCCTCCAATCCTCCTTAGATACAGGGGTGGTGCCAAAGGACTGGAGGGTTGCAAATGTTACATCCTTGTTCTAACAGGACTAGACAGACTAGATGCTGGAAGGATGTTCCCGATGGTCGGGGAGTCCAGAACCAGGGGTCACAGTCTAAGGATAAGGGGTAAGCCATTTAGGACAGAGATGAGGAGGAATTTCTTCACCCAGAGAGTGGTGAACCTGTGGAATTCTCTGCCAAAGAAGGCAGTAGAGGCCAATTCATTAAATATATTCAAGAAGGAGTTGGATATATTTCTTAAGGTTAAAGGGATCAAGGGATATGGGGAGAAGGCAGGAACAGGGTACTGAATTTGGATGATCAGCCATGATCTCATTGAATGGCGGAGCAGGCTCGAGGGGCCGAATGGCCTACTCCTGCTCCTATCCTCTATGTTTCTATGTTCACAAAAGGGCAGCAGGATAAACCTGGCAATTACAGGCCAGACAGTTTAACGTTGGTGGCAGGGAAGCTTTTAGAAACAATAACCTGGGAGAAAATTAACAGCCACTTGGACAAGCACGGACTAATAAAGGAGAGCCGGCATGGATTTGTTATGGGCAAATCGTGTTTGACTAACTTGATTGAGTTTTTGATGAGGTAACAGAGAGGGTGGATGAGGACAGTGCAGTTGATGTTGTGTATATGGACTTTCAAAAGACATTTGATAAAGTACCACAAATTGGCTTGTTAGCAAAATTGAAGCCCATGGGATAAGAGGGACAGTGGCAGCATGGATACAAAATTGGCTAAGTGACAGGAAACAGAGAGTTGTGGTGAATGGCTGGTTTTCCAAATGGAGGGAGATATACAGTGGCATTCCCCAAGGTTCAGTACTAGGACCACTGCTGTTTTTGATATACGTTAATGACTCGGATTGGGGGTACGGGGCACAATTTTGAATATTGCAGATGACACAAAACTTAGAAGTGTAATAAACAGTGAGGAAGATAGTAATAGACTTCAAGAGGACATAGACAGGTTGGTGGAATGGGTGGACACGTGGCAGATGAAATTCAATGCAGAAAAGTGTGAGGTGATACATTTTGGTAGGAAGCATGAAGAGAGACAATACACACTAAATGGTACAATTCTAAAGGGGGTGCAAGAAGAGAGAGACCTGGGGTATTTGTGCACAAATCTTGGAAGGTGGTAGGACAGGTTAAAACAGTTAATAAAGCATATGGGATCCTGAGCTTCATAAATAGAGGCATAGGGCTGGATTTTCCAAGTCCCGAGGAGGCGGGCATGGAGGCAGGACAGCTGGTAAACTCGGATAAAGTGGGGGCAGATCGCAAAGCCGCCCCCATCCATCCTCCGTGCCCTTTTACCAGGAGGCGGGAAGAGGTGCAGTTTTGGGTCCCGTCTCCTGGAGGCGGGAAAGGCATTTAATCCTTTTAACTGCCTGTTAACAGGTAGTTAACAGGCAGAAAAAAGGATTAGTGCCATTTTACCTTCACGGGTGAAGGCTTCCCGACCTCGGAGAACCCCGTCGGGTTGGAGGAGACCTGGAACATAGAAACATAGAAGATAGGAGCAGGAGTAGGCCAATCGGCCCCTCGAGCCTGCTCCGCCATTCAATGACATCATGGCTGATCGTTCAAATTCAGTACCCTGTCCCTGCCTTCTCCCCATATCCCTTGATCCCCTTAGCCTCAAGAAATATATCCAACTCTTTCTTGAATATATTTAATGAATTGGCCTCTACTGCCTTCTGTGGTAGAGAATTCCACAGGTTCACCACTCTCTGGGTGAAGAAGTTCCTCCTCATCTCTGTCCTAAATGGCTTACCCCTTATCCTTAGACTATGACCCCTGGTTCTGGACTCCCCGACCATCGGAAACATCCTTCCAGCATCTAGTCTGTCTAGTCCTGTTAGAATTTTATAAGTTTCGATGAGATCCCCTCTCATTCTTCTAAATTCCAGCGAGTACAAGCCCAATCGACCCAATCTCTCCTCATATGTCATTCCTGCCATCCCAGGTATCAGCCTGGTGAATCGTCGCTGCAGTCCCTCCATGGCAAGAACATCCTTCCTCAGATAAGGCGACCAAAACTGCACACAATACTCCAGATGTGGTCTCACCAAGGCCCTGTACAACTGCAGCAAGACATCCTTGTTCCTGTACTCAAACCCTCTCGCTACGAAGGCCAACATACCATTTGCCTTCTTAACCATCTGCTGCACCTGCATGCTTACTTTCAGCGACTGGTGCACAAGGACGCCCAGGTCTCGTTGCACTTCCCCTTCTCCCAATCTATTGCCATTCAGATAATAATCTGCCTTCTTGTTTTTGACACCAAAGTGGATAACCTCGCGTTTATCCACGTTATATTGCATCTGCCATGCTTCTGCCCAATCACCCAACCTGTCCAAATCATACTGGAGTTTCTCGGTATCCTCCTCACAGCACACACGCCCACCCAGCTTGTGTCGTCTGCAAACTTGGAGATATTACATCTAGTTCCCTCATCCAGATCATTAATATATATTGTGAATAGCTGGGGTCCAAGGACCGATCCCTGCGGTACCCCACTAGTCACTGCCTGCCACTCGGAAAACGACCCGTTTATTCCAACTCTTTGCTTTCTGTCTGCCAACCAGTTCTCTATCCAAGTCAATACCTTGCCCCCAATCCCATGTGCCTTAATTTTACACGCTAATCTCTTATGCGGGACCTTATCGAAAGCCTTTTGAAAATCCAAACACACCACATCCACTGGTTCTCCCTTATCTATTTTACCAGTTACATCCTCAAAAAATTCCAGTAGATTAGTCAAGCACGATTTACCTTTTGTAAATCCATGTTGACATTGTCCGATCCGGTCACTTTTTTCTAAGTGCTCTGCTATTACATCCTTTATAATGGACTCTAGCATTTTCCCCACTACCGAAGTTAGGCTTACCGGTCTGTAATTCCCCGTTTTCTCTCTACCACCTTTTTTGAACAGTGGGATAACATTAGCTACCCGCCAATCCATGGGTACTGTTCCAGAGTCTATAGAATTTTGGAAAATGACCCGCAATGCATCTACTATTTCTAGGGCCACTTCCTTAAGTACCCTAGGATGTAGATTATCAGGCCCTGGGGATTTATCGGCCCTCAATCCCATCAATTTCCCTAACACCATTTCCCTACAAATACTGATTTCTATCAGTTCCTCCCTGTCATTAGACCCTATGTTCCCCGACATCTTTGGGAGGTTATTTGTGTCCTCCTTTGTGAAGACAGAACCAAAGTATGTATTTAATTGGTCTGCCATTTCTTTGTTCCCCATTATAAATTCCCCTGATTCTGACTGCAAGGGACCTACGCTTGACTTCACCAATCTTTTTCTCTTCACATATCTATAAAAGCTTTTACAGTCAGTTTTTATGTTCTCTGCAAGCTTACTCTCATGCTCTATTTTGCCCCTCTTAATTAATCCCTTTGTCCTCCTTTGTTGAATCCTAAACTGCTCCCAATCCTCAGGTTTACTGCTTTTCTGGCCAATTTATATGTCCTCTCCTTGGATCTTATGCTATCCCTAATTTCCCTTGTTAGCCACGGCTTCACAGAGCTTTCAAACGCTGACATTTCTTCTTTCAAGAAGTCTTGACAGATGGCACATCTGACGTTGACGTGATCTGTCAGTGACTTCCTCCCTAATTGGCCTGCTGAGCCCGCAGGGCAGGCTTAACAAGGTCAATCAGGGGAAAATCCCTCTGGTTGGTCAGGCGAGGATGGAGGCGGGACATTGACATGACAAGCAGCAGTCCCGCCTCCAACTCACCTCCATTCACAAAATCCAGCCCATAGAGTACAAAAGCCAGGAAGTTATGCTAAACCTACGTAAAATACTAGTTCGGACCCAGCTGGACTATTGTGTCCAGTTCTGGGCACCACACTTTAGGAAGGCTGTGAAGGCTTTGGAGAGGGTACAGAAGAGATTTACGAGAATGGTTTCAGGGATGAGAGATTACAGTTACGTGAATAGAGTGGAGAAGACTTGCTCTCCTTAGAGTAGAGAAGGTTGAGAGGAGATTTGATAGAATTGTTTAAAATCATGAAGGATTTGGATGGAGTAAATACAGAGAAACTGTTTCCAATGGCTGAAAGGTTGATAACGAGAGGGTCCAGATTTAAGGTGAGTGGCAAAAGAACCAGGAAAAACTTTTTTACGCAACAAAGGGTTACGATTTGGAATGTACTGCCTGATAGGGTGGTGGAGGAAGACTCAATAGTAACCTTCAAAGGGGAATTGGATAAATACTTAAAGGAGAAAAAGTTGCAGGGATATGGGGAAAGAGCCGGGGAGTGGGACTCTTTGAAAGAGCCGGCGGAGACTCGATGGACCGAATGGCCTCCTTCTGTGCTGTACTATTCTATGATTCTAGAATCAAATATATTAAAAGATTTCTTTAAAAGAAAAGCTAGAGCCCTAGAGTTGTTTCCACAACTAAACTAGTCCATTCTTATCTTATCAACATTCTGTTATTTAACACAGGAACATAGGAATGTACATTGCGATCTTTCTGGCCTTTGTTGTATTCACCGACACAACAGTAACTGTGCAACAGCGGAATTTATATGAAGTACTTTTGCATATTTCTGAGACATGATATGACATTTTATAAATGAAATTGTTCAGCTTTGGCAGCATACCGTACAATGGGCCTTGGCATTTCACTTAGGTTTAATAAATACTTCTGAAAAGCCCCTGCCCGAGCTAAGGTATATATCAGGAAAGGAGTTATAACATTCAATTAAAAAATACTCCAGCTAAGCATTTTAAAAATGGTACAGACTAAGTTATGCCCTTTGCAGCAGACATTGGTAGTACATTTTAAAGATAACTTTTGGCACTATTAAATCACAAGTAAGATAATCACACTCAGTTATACAGCAAGGCCTAGAAATTGAGTTTGCCTCCACCAGGGCTGTAGCGCCCGAAATTTAGCGCCAGCGTTAATTGCCGCTGCGCCCGCCAAAATGGAGGGTGTCAGCGCCTCGCAATGGGCGCTGAATGCAGGATTGTGGCGCTAATCCCCCGCTGCGGCACCCGATGCGGTGCGGCAGGCTGGGGTACTGCAGGCCTCCTCCTTCTGTTAAGGAGGAGCTGCCTGCAGCCGACCGCTGGCCGGTGGAATCGCACGAAAAATGAGCCCGGCACCTCGGAGAAATGCCGGGCTCGAGGCCCACACACATCTGTGCCGCGGGGGGGGTGGTGGAGGAGTCCGGGGAGGGAGGTGCGGGCAGGCGGCCGCCGGGAAAGCGGCCGGCCGCCGCGCCACCTTAATGCGCCGGCGCTACGTCCAGCAAGAAACTTTTGAAAAATCGTTGGTTGCGGCTGCCACGGGCGAGGCGGCCGCAACTGAATTTCGGCGTCCGGCCACGTTACCACGGCAACCGGGACGCTGCGCACACCGATGACGTCATCGGTGCCGGCGCAGCGCTACCGGCTAACGCCGATGGTAGGGCTCAAATCAATTTCCGAAGCGGCTATAATTCCGGCGCAAGGCCCTCTAGCGCCTCTAATTGGGCACTAACCCCACTCAATTTCTAGGCCTAAGTGTTCTGGCAAATATGCTGCTTTTCATTTAATGTTTTCAACATCGATTCAGATTTAAAGACTGCCAGTGTGCAAGAAAAGCGTTCAACTTGACCTGGTATTCGCAAATGACCCAGGCAATGTACAGGAAATGAAAGCCTAGCACTCCAGGGAGACAGCGACAACAGAATGATCAAGTTTAACATGGACTGGAACCCAATCAAACTTAAGACCATCAGCAAGGTTTATCATTTTAAAAGGGCAGAATTCTAAAGATGAGGGAAGATTTAAAACAAATGGTTGGAGAGTGATGTTTAACAAGACTTCAGTGGAAAACAAATGGAACACCTTTAAAGGAATACTTTTTTTTTATTCATTCACGGGATTTGGACGTCACTGGCAAGGCCAGCATTTATTGCCCATCCCTAATCGCCCTTGAGAAGGTGGCGGTGAGCCGCCTTCTCGAACCGCTGCAGCCCTTGTGGTGAAGGTACACCCACAGTGACTTTTGTCATAGCGGTTTGGTATAACTGAGTGGCTTGCTAGGCCATTTCAGAGGGCAGTTAAGAGTCAACCACATTGCTGTGGGTCTGGAGTCACATATAGTCACATATAGGCCAGACTGGGTAAGGACAGCAGATTTCCTTCCCTAAAGGAGATTAGTGAACCAGCTGGGTTTTTAATGACAATCCAGTGGTTTCATGGTCACCATTCCTGACACCAACTTTTTAATTCCAGATTTATTTAATTGAATTTAAATCCCCCAGCTACCTTGGTGGGATTTGAATTCACGTCTCCGGATTATTAGTCCAGGTCTGTGGACTACCAGTCCAGTGACATAACTGGAATAAGGTTAGATATGCAAGACGAGAACATACCGAAGATCAGCAAGCTCAGACTAAACAAGGGCAACCTTATGTGGATTAAGAAACAAATTAAAAGTGAAATAAAGAGTAAAAAGACATCTACAAATCCTGTAGAGAGAAAGGAGGAAGGGTTTACTGGAATGAATATAAGATCACACAAATACAAATTAAAAAGGTGACCAGAGAGGCAAAGAGAGACCTATATAAAACATGGTGTGGAGATGCCGGAGTTGGACTGGGGTGGACAAATGTAAGAAGTCACACAACACCAGGTTATAGTCCAACAGCTTTATTTGAAATCACAAGCTTTCGGAGCGCTGCTCCTTCTTCAGGTGAAGTGGAGAAATGCATAAAGACACAGCTTATATAGTCAGAGAATCATGTCAGATGTTTACAGGTAACCTTTCCAACTGCCATTTATCACACCTCGGCAGAGAGATAATCACAGCAGTCAAAGGTGTGAATGGTGTCCAAACAGGTCAGTCAGGGAAACATTACATCAAAGAACAATGAGGTGGGGTCACAAGGGGTCAAATATTGCAGATGCTGAGGTCTGTATGAAAAACAAAAAAACAGACAAAAAACATTTTTTTTGGCTGGAAATCACAGCAGGTCTGGCCGCATCTGTGTAGAGAGAACAAGCCAATGTCGACTCGAGTCTGGATGACCCTGCATCAGGTGGGGTTACATGTAGCGTGACATGAACCCAAGATCTCGGTTGAGGCTGTCCTCATGAGTGCGGAACTTGGCTATCAGTTTCTGCTCGACGATTTTGCGTTGTCGTGTGTCTCGAAGGCCACCTTGGAGAATGCTTACCCGAAGATCGGAGGCTGAATGTCCTTGACTGCTGAAGTGTTCCCCGACTGGGAGGGAACACTCCTGCCTGGTGATTGTTGCGCGGTGTCCGTTCATCCGTTGTCGCAGTGTCTGCATGGTCTCGCCGATGTACCATGCTCTGGGGCATCCTTTCCTGCAACGCATGAGGTAGACAACGTTGGCCGAGTCACATGAGTATGTACCATGTACCTGGTGGGTGGTGTCCTCACGTGTGATGATGGTATCTGTGTTGATGATCTGGCATGTCTTGCAGAGGTTGCTGTGGCAGGGTTGTGTGATGTCGTGGTCGCTGTTCTCCTGAAAGCTGGGTAATTTGCTGCGAACGATGGTCTGTTTGAGGTTAGGCGGCTGTTTGAAAGCGAGTAGTGGAGGCGTGGGGATGGCCTTAGCGAGGTGTTCCGCTGCCTGATGCGATAGGACGTCCAGGTGTGTTGGCTTTGTGCATCTTTGGGAGGCAGTAGAAGTCTCCCACGCGGGGAGTACATGGGATGAGAGCATGTAGGATGCTTTGAAGGTCTGGGTCGAGACCAACAACAGCCAATCTCCAGACGCCATCCTACAACTCATCCGCTTCATCCTTGACCACAACGTCTTCACCTTCGACAACCAGTTCTTTACCCAAACACACGGAACAGCCATGGGGACCAAATTCGCACCCCAATACGCAAACATCTTCATGCACAAGTTCGAGCAAGATTTCTTCGCTGCACAGGATCTCCAACCAACGCTATACACCAGATACATTGACGACATTTTCTTCCTATGGACCCACGGCGAAGAATCACTGAAAAGACTACACGATAACATCAACAAGTTCCATCCCACCATCAAACTCACCATGGACTACTCCTCAGAATCAGTCTCATTCCTGGACACACGAATCTCCATCAAAGACGGACACCTCAGCACTTCACTCTACCGCAAGCCCACGGACAACCTCACGATGCTTCACTTCTCCAGCTTCCACCCTAACCACGTTAAAGAAGCCATCCCCTATGGACAAGCCCTGCGAATACACAGGATCTGCTCAGACGAGGAGGAACGCGATGGACACCTACAGACACTGAAAGACGCCCTTGTAAGAATGGGATATGACGCTCGACTCGTCGATCGACAGTTCCGACGGGCCACAGCGAAAAATCGCATAGACCTCCTCAGAAGACAAACACGGGACACAACCTACAGAGTACCCTTCGTCGTCCAGTACTTCCCCGGAGCGGAGAAACTACGCCATGTTCTTCGCAGCCTTCAACATGTCATCGATGACGACGAACACCTCGCTAAGGCCATCCCCACGCCTCCACTACTCGCTTTCAAACAGCCGCCTAACCTCAAACAGACCATCGTTCGCAGCAAATTACCCAGCTTTCAGGAGAACAGCGACCACGACACCACACAACCCTGCCACAGCAACCTCTGCAAGACATGCCAGATCATCAACACAGATACCATCATCACACGTGAGGACACCACCCACCAGGTACATGGTACATACTCATGTGACTCGGCCAACGTTGTCTACCTCATGCGTTGCAGGAAAGGATGCCCCGGACGGAGCATGGTACATCGGCGAGACCATGCAGACACTGCGACAACGGATGAACGGACACCACGCAACAATCACCAGGCAGGAGTGTTCCCTCCCAGTCGGGGAACACTTCAGCAGTCAAGGACATTCAGCCTCCGATCTTCGGGTAAGCATTCTCCAAGGTGGCCTTCGAGACACACGACAACGCAAAATCGTCGAGCAGAAACTGATAGCCAAGTTCCGCACTCATGAGGACAGCCTCAACCGAGATCTTGGGTTCATGTCACGCTACATGTAACCCCACCTGATGCAGGGTCATCCAGACTCGAGTCGACATTGGCTTGTTCTCTCTACACAGATGCGGCCAGACCTGCTGTGATTTCCAGCCAAAAAAAATGTTTTTTGTCTGTTTTTTTGTTTTTCATACAGACCCCAGCATCTGCAATATTTGACCCCTTGTGACCCCACCTCATTGTTCTTTGATGTAATGTTTCCCTGACTGACCTGTTTGGACACCATTCACACCTTTGACTGCTGTGATTATCTCTCTGCCGAGGTGCGATAAATGGCAGTTGGAAAGGTTACCTGTAAACATCTGACATGATTCTCTGACTATATAAGCTGTGTCTTTATGCATTTCTTCACTTCACCTGAAGAAGGAGCAGCGCTCCGAAAGCTTGTGATTTCAAATAAAGCTGTTGGACTATAACCTGGTGTTGTGTGACTTCTTACATATATAAAACATAGCAGAGGCCAAACATAACAGTAAGACATCCTTTCGGAGCTATAATAACAAGAAGGTTGTCAGAGAAGAGATGACAAGCTGATTGGCAAAAGAACCAGAGGCGACATGAGGAAGCTTTTTTTTACACAGCGAGTTGTTGTGATCTGGGATGCACCGCCTGAAAGGCTGGTGGAAGCTGATTCAATAGTAACATAAGTAAAAGAGAATTGCTTAAATACCTGAAGGGAAACAATTTACAGGGCTATGGTGAAAGAGCAGAGAAATGGAATTAATTGAATAGCTCTACCAAAGAGCCGGCACAGGCACGATGGGCCGAATGGACTCCTTCTGTGCTGTTTCATTCTATGATTCTATGATTGGCAACATTGAAGATGCAAATGGGCTTGAAACTGAGAATGAGCACAAAATAGTAAAGATTCTGACCAATTACTTTTTCCAAGTGTTCATAGGGGAAGACATGTCGGCCTAGAAATTGAGTTTGCGCTGCGCCAGGGCTTTAGCGCCGGAAGTTAGCGCCGGCGCTAAAGCCCTTTGCGCGCGCCAAAAATTCAGTAGCGCCGCGCCCAAACGGCTACCGGCGCTACTGAAGGGTTTTAGCGCCTGAAAACTGGCGCAACGCGCCGCATTGCAGCGCTATTCCGGCGCTGCGGCGCCCGCTGCGGTGCGGCAGGCTCGGGAAGTGCAGGCCTCCTCCTTCCGTTAAGGAGGAGCTGCCTGCACCCGGCCGCGGCCCGCGCAAATCTCATCAAAAATGAGCCCGGCACCTCGGACAAGTGCCGGGCTTGCATCTGTTCCGGGGGGGGCGGGAGAAGTCCGGGGAGGGAGCTGCGGGCAGGCGGCCGGCGGGAAAGCAGCCGGCCGCCGCGCCTCCTTAAAGCGCCGGCGCAGACTCCAGCAACACTCGTTTGCCGGAGTCTTAGTTGCGGCTGCCACTGGCGAGGCGGCCGCAACTGAATTTTGGCTTGGGGCCGGGTTACCACGGCAACCGGGACGCTGCGCACACCGATGACGTCATCGGTGCCGGCGCAGCGCTACCGGTCTACCGCCGCGGAAGGGCGCCAGGCAATTTAGGAACCGGCGCCAATTGCAGCGTTAGGCCCTCTAGTGCCGCAAAATCGGTGCTAAGGGCACTGAATTTCTAGGCCGAACAACATAAAAAAAAGAGTGCCAAGGCAAAATTCAGAAACTTGATTTAAATAAGGTTAAAATACTGAAAGGACTTAATCTTAAATAAATCCCAGAGTTAGATGGTATTTATCTCGGAGTATTGAGAGAGACTAGCAAGGAAATTTGTGGGGCATTGACAATCATTATGAGGGAGGCAATAGACACTGGGGCGGTATCAATAGATTGGAAACAGGATAATGAGGTACCCATATTCAATAAAGATGACAAAATAGACACAGGCAACGACAGACCCATTAGTCTTATATTCCAGATAAAATAATGGATTTGATTATCAGGAGTAAACATAAGGATGATCTATACAACAATACCATGTAAAGAGCAGGCAACATGACTTTAAATAAGGATGATCCTGCCTGACCAACCTCCTTGATTTCTTTGAGGAAGTGACAACCCATGTTGGCTGTGCTAAACCTTACAACATTGTGTACTTAGACTTCCAAAAGGCATTTGCTGAAGATCCACAAGAAAGATTACTAATTAAGCGCAAAGCTGTGGACATTCAGGGCAGAGGTTAGGTATGGATAAGGAATTGGCTGAAAAGAAAGACTTGCATTTATATAGCACCTTTCACGATTCACCGGACGTCTCAAAGCACTTTACAGCCCATGAAGTACTTTTAGAGTGTAGTCACTGTTGTAATGTGGGAAACACAGCAGCCAATTTGCACACAGCAAGCTCCCACAAACAGCAATGTAATAATGACCAGATAATCTGTTTTTGTTATGTTGGTTGAGGGATAAATATTGGCCAGGACACTGGGGATAACTCCCCTGCTCTTCTTCGAAATAGTGCCTTGGGATCTTTTACATCCACCTGAGAGAGCAGACAGGGCCTCAGTTTAACATCTCAACTGAAAGGTGGCACCTCCAACAGTGCAGCACTCCCTCAGCACTGCACTGGGAGTGTCAGCCTAGCTTTATAGGCTCAAGTCCCTGGAGTGGGACTTGAACCCACAATCTTCTGACTCAGAGACAAGTGTGCAGCCAACTGAGCCACAGCTGACACTGAAAGAGTGGCAAACAACAGATAATGGATGGAGGGGTAATGTCAGGGTGGGAAGAAATACTGAGTGGGGTGCCCCAGGGCTCAGATTGGACCCCACTACTGTTTTTAATTTACATCAATAACTTGGATTAAATAACTCAATGCAAAATGGTCAATTTTGCAGATGATGCTAAACCAAGAGGGGCAGTGAAATTAATGGAAGCCCAGCAACGAAAGAAACGAGGAAATAAGGAAGGGTGCACTTGCACATATTTAGTGCCTCTCATAACCTTTGTGTGCTGCATGGGTGAATGCCAAGAAGCCTTGTGTCCATATATAGGGGCTGAAACTCTGCAGGGTGGGGGTTTCCATGGACTCTGGCCATTTCCCTGGGGCTTTCACCAATCTCCTCACCAGAATCGCCACAGAATCTCAGCCCTACAAATGATCATTGATGATGCATTGATTTGCATGTCTCTTAAGTTGCTGATACTCGCCAATCTCGCTGTTCTGAGGCAACAGAGCAAAAAAGAAACAGCCCTTCCCAAAACCTTCAGGCCTGAAAAATAAAAACAGGACAAACCAAGATATCTATATATATAAAGCGGTGCTTCTGTCTGTCTGTCCTTCTGTCCTTCTGTCCTTCTGTCTGTCTATCCTCACGTGTGCGTCTGTCGGGCTATGCGCTCGAAAGTTACAGAGCGTACCTTTCCGTGCGTTACGTCGAAAGAAAGCTTACCTTTCCAAAACGGTCTTAAGCGTATTTACGTTTCGGCCGGGCTAAAATCGCGCCCGCGGTATCCGAAAAACCTTCAACATTCCGCTCATTAGCATCTCATTATCCGTTCATTAGCGACAGAGTGACCTCGAGGTCTTATCGTTCTGAACCGAGGTGAGTAGCCGCCATCTTGCTTCCATTCTTTTTCCTGCTTTCTGCGTCTTTCTTTTCAAATATACATTTCCAGCAAAATAAAATTGAATTTATTAAATTGTTTTAAAAAAAACTTCATTCATTTGTAAATATTTTCTCTAACCTGAAGATTCTTTTTCCTACCTTTCCCCGTTTTTGTTAGGCCTGAAAGCCTGGGTGTTTCTTGCCCAGCCAGGCCCGGCCTAGGTAATTCTCCCACGGCTTCTGCTAAGCTCCTCACCCCGCTACCCCCCCCCGCCGTGTCACGTTACCCGGGGCAACGGCGTCAGCCACGAGGGTCAGGGTGCGCGCGCAGCAGGAGCAGCTGAGACGCGGCGTCTCTCTCTGTTCCGCGTTCGGCTCGGGCGGGGGGGGCGGGGCTCTCGGGAGTGCGGATCTCGGCCAGGGCTTGGTGAGCGGGAAGGGTTACCCCGGCAACCGGGCCCGCCGGCCGTCTCTCACAGACGCAATCGGCGGACTTCAAGCCGGCTCGGCCGGGGGGGCGGGGCTCGGAGAGCAGGGCTCTCGGGAGTGCGGGGCGGGGCGGGCGGGGCTCTCGGGAGTGCGGGGCGGGGCAGGGTGGGGCTCGGAAAGCGGGGCTCTCGGGACTGCGGGGCGGGCAGGGCTCGGAGAGCGGGGCTTTCGGGAGTGGAGTGCGGGGCGGGGCGGCGCGGCCGGTGCTCGGGAGGACGGGGGCTCGGAAGGGGGAGAAGGATTACCCCGGCAACCGGGTGTGGCCGTCTCTCAGCCTCAAGCCAGCTCACGCCTGTTCTCGGGGCTTGGCTCCATTTGCGGCCGCGGGCCACTCGCCCTCTCTCTCTCCTTCCCTCTGTCTCTCTCCCCCCCTCCTCACCCCCCTCCTCTCCCCCTCCTCTCCCCCCCTCCTCCCCTCCCCACCCTCCTCCCCCCCTCCCCTCCCCCCCTCCCCTCCCACCCCCTCCCCCCTCCCCTCTCCCCCCTCCCCCTCCCCTCCCCCCCTCCCCGCCCTCCTCCCCCTCCCCTCCCCCCTCCCCGCCCTCCTCCCCCCCTCCCCTCCCCCCCTCCCCGCCCTCCTCCCCCCCTCCCCTCCCTCCCCTCCCCCCTCCCCTCCCCCTCCCTCCCCTCCCTCCCCTCCCCCCTCCCCCGCCCTCCCCCCCTCCCCCACCCTCCCCCCTCCCCCTCCCTGCCCTCCCCCCCTCCCCGCCCTCTCCCCTCCCCACCCTCTCCCCCTCCCCGCCCTCTCCCCCTCCCCGCCCTCTCCCCCCTCCCCGCCCTCTCCCCCCTCCCCGCCCTCTCCCCTTCCCCCCCTCTCCCCCTCCCCACCCTCTCTTCCCCCCAGTCGCTCTCTCTCTTCCCCCCAGTCGCTCTCTCTCTCTCTTCCAACAACAACATGCCCTCGAAAAAGCCTCGGCACCGCCGGGCACTTCAGCTAGTACAACATATAAGCACAGAAAGGGACTGAGTCGCCTGGGCTTTGAGGGCTGGAGAAGGTGCAAAAAAGATTTACAAGATTAATACCAGAACTGAGAGAGTATAGCTATCAGGAAAGATTGAACAGGCTGGGGCTCTTTTCTCTAGAAAGAGAAGGCTCAGGGGTTCTTACTGCTGCTGTGGTCAAAAGCCTATGTTTTAAAAACTATGGCCTGAATATTAACAGAGGAGGGTAATGTAGGCGGGGGCACGGAGTTTTGGATGGGAAACCCCCGCAGCGTGCGTCTATTGTCCTTGATGGTTCCCTGTCCGGAGGTCAGCCTGAATGACAGGCTTGGCTTCCAGTCGGGTGGGGAGCGCTCCAGAGCAGGCCGGAGGACCAGGTAGGTCCGATCCACGACCTGGGGTGGGAGGTGTGCCCGATTCCGCTAGAGGTCCGATCCCTGACCCCGGGAGCCCATGTATTGTGGGTGGGTTTGATGGGGGGAGCTTGGGGGGTCAGCACTCCTGCTCCTCCTGGACCATAGCAGTGCTGTGAAGGCCCTTACCTTCTCCCCAAAGCTGTCCTCGCCTCACTTCAGCTGTTGGATTTTCCGAGGCCTGGGAAACCCGGCCGCCTACTGTACAACCTGTACAGCAGGTTCACTCAGAGGATGCCAGCTTCATTCAAATATTTAAATTGCCAGCTGCCTCCTGGGAGCGGGTTGGCTGCCCACCCCTTGTCCTGCCCCCCCTAAAACCCGGAAGTGGGCGGGCTGGAGGCGGATTCGGGTCGGATTTCAGATTTTAAAAATTTTAACATCTGATCCGACCCCAACGTACCTGTTTTTGTGTGCTAAAATTCACCACTGTGTGTTTTAACCTAACAACCCTTTTAGCCCAATATTATCTATTTAGCTTGTTCAGTTAATAAGCCATATGTGCCTATCCTTACAGTACAATGTCTTCGGCCTTAAAATTCATCTTCTCCATAAGGGTATACATATCAAGATTGGTTGAACAGCCTGCGGTTCTTTGCTCGAGAAAAGAGAGGACTGAGGGGTGACCTGATAGAGGTCTTTAAGAGGTTTGATAGGGTAGACATTGTTAAGTCCGTGAATGATTGAGACACGGACTAGCAGGAGAGAAACAAAGAGATGTTTACTGGTGAAAGGCATAAACGAATCTAACCAACAGAGGCTCTCTAGCGCCTTTTATACAGGGGTGGTCACTGCCGGTACTGCAGTCTGAGACCAGTTATTCTCTTAAAGGTACATACACAACAATTCCTCCCCTTTTAGATAAACAGTACATAACATTCATTTAACAACTAATGATAACGAATTACAATCACAATTACTGTTGCTAGATACATTGGTTAAGTTTAAGCAATTATAAGTTCAGTCTTTGAGGAGGCTTCCTGATTCTGTCTGGATAACGCCTCTTTGGAGTATCAGGTTCTTCTGGCAATGTTGAGTCGGAATCAATGTCGTTGTTTGTTTCATCTGCTTCCAATATTACCGGTTCTACGGTAGCTGCAATTGGAACGTCGATTTCATTACCAGGTGTATCAGATCGTGGTGTGGAGTTGACGTTTTCCAGTGACTCTAGAATCTGGTCAGCATGGCGTCTTACAATGCTCTCCCCAACGTCCACGGTATACATGAGAGGTCCTTGTCGTGTAAAAATCGTTCCTGGCTGCCATTTCTCAGTGCGGTAGTCCCGGGCTAAAACTGGTTGACCTATCTTAAAACTCCTGGTCGGCCTTTCATTCATATTCTGAAACTGCCTGTTCTCCACATCTCTTCGGACATTTGGCTTAACCAAATCCAAGCGGCATCGTAGTCTTCGATTGAAGAACATCATGGCTGGAGTTTGGTTGGTAACCGCATGTGTCGCATTCCGGTAGGCAAACAAGAAGTTGTCCACCTTGTGTTGTAGGGGTATATCTTCATTACACATTGCCTTGATAGCCTTCTTGAATGTTTGGACAAACCTCTTGGCCAATCCATTAGTGGCTGGATGATATGGGGCAGATGTGTAATGCTTAACACCACTGTTCTTTAAGAACCTCCGGAACTCTTCAGACACAAACTGTGGTCCATTGTCAGAGCAAATTTGTTCAGGCAGCCCATTCCTGGCGAATATGGTTCGTAAAACTGCGATAGTTTTTTCCGTGGTGGTTGAGGACATTTTTATTACCTCTGGCCACTTTGAATGTGCATCCACCGCAATTAAAAACATCGAGTCCATGAAGGGACCAGCAAAATCAATGTGCATCCTTTGCCATGGAGATGAGGGCCACTCCCATGGATGCAGAGGAGCTTGTGGTGGGGCGTTTTGGACCTTCTGGCATCCTGCACAGCTCTTGGTCATCTCTTCGATTTCTCTATCGATTCCCGGCCACCACACAAACGCTCTGGCTAAGCTCTTCATTTTTACCCCACCCAGATGACCCTCATGAAGCTCATTGAGCACTCTATCCGTCAACTTAGGAGGAATTACTACTCTGGATCCACACATCAAGGTTCCTCTGCACACTGACAGCTGTTCTCTTCTCGGCGAGAATGCTGGCAGCAGTGGTTCACCATGTGCTGGCCATCCCTTCACCGTTAAATCATAGACCCGTGATAGTGTCGGGTCATTCCGTGTTTCCTTTTCTATGTTTCCATTCGTCACAGGGAGACATTCGACTATGGTCGAGTGGAATAACTCCATTGGATCCACTGCAAGGTCTTCTTCTTCCACCGTCGGCAACGGTAGACGTGACAATCCATCAGCATTTCCGTGCTGTTTAGTTCCTTTGTACTCGATGTCATATTGGTGTGCCCCTAGGAAAAGGGACCATCTCTGCAGCTGTTGTGCTGTCATTATCGGTACGCCCTTCTGAGGGTTGAAAATGGAGACAAGAGGTTGATGATCGGTTAGCAGAGTAAATTTTTGACCGTGCAGATAGTGATTGAACTTCTTCACCCCCCACACTAGGCTGAGGGCCTCTCTGTCAATCTGGGCGTAGTTACGCTCGGCAGAAGTTAACGAGCGTGACGCAAAAGCTATCGGCCTCTCCAAACCATCAAGGAATTTATGTGACAGTACCGCCCCAATGCCGTAGGGAGACGCATCACACGCCAGCCTGATTGGCAGTGCTGGGTTGTAGTGAGCCAATACTTCCTTCGAAGTGATTAAGTCCTTACTCTTCTGAAAAGCACGTTTACAATCATCGCTCCATTTCCATGCTACCCCCGTTCGTAGCAGGGCGTTCAGTGGATGCAGAATTGTCGACAAATTCGGCAAAAACTTATGATAGTAATTCACCAACCCGAGGAATGACCTCAGTTGCGCAACATTTTCAGGCGCTGGGGCCTTAACAACCGCTTCAATTTTGTCAGGGGACTTATGTAACCCCTCTTCATCAATTACGATATCTGTTTCTTTAAAAATTCGCACTTGGGGCGGTTGGCTCGCAGCCCATGTTCCCGTAGTCTAGTGAGCACCTGTTCTAGGTTGTTAAGGTGTTCACTGTCATCTTCACCTGTTACAAGGATGTCGTCCAAGTAACACTGAGTCCCCGGAATCCCTTGCAGGACTTGTTCCATCACTCTTTGCCATATCGCCGGAGCCGATGCTACTCCGAATACCAATCGATGATACTGGTAAAGACCTTTGTGAGTGTTTATCGTGAGATACTTCCTAGAGGACTCTTCAACCTCCATCTGCAAATATGCTTGTGCTAGGTCAATTTTTGTAAAACGCTTCCCTCCAGACAGTGAGGCGAAGATGTCTTCTATCCTTGGAAGAGGATATTGTACTGTGTGAAGGACAGGGTTCACCGTCACCTTGAAATCCCCACAGATGCGAATCTTCCTTGGCTCTCTGGACTTATTGGTTAACGTTTTCTTCATGACAGGAACGATGGGTGTCGCCCACTCGCTCCAGTCGACCTTAGACAACACGCCCGCCTTCTCCAGATCCTCCAGCTCTGCCTCGACGGCTGGACGAATTGCATATGGTACCGGTCTCGCTTTGAAAAACTTGGGAACTGCATTCTCTCTATTTTTAACGAGGCGGTTACGCCTTTAAGCATGCCCAGTTCTTGTTGAAATACCTCTTTGGCGTTAGCTAAGATTGTTGACAATCGTCCAGGAGTGACGTCTTCATCTTTTTTACCGTCCACCGTCAGTGCATGAATGGAATGCCAATCTAAGTTTATCTTCCTGATCCATTCCCGTCCCACTAACGGTGGTCCACCATTTGGCAGTATGTAGAGATACAATTTCCGTATTTTCTTGCCATTGTATTCGACAGGCACCCTTATTTTTCCTCTGGGGTATACTTTTCGCCCCGTATACATCGTCAAGACGATGGATGTCTCTCTCAAGGGTATGTGTGAAAATAGCCGCTCATAGTCTCGTCGATTCATGACGGTTAGCGCTGATCCTGTATCCAATTCCATTTTAACTTGGGACCCTGCTATCGTGAGGGTGACCCAAATGGTTCGGTGATCCTCTTTTGCGATTACATTGTGAAGTTTGAGACAGCTTAATCTCCTGTTCTCGGATTCACTATCGCTCATCTGGTCTTCGGAACTACTGTCCGTCATCTTTTGTACTTTCTTGTACAGTTCCTTAGTAGCCTTTTTGTTGTCGCTGGTCTTCTTCCCAGACCTACAAACTCGTGCAATGTGTCCAATCTTCCCGCATCATCTGCATATTTTGTCTTTGGACCAGCAGTCCTTCTGGTCATGGTTAGTTCTGCCGCAGCGATAACATTTTTCAAATCCCCGTGTCATTTCATGGGTGCCGTATTCCTGTGGTTTTTGTTGAATTTCTGCAGCTCCCCTGGCTGCTGCTTCATACGATACTGCCACGCTGAAAGCCTTATCTAGCGTCAGCTCTTTTTCTGCGAGTAACTTCTTCTGTGTTCCTTCACTCAGGAGTCCACAGACAAATTTGTCCCGTAGGGTATCTGCCAGTCCTGCTCCGAACTGGCAGTGCTTTGATAGCTTGCGTAGCTCCATAAGATACTCAGCATTGCTCTCATCTTTGTGCTGAGTTCTCCTGTGGAATTTAAATCTTTCTGCTATCAACAGCGGTGCAGGGTTTAAGTGCTCCTGTAGAACAGCAACAATTTCATTAAAACTCTCCACCTTCGGTTTGGCTGGAGTAATCAGATCCCGCAATAGGCCGTACGTTCTAGCGCCCATTACGTTTAGCAATATTGATGCCTTTTTTCCCTCCGCTATTTCATTTGCCTCGAAATATACCTCGACTCTTTCCACATACGTGGTCCAGTCCTCTAATGTATTATCAAAAGCAGTGATACAGCCAGTCTTTGGCATCTTGCAAATCTAAAATGGCGCCTCCCGCGCTTTGCCTTCTTCTCCGATTTAACAAAATGGCGCCTCCCGCGCTTTTCCTTCTTCCCCGCTGTTGTTAGCGCTGCTTTCCACGGTTTCCTGCGCGTTAAATATTAATTCGTTTTCTTTTATTATCTTCCCGTCGTGGAGCGGACCCTCTGGAACACTTCCCTCCCTCTTCTGAGGTCCGAACGCTGCCCAGCTTCGAAACACCGGCCGCGCCCTGTATGCTCCACCCTCTCTCTCTCCTTGCTTCCCGACTCGCTGCCCGGCCCCGTTGAAAGGCCACCCGATCGAGCTTCAGCCCGCCGCAGCCCAGGAAGGATCAGAGCACTACCTGCCACCAGCCTGATTAGCTGGGAAACCACGGACCGAGGAACCCAGCCTGGCTCTGGACAGTCTCTCCTGCAAGTTTTGAAATCGATGATTGATGGTCGACGCCCGTTTCTCGAGTTTCAATGGCCTATTTTTTTTTTCTTTCTTCTGGCTCCGACCTTCAACACGTCGTCGGAGCTGCTGCTGAGTTGCAGGTAAGTTCGTTTCTAACTCGTCGCCAGTGTTAAGTCCGTGAATGATTGAGACACGGACTAGCAGGAGAGAAACAAAGAGATGTTTACTGGTGAAAGGCATAAACGAACCTAACCAACAGAGGCTCTCTAGCGCCTTTTATACAGGGGTGGTCACTGCCGGTACTGCAGTCTGAGACCAGTTATTCTCTTAAAGGTACATACACAACAGACATAGAGAAAATGTTTCCATTTGTGGGGGAAACCAAAACTAGGGGTCATAAGTATAAGATAGTCACTAATAAATCCAATCGGGAATTCAGGAGTCACGTTTTTACCCAGAGAGTGGTGAGAGTGTGAAACTCGCTACCACAAGGAGTAGTTGAGGCAAGTAGCATCGATGCATTTAAGGGGAAGCTAGATAATCACATGAGGGAGAGAGGAATAGAAGGCTATGCTGATAGGGTGAGATGAAGAGGGATGGGAGGAGGCTTGTGTGGAGCATAAAGACCGGCATAAACCAGTTGGGCTGTTTCTGTGCTGTTTATTCGATGTCATTTTATGTAATTGCCGAAGCTCAGGGGCACACATCACACACTGGGACATCACTGATTTAGAGTATCTTGGAGAGACTGAGTTCATGCAGTAAAATGTTGGTAATGAGCGTGTTAGCGTATTCATATGAAATTCCTCTGCACACTGTTTTAACAAATAAATCAATCTGTTTAAAATAAAATGGGTTAATGCCTTCATCCAAGCAATACAAAACTTTCATATGAATGCATCAATGCTTTTGTTACTAATATTGCATAGAGCAGTTGTAACTCTTTAGCCTGTTTTAATAATAACTAGTAAAACAGTGTGTATTGCCAGGACAATTAAATATAAAACAAGAAATGTTGTCTTTGTATAAACCTTGGCCAGGGCTCATCAACCTTACTGTGTCCAGTTTTCGTCTCCTCTCATGGTGGATGTTAAAGAGGTCCTGGAAAAGGTTCAGAGGCTCACTAGACTGGTGCCCAGTTTAAAGGCCATAAGTTATCACAATAGGCTTAGAGAGCCAAGGCTTTTGACTCTTTAAGGAGATTACTACGAGGTTTTAGAAAATAATGATTAGATTTGATTCAGTCCATGTGGATAGGCTATTTGAGCCTGATAGGTTAGAGAGAACTAGGGACTTAAGTATAAATGTTAGATATTAGGAGGTAGTTCTTTTTACAGTGTCATTGACCTCTGGATCAGGTTGACGGCTCGTGCAGTGAGCATTGAGCCATACGAATTCCTGAGAGTGGCCAACATAACTGCAAATAGAAGGTAGGTGGGTCACTGGGGGATGTGTCACCCTGTTGCCCTGGTCTCCTGGAACTGTATGACTGCCTTCAGGGGTTGGAGAGGAATTTCTGAGTTTGTTCCTAAATTTGCCTGAGGTTTTTCCACCTCCCCAGGTGTTTGCGTGGCTAGTGGGTGGGGAGTTTGATGGGGGGTGGCGGGGGGGTGGTGTGCGTGGGGAGAAGGGGGTTGAATTGGGAGTGATGGAGTGCAAAGGTTACACCATGACAGTACAGGACAGGCTTGATGGACCAGCTGTTCTTTACCTGTCCTTTATCGTAGGTTCATATGCTGCGATTATAGAATCATATCACTCAGTGCAGTCTGCCTTGAAACTCCCTAATAAGGCGAGAATGCAAAGCAGATCAAGAAATGATAAAGTGGGAATGATAATTAATATGAGACATGCACATCATTTACTCGAATGGTTTTAATACATCATTCGACGTGATTGATGGCCCATTATTTCATAACAGAAACCAGGTAATAAAGCTTCTATTAATACCTTGTAAGTCTGCTTCTCAGTAAAATTGTCTTGTTGTGGTCCAATTAGTTTTAACAGCAGATGAGATTACATTTACTGTGGAAGCAAATCCAGTTATTAACTGATGGTTCACTCACCCCGAGTCTATTTGTACTTGTACGTGTTCAGGACCAACTTATAGTGAAGTGGACCCATTGTTCTGGGAGATAAACATCACCCTGTCAAATAGCAGGAGTCTGGCACGGCAGTTTAAAAAAAAAGTTTGTTCACAGGATTGTGGGCGTCGCTGGCAAGGCCGGCATTTATTGCCCATCCCTAATTGCCCTTGAGAAGGTGGTGGTGAGCCACCTTCTTGAACCACTGCAGTCCTTGTGGTGAAGGTGCTCCCACAGTGCTGACTTTGTTGTAGCGGTTTGGTACAACTGAGTGTCTCGCTGGGCCATTTCAGAGTCAACCACATTGCTGTGGGTCTGGAGTCACATAGAGGCCAGACCGGGTAAGGACGGCAGATTTCCTTCCCTAAAGGACATTAGTGAACCAGATGGGGTTTTCCTGACAATCCAGTAGTTTCACAATCATCATTACTGATACTAGCTTTTAAATTCCAGATTTATTTAATTAACTGAATTTAAATTCCCCAGCTGCCACTGGTGGGATTTGAACTCACGTCTGCCAGATCATTAGCCCAACGCCTACTGGATTACTAGTCTAGGGACATAACCAGTATGCTACCGTACCCCTAAACAAATGCTGGAGCAGGGGATTTTGGAGCTAATAACTTACAATGTCTGCACATTGATGTCGAAAGGTTTGCCAGCGCTCACGGCTGGAGGGGAAACAGTAGCCAAGGACAGGAAGGAAAAAAATATAAAATCACACTGGGGGAAATGTCATTTAGTTCACAAATTCACAATTTCCAAAATATCGAAACGGGTTTTTTTTGTGTTAGTATTAATTATAAGCCGCTAACTAAACACAACCACAATATAGGATTACTTGTTGAAGCACCTTTATTTACTTAAGTCAATAATTCAGAGCCCCGCCCGGAGGGTTTGCTGGGTCAAAGGCACCGTGCGGTTGGTTCTGAGTCACATAGACAAGGAACATTTGTGCTGAGTGAGCTGAGGCGGCACTAGACTTGGCCTCAATGAGGCTGAAGTCATTCTGTGTGATATTAATAACAAGTGCGCTAATGCACTCGTGAAAATTCCTTGTTCCACTACTTCACCGAGAGCAGCAGCTTGTTTATTTAAACCGAATTAACTTCTTCGATATGAAACTCCCTTCCCGTGGCTTTCAAAGTGTGGGAATATGAGTAGGATGACAGACTCTTACTGATAATTTTTGTCTCAAGGATTTAATACACAACATTATCAGTCATGAGGCCTGGGAAGAGAAATCTCTTCTTGTCTTAGTCCTGTTGCTTGTTATTACAGGGATAGTGGAAATGATACATTGATGCATTGAAATTATTTAGAAAGAGGAAAATATCATTATGCCCAACAAGCTGTCCCTTGATGTATTAACCCCACCGACCCATCTTCTCACCATATCCATCAATCCTTTCTTTCAGAGAAATACATCAATCAGTAAAAATTTAAGGAGGAACAGGAAATAACACCACTGGTGTCAATAATAGTCTTCGGCCTAGAAATTCATTATAGCCACTTTTGGGGCAGTAAAGTCGGGCGGCTGCTAAAGTTTGCGCCCGGCGCAAATTCGAGGCCACTTCGCCGATATTCATTAGCTTCGCCTTAAGAGTTTGCTCGAATGCTAAAACTGGCGATGCACGGCTCTCTTTAGGTGCTAAGCCGGAGGTGCTGAGCGATACCACCGAGGCCGGGCGCAGCGCAGGTGCGGCCATTTCTTGATTGACAGCAGACGCCCTGGCGCCGGCCAGCTCTTAAGGGGGAAGGGTCGACTTGGTCTGCTGCCACGCCCTGCACACTGGAGCCCTCCAGCTAGGCCTGAACACTGCTGCTGGACCCATATAGCGCCTCAAAGTATGGAGAAGGCCCGTGAACGAGCGCAGTGCTTCTCAGAGCTTGATCTGAGGGTGCTGGTTAGCGTTGTGGAGAAGAGACGCCATATTTTGTTCCCAGACAATGGGAGGAAGCCGCCGACCCGCGTCTACCGGAGAGCCTGGAGGCATGTCGCCACCAGGGTGACATCGAACAGTGAGGTCCCCAGGAGCGCGGTACAATGCCGCAAGAAACTAAATGACCTCGCCAGGATTGTCAGGGTGAGTACCCTTTCCAGTGTCCTCCTCATCCTTGCATGTGCACCTCACATTATGGGCAAAGGGACCTGAAAGCCCTAATGGCCAGCCCTCATGCAGCAGCTATGGGTCAGTCATGAACATCAATTGCACATTGTACACTTAACACACTGGCCAGGCTATTCGACCATGGGAGGCAGTGCACACAAGATCAGGGCTACACACTGGCCAGGCTATTCGACCATGGGAGGCAGTGCACACAAGATCAGGGCTACACACTGGCCAGGCTATTCGACCATGGGAGGCAGTGCACACAAGATCAGGGCTACAGACTGGCCAGGCTATTCGACCATGGGAGGCAGTGCACACAAGATCAGGGCTACACACTGTACTTAGAGGCCGTCCTTTCTCTTGCAGGCCAAGCTGGCCAATAATAAGAGGAGCCGGACTGTGACCGGGGGAGGCGGACCCCAGATCCAGCCGCTCACCGAGCTGCAACAGCGTGTGGAGTGCATCATGGGTGCCCGGGTGATTGGCCCCGTTGCATCTGGAGATGCCGACCCTGTTCTGGGCACCAATGGTAAGGACATCATTTTTTGGACCTCTCTCATCCCACTTGCGCATCAGATCTACATCCTTTGCCACTGTCCGACCAATGCGCTGAATGCCCCCACTCATGCATCCCTCGCTGACGCCCTCTCCTCACTCTAAAGCTACTCTTGTGCCTTCCTGCTTTCAGATGGTGAGGAGGAGGTCCCTGAAGTTGCCAGTGACAGCCCCTCAGAAGAGGAGGAGGAGGAGGAGCAAGAGGAAGGCAGCCCATCAGGGGAACCCTCAGCCGCGGCAAGCCATGCCACTGTAGGGGACACGTCTTCCCTGGAGGGGAGCGTGGGGGAAGGGTTGGAGGGGAGTCCAATTGCTGGGCCCAGCGGCGTCCAGCAACGCAGGAAGGGTCGGCCAGTTCGGCGGCCTTCTCCCCAGAGGGAGAGTCCGGCCTCCAGTCCGGGGACGGTCAACGCCGAGGAGATGCGCCGCCTCGAGGACATGTCCGCGGACTCGGAGCGCCGGCACACGAAGCTCATGGGGGTAGTGGGACGGATGCCTGAGGCCATGCAGTCCCTGTCTCGGAGTGTCACCGAATTCGGGGCCTCTGTGGCAGCGACTGGCCAGGTGATCACTGGTGCCGTGCAGTCACTGGCTGCTCTGATGCGGTCACAGAACAGGGCAACACGGGCACTCACTGCTGCCACACTCGCTGTGTCAGCCCGGCATCGCTGCAGCAGCACAGCGGTCTGTCCCTCGGCAGATTGCTGCGCATGCTGCAGTGCTGGCCCGGCTGAGTGCCAGTGTCTCAGGCGACCAGCGAGCGCCTGCCATCCGCCAGCTTGCCCCCATTGCTCCAGCCGCCACTGCCACTCCCCCAGTGGAGCTGCCACGAGCTGCTGCAGCGACTGATGCTGGCCAGCCACAGCTGCAGCATTCACCAGCCGGCCCCTCGAGGGCCAGACCTCGTCTAGGCCAACCCCCAAGGGCATCTGCCGTCACGACATGTGCCCCTCAGGAGCCGTCCCCCAGCCTTGCAGCAGCCACTGGCCTCACTTTGAGGAGGAGCAGCAGGGCGTCCAGGGGCCGGCAAAGTTTGCAGAAGGCATCGCCCTCGCGGGCCACAAAGTAGAGGGTGTGTCCAAATGTTGTGGTTTTTTGGTATGTTTGTTTTTTGAAGGCCGAGGATGAGGCCATTTTTGTTGACATCTTTTGTTAATCCTCCCCAGGTTGTGGGAGTGAGTCATGTGTGTGAGTGTTTTTTGGGGGTTTCGTGTGTTATTGGTTTTCATGTGGGAAGAGCCCTGAGTTTGTACAATAAACCATTTTATTTATTCACATTGTCCATGTTTGATCTTTGAAGTGTTTATTGCCTTAACCGGCTGAGGGCTTGCGGAGCGGCTGCAATCATGTTCTTTCATTGGCACAAGCCATTCCCTGACAGGGGGCCTAGAAGTGACGTTCAATAAGCCGCCGACGGGCGGCCCTTGGACCTTCTGCCTCCCTCCTGGGCTGGTACTCCTCGTCCTCCTCCTCCTCATGCTCCTCCTGCTCCTCCTCCTGAGGTGGTGGTCCAACGTGAGGTGGCAGTGCCTGAGTCCTGCGGATAGCCAGGTTGTGCAGCATGCAGCAAACGACGACGAATTGGGAGACTCGCTCCTGCGAATACTGGAGGGCTCCCCCGGAGCGCTCCAGACAGCGGAACCGTTGCTTCAGGACGCCGATTGTTTGTTCGATGAGGTTCCTGGTCGCTTGATGGCTCTCGTTGTATGCCTCTTCAGCAGGGGTTGTGGGCGCGCGGAGCGGGGTCATGAGCCAGGTACACAAAGGATAGCCTTTGTCCCCGATAAGCCATCCTCTTGGGTGAGGCTGTGCCTGGAACATGTCAGCCACAGTTGTCTGTCGCAGGATAAAGGTATCGTGGCTGCTGCCTGGAAAGCGGGCATTGACAGCTAGGATGCGCTGCCTGTGGTCACACACCAGCTGTACGTTGAGGGAATGGTAGCCCTTCCGGTTGCGGTAATCCTCGGCATGCTCCAGAGGTGCCCGCAAAGCCACATGCGTGCAGTCAATGGCGCCCTGCACCATGGGGAAGCCCGCTATTCTTGCAAATCCCACTGCACGCTGCTGCTGCTTGTCTAGGGTCATGGGGAAGGAGATGAATTGACGTCTCCTTCTGAAAAGGGCATTGGTCACCTGGCGGATGCAGCAATGCACGGCGAACTGGGAGATGTTAGCGATGTCCCCAGTAGCGGATTGGAAGGAGCCGGTGGCATAGAAGTTGAGAGCCACCGTCACCTTCACTGCCACCGACAGAGACGTCCTGCGCATCAGCTGTGGACGCAGATCTCTGTCAAGCAGCTGGCAGATGTCTGCAACCACCTCCCTTCTGAATCGCAGCCTCCTAACACACTGCGCGGTAGACATGTTGAGATAGGAGAACTGCTGGCGGTATACCCTGGGTGGGTAAGGCCTCACTTGGCGACGCCTGTTGCCCCCTCTGCGTCTAGCCAGGGCTGCCACTCTCTCACGGCGTCTGTAAGCCCTTCCGACATAAGGCTGAAACTCAGCGTTGGCACCCAATGCAGCCCCCATAATATGCTGGCAAACACTGAGATCTCAATGAAGGCAAAGAGAATTGCACAGCTCTGGCCTGAAGCCAAAAAGACCTGTCCTAGTGTTGGGCCAAAGCAGTAAGCTCTCTTCCTTGGTCTCTCTCCAAAAATCCGTTGCACAAGAGTGAATGCTGCAAAATGGCTGCCCTTTATAGTGCAGGGTAAGTGCCCTTTAATTTGCGCTCCCCGCGGCCCGCCTCGGCTGTGTACCGTTCCACTTCACAGCCGTTAGGGCCGCCCGGCGCACAATGGGGCGGCGCGAGTGAAGTTCCGGTTCCGGGCGCACAAAGGGCGTTGCACGACGAAATGACGTCATGATCTGCACGCGCAGCTGAGCGCACGCAAAGACTTTGCGCCGGCACTAAATGTCTACTGAAGTTGGGGCGAGGCGCAGATCGCGCAGCGCCCGGGCGCTAAGCGCCTAGCGCTCGAGATCTGCTCCTCCTAAGGCGCTAACGCCTGGCGCAGCCAACTGAATTTCTAGGCCTTCATCTTGACATCAAGCTGACTTTCTAACATATATTTCATTGAAATGAGTGCTGCTTTTTAAGTATCAGTAACCACAAAGCTTCATGCATAAAAATGAAAACGATTAACGGTTAATCGGTGCTAATGGTTTATTTCATCACAAATATTAAGGTAACTCTCTGATTGCTCAGTTGATAAATTCACGACACCGTGTGATACTGGCAGTCCCTTTTTGATTCTTGGTTTCCTAGAATCATACAGCGCAGAAGGAGGCCATTCGGCCCATCGTACTTGGTCTATACTGAGTCAGCTGATCTCAGCCAGGAACAATGGCACTACATTAGTTTCAGTGATCCAATGGGATGGGAGCAGGTTCTGCACAACTTGCTATCCAGTGGTGGAGAGGGTGATTTTAACCCTACTCGCTCAGCAGAAGCCTGGCGGGTGGGCAGTTAAATTCGCCCGGCTCTCACCTGTCCGAAAGCTGCCATGTTCGCAACATCTGCAATTTTAACCCGCTCTCCTCAGCAGGCAGTAAGGACACGCACCCGGAGCCAACAGGGTCCTTCTTTACATATGTATGTTGCAGCTCAATGACATCATTGAGACCCCGACTGTAATGTTAACTCAGGCCTGAGCAGGAGAATTCACCTGGAGTTAAAATCGGGGCCAATGTGACCATTGGGTGAGGACAATCTTAGGCTGGGTCTTGTGACCCTCCCCCCAGCTCTCAAGATGACTGTGGTCGGGAATTTCCTTACCACGGCGGGTCCGGTGCGGACGATACCAGTGGCGGGTCGCATCCCCGCTGCTGGCTCCATCCTGCTGCCTAAAATGAATTTACGTTGATGGGGCTTATTAAGTCCACCCAGCATGTTTCCCAGCCAATTAGAGGAAGCGGGTCTGGTGACATCATTTATGATGCGTCATCAGCCAGTTTCCTTAAAGGGACCATGGCCAACTTTCTTTTGACATTTGTGCCATCAGTGTTCTACAGCATTGAGGTGCTGCAAACACTGACAATCACTGCACAAAGGTGCAGGGCTGCACCCAGGTTCTCCCATGACTCCCTCCATATGCTTATGGAAGGAGTCACAGCGCGGAGGGAGGTTCTCTTCTCTTCCCATGGGTGGAAGCGACCTCCCCAGGAGACCAACGCAGTCTGGTTGCAGATTGCACAGGAGGGCACAAGCAGTGATGTGGTCAAGAGGACCTGGGTGCAGTGCTGCAAACATTTCAATGATCTCAGTAGATCACAAAACGTTAGTACAAAGCCACACTCAACCTCATCCTGCTGTGCCTCTCATGACATCTCCATCACTCTGCCTTCTCTATCCTACTCCTGCACATCCTTACTCACACCAACTTACCTTGCACCTCCACCCATCCCTTTCTATCTACATTATCACTTCCCCATCTTACTAGCCACCTCTCATACACACCCTCATCCTAGTGCAATCATACCAACTAACAACACACAAGGGTAGGTACTTGGGTGTTTTATCCAATGTTTATGTAAAGTTTCCATTAATGTGCTGTCAAATATTAAAATCTTTATTTTCAACACTTGGACAGATTTGTGTGCACCTTTGGAAGTGGCTTAGTGAGTTGCAGTGAATGGTGAGACATACGATACCCCCCACAATGATGGTGAGTGTGAAAGGAATGGCTTGGGCATTGTAGGGATGCTTTATGGTGTTGGTGTGGGGTGGTGCCAACCTGGCACATCATGTGGCAGCCAGGGTGTACAGCATCAAGTGAAATAAATCTGGCCATGGTGAGGCCATCCCTGGCCTCCCGGACAGCAATGTGGTCAGGTGCTGATGCCCTCTGTCCTGTGCAGTATCAGGTGATGTCAGAGAAGGTTGGTTTTGTTGTTGGTGCCGCTGGTGTGCCTGGTGCTGCTGGTGTTGGGGCTCATCGTGGTCCGATTCTGAGGACTAGTATCAAGGGCACCCATGCTGATGTAATAGATGGCAGGTGAAGTACAGATGACAAAAGCGATCTGTCAATGGTGAGAGAGGTGAGACTGGATGGAGACTTGTGGAAAGACTTGCAGCATGCTGAATCTGTTGTGGAAATGCAGGGAGGAACAGCTTGTGGCTGAGGAAAGTGATGATCTGTCAGATGGGAGCTTTTACTGTACATTTGAAGCTGTCAAGTAATCAGCTGGAGCAATGGCCACTGAACTCCCGCCTCAGATTGACAGACGAGGTCACCGAACAGCGTGGTTCCCGTGGCCATGAAGTTAAAATTAAAGTTAAAAAAGCCTGTTAAGGGTCTGGTAAGTACATTATAGTGAGTTTAATTGGGTTGCCCACCGCTGCCTGTCGGGTCTGCTCAGTGCTGACAGACCCGACACTAGGAAAGGCGCGTTGTGGCGGGTTGCCAGCGGGGTTCCCGACCCGCAGTCAAAAAAAACTTTCCTGCCCGACCGACCACCAATCCCACCCACTGACACCCTGGAAAATTTCAGCTTCTGTCTCCTTAAGGAGAGAAGTAGAGGAAATTAAGTGGGAAAACACAAATATTCACAAGCAAATTTTTATTCACAATTAATATTTTTTTAAGACAATGCCTAATAAGATATGAATTTCCATTTATCAAAAGAGATTATGCATATTAAAAGACCAGTTTGTAAAGTAAAGCAGTTATCACTTTAAAGTGGTTATTACATATACAAAATACTGTTTGCAAAATCAATATTCTGGCTTAGGCCTCGTGATGGCTACAACACCAGACCATCCTTTAATTCCACACGAAATATTTTATTGGCAAAACTGGATGTGAATTCACTGGAGAGGATGCAGAGAGAAGAAATACGAGTGTTTTCAAGTGCAACGAGGACGAGCTATGAGCAAAGGTTAGAGAAGTTTAAACTCCACATTATAGAGGAGATTAAGCAAGGCCTCACTGAGGTATGGAAAGTTCAGATGAACCCAAACGGTCACTTCAAGGTAAGTAGGCTGGTAGAACCAGATGACATTATACTATTTAAAGGTAAATTTAAAACAGACCATAGGCAAATGTATTTACTCAAAGGTTGATAAACATTTGGAATAATCTACCAAGTTGAGGTAGCAGAATCAAAGACGATGGGAATGTTCAAAATACAGTGAGCTGAAATATTAAAGGCATGAGTTTGATCAATCAAATGTCCTTTTCTTACGTTCTTGCACTTGATAAAATTGCTCCCTCACACACAGCTCCCATTAACTATGACAATTAGTTATTTTATTGATAAAATGGTAATTCAGTCACAGTACTGTGACACGGAGAAATAAAGACTACTGTTTTATGTATTCTCCCCACCCCCAGTTCCTCAAAGAACATGAAGAGTGAATTAAATAAAATTGTAACTGGTTTTTATTTATGTAGCTTATGCATGTGTTAATGCCAGCAGTAACATATAAACTACAGCGGGGCCGACCAAACACATACAACAACAACATCTTGCATTTATATAGCGCCCTCAAAATAGAAAAACGTCCCAAGGCGCTTCACGGGAGCGTTATCAAACAAAATCTGACACCGAGCCACATGAGGAGATATTAGGACAGATGAACAAAATCTTGGTCAAAGAGGTAGGTTTTAAGGGGCATTTTAAAGGAGGAAAGAGAGTTAGACGGGCGGGAGAGGTTTAGGGAGGGAATTCCAGAGCTTAGGGTCTAGGCAGCTGAAGGCACGTCGCCAATGGTGGAGTGATTAAAAATCGGGGATATGCAAGAAGCCAGAATTGGAGAAGCGCAGAGATCTTGGAGGGTTGTAGGGCTGGAGGAGGTTACAGAGATAGGGAGGGACGAGGCCACAGAGGGATTTGAACATAAGGGTAAGATTTTTCTCTAAGTATATATTTAAATCCTATTAACTTATTTTTTTGCTGATGTAGTTTATTATATGTTACCAATCCTCGAGTGCGAGTTAGGATTCGGGCAGCAGAGTTTAGGATGAGCTCAAGTTTATGTATTAACATTTTCCCCAAATTCTCCCACCTGTCTGTAGCTCCTAAAAGGATCGTGTGGATCAATTCATTTCCCTCCTGTACGCAATCTCTAAAATACCAATAGAGAGGTAATATTCAGCATCAATCGCTACAATTCTGATTCATTTTATGTTTTTCCAATTCTCTACACTTCTCTTCCTAACGGCACTGGCACTTGCTTGGGTATAACTCAAAGAGCGCCTGCCTGTGCCTCAGTGCCCATTACAGTGTTCTGTGGGGGCGATAGGGAGGGGGTGTCGCCACAGATGTACCTCCAAACCTGGAGGGCCCTCCCTCTGACCCCAGCAGGATCTGTGACAGAGTTCAACAGCAAGAGTGATCCCAGTGTAACTGCTGGGATCACGCCCCTGTGGATTTGCTCGACCTCTTCTTCTTTTCTGTGTATTTTTATATCATGCTGTTATAAATCTCATCATCTTCAAGAAACTACTCATGAAATAACACTGGACGGCCAGCTGGTGGCGCCATCCAAGGAGTATAAATACTCGGACATGGGCCCAGCTTGCCCAGGGACATTTTGTAAGACAAGGAACTAGTGAAGTACAACTAGACCTCCATGTTCTGAAACAAGTTGATTAAAGCCTTGCTTTATGCTCAAACCAAGTGCGTAGTGAGTTTTATTACGTCACTAAAGATGGTGAACTGGATTTTCCACTCGGGCAAAATCTGAAGCACATCTAGGGGGGGAACATAATTCACGTTCCTGAGTTTAAACAGGCTGACCCCACTGCAGTTTCTAGTGTCAGCTTAATTTAAATGAAGCTCCTCGCATTGGAACTGCTTTTGATTTGAAGTTTTCCCATTGACGGGCAGACAATAGCACGCTGCAGTATCAGTTTAAAGTGGCAGCTACGATCACAGCCGTTTTTGCTGCATCCGAGGTATTTCTTCATCTATAAATGCCCGTGAGATCTGCTGCAGGCAGAGAAGCACCTGCTTTACAGCTGCAAATATACACTGGTTTTGAGTGCGAATTGGTGAAGGAAATGCATGATTGAAACATGAGCCAGTGCACAAAAGAAGCCACGAAAGGCAATGTTCACTTTGATCTGGTGTTTGTAAAAGATCCAGTAAATGTACAGCAAATAGAAGTCATAACGCCCTGGGCAGCAAACACAGAGATAAAGTTTAGCACACTCTGGGCGTCAGAAATACTTAGCAGTTTGGGCCTATACTTTCTGGAGTTTGGAAGAATGAGAGGTGATCTCATTGAAACATATAAGATTCTGAGAGGGATTGACAGGGTAGATGCTGAGAGGTTATTTCCCTTGGTTGAAACTGGGGGCCATAGTCTCAGGATAAGGAGTCGGCCATTTAAGACTGAGATGAGGAGGAATTTCTGCACTCAGAGGGTTGTGAATCTTTGGAATTCTCTGCCCCAAAGGTCTGTGGATGCTGAATCATTGAGTATATTCAAGGCTGAGATAGATAGATTTTTAGACTCTAGGGGAATCGAGGGATATGGGGATCGAGCGGGAAAGTGAAGTCGAGGTCGAAGATCAGCCATGATTTTATTGAATGGCGGAGCAGGCTCGAGCGGCCATATGGCCTACTCCTGCTCCTATTTCTTATGTTCTTAAGAACAGTGGCCAGGTACATAACTATAAAAGGGCTAAATTTGATGAAATGAGGAAACAAGTAGATTGAGGTGGTTGTTAACAACACTTCAGTGGAAGACAAGTGAAACACCTTTAAAGGTGCCACACAAGAGACTGCTGGAGACGATTAAGGGCTATGGAATCATGGGAAGGGTAGCAAATTGGATTAAAAAGAGGTTATAAAGGATTAAACAGAGGAAGAATTGAAGGCAGTTTGTCAGAGTGGTTGGAAGTAGTTAGTGGTTGTCCCACAGGTTCTGTTCTGGGATTGTTTCTATTCACTGTGTACACAATGATTTGTACATTGAACTAGAGCGAGTGGAGTCCAAATTTGCAGAAGATCCTAAAATAGGAGGCATTGTAAATAATACTAAGGACCAAAGGAAGCTGGCATCTATCCGACAATGTGGAAAACTGTCCAGGTATGTCCTGTCCACAAAGAGCAAGACAAATCCAATCCAGCCAATTACCGCCCCATCAGTCTACTCTCAATCATCAGCAAAGTGATGGAAGGTGTCGTCGACAGTGCTATCAAGTGGCACTTACTCACCAATAACCTGCTCACTGATGCCCAGCTTGGGTTCCGCCAAGACCACTCGGCTCCAGACCTCATTACAGCCTTGGTCCAAACTTGGACAAAGGAACTGAATTTCAGAGGTGAGGTGAGAGTGACTGCCCTTGACATCAAGGCAGCATTTGACCGAGTGTGGCATCAAGGAGCCCTAGTAAAACTGAAGTCAATGGGAATCAGGGGGAAAAGTCACCACTGGCTAGAGTCATACCTAGCACAAAGGAAGATGGTTATGGTGGTTTGAGGTCAATCATCACAGCCCCAGGACATCGCTGCAAGAGTTCCTCAGGGCAGTGTCCTAGGCCCAAACATCTTCAGCTGCTTCATCAATGACCTTCCCTCCAACATAAGGTCAGAAATGGGGATGTTCGCTGATGACTGCACAGTGTTCAGCGCCATTCACAACTCCTCAGATAATGAAGCAGTCCATGCCCGCATGCAACAAGACCTGAATGACATTCAGGCTTGGGCTGATAAGTGACAGGTAGCATTTGCGCCACACAAGTGCCAGGCAATAACTATCTCCAACAAGCGAGAGTCTAACCACTGCCTCTTGACATTCAACAGCATTACCATCGCTGAATCCCCCACCATCAACATCCTGGGGATCACCATTGACCAGAAACTTAGCTGGACCAGCCACATAAATACTGTGGCAACAAGAGCAGGTCAGAGGCTGGGTATTCTGCGGCAAGTGTCTCACCTCCTGACTCCCCAAAGCCTTTCCACCATCTACAAGGCACAAGTAAGGAGTGTGATGGAATACTCTCCACTTGCCTGGATGAGTGCAGCTCCAATAACACTCAAGAAGCTCGACACCGTCCAGGACAAAACAGCCTGCTTGATTGCCACCCCATCCACCACCTTAAACATTCACTCCCTCCACCACTGCTGCAGCATGGCTGCAGTGTGTACCATCTACAAGATGCACTGCAGCAACTCGCCAAGGCTTCTGCGGCAGCACCTCCCAAACCCGCGACCTCTTCCATCTAGAAGGACAAGGGCAGCAGGCGCACGGGAACACCACCACCTCCAAGTCACACACCATCCTGACTTGGAAGTATATCACCGTTCCTTCATCGTCGCTGGGTCAAACTCTTGGAACTCCCTCCCTAACAGCACTGTGGGAGTACCGTCACCACAAGGACTGCAGCGGTTCAAGAAGGCGGCTCACCACCACCTTCTCAAGAGCAATTAGGGATGGGCAATAAATGCTGGCTTTGCCAGCGACGCCCACATCCCATGAACGAATAAAAAAAAGGAGATATTGATGCTTTGTGACATCCGATGGTCATAAGAGGCACTATATAAATGCAAGTCTTTTTTTCTTTTAGAATGGGCGAAAGAAGTGTCAGCCGTGGCTCAGTTGGTAGCACCTTCGCCTCGGAGTCAGAAGGATGTGGGTTCGAGTCTCACTCGAGAAATTTGAGCACAAAAGTCTAGGCTGACGCCAGTGCAGTACTGAGGGAGTGCTGCACTGTCGGAGGTGCCATCTTTCAGATGAGATGTTAAACCAAGACCCCTGTTTGCTTTCTCAGGTGGACGTAAAAGATCCCATGACACTATTTCGAAGAAGAGCAGGGGAGTTATCCCCGGTGTCCTGGCCAATATTTATCCCTCTATCAACATCACTAAAAAACAGATTATCTGGTCATTATCACATTGCTGTTTGTGGGAGTTTGCTGTGTGCAATTTGGCTGCCACGTTTCCTACATTACAACAGTGACTACACTTCAAAAAGTACTTCATTGGCTGTCAAGCGCTTTGGGATTTTCGGTGGTCATGAAAGGCGCTATATAAATGCAAGTCTTTCTTTTTTTCTTTTAGAATGGGCAAAAAAAGTGGCAGAAGGAATTCAGTGTCAGTAAATGTGAGGCAGTACATTTTGGTAAGAAATGTAAAAGTAGTAATTATACTTTAAATGGGGGAAAGCTGGCTAATGTGAAGGAGCGGAGGGATTTAGGGGGTTCAGGTTCACAAAACCTTAAAAGTAGCACCTCAAATGGATAAGGCCATTTAAAAAAAAGCTAATGGGATATTGGGGGAGAAATTGGGTGAGTAGCGCCACCTGTTAGCGCCTAAAGAGGCAGTCAGTGGCTGTAGCGCCACTGGCTGCGTCTGCGGCGATATTCAGTAGGGGCGCTAATGGTGGCGTTAGGCATTTGCGCTGCGCCGCAACTGATGACGTCATCGGTGTGCGCAGCGTCCCATTCGTGCCCCGTTCGCGATATTTGGTAGCGAACGCTGCAGTTGCGCCGCTCGCTACCCGCGCCCGGTTCACGGGGCCTTACTGTGCCGGCAGCGGCGCAAGTTAAGGTGGAGGTGCGGGGCGGCCGCTTTTACGGCGGCCGCCTGCCAGCATCTCCATCCCCGGCCTCCTAACCCCCCCCCCCCCCCACGGCATTGCCGGCTGTTTCCCGAGAGCCCGGCACTTCTCCTTGGTGCCGGGCTCATTTGCTGGCACTCGCGATCGGGGCTCGCGCTGTTGCAGGCACCTCCCCCTTAACAGTGGGAGGAAGGCCTGCAGTGCCGCAGCATGTGGCGCTGCGGCACGTTGCGCTGCGATAATCAGTTTCAGCGCCCTAAGAGGGACGCGGAGCGCCTCGAGCCTCGCCCCGTGTCCCTCGAGGGGCACTGAAACTGAATTTCTGGCGATCGGTATCACTCCGATCACTGCACTAAATCCTGCGCTCCGCCGACTTTTGCGCCACTTTGGCGCCCCAACCCAATTTCTAGGCCTCTGGGTTTTATGGCAAACAGTATAGAATATAAAAGTTGAGATGTAATGGTGAATCTATACAAAATGTTCACACGACCACTGGTTGCAGTTTTGGGCTCCACACTATAGGAAGGATATTAAAGTAATAAGGAGGGTACAGTGCAGATTTACTAGGATGCTGCCTGGTATGAGGAAGTACAAATATGAAGAAAGAGTTGAGAAATTGGAGCTGTTTTTGTTAAAAAAAAGATTGTGGGGTGATTTGAAACGGGTATTTAATATTTGAAGAGATGGACAGAGTAGATAGAAACAGACTGTTTCCAGTGATTGAGGGGTCTCGAATGAGGGGACCTAGATATAAGATGAAGTGTAAGAGGTTGATGACAGAGTGAATGAGAAACCTTTTTACACAGAGGGCTGTGAGGCTGTGGAATGCATTACCAGAGCTAGTGATTGAAACAGAGGCCATGTCAACATTTAAGAATAGGTTAGATAGGTCGTTAAAGGAAAGGAAATAAAGGGATATAGGAATATGGTGAGCAACTGGGAATAAGGCTACTGCTCATGCGGTCGCTAAGCACCAACACAGTTAGACTGGTTGGGCCGAATGACATGTTTCAGTTTTTTAAACTTATATGTAATTCTAGATAAAAAGTTATAATGCTGAGCATCCAGGATAAATATATTCCCAAAACCTACAAGCTCAGACTAAACAAATCATAGAAACTGGAGGCCATTTGGCCCGAGGAGACATTCAAGCACTGGAGGAAGTACAGAGAAGGTGGTCACATGCTCCTTGGAAAATAAGAGTCTAAATAAGAGGAACAGAGGGATCTGGGGGTACAGATACACATATCACGGCACGGTGGCATAGTGGTTAGCACTGTTGCCTCACAGCGCCAGGGACCCGGGTTCAAATCTGGCCTCGGGCGACTGTCTGTGTGGAGTTTGCACATTCTCCCTGTGTCTGCGTGGGTTTTCTCCGGGTGCTCCGGTTTCCTCCCACAGTCCAAAGATGTGCGGGTTAGGTTGATTTGGCTATGATAAATTGACCCTTAGTTAGGGGGATTAAATGCGTGGGGTTATGGGGATAGGGTGGGATATGTGTCGGTGCAGGCTCGATGGGCCGAAATGGCCTCTATCTGCACTGTGGGGATTCTGTGTGATTCTGTGTGTGATCACTAAAATTAGCGACGCAGGTTAATTAGACCATGAAAAAAGCAAACGAAGCACTGGGGTCAATTCTAGAGGGGTAGAATTAAAAAGGAGAGAAGTTGTGTTAAACTTGAATAAAATCTTGGTTAGACCACACTTGGAGTACTGTGAACAGTTCTGGTCTCCATATTATAAAAAGGATATAGTGGCACTGGAGAAGGTTCAAATATGAGTTACTAGAATGATACTAGAACAGAGAGGTTATACCTATCAGGAAAAATTGAACAGGCTGTGGCTCTTTTCTCTAGAAAAGAGAAGTCTGAGGGGGTGACCTGATAGAGGTCTTTCAGATTATGAAAGGGTTTAATAGGGTTGACATAGAGAAGGTGTTTCCACTTGCAGGCAAGTCCAGAACCAGGGGCCATAAATATAAGACAATCACTAATCAATCCAATAGGGAATTCAGGAGAAACTTCTTTACCCAGAGAGTGATGAGAATGTGGAACTCACTACCATAAGGAGTAGTTGAGGCAAATAGCATAGATACATTTAGGGGGAAGGTAGATAGACACATGAGGGCGAAAGAAATAGAAGGATATGAAGCAGGGTGGGAGGAGGCTCGTGTGGAGCATAAATGCTGTTGGGCCGAATGGCCTGATTCTGTGCTGTAAATTCTTTGCAATACTTTGTCCTCCAGTGTCACAGGTCTGAGGTTCTGAGGAAAGGCTGGAGAAACTTTCAGCCTGGCAAGGAGGCATCTGAGAGATTAATTTTGAAAGGTTGTGAAGATTATTAATGGTATAGAAAAAGTTAATGCAGAATACTACTTTAAATTTTGCTAAAATTGACCCTTAGTGTTAGGGGGACTAAATACGTGGGGTTACGGAGATAGGGTGGGATATGTGTTGGTGTAGGTGTTACGGGGATCGGGTGGGATATGTGTCGGTGCAGGCTCGATGGGCCGAAATGGCCTCTATCTGCACTGTGGGGTATCTGTGATCTGTGATCTGTGATCTGTGAGGGGACATAAATTCAAACTGGTCAAAGGTAATGTTAAGACTGATAGCAGGAAATTCTTCTTCACACAAAGATCAACATGTGGAATAAAAGTAGTGGAGGCATAAAACTCTGGAATCATTTAAGAAACAGTTAGATGTTGTAAAGGGGTTTATACAAAGAACTTTCTTAACGAGACAGGTTATTAAGTATTTGGAATGTTTTTTATTTAGCAATACGTTGCTAGCTAGAATATCTGTGCAGTGCAATTACTGGCTCCTATTTGGACCAGTCTGCTCAAGGCTCTCTGCTTTTTATTGGAACTGAGTATTGGATCTGATCGGAACAGGCCGTTCACTGCATTATTTCAAGCAGCTGCTTGACGTCGCTGGCTGAACAGGACTTCCACCACGGCTGGGTCTATGAGGGTGGAAATATCCCCCAAATCTTTCTCATTGCAAGCAATGTGCCTCAGGATGCGCCTCATTATTTTACCTTTGAGGAAGGAAGAAATACTTGGTTAAAATTGGTTCCGTTGTTAGTCGGTCGCTTTTCACAACTGATATAAGTTTCCCTTACTGCGGTCTCGATACTTCATAGTAACGCGTGATTTACCTGAACGGGTTTTCGGGAGCCCGGGTGCATTTTGTATGAAGTCAGGCGTGGCTATCGGTCCAATCTTTTGTCGTACTACAAATTTAAAAGGAGATAATAAAAGTATTTTAGTAAGTGTAGCTGCATTATTTTCCTGTGATTTTGTTGTGTTCTTTGTCAAGGTGAAGAGTCTGTGTTAAAGAGTGAACACTTTTCCATTTTTTTTACGAGTTCTAGCATCAAGCACTCCCACATCAGATGCAATACAATTTTCTTACAACGAGAAAATTGTCAAGGTCATAAAAGTGCCACCACTGCATCGGTGTGATGTTTCATTCCTCACAACAGCCATCCTTGTGGCATTACTAATATTTGCCACAAAGTGGATAACCATGGCTTAGTTGGTAGCACTCTCGCCTCTGAATCAGAAGGTTGATGGTTCAACCCCTCCCTCCAGAGGCTGGAGCACAACATCTAGGCTGACCCTCCAGTGCAGTACTGAGGGAGGGCTGCAATGTCGGAGGTGCCATCTTTTGGATGATACGTTAAAACAAGGCCCTGTCTGCTCTCTCAGGTGGACATAAAGGATCCCATGGCCCTATTCAAAGAAGAGCAAGAGAGTTCTCCCCAGTGACCTGGTCAATATTTATCCCTCAACCAACATCGTTAAAAGCAGATTATCTGGTCATTATCTCATTGCTGTTTGTGGGAGCTTGCTGTGCGCAATTTGGCTGTCGTGTTTCCTACATTACAACAGTGACTACACTTCAAAAGTACTTCATTGACTGGGGATTGTTTGAGAGGGGAATCAAGGGATATGGAGATCGGGCGGGAAAGTGGAGTTGAGGTCGATGATCAGCCATGATCTTATTGAAGGGCCGTATGGCCTACTCCTGCTCTTACTTCTTATGTTCTTATGTTCTTATGTAAAGTGCTTTGGGACGTCCTGATGTCATGAAAGGCACGATATAAATGCAAGTCTTTCTTTCTTTCTTTCCTTCAGTGTGCAGTTGAGTTTAAGCAGCAGATCTTTCACATAGAACCAGTTTGTCACACGAAGCAGACAACTGTGCCATTACACTACTAGGTGTATTCGAGAGGCCACCAACTAGTGGGAAGGATATCGAGGAGCAAATTTGCAGGAAAATTACAGAGAGATACAAGAACTATAGAGTAGTGATAATGGGAGACTTCAACTATCCTAATATAGACTGGGATAGTAATAGTGTAAAGGGCAGAGCAGGGGAAGAAATTCTGAAGTGTTTTCAGGAGAACTTTCTTCATCAGTATGTTTCAGGCCCAACGAGGAAGGAGGCATTGCTGGATCTGGTTCTGGGGAATGAGGTGGATCAAGTGGAGCAAGCGTCACTAGGGGATCATTTAGGAAACAGTGATCATAGTATCAGATTAGCTATGGAAAAGAACAGGGAGAAATCTAGAGTAAAAATACTTAATTGGAGGAAGGCCAATTTCAGTTGGTTGAGAATGGATCTGGCTCGAGTAAATTGGAATCAAAGATTGGCAGGCAAAACTAATCAAACAATGGGCTGCCTTTAAAGAGGAGATGGTTCGGGTACAGTCGAGGTACATTCCCACGAGGGGGAAAGGTAGGGCAACCAAAGTCAGAGCTCCCTGGATGACGAATGAGATAGAGAGTAAAATGAAGCAGAAAAAGGGGGCGTATGACAGATGTCAGGTTGAGAATACAAGTGAGAACCAGGCTGAATATAGAAAGTTCAGAGGGGAAGTGAAAAGAGAATAAGAGGGGCAAAGAGAGAGTATGAGAATAGATTGGCAGCTAACGGGTCATTTTCGGGTTGGCAGGCTGTAACTAGTGGGGTACCGCAAGGATCGGTGTTGGGCCTCAGCTATTCACAATCTATATCAATGATTTGAATGAGACAACCAAATGTAATATATCCAAGTTTGCTGATGATACAAAGCTGGGTGGGAATGCAAGTTGTGAGGAGGATGCAAGGACGCTTCCAGGGGATACAGACAGGCTAAGTGAGTGGGCAAGAACATGGCAAATGGAATATAATGTGGAGAAATGTGAAATTATCCACTTTGGTAGGAAAAATAGAAAAGCAGAGTATTTATTAAATGGTGAGATTGGGAAATGTTGATCTTCAGAGAGACCTGGGTGTCCGTGTGCACGAATAACTGAAAGTTAACATGCAGGTACAGCAAGCAATTAGGAAAGCAAATGGTACATTGGCCTTTATTACACGAGGATTAGAGTATAGGAGTAAAGACGTCTTACTGCAATTATACAGGGTTCTGGTAGGACCACACCTGGAGTATTGTGTACAGTTTTGGTCTCCTTACCTAAGGAAGGATATACTTGCCATAGAGGGAGTGCAACGAAGGTTCACCAGACTGGTTCCTGGGAGGGGGGGGATTGTCCTATGAGGGGAGATTGAGTAGACCAGGCCTATATTCTCTGGAGTTTAGAAGAGTGAGAGGTGATCTCATTAAAACATACAAAATTCTTACAGGGCTTGACAGGGTAGATGCAGGGAGGATGTTTCCCCTGGCTGGGGAGTCTAGAACCAGGGGTCACAGTCTCAGAATAAGGGGTCGGCCATTTAGGACTGAGATGAGGAGAAAGGTCTTCACTCAGTGGGTGGTGAATATTTGGAATTCTCTAGCCCAGAGGGCTGTGGAGACTCAGTCGTTGAGTATATTCAAGACTGAGATCGATAGATTTTTGAATATTAAGGGAATCAAGGGATATGGGGATAGTGCAGGAAAGTGGAGATGAGGTAGAAGATCAGCCATGATCTTATTGAATGGCGGAGCAGGCTCGAAGGGCCAAATGGCCTACTCCTGCTCCTATTTCTTATGTTCTTATGTTATGTTCTAACATAAAAGGGAATTCAAAAGTCTTCTATAGGCATATAAATAGTAAACAGGTAGTAAGAGGAGGGGTGGGGCCGATTAGGGACCAAAATTGAGACCTGCGCATGGAGGCAGAGGGCATGGCTGAGGTACTAAATGAGTATTTTGCATCTGTCTTTACCAAGGAAGAAGATGCTGCCAAAGTCATAGTGAAAGAGGAGGTAGTTGAGATACTGGATGGGATAAAAATTGATAAAGAGGAGGTACTAGAAAGGCTGGCTGTACTTAAAGAAGATAAGTTATGGGAACAGTAGCATAGTGGTTACTGGCACTAGTAATCCAGAGGCCTGGATTAATGATCCGGAGAAATGAGTTCAAATCCCACCACGGCAGCTCGGGGATTTAAATTCAGTTAATTAAATAAATCTGGAATAAAAAGCTAGTATCAGTAATGGTGACCATAAAACTACTGGACTGTCGTAAAAACCCATCTGCTTCACTAATGACCTTTAGGGGGGGAAATCTGTCGTCCTTACCCGGTCTGGCCTATATGTGACTCCAGACCCACAGCAATGTGGTTGAATCTTAGCTGCCCTCTGCAATGGCCAGTTGCATCAAACCACAGGGACCGCAGCAGCTCAAGAAAGCGGCTCACCACCACCTTCTCAAGGGCAATTAGGAATGGGCAATAAATGCTGGCCTTGCTGGCGACGCCCACATCCCAGGAACGAATTTTAAAAAAAAGTCACCAGGACTTCTTGGGATGCAACCTAGGATGCTGAGGGAAGAAAAGGTGGAAATTGCAGAGGTACTGGCCATAATCTTCCAATCTTCCTTAGATATGCAAGTGGTACCAGAGGACTGGCGAATTGCAAATGTTACACCCTTGGTCAAAAAAGGGTGTAAGGATAAACACAGGTTCTACAGGCCAGTCAGTTTAACCTCGGTAGAGGGGAAGCTTTTATAAACGATAATCCAGGACAAAATTAACAGTCACTTGGACAAGTGTGAATTAATTAAAGACAGCCAGCATGGATTTGTTGAAGGCAAATAGTTTAACTAACTTGATTGAGTTTTTTGATAAGGTAACAGAGAGGGTTGATGAGGGCAATGCAGTTGGTGTAGTGTACATGGACTTCCAAAAGGCGTTTGATAAAATGCCACATGCCTGCAAAGTTGAAGCCTATGGAATAAAAGGGACAGTGGCAGCATGGATACGAAATTGGCTAAGTGACAGGAAACAGAGAGTAGTGGTGAGCAGTTGTTTTTCGGACTGGAGGAAGGTGATCCCCAGGGGGTCGGTACGAGGACCAATGCTTTTCTTGATATATATTCATAACTTGGACTTGGGTGTACAGGGCACAATTTCAAAATCTGCAGATGATTAAAAACTTGGAAGTATAGTGAACAGTGAGGAGGATAGTGATAGACTTCAAGAGGATATAGACAGGCTGATGGAATGGACAGACATGTGGCAGATTAAATTTAATGCAGAAAAGTGCAAAGTGATACATTTTGGTAAGAAGAACAAGGAGAGGCAATATAAACTAAAGGGTACAATCCTAAAGGGGGTGCATGAACAGAGAGACCTGGGGGTATATGTGCACAAATCATTGAAGGTGGTGGGGCAGGTTGAGAAAGCAGTTAAGAAAGCATACGGGATCCTGGGCTTCAGAAATAGAGGCATAGAGTAAAAAAGCAAGGAAGTTATGATGAACCTTTATAAAACACTGGTTCGGCCTCAACTGGAGTATTGTGTCCAATTCTGGGCACCGCAGTTTAGGAAGGATGTGAAGGCCTTAGAGAGGGTGCAGAAAAGATTGACAAAAATGATTCCAGGGATGAGGGACTTCAGTTACGTGGATAGACTGGAGAAGCTGGGGTTGTTCTCCTTAGAGCAGAGAAGATTGAGAGGAGATTTGATAGAGGTGTTCAAAATCATGAGGGGTCTAGACAGAGTAGATAGAGAGAAACTGTTTCCATTAGCGGAAGGGTTGAGGACCAGAGGACACAGATTGGCAGAAGAACCAAAGGCGACATGAGGAAAAACTTTTTTACGCAGCGAGTGGTTAGGATCTGGAATGCACTGCCTGAAAGGGTGGTGGAGGCCGATTCAATCATGTCTTTCAAAAGGGAATTGGATGAGTACCTGAAGGAAAAAAAGGAAAGGGCTAAGGGGAAAGGGTGGGAGAGTGGGACTAGCTGAAGTGCTCTTGCAGAGAGCCGGCACGGGCTCGACGGGCCGAATGGCCTCCTTCTGTGCTGTAACCATTCTATGAACTATCTCCATCTCAAGACTTTAGGAGCTGCCTAAGTGTTAGAGCATGTAACAGATCCATTGCTGCCCTGAAAGTTATCAGTAATCACCTAGGAATTTTAATTAGTAAAGTAGAAATCTGAAATAATAACAGAAAATGTTGGAAATAAACAGCAATTCTGTTGGCATTTGGAAGAGTAAATATCATCCGAACACCCCGAAATGTCTTCAACTGCTGTATATTTCACGATTCTTCTGTCTTTGCTTTATGAATTTTAATTCCCGCTCACATAAAATTCCCCAAGCTATTCTGTTTTTCCTTCCCCTCTGTCACTGCTATCTCTCTGGCGGATAATGCACTGCAGTCTCATTGTGAGCCTGATGCAATTTATCCCCACTCCTGCCTTGCTTCTATCCCGCTGCTCCTGCCAATGACAGCAGCTCCTTGATTTGTCGATGACATTAAGCAGCAGTAAGCGGTGGTGTCAGTGCACAAATGTGCTGCGCTCAGCACGCCCAGTAAAAGCACAAGGTACTGCGATTCAGGATCCAGCAGGGAAACATCTGAGAACATGTGGGTTTTGGGCAGGAAAAAAAATAGTAAGGAAAGGGAGTGAAAGTAAAAATGAAAGCCCCTCATTGGTTCAGTATCTCCCCCCCCCACGCCTCCCCTCCCTAGTATGTGCTGAATGTTACAGCAGGAGAGGCCTCCAGCTCCCCTGGATTATGGAAGGGAAACATATCAGCCACAGCTCCCTTTCCTGTTCGATATCCAGTAGCTCTTGGTGGACAGTGTATGCGTGTGGCTGTCAGGTACGGACAGAATTGGGCTCGGCTGTGATGCCACCATGGTCAAATAGGCCACCAGTACTCAATAGAAACATAGAAACATAGAAGATAGGAGCAGGAGTAGGCCATTCGGCCCCTCTAGCCTGCTCCGCCATTCAATGCGATCATGGCTGATCATCCAAGTTCAGTACCCGGTGACGTAATAAAGACTCACTACGCACTTGGTTGTACATAAAGCAAGGCTTTAATCGACTTGTAACAAAACATGGAGGTCTAGTTAGTAGTCACTAGCTTCCTGTTTCCAGACTGTCTCTGGCCAAGGTGGGCCCACGCCCGAGTATTTATACTCCTCGGGCGGCGCCCTCAGCTGGCCGTTCAATAGTACTTCCTGAGTTACTTCTTGCAGGAGTTGCGATTTATGACATTCTTCCTCCCTAAAAGGTTTGGAAGTCCAGTCTTCCTTTAACGGACTAGGCGGACCAAAAACAGCCGTAGTCGTTTAGCTTTCTGCTTGTGACCGGAAGGCATGTCTCCCCGGACCGTGTCCTGGTCCCTGGGTCGCTTGGCCCGTACCGGTAAGTCGGTAGAGTCCGCGTCGTCTTGATCATCCTGTGGAGGCCTGGGAATGTCATGACTCCAGGTACGGGTCCCCACAGGTGCAGAGCTGGCCTCATCCTGGGTCGTAGCCGGAGATTGTCCGGCATCCTGATTTCGGGTGGCTATCCTACGGGGAGCGTTCGGCTCCCTGAGTTGATCCGGTAGCACTGTCGGCAGATCCCTCGATGTCCCAGGTAGGGCGTCATCTTCATAGGAGTGCGGAGTGTTGACATCATCGTCGTGGGATCCTACATCATTCGGGCCCGTGTGACCGGTTGGGCAGGGATCCAGATCTCTGAGCGAGACGGTGGACTCCCGGCCATCGGGGTACCGCACGTGCGCATACGTGAGGTTTACCTCCGTTAACTCCACCTCGTCAAAGAGAGGGTCGTTCTTGGCCGACCGGACGAACCTCCGGAGTAGCACAGGGCCTGGAGCCACCAATCATGACGTAGAGATGTCCCATGTGTAGAGCGACGCCGGAACTTGAAGAATCGCTCATGAGGTGTGACATTAGTGGATGTGGAGAGAAGAGACCTGATAGAGTGTAACACGTCGGGGAGCACAGTTTCCCACTGCTGGTCTGGTAGATTGCGTGACCTCAGTGCCAGACGGACAGTGTTCCAGATGATGGCATTGTATCGTTCAACCTGTCCATTGCCGATTGGGTGATATGGTGTCGTCTTACTCGAGGCGATTCCCCGTTGGGAGAGATAACTTTTAAGTTCACTCGACATAAAGGAGGGACCCCGATCCGTGTGGATAAAATTGGCCGTCCCGCAAAGGAAAAAGACCTGATCGAGGCATTTAATTACCGTAGAGGTAAGCATATTAGGGCAGGGGAAGGCAAAGGGAAAGCGTGAATACTCGTCTACCATCGTAAGTAGGTAGGTGTTCCGCGTCGACGAAAGCAATGGCCCTTTATAGTCTATGCTGAGCCTCTGCATAGGCTGCATTGCATATATGAGTAAGTCATCTGATGGGCGGAAGAATTGTGGTTTCAATTCTGCACAAATCCTACAGGAGGAGCATGTTTTCTTTACGTCCTCTGTTGAGAATGGTAGATTTTTGGAGCGCACAAAGTGCAACATACGGGCAATGCCAGGATGGCATAAGTCCATATGTAGATCCGCCAGAGTCGACGTTGACATTGAAGAGCAAAATGCCCGTGTGAAGATATCTGGGCCCACATTCTGTTTGCCAGGTCGGTAATGGATAGTATATCCAAAGGCGGCCAGCTCCATCCTCCAGAGTTGAATTTTATTATTTTTGATTTTTGTGCGCTTCTGGTTATCCAACATGAAGGCCACAGAGCGCTAGTCAGTTATGAGCGTGAAATGACGCCGAGCAAGAAAGTGACTCCATTGGCATACAGCCTCGATGATGGCTGTAGCCTCCTTCTCGACGGGGGGGTAATGGAGCTCGCTACCCTGTAAGGTTCTGGATAAGAATGCCACGGGCCGACCACCTTGATTCAAGGTAGCCGAGATCGCCACCTCCGATGCATCGCATTCGACCACAAAAGGAAGGTTTTCGTCAATGGAGCGAAGCGTGGCTTTCTCCAGCTGTCGTTTGAGGAGGTTGAAGGCAGAAATAGCTATTGCTTCTAATGGAAAAGACTTTGCATGAAGCAGGGGCTGTATTTTATCGGAGAAGTGAGGTATCCACTTTGCGTAATAAACAAACATGCCAAGTGCCCGACGAAGAAAGCCGAGATTTGTAGGGGGCGGGAGCTCCTGAAGTGGACGAAGTCGCTCTGGGTCCGGTTTAATAACACCGTTGCCCACCCAGTAGCCGAGAATGTTCACTGATGGCACCGATTTCACCGATTTGGATTCGTTTAACGTTAAGTGGCAACGACGGAGAACATCAAAAAATCTCTGAAGATTGACGTCATGCTCCTTTTGATCATGGCCGGCAATAGTGATATTGTCTAAATACGGGAAGGTATCCGTCAAGTTCTCTTGCCGGACTAGGCCATCCATTGCCCGTTGGAAGACGGCCACCCCATTGGTGACCCCAAATGGAAGGCGACGAAACTGATAAAGCCAACCATTGGCCTCAAAGGCCGTATACTTTTTGTCAGAGTCTTTCAGCAGTACCTGATGGTACGCGCTCTTTAAATCGAAGGTTGAAAATACCTTGTATTTGGCAAGGTTGTTGACCATGTCATCTATGCGTGGTAGCGGGTAGGCATCCAGATCGGTATATTGATTAATAGTCTGCGAATAATCAATACACAGGCGTTTCTTATGTTGTTTTAAAGGGTTTTTCACAATGATGACTTGAGCCCGCCAGGGGGATGAACACGGCTCGATAATACCGTCAGCTAAAAGGCGAGAGATTTCTGCCTCAATAAATGCTCGGTCGTCTTGGCTAAAGCGCCGCGATTTGGTGGCTATGGGTTTACAGCAGGGGGGGGGGGAGATTGGCAAACAGGGAGGGCTCACCGAGTAAGGCCGCCGAGAGCGCACAAAACGGCACCTTAGAAATGGTAAGCTCCGGCTTCGACCCTCCAAACTCAAAAGTGAGTCTTTTGTGCTGCTTCTGGAAGTCCTGTCCTAGAAGCACATCGCTACATAAGTTTTCGAGTACTCCGAGCCGGGTGGAGGGATACGTGCGACCATTGAGGATGAGGTTGACAAGACAGAAGCCAGAAGAATTGGTGGTCAGAGTCGTCAGAGCCATTGCAATCTCCCTGTCCGAGGGATAAATGCACAGTTTTAACCTGCTGACAGCCCGCTTACTAATGAAGCTGTCAGAGCTGCAGGAGTCGATTAGCGTGCTTAGAGTGTGCCCATTTACTGAAACCTTCGTAGCTGCATGGGACAAACTTTGGGGAAAAACAGCTGTGATGGGAGGAGGGGTAATTTTTCCTTCGGTAGCTGTAGCCTTAGCAGTGGGTCTTGGGGGCGGAGCAGCTCCATAGATAGCAGCTGTGAAGCTAACAGGAGCTCTCGACCGGTATACTTTAGAGGAGCGGCCGTTCTTGTTAGCAGAGGCCCGTGACTGGCATACCTTGGAAAAGTGTCCTTTCTTGCTGCAATGATTGCAGGTCGCATTACGAGCCAGGCAAAATTTTCTGTAATGGAACATACCTCCACAAAAGAAACACTTTCTTCCTGATTGCCAGGATGCTGCTAGGGTGGGGTCGTCATCAGCAAAGGCCTCTAGGGTAGGGTCGTCGTCCGTTAGAGTAGAGTCATCATCAGCGGGGGCATCCACCCGAGACCTAGCGAAAGACTTATTATGGGTGATAGCCGCCGCCTGTGCATGTGGTGGGAGATAAGTGTCTGCATTCTTCTTGGCCAAGTCCAGGGAACACGCCTGGTCATAAGCAGTCCGTAATTTGAGGGTTTTATTTTCCAGCAGGCGCTGACATATAAAAGGGGACGCAATCCCATTGATAAAGGAATCGCGAATTAGTTCCTCTTGATACTGTTCAGCTGTAACCGCTTTAAGGTTACAATCTTTGCTGAGCCTGCGAAGTTTCTGGAGGAATTCATCGAGTGATTCCCCAGGCTGCTGCCGAGTTGTGGCCAGTAGCTGTCGAGCAAAGATTTCATTCGGGGACTTGACATATAGCTGCTGTAAAATTTCAATAGCAGCATCGTAGTCTATACAGTCCTCAATATAATCATACACATGAGGGGATACGTAGTTAATAAGCATCCGTAACTTATTAGAGGCACCCGCCCCACATTCTTCAAGAAAGTTGCTAAAGGTACGAAACTAATGCTTCCATACCTTCGCTGCCGCTGGTGCATTCGGGTCCAGGTCGAGACGAGCGGGTCTAAGGAGTTTTTCCATGATGGATCAGTTTCTTGCCCAGGTCCCTTTCTGCAGTTCGAGTTGCAGCTGGTTGTTCCGAATCACCCAAGGCGTGGAGACGATAACAAGTCGATTAAATTGACATAATAAAGACTCACTACACACTTGGTTGTACTTAAAGCAAGGCTTTAATCGACTTGTAACAAAACATGGAGGTCTAGTTAGTAGTCACTAGCTTCCTGTTTCCAGACTGTCTCTGGCCAAGGTGGGCCCACGCCCGAGTATTTATACTCCTCGGGCGGCGCCCTCAGCTGGCCGTTCAATAGTACTTCCTGAGTTACTTCTTGCAGGAGTTGCGATTTATGACACCCGGTCCCGGCTTTCTCCCCATACCCCTTGATCCCTTTAGCCTTAAGAAATATATCCAACTCCTTCTTGAATATATTTAATGAATTGGCCTCTACTTCCTTCTGTGGTAGAGAATTCCACAGGTTCACCACTCTCTGGGTGAAGAAATTCCTCCTCATTTCTGTCCTAAAAGGCCTACCTCTTATCCTTAGACTGTGACCACTGGTTCTGGATTCCCCGACCATCAGGAACATCCTCCCTGCATCTATTCTGTCCAGTCCTGCCAGAATTTTATAAGTTTCAATGAGATCCCCTCTCATTCTTCTAAACTCCAGCAAGTACAAGCCCAATCGCCCCAATCTCTCCTCATACGTCATTCCTGCCATCCCAGGTATCAGCCTGGTGAATCTTCGCTGAACTCCTTCCATGGCGAGGACATCCTTCCTCAGATAAGGCGACCAACACTGCACACAATACTCAAGATGTGGTCTCACCCAGGCCCTGTACAACTGCAGCAAGACATCCTTTTTCTTGTACTCAAACCCTCTCACTATGAAGGCCAACATACCATTTGCCTTCTTAACCGCCTGCTGCACCTGCATGCTTACCTTCAGCGACTGGTGCACAAGGACACCCAGGTCTCGTTGCACTTCCCCTCCTCCCAATCTATTGCCATTCAGATAATAATCTGCCTTCCTGTTTTTGACACCAAAGTGGATAACCTCACATTTATCCACGTTATATTGCATCTGCCATGCTTCTGCCCAATCACCCAACCTGTCCAAATCATCCTGGAGTTTCTCGGCATCCTCCTCACAGCACACACACCCACCCAGCTTTGTGTCGTCTGCAAATTTGGAGATATTACATCTAGTTCCCTTGTCTAGATCATTAATATATATTGTGAATGTCCAGGCTCGGGTATGAAGAAAGGCTATTGTACTCCAACATGAGTCAGAACCTGCAGGACAGGAGGGGAAAGGTAAGGGGAAAAGAGTAAGAAGAAAAGCTACCACGGGCACTGCACTAAAAGTAATTCATTGTGTGAAATGTTTCCAAGCTGTTTCAGAAAGAAAGAAAGACTTGCATTTATATAGCACCTTTCACGATGACCGGACTTTTGATGTGCAGTTACTGTAGGAAACATGGCAGCCAATTTGCGCACAGCAAACTCCCACAAACAGCAATGTGATAAAGACCAGATAATCTGTTTTAGTGATGTTGATTGAGGGATAAATATTGGCCAGGACACTGGGGATAACTCCCCTTCTCTTCTTCAAAATAGTGCCATGGGATGGTTTACATCCACCTGTGAGGACAGACGGGACCCTCGGTTTAACTTCTCATCTGAAAGACGGCACCTCTGACAGTGCATCACTCCCTCAGCACTGCACTGGAGTGTCAGCCTAGATTTTTGCACTCAAGTCCCTGGAGTGGAACTTGAACCCACAATCTTCTGACTCAGAGGCGAGGGTGCTACCCACTGAGCAACGGCTGACACTTTTCAACATGATAAGCCACTATATAAATGCAAATGTTATTGTTAACATATGCTCAGAGGACTCCCACATCCTATTGTTACTATTTCTTCCCCTGCTTCATGCTCCCACCCTACAAAACACACAGCTGCCTAAGCTCCATCAAAGAGGCTGACAGTCCTCTTCTACCAGCAGGCGTGTGACAGCTGCCCAGGTTGTCCCATTCTTCCACCATTTTTCTTTTTTGTCAGCATCTTCTCCCCATTCAGCATCTCTCTCTAATTGATAAACTCCCCATGTACAGCCGATTTTCATTTATAACGCATATCGGGCGGGCGGGGCAGAGTGATCATATTCATCTTCCTCCTGGCCCCACAAAAACATTTAGAAAATGTGCGTGCGATGTTTCCGGAGCGGCCTCTCACGGTCCCTTTTAGGACCGCTGATTAGGCCGCTCTACGGCCAGCACTGGTAACAATGGTAGAGGGTGCGGTGCGCACGCACTGCCCATTGGTGCCTGAAAATTGCATCGGGATCCTATTATTAGCTTAGGACCCCCAATTTAATTGTAATAGGGCTGCCACCTGATTCAGGCAGGAGCGCCGGCCACCCATTTCGGGGCCTGCTCTCAAACTTGAATCAGGTGGGCCTTGGGCAACCAGTGGGCGGTAGATTTTCGTTCAGATTTTTGTAGCCGAGTGCTCTATTTCTCAGCGTAAACTGATGAAAATTGACCCCCCCATGGGTTTAAATCTGGGCCCTACCAGTGTACCCGAGATGTTACTTTGTGCTATATGGGCACATTTAATGCATTCATTGTCCACTATTGTTACAAAGCCATTAACCTGTTTAAAAGGGCGGACAAGTGAATGTCGTATCCACATGTTAAGTGTTTGTATGCCGGTATTGCAAACAGTAGTTTCTAAGCTTATAAAAAGCAAATCAGCTGCAGAAGCTGACAATCTGGAACAAGAACAGGAAATGCTGGAGGTACACAGCAGGTCCATCAGCATTTGCCGAGATAGAAGTCAAGTCAACTTTTCAGGCAGAAAGCGTCTTCAGCACTGAAAAATTAATAAGCATATTACAGTAGTAGAATCAGAAAGGAAAACAAAGTTTCTCCAATCACAGGAATTTAATGAGTTTAATGACATGTAACAAGCTTGAAAGAAAAGTACAAGATTGTTAAATGATGTAAAAGATCATCTCAATCAAGGAGATATTAGAAAGAACCATAAAACTAAAGAAGTTTACAATACATTGGGCTCTTGGTGTCTGTGTCAACTCTTTGTTAGAGCAATCCCAAACTAGGCCCCCTGCCCTGCTCACTCCCCATAGGCCTGTATCTTCCTCTGATTCAAATGTTTATCCAATCTTCCCTTAAAAGATGCAATGGTCTCTGCCTCAACCGTTCCCTGTGGCAAAGCATTTCATGTTCCAACAATCCTCTGCATAAAGACATTTCACCTAATCTGTCTCCTAGTGTCTCTTAGTGACAATTTTAAATTGATAACCCATCGTCACTGACTCCCCAACAAGAGGAAATAGTCTTTCCCTATTCACTCTATCAAAAAAACAACTTGTATTTATATAGCGCCTTTAATGCAGTAAAACATCCCAAGGTGCTTCACAGGAGTGTTATAAGGCAAAAAATTGACACCGAGCCACATAAGAAATTAGGGCAGATGACCAAAAACTTGGTCAAAGAGGTAGGTTTTAAGGAGCACCTTAAAGGGGGGAAGAGAGGTAGAGAAGTGGAGCGGTTTAGGGAGGGAATTCCAGAGCTTAGGGCCTAGGCAGCTGAAACCTTCATAAAACATTTCTTATTCCTCTTAGCCTTCTCTGCTCCAATGGATATAGCCCCAATGGGCCAGGTCTGTATTCATAACTATTGTTTCTTATTCCTGGTATCATCCTGATGAAACATTCAAATACATTGGGCTGCCAGCCCAGATGAAATCCACCCAAGTGTCTTTAAGGAAATGGGACAGGTGCTATGTGAGGCCTGTGCCCTTATCTTTAATAGCTCACTGAAGCCGAGACTGTTCCCTTAGACTGGAAGGAGGCTGACATAGTTCCAATTTTTAAAAAGAATGTTAAGGCAGTAGCTATAGACCCATTAGCTTGACTTGAATAGTAGGTAAGATACTTGATGGAATCATTAGGGATACCCGACATGACCACTCAGATAGAGAAGGCCTTATCAGGGACATTCAACACAGCTTCCAGAAAAGAAGGTTGTGTCTTACGAATGTGACTGAATTTTTTGAAGAAGACACCAGGTTAGTGGATGAGGGTGGACCATTGTCCACCTGGTCTTTCAGGAAGAGTTTGACAAGGTACCTCACAAGAGGCTTCTCTATAAGATAGAATCTTGTGGAAGTAATGGTAATCTGTTGAATTGGCTGAATCCCCATAGGCAGAAAATTGTAGTCAACAGATCTGGATCTGCTTGGAGACCGGTTACCAATGGTGTCCCCCAGGGATTGGTGGTAGGGCCTCTACTATTTACTATTTTTATTAATAATTTAGACGTAGGTGTTGGGGGAATGATCCGCAAGTTTGCGGACAATGCCAAGATATGTGCACATGTTAGGAATGTAGACGATGCTCAACTACTTTAAGCAGATCTTGATGTGGTAGAAGAAGGGGCCCGTGTTTGGCAAATGATGTTTAGCTTAGAAAACTGTAGTGTTATGCATGTGGGCAGATCAAAAATGTCAGGGAGGATCAGGGGTCACGCTTACAAGAAATGCAAGGGTTGGATGTTCGACCGTTCTTCTTTTCCAAGAGAATAGTGACCTGTGAAACAGGTTGGTGGCTCATGTGGTGAATGCTGATTCGCTGTGTTCCTTCAAGAAAGAGCTAGACCTGTTTCTGGCTGAAGCGGCGACCACATTGTACAAGAGGTAGGTATCTTATAATATAAATGATACATGTAGTGTATGTATTTTGCAGAAGGAACTATATTCTGCAGCCCCTGTATACTGCAGTAACAGTAGTGACCACCCCTGTATATAAGCCTGTGTAGTAACTTTGCATAGTTAGTTCCAGTTTGTCGCCACTCAGTAAAGACCTGTTATAACCAACTCCTGCAGTCCGTGTCTCAATTACACACGGACATAATACTGGTGACGAGCAGATCCGAACTTACCTACAGTCTGCACCACCTCATGGGGATCCATCCCTGAAGCGAAGTTGTCAGAGGTCGAGGCCAGAAGGAAGAAAGAAAAAAATAAATAAAACAAACAGAAAAAATGGGCGTCGACCGTGGGCAACCGCCTCTGGTTCATCGGAGTTGAAGATTTGCAGGAGAGGCTGTCAAGAGCGGGGCTTGGTTATCCTGTCGATGGTGTTCCAGCTAATCGGGCTGGTGGCAGGTAGTACACTGATCCTTCCTGGGCTGCGGTGGGCTAGAGCTCGATCGGGTGGCTTTTCAACGGGGCCGAGCAGCGTTGTCGGGAAGAGGAGAGAGAGAGAGAGGGTGGAGCACACAGGGCGCGGCCGGTGCTACGAAGCCAGGCAGCGTACAGACCCAAGAAGAGGGAGGAAAGTGTCCCGTAAGGTTGCTCCGACAACGGGGAAATAAAAGAAATTAGAAGCGCAGAAAGCTGCGAGGAGCTGCAGTTTGCCACGGGAACCGCGGAGAGTGGCGTTAGCAGCAGCGCGGGGGGAAGTGCGCGAAGACCATAGGGCGTCGCCATCAAGGCATAAAACGCCAGCAACAGCGCTAGCAGCAGCGGAGAAGAAGGGAAGCGCGGGAGGCGCCATTTTGTTAAATCGGTGAAGAAGGCAAAGCGCGGGAGGCGCCATCTTAGATTTCCAAGATGCCGAAGACTGGCAATATCACTGCATTCAATAATGCAATAGAAGACTGGACCACGTATGTGGAAAGAGTCGAAGTATATTGCGAGGCAAACGAAGTAGCCGATGAGAAAAAGGCATCGGTACTACTAAACTTAATGGGCACAAGAACGTACGGCCTATTGCGGAACCTGATTACTCCAGCCAAACCGATGGCGAAGAGTTTTAACGAAATTGTTGATATCCTACAGGAACACCTAAATCCTACACCGCTGCTGACAGCAGAAAGATTTAAATTCCACAGGAGAAATCAGCATAAAGATGAGAGCAATGCTGATTACCTTACGGAACTACGCAAGCTATCAAAGCACTGCCAGTTCGGAGCAGGACTGACAGATACTCTACGGGACAAATTTGTCTGTGGACTCTTGAGTGAAGGAACCCAGAAGAGGTTACTCTCAGAGAAAGAGCTGACGCTAGATAAGGCTTTCAGCGTGGCAGTATCGTAAGCCACAGGAATACGGCCCCCACGAAATGACACGGGGATTTGAAAAATGTTATCGCTGCGACAGAACAACCCATGACCAGAAGGACTGCTGGTCCAAGGACAAAATATGCAGGCAATGCGGAAAGATGGGACACATTGCATGAGTTTGCAGGTCTGGGAAGAAGACTAACGACAACAAAAAGGCTACTAAGGAACAGTACAGGAAAGTACAAAAGATGACGGACAGTAGTTCCGAAGACCAGATGAGCGATAGTGAATCCGGGAACAAGAGACTAAGTTGTCTCAAACTTCACAACGTAATCGCAAAAGAGGATCACCGAACCATTTGGGTCACCCTCACGATAGCAGGGTCCCAAGTCAAAATGGAATTGGATACAGGATCAGCCCTGACCGTCATGAATCGACGAGACTACGAGCGGCTATTCTCACACATACCCTTGAAAGAGACATCCATTGTCTTGAAGACGTATACGGGGCAAAAAGTATACCCCAGAGGGAAAATAAGGGTGCCTGTCGAATACAACGGCAAGGAAATACAGAAATTGTATCTGTACATACTGCAAGATGGTGGACCACCGTTATTGGGACGTGAATGGATCAGAAAGATAAGTTTAGACTGGCACTCCATTCAGGCACTGACGGTGGCTGGTAAAAAGGATGACGACGTCACACCTGGACGATTGTCAAAAATCTTAGCTAACGCCAAAGAGGTATTTCAACAAGAACTGGGAACTCTTAAAGGCGTAACCACCTTGATAAAAATAGAAGAGAATGCAATTCCCAAGTTTTTCAAAGCAAGACCGGTACCATATGCAATTCGCCCAGCCGTCGAGGCAGAGCTGGAGAATCTGGAGAATGCAGGCGTGTTATCTAAGGTAGACTGGAGCGAGTGGGCGACACCCATCGTTCCTGTCATGAAGAAAACGTTAAACAATAAGTCTGAGGAGCCAAGGAAGGTTCACATCTGTGGGGACTTCAAGGTGACGGTGAACCCAGTCCTTCACACAGTACAATATCCTCTCCCGAGGATAGAAGATATTTTTGCCTCACTATCTGGAGGGAAGCATTTTACAAAAATTGACCTAGCACAAGCATATTTGCAGATGGAGGTTGAAGAATCCTCTAGGAAGTATCTCACGATAAACACTCACAAAGGTCTTTACCAGTATAATCGACTGGTATTCGGAGTAGCATCAGCTCCGGCGATATGGCAAAGAGCGATGGAACAAGTCCTGCAAGGGATTCCGGGGACTCAGTGTTACTTGGACGACATCCTAGTGACAGGTGAAGATAACAGTGAACACCTTGCCAACCTAGAGCAGGTGCTCACTAGACTAAGAGAACATGGGCTACGAGCCAATCGCCCCAAGTGCGAGTTTTTTAAGAAACAGATATCGTGTTGTGGCCACGTGATTGATGAAGAGGGGTTACATAAGTCCCCTGACAAAATTGAAGCGGTAGTTAAGGCTCCAGCGCCTGAAAATGTGTCGCAACTGAGGTCATTCCTCAGATTGGTGAATTACTACCATAAGTTTTTGCCAAATTTGTCCACAATTCTGCACCCACTGAACGCCCTACTACAAACTGGAGTAGCATGGAAATGGAGCGATGAATGTAAGCGGGCCTTTCAAAAGAGTAAAGACCTAATCACTTCAAGAGAAGTATTGGCTCACTACAACCCATCACTACCGATAAGACTGGCGTGTGATGCGTCTCCCTACGGCATTGGAGCGGTACTGTCACATAAATTCCTTGATGGTTTGGAGAGGCCGATAGCTTTTGCGTCACGCTCATTAACTTCAGCCGAGCGTAACTACGCCCAGATTGACAGAGAGGCCCTCAGCCTGGTGTGGGGGGTGAAGAAGTTCAATCACTACCTGCACGGTCAGAAATTTACTCTACTAACTGATCATCAACCTCTTGTCTCCATTTTCAACCCTCAGAAGGGCGTCCCGATAATGACAGCACAACGGCTACAGAGGTGGTCCCTTTTCCTAGGGGCACACCAATATGACATCGAGTACAAAGGAACTAAACAGCATGGGAATGCTGATGGATTGTCGCGCCTACCGTTGCCGACGGTGGAAGAAGCACCTGCAGTGGATCCTGTGGAGATATTCCACTCGACCATAGTCGAATGTCTACCTGTGACGAATGCAAACATAGAAAAGGAAACACGAAATGACCCGACACTCTCCTGGGTCTATGATTTAACGGTGAAGGGATGGCCAGCACATGGCGAACCACTGTTGCCAGCATTCTCGCCGAGAAGAGAACAGCTGTCAGTGTGCCAAGGAACCTTGATGTGTGGATCCAGAGTAGTAATTCCACCCAAATTGAAGGATAGAGTGCTAAATGAGCTTCATGAGGGTCATCTGGGAGGGGTAAAAATGAAGAACTTAGCCAGAGCATTTGTGTGGTGGCCGGGAATCGATAGAGAAATCGAAAAGATGACCAAGAGCTGTACAGGATGCCAGAAGGTCCAAAACGCCCCACCACAAGCCCCTCTACATCCATGGGAGTGGCCCTCATCTCCATGGCAAAGGGTGCACATTGATTTTGCTGGTCCATTTATGGACTCGATGTTTTTAATTGCGGTGGATGCACATTCAAAGTGGCCAGAGGTAATAAAAATGTCCTCAACCACCACAGAAAAAACTATCACAGTCTTACGAACCATATTCGCCAGAAATGGGCTGCCTGAACAGATTTGCTCCGACAATGGACCACAGTTTGTGTCTGAAGAGTTCCGGAGGTTCTTAAAGAACAATGGTGTTAAGCATTACACATCTGCCCCATATCATCCAGCCACCAATGGATTGGCTGAGAGGTTTGTTCAAACATTCAAGAAGGCTATCAAGGCAATGTGTAATGAAGACATACCCCTACAACACAAGGTGGATAACTTCTTGTTTGCCTATCGGAATGCGACACATGCGGTTACCAACCAAACTCCAGCCATGATGTTCTTCAATCGAAGACTACGATGCCGCTTGGATTTGGTTAAGCCAAACATCAGAAGAGATGTGGAGAACAGGCAGTTTCAGAATATGAATGAAAGGCCGACCAGGAGTTTTAAGATAGGTCAACCAGTTTTGGCCGGGACTACCACACAGAGAAATGGAAGCCAGGAACGATCTGTACACGGCAAGGGCCTCTAATGTATACCGTGGACGTTGGAGAGAGCATTGTAAGACGCCATGCTGACCAGATTCTAGAGTCACTGGAAAACGTCAATTCCACACCACGATCCGATACACCTGGTGATGAAACCGAAGTACCAATTGCATCTACCTCAGAATCGGGAATATTGGAAGCAGACGAACCCAACAACGACGTTGATTCCGAATCAACTCTGCCAGAAGAACCTGATACCCCAAAGAGGCGTTATCCAGACAGAATCAGGAAGCCTCCTCAAAGACTGAACTTATAATTGCTTAACTTCAGCTAATGTATATGACAACTGTAATTGTAAATATGTTATTTAATTATTAATTGAATGTTATGTACTGTTTAGCTAAAAGGGGAGAAATTGTAGTGTATGTACTTTGCAGAAGGAACTATGGGGGAGAAATTGGGTGAGTAGCGCCACCTGTTAGCGCCTAAAGAGGCAGTCAGTGGCTGTAGTGCCACTGGCTGCGTCTCCGGCGATATTCAGCAGGGGCGCTAATGGTGGCGTTAGGCATTTGCGCTGCGCCGCCACCGATGACGTCATCGGTGTGCGCAGCGCCCCATTCATGCCCCGTTCGCGATATTTCGTAGCGAACGCTGCAGTTGCGCCGCTCGCTACCCGCGCCCAGTTCATGGGGCCTTACTGTGCCGGCAGCGGCGCAAGTTAAGGTGGAGGTGCGGGGCGGCCGCTTTTTCGGTGGTCGCCTGCCAGCACCTCCATCCCCGGCCTCCTAACCACCCCCCCCCCACCCCCCCGCGGCATTGCCGGCTGTTTCCCGAGAGCCTGGCACTTCTCCTTGGTGCTGGGCTCATTTGCCGGCACTCGCGAGCGGGGATCGCGCTGTTGCAGGCACCTCCCCCTTACCAGTGGGAGGAAGGCCTGCAGTACCGCAGTGTGCCGTGCCGCAGCGTGCTGCGGCACGTTGCACTGCGATAATCAGTTTCAGCGCCCTAAGAGGGACGCGGAGCGCCTCGAGCCTCGCCCCGTCTCCCTCGAGGGGCACTGAAACTGAATTTCTGGCGATCGGTATCACTCCGATCGCTGCGCTAAATCCTGCGCTCAGGCGACTTTTGCGCCACTTTGGCGCCCCAACCCAATTTCTAGGCCTATATTCTGCAGCCCCTGTATACTGCAGTACCAGTAGTGACCACCCCTGTATATAAGCCTGTGTAGTAACTTTGCATAGTTAGTTCCAGTTTGTCTCCACTCAGTAAAGACCTGTTATAACCAACTCCTGCAGTCCGTGTCTCAATTACACACGGACATAATAATACACGTGATCTCCTGGACTAGTTTTGATTGCCTAATAGGATCGGAGAGGAATTTTCCAGATTTTTTCCTCCCCCCCTAATTGGCCAGGGTTTTTATCTGTTTTTTCATCCCTCCCAGGAGATTACGTGGCAATCCAGGGGAATAGGCAAAATAAATGGGGACATTAGGAAAAGCGTAGGGAAAGCCTACACATGAGTGTCTAAAATGAAAACAGACATTCTGGGAAGACACCATGGTTGCATAAGTCCTGCATGAGAGTAAATGAATCAACAATATGGGTGCAGATCTTACGCCCTTACATAGAAACACAGAAACACAGAAGATAGGTGCAGGGGTAGGCCATTCGGCCCCTCGAGCCTGCTCTGCCATTTAATGAGATTATGGCTGATCATCCAAACTCAGTACCCTGTCCCTGCTTTCTCCACATATCCCTTGATCCCTTTAGCCTTAAGAAATATATCTAACTCCTTCTTGAATATATTTAATGAATTGGCCTCAACTGTTTTCTGTGGTAGAGAATTCCACAGGTTTACCACTCGCTGGGTGAAGAAATTCCTCCTCATCTCAGTCCTAAATGGCTTACCCCTTAACTTTAGACTGTGACCCCTGGTTCTGGACTCCCCCGCCATCAGGAACATCCTTCCTGCATCTAGTCTGTCTAGTCCTGTTAGAATTTTATAAGTTTCAATGAGATCCCCTCTCATTCTTCTGAACTCCAGCAAGTATAAGCCCAATCAACCCAATCTCTCCTCATACATCATTCCTGCCATCCCAGGTATCAGTCTGGTGAATCTTCGCTGCACTCCCTCCATGGCAAGAACATCCTTCCTCAGATAAGGTGACCAAAACTGCACACAATACTCAAGATGTGGTCTCACCAAAGCCCTGTACAACTGCAGCAAGACATCCTTGTTCCTGTACTCGAATCCTCTCGCTATGAAGGCCAACATACCATTTGCCTTCTTACGCCCCACCAGTACTGTGTTCTGACAAAGAAACTACATCCAGATCATGAGCTTGCCTCCCCTGAGACTCCAGCAGGCCCACCCCTATCAAAGCCTCCCTTGTAGTAAAGAACATGAGGGATAAAGCTAAAGTTTCTTGCTTTATGTTGGAATGTTTCTGCTACTGGTTTCCCTCATTCTTGCCTTTCCAGTGCAATCGAAGACCCATCCATCGAGGTAAAGGTACCTTTGTTTTTCAGTTCATCTGTAATGGCCTGAGTCAATTCTCTTCCATCCTTCAAAGTGACAAAACAGTAGATGCATTCGCCCTTCACAGGGTGTGGGTGGCTCACCACGGCAACCTCCGCGACGGCATTGTGCTCCGCCAGGGCTGATTCCACCTCAGCGCTGCTCAGCAGATGACCTGTTGGTTCAAAAGCTGAGATATCAAAGCACACATCGATGTGATCAGTAGGACAAGTGACCTGTCACAGCATCGGACACCGACCGCTATTTTTAACTGCGACCTGAGCAGGGATGCCTTCCCGCCAGGGGAACGCCAGGATCTGAAGCAGAAGAGGTCATTCAAAGTAAGTTTTTTTTTTACTTTCCTTTGTGGGACCCAGAGGAGTAGGAGAACTCTTTAGGGCCCCTCAAGGAAGTTTTAGGTCACCCCTTCCCCCAAGCGCCTGCTCCCCCCCACTACCCTACCATGAGACACCCTCCCAGAACCACAGTCCTCACAATTACCTGAGTGTCAGCAGGAAGCTAGAGGCCACCCAAATATCCATAGGCTGTAGCATGTTAATGGGGCCCAGGGGTTAAAATTGCCATGGGTCCATTCTGACGTGGGCGGACAAGCGGGAAGCTAACCAAAGCCTGTGGGTCTCCACTGAAAAACCCCTGGCTGTTGAAATCACCCCAGTGAGTCTGCCAATATGCTTCAATATAATTTTTATTTTAGCATTCTTCAGGATGTGAGCATCGCTGGCATGGCCAGCATTTATTTCCCATCCCTACTTGTCCTTGTGGAGATGGGAGGTGAGCCTGCATCTTGAACCGCTGCAGACCATTGGGTTAAGTTACTCCCACAATGCCATTAGGGAGGGAGTTCCAGGATTTTGACCCAGCGACGATGAAGGATCAGTGATATATTTCCAAGTTAGGGTGGTGTGTGACTTGGAGGGGAACTTGGAAGCTTATGGTATTCCCATGCGCCTGCTGCCTTTGTCCTTCTAGGTTGAGAAGGTTGGGGGTTTGGGAGGTGCTGCCAAAGAAGCCTTGGGATGTTCAGACTATTAGTATTTTACAAGCCTTGGTGAAGAAAGACTTGCATTTATATGGCGTCTTTCACAACCACCGAACATCTCAAAGCGCTTTAAAGCTAATGAAGTACTTTTGAAGTGGTGTCACTGTTGTAATGTGGGAAACGCGGCAGCCAATTTGAGCACAGCAAGCTCCCACAAACAGCAATGTGATAATGACCAGATAATCTGTTTTTTTTAGTGATGTTGATTGAGGGATAAATATTGGCCAGGACACCGGGGATAACTCCCCTGCTCTTCTTCAAAATAATGCCATGGGATCTTTTACATCTACCTGAGAGAGCAGACGGGGCCTCAGTTTAATGTCTCATCTGAAAGGCAGCACCTCCGACAGTGCAGCACTGCACTGGGAGTGTCAGCCTAGCTTTATGTGCTCAAGTCCCTGGAGTGGAACTTGAACCCACAACCCTTCTGACTCTAGAGGTGAGTGTTCTACCGACTGAGCCACAGCTGGCACAGCTGAAGGCCACACATCACCAACTATGACTGGCATATGTTCCACGTGTGCTTAATCCACATGCATGTTGCAGGGAGGAGGGGGAAGAACCTGCCATAGCAATAAAATGCACTTTCATGTGGCCGTTGTGGCATCCCAAACTGCAGCCCAGAATTGTCAGTTATCTTTAATCCAATGACCTAAATCCTAGAAATATTCGTGGCAGCCCACTGGAATATGTTGAGAAGAGGCCTCCTAAAGGGACAGGGCACAAGCACACACCAAGCAATCCACATGCAAAAAGTAATGAATCTCAACTGCGCTCTCTTGGATACGCGCAGTGCAGGTGTGATGTTTTTCAGCAGTGTATAAAGTAATTCATGGAAGCAGCATATGAGAACATAAGAACATAAGAAGTAGGAGCAGGAGTAGGCCATACGGCCCCTCGGGCCTGCTCCGCCATTCAATAGGATCATGGCTGATCCGAATCTAGACTCACGTCCACTTCCCTGCCCTCTCCCCGTAACCCCTAATTCCCTTATCTGCTAGGAAACTGTGGCCTAGAAATTGGGTTTTGGCTTAGCCAGGGCTTTAGCGCCGGAAGTTAGTGCCGGCGCTAAGTCCCCCTGCGCGCGCCAAAAATTCAGTAGCGCCGCGCCCAAACGGCTGCCAGCGCTACTGAAGGGTCTTAGCGCCTGGAAAAGGGCGCTAACTGCCGTTTAGCACCGCAATTCCGGCGCTGCGGCACCTGATGCGGTGCGGCAGGCTGGGGAAGTGCAGGCCTCCTCCTTCCGTTAAGGAGGAGCTGCCTGCACCCGGCCGCGGCCCGCGCAAATCTGTTTAAAAATGAGCCCGGCACCTCGGACAAGTGCCGGGCTTGCATCTGTTCCGGCGGGGGGGGGGGGAGAAGTCCGGGGAGGGAGCTGCGGGCAGGCGGCCGGCGGGAAAGCGGCCGGCCGCCGCGGGGCCTTTAATGCGCCGGCGCAAACACATGTTGGACTCTGTTGCCAGAGTCTTAGTTGCGGCTGCCACGGGCGAGGCGGCCGCAACTGAATTTCGGCGCTGGGGCCCGTCGGCATGGCAACCGGGACGCTGCGCACACCGATGACGTCATCGGTGCCGGCGCAGCGCTACTGGTGCAACGCCGCTTTAGGGCACCAGGGAATTTTTCAACTGGCCATAACTCTGGCGCTAGTCCCTCTAGCGCCTCAAAAGCGGCGCTAAGGCTAGTGAATTTCTAGGCCTGTCTATCTCCATTTTAAATGTATTTAATGTTGCAGTTTCCACAGCTCTCTGGAGTAGCAAATTCCATAGATTTACTACCCTCTGAGTGAAGAAGTTTCTCCTCATCTCAGTTTTGAAAGGGCAGCCCCTTATTCTTAGATTATGCCCCCTAGTTCTAGTCTCACCCATCAGTGGAAACATCCTCCCCGCATCCACCCGATCAAGCCCCCTCACAATCTTATATGTTTCGATAAGATCGCCTCTCATTCTTCTGAACTCCAATGAGTAGAGTCCCAACCTACTCAACCTTTTCTCATACGTCAACCCCCTCATCTCCGGAATCAACCGAGTGAACCTTCTCTGAACCGCCTCGAGAGCAAGTATATCTTTTCTTAAATATGGAAACCAAAACTGCACGCAGTATTCCAGGTGTGGCCTCACCAATACCCTGTATAACTGCAGCAAGACTTCCCTGTTTTTATACTCCATCCCCCTTGCAATAAAAGCCAAGATTCCATTGGCCTTCCTGATCACCTGCTGCACCTGCATACTAACTTTTTGTGTTTCATGCACAAGGACCCCCCAGATCCCTTTGTAATGTAGCACTTTGCAGTTTCTCTCCATTTAGATAATAAATTGTTATTTGATTTTTTCTGCCAAAGTGCATAACTTCGCACTTTTCAACATTATATTGCATCTGCCAAATCTCTGCCCACTCACTTAGCCTGTCTATGTCCTTTTGCAGGTTTTTTATGTCATCCTCACTCATTGCTTTCCCTCCCATCTTTGTATCGTCGGCAAACTTGGATATGTTGCACTCGGTCCCTTCCTCCAAATCGTTAATATAGATTGTAAAGAGTTGGGGTCCCAGCACTGACCTCTGCGGAACACCACTAGTTACTGATTGCCAGCCCGAGAATGAACCATTTATCCCAACTCTTTGTTTTCTGTTAGATAGCCAATCTTCCACCCATGCCAGTATATTACCCCCAATCCCGTGATTTCTTATCTTGATCAGTAATCTTTTGTGTGGAACCTTGTCAAATGCCTTTTGGAAGTCCAAATACGCTACATCCACTGGTTCCCCTTTATCCACCCTGTATGTTACATCCTCAAAGAATTCGAGCAAATTTGTCAAACATGACTTCCCCTTCATAAAACCATGCTGACTCTGTCCTATTAAATTATGTTTATCCAAATGCTCTGTTACTGTTTCCTTAATAATGGACTCCAACATTTTGCCAACCACAGATGTTAGGCTAACTGGTCTATAGTTTCCAGCTTTTAGTCTACTTCCCTTCTTAAATAAGGGTGTTACATTAGCAGTTTTCCAATCTGCCAGGACCTTTCCTGAGTCCAGGGAGTTCTGGAAAATAATCACCAATGCATCCACAATCCCTACCGCCACTTCTCTCAAGACCCTAGGATGTAGGCCATCAGGTCGGGGGGATTTATCCGCCTTAAGTCCCATTATTTTACTGAGTACCATCTCCTTAGTGATTTTAATCGTGTTTAGCTCCTCCCCCCCCAATTGCCCCCTGTTTGTCCAGTGTTGGGATATTTTTAGTGTCCTCTACTGTAAAGACTGATACAAAATATTTGTTCAGCGTCTTTGCCATCTCCATGTTCCCCACCACTAGTTTTCCGGTCCCATCCTCTAAGGGACCAACGTTCACTTTAGCCACCCTTTTTCTTTTTATATAGCTGTAGAAACTCTTGCTATCTGTTTTTATATTTTTTGCTAGTTTACTTTCATAATCTATCTTCCCTTTCTTAATTAATCTTTTAGTTATTGTTTGCTGGCTTTTAAATGCTTCCCAATCTTCTATCCTCCCACTAGATTTGGCTACTTTATATGCCCTTGTTTTCAGTCGGATACTATCCTTTATTACTTTACTAAGCAGTAAAGGGTTAGACCTGAAACGTCGACTCTATTTTCTCTCCACGGACGTTGCCAGGCCTGCTGAGTTTTTCCAGCATTTTCTGTTGTTATTTTGGATTTCCAGCATCTGCAGTATTTTGCTATCGTACTTGAGTACGTCATCCAGGCTGACACTCCAGTGCAGTGCTGAGGGAGTGCTGCAGTGTCGGAGGGGCCGTCTTTCAGATAAGACGTTAAACCGAGGACCCGTCTGCTCTCTCGGGTGGCCGTAAAAGATCCCATGGCAATATTTCGAAGAAGAGCAGGGCGAGTTCTCCCCAGTGTCCTGGCCAATATTCATCCCTCAATCAACGTAACAAAAACAGATTATCTGGTCATTATCACATTGCTGTTTGTGGGAGCTTGCTGTGCACAAATTGGCTGCCATGTTTCCCACATTACAACAGTGACTCCACTTCAAAAAGTACTTCATTGGCTGTAAAGATGTTAGGGATGTCCTGAGGCTGTGAAAGTGCTATATAAATGCAGGTCTTTTTTTTTAATATGGGCAACACCCTCACACAAAAAATACACCCCAACCCCAGACTCACACTCTCACACATGGACACTCCTCATTCAGTTCAGAAATGACATTTGGCTTTTTTATTGTTTTAATTACAGCCAGGCTGATCACCCAGTTGTGAAAGGCTGCTTAAAAATCTCTACCTGAGACATTCAGCATATCATCTATCCTTCCAGTGATCCAGTAATAGCCATCTCCATCTCTCCTGCAACCTGCACAACAAATCTTTCTGTGAGAAACAGTGACAGTCAGTCAGCTGCAAAAGAAGCTGCTTTATTACATAAGCTGATAAATTGTAAAACAAAAACAATGATCACATTTAAATATCACGCTAAGTCACATTCATGGTTCACAAATGAATCACACGGGATGCTGTTGCTTCTGTGCAAATCAGTCCGGAGCATTATTCCAGTTGAAGCTAAATCATTGACAGCGCTTAAAGCCATGAACTCCGCCTTATACCCCCACCCGCTCCGACCCCCACACCATTACTCAATTACAGGTGAACAGTGCACACTGCGATGTGTAAAGGTGAACCGTGCACACTGTGATGTGTAAAGGTGAACAGTGCACACTGCGATGTGTAAAGGTGAACAGTGCACACTGCGATGTGTAAAGGTGAACAGTGCACACTGCGATGTGTAAAGGTGAACAGTGCACACAGCGATGTGTAAAGGTGAACAGTGCACACTGCGATGTGTAAAGGTGAACAGTGCACACTGCGATGTGTAAAGGTGAACAGTGCACACTGCGATGTGTAAAGGTGAACAGTGCACACAGCGATGTGTAAAGGTGAACAGTGCACACTGCGATGTGTAAAGGTGAACAGTGCACACTGCGATGTGTAAAGGTGAACAGTGCACAGTGCGATGTGTAAAGGTGAACAGTGCACACTGCGATGTGTAAAGGTGAACAGTGAACACTGTGATGTGTAAAGGTGAACAGTGCACACTGCGATGTGTAAAGGTGAACAGTGCACACTGTGATGTGTAAAGGTGAACTGTGCACACTGCGATGTGTAAAGGTGAACAGTGCACAATGCGATGTGTAAAGGTGAACCGTGCACACTGTGATGTGTAAAGGTGAACAGTGCACACTGCGATCTGTAAAGGTGAACAGTGCACACTGCGATGTGTAAAGGTGAACAGTGCACAGTGCGATGTGTAAAGGTGAACCGTGCACACTGCGATGTGTAAAGGTGAACAGTGCACACTGCGATGTGTAAAGGTGAACAGTGCTCACTGCGATGTGTAAAGGTGAACAGTGCACACTGCGATGTGTAAAGGTGAACCGTGCACACTGCGATGTGTAAAGGTGAACAGTGCACACTGCGATGTGTAAAGGTGAACTGTGCACACTGCGATGTGTAAAGGTGAACAGTGCACAGTGCGATGTGTAAAGGTGAACCGTGCACACTGTGATGTGTAAAGGTGAACAGTGCACACTGCGATGTGTAAAGGTGAACAGTGCACACTGTGATGTGTAAAGGTGAACAGTGCACACTGCCATGTGTAAAGGTGAACAGTGCACACTGTGATGTGTAAAGGTGAACAGTGCACACTGCGATGTGTAAAGGTGAACAGTGAACACTGCGATGTGTAAAGGTGAACAGTGCACAGTGCGATGTGTAAAGGTGAACAGTGAACACTGCGATGTGTAAAGGTGAACAGTGCACACTGCGATGTGTAAAGGTGAACAGTGCACACTGTGATGTGTAAAGGTGAACAGTGCACACTGCGATGTGTAAAGGTGAACAGTGCACACTGTGATGTGTAAAGGTGAACAGTGCACAGTGCGATGTGTAAAGGTGAACCGTGCACACTGCGATGTGTAAAGGTGAACCGTGCACACTGCGATGTGTAAAGGTGAACAGTGCACACTGCGATGTGTAAAGGTGAACAGTGCACACTGCGATGTGTAAAGGTGAACAGTGCACACTGTGATGTGTAAAGGTGAACAGTGCACACTGCGATGTGTAAAGGTGAACAGTGCACAGTGTGATGTGTAAAGGTGAACCGTGCACACTGCGATGTGTAAAGGTGAACAGTGCACACTGCGATGTGTAAAGGTGAACAGTGCACACTGCGATGTGTAAAGGTGAACTGTGCACACTGCGATGTGTAAAGGTGAACAGTGTACTTTTAAAATTCATTCTTGGGATGTGGGCATCACTGGCAAAGGCAGCATTTATTGTCCATTCCTGGTTGCCCTTGAACTGCTGCAGTCTATGTGCTGTTTTTTCTTTATTGCGGTTTGATACAACTGAGAGGATTGCTAAGCCACTCAGCTAAGAGTCAACCACATTGCTCTGGGTCTGGAGTCACATCTAGGCCAGACCGGGTAAGAATGGCAGATTTCCTTCCCTAAAGGACATCAGTGAACCAGTTGGATTTTTACAACAATCTGACAGGTACGAACATGCTAAAATGACAGGCAGGAAAAGACCATCTGGTCCATCAAGCCTGCTACACACTCCTAGAGTATCAGGACTAGGCACTTCCAACCCTCCCCAGCAGCCATGTTATCGCCTGGTAAAGGCAAAAAAACAGATAAAAACCAAGGGCCAATAGCAAGGGCAAAATCTGGAAAATTCCACTCCAACCCCCTCAGGCGATCGATTCCAGTCCAGGAGATCACATTGACCATGCGTACGATAACTGTTAAACCACTTACCTTCTGTATGATGTGATCTCTGCCCCAGCCAGGAACCGGTCCAGCTCCCTCTTGTAGGCACGCAGAGAGTCAGCACCCAGCGCGCCAGCCGGCAGTGCATTCCCAAGGCTCGCAACTCTCTGGGAAAAGAAATACCGCCTGACATCTAGCTTATTCCTACTCTTATGTAGTTTAAATTCATTTTAGCCGAAGGAACAGGGAGAGGCAGTGTACACTTAATGGCACAGTTTTAAAGAGTGTGCAGAGACAAAGGGACCTGGGAGATAATGTGCATAGATCCCTGAAGGTGGCAGGACATATTGAGAGAATAACAAAGCATATAGGATCTTGGGCTTCATAAATAGAGGTATTGAATACAAAAGTAGCGAAGTTATGCTGAACCTTTATAAAGCGCTGGTTAGGCCACAACTGGAGTATTGCGTCCAGTTCTGGTCACCACACTTTAAGAAGGATGTGAAGGCACTTGAGAGGGTGCAGAGGAGATTTACCAGAATGGTTCCGGGGATGGGGGATCTTAGCTGTAAGGATAGGTTGGAGAAGCTGGATTTGTTTTTATTAGAGCAAAGGAGGTTGATTTGGACAGGTTGGGTGATTGGGCAGATGCATGGCAGATGCAGTATAATATGGATAAATGCGAGGTTATCCACTTTGGTGGCAAAAACAGGAAGACAGATTATTATCTGAACAGCAATAGATTGGGAAAAGGGGAAGTGCAACGGGACCTGGGTGTCCTTGTGCACCAGTTGCTGAAGGTAAGCATGCATTTGCAGCAGGCAGTTAAGAAGGCAAATGGTATGTTGGCCTTCGTAGCGAGAGGATTCGAGTACAGGAACAAGGATGTCTTGCTGCAGTTGTACAGGGCCTTGGTGAGACCACACCTTGAGTATTGTGTGCAGTTTTGGTCACCTTATCTGAGGAAGGATGTTCTTGCCATGGAGGGAGTGCAGCGAAGATTCACCAGACTGATACCTGGGATGGCAGGAATGACGTATGAGGAGAGATTGGGTCGATTGGGCTTATATTCGCTAGAGTTTAGAAGAATGAGAGGGGATCTTATTGAAACTTATAAAATTCTAACAGGACTAGACAGACTAGATGCAGGAAGGATGTTCCCAATGGTGGGGGAGTCCAGAACCAGGGGTCACAGTCTAAGGGTAAGGGGTAAGCCATTTAGGACTGAGATGAGGAGGAATTTCTTCACCCAGAGAGTGGTGAACCACAGAAGGCAGTTGAGGACAACTTATTAAATATATTCAAGAAGGAGTTAGATATATTTCTTAAGGCTAAAGGGATCAAGGGATATGGGGAGAAAGCAGGGACAGGGCACAGAATTTGGATGATCAGCCATGATCTCATTAAATGGCGGTACAGGCTCGAGGGACCGAATGGCCTACTCCTGCTCCTATCTTCTATGTTTCTATGTTGAGGGGTGATTTGATAGAGGTTATGACGGGTTTGGATAGGCTAGACGGGGAAAGGCTGTTCCCACTAGTTGATGGTACAAGGACTAGGGGACACAGATTTAAGGTTTTTGGCAAGAGATCAGGGGGGATGTGAGGAAAACCCTTTTTATGCAGCGAGTGGTGAGGACCTGGAACTCACTGCCGACGGAAGTGGTGGAAGCGGAGACACTCAACGTTTTCAAGGGGAGACTGGATAGGCACTTGAGGGAAATAAACTTGCAGGGCTATGGGGATAGAGCGGCGGAATGGGACTGACTGGATAGCTCTTGAGAGAGCCGGCACGGACTCGATGAGCCGAATGGCCTCCGTCTGTGCCGTTATGACTCTATGGGGGAGAAATTCGGTATCGCCCCGTTTGGGGCGCAATTATCGGCCGGGCGCAAAGTTTAGCACCTAGCGCTAATTATCGCCTCCGACTGCAAACTTGGCTTCTATCGCCCCCGGAGGTGATTGGAGTGCTAAATCAGGCGCTACACACCTGTCTTAAGGCGCTAACGCCGAGGAGCGAGGCGCTACCTCAGAGCGCTGGCGAAGCTCATGTGATGTCAGTCAGCAATGGAACACAGACACACTGGCGCCGGCCACTTTTTAAAGGGGAGGGTCGATCTTGCTCTCCATCCTGCTCATTGCATCCTTGAATCTCGGCCTGGAGAGACCTGTACATCAAATCTGTTAGAAAGAACAATGGAGAGGCTTCGGGAAAGAACTCAGAGTGCAGCCCCCATAGTCTCTTCTAAATCGATACAAGGAAGATCAAATCAAAAAGAACCTGCAAAGTGCTGCTCAGTACCCAAAACTCCTCAACCCAGCTTTGAATATCTCCTGCAGTCTCTCTCACTCAGAATGCGTGGTGCAAAAATTTCGCTGACAAAAAAAGGCAGGAAGCGGCCGCCTTTAAATAGCGCTCCCCCAGTCTCTTCCCGACTGCAAAACGCTCCCCTCAACCTGTCGTTGCTAGTGGCAGGCGGTAAGGCAGGGGTCGCCACTCAATATCTGGTCCAGAGCGCTACCGGGGCGTTGCACGTTCGACTGACGTCACGATCTGCGGGCGCAGGAGATTGTGGCGGTAGTGTTTCGCGCCACTGCAAAATGTCTAGTCAATTTCGTGAGTGGCGCAAACATCGCCGCGCACGGGTGCTAGTTGCTTTGCGCCCCATTACCACCCTCTTAAGGCACTAACGGGAGGCGCAAACCAACCATGACTCCTCTGCTGCTCCCCAATCTGTCAAACTGAAATAATCTATCAATAGGTACGCAATCCAGCCCTTTTGTTATTTTGTATACCTCTATCAGGTCTCTACGATGCTGTAAAGTAAATATACCCAGCTCTTTAAGCCTATCTGAGTAACTAAGATTCTTTAAATGAGGAACCATTCTTGTAGATCTCCTCTAAACCTTTTCCAAGACCACTATATCACCCACCATATCAGAGAATTAAAACTAGGCACAGTACTCTAGATGTGGTCTAGCCAATGACAGGTTTAAGAATAGAATACTGTCCTTTGACTTGTACTGAATGGTTCAAAATGAATTTTGAAAACTGCATCTGAGAACCTGGGTACCCGTGTAGTACCTCTTCCAACCACTTTATCCCTTTGAGAAGGTTTCCCTGCTCTCTGCAGCCAGAGTGCACCTCCCCTTTAAGAGGTGCTGGCTGCCTTTAAGTGGCGTCCGTCAAGCCCGATTTCCTACCCTCACAAACAGGCGCGCAGCCAATAAGCAGCACGGGTAGCGCTTGCTGCACGCCTGACTCACTGTAATGAGCTGGCAGCACCAATTGCGCATGGTCCCTGCGACCCCATGAACAGGCCCGTGCAACAGGTATACAAAATAATGAAAGGGCTGGATTGCATAGATTATTTCTGTTTGACAGATTGGGGCGGAGCAGGGTTTCATAAATCGTGCCATTCATGTAGAAATGACTTATGACATATACTGAGCGGCCTGCTGGTGGCGCTGTCTAGGGAGAGTATAAATACTCGGGCACGGGCCCAGCTTGCTCTGGAACATTTTGTAAGCAGGAACTAGTGAAGGATAACTAGACTTCCATGTTGTGAAACAGTCAATTAAAGCCTTGTTTAATACTCTGACCAAGTGCCTAGTAGTTTTCTTACATCACAGGGGACATGAATTTAAACTACATAAGAGTAGGAATAAGCTAGATGTCAGGCGGCATTTCTTTTCCCAGAGAGTTGCGAGCCTTGGGAATGCACTGCCAGCTGGCGCGCTGGGTGCTGACTGTCTGCGTGCCTTCAAGAGGGAGCTGGACTGGTTCCTGGCTGGGGCAGAGTTCACATCATACAGAAGGTAAGTGGTTTAACAGTTATCGTTCTCGGGCACGATCATGTTTCCAGGCCTATATCTCTCCCTCTGCTTATCTTCCCCCTCGCATTAACACATTTGAAGAATTTTTTTTCAAGGCTTGTAATTGTGAAGAGGCGGCTGAGTGAGGGCCCCAAGACCGGGTTCTGAATCTCCGTCTGCCATTAGAAAATATTTGAATAAAATGATTATTTTAAAACTTGCTTGCACTAATAAAGCATTACGGGGGGAAAATAAAATTAAAAATTATAATTAAAAAAAATTCCCTCCTGGTAAATAGGTCATTCAAATCAGAATCAGTCCAAACATGCGCCACTCCACTCTGTGACGTGATGTATTGGTGCATGAATATGTTGTACCGGCAGATTATGTCCCAGGATCTGGCACCTAAATTTCTTCAGGATTGCAATTTTTGTTGTACTAAGAAAGCGGAATGTAAACATTTTCGGTCACACAGCTTTAAACCGATCACCAGCAACCACCCAGCAAACATGGGTCCAGCACAAAGTTAATCCAATCAGCTTCACACAGACAGGTGTAAACCTACATCTAACGCTAAAAAATCATTGAATGCAAAATAGTAATTTACTATCTCCAGTCAGGTAAAACCCTGGAAACTGTTTGAAGTAAGTTGCCTCAAAACGCTCATTGTCTCCATACACAGTGCGCAGTATGGATGGCCAAGGTTGCTTGAATACCTGAAATAAAGACAAAACAGGGTGATTCCACCGGAAAGAAACTGTCCTCATAACACTCTAGGAGCAGTCTGTACTGTATTGTGTTACAGGAAACTTTGTGCTATCCGGCACCCACGGGACCGAGCTGCTGCCGTTGCCTCAAAACTGCCGTACTCTCCAGAGTTAATGTTGAGAGATACGGAGATTCTTATCTCCGTATTTGACAACAAACACTGTTGCTTAGCAACAGCTTCTAAACACTCGGGTGTGGCCCTAAAGCTCTGTAGCTGAAGCTGTTGCTATAGCTACAGACCTTGCACAACTTGACTGTTCAAACAAAGCAAAAAAAAACAAACAAAAAGAATAAAAAACGGCTGCTGATTTTTGCCGGTGGCTCCAGATTGCCGGATAGCTCACCTCCGGATAGCACAAAGTTTCCTGTACTTGTTTACATCATTATTCTTATAACTGCGTTACATCACAGCACCAGTATAGTGTCAGCCGTGGCTCAGTGGGTAGCACCCTCGCCTCTGAGTCAGAAGGTCATGGATTCACGTCCCACTCCAGAGACTTGAGCACAAAAATCTAGGCTGACACACCGAGGGAGTGCTGCCCTGTCGGAGGTGCCGTCTTTCAGATGAGACGTTAAACCGAGGCCCCGTCTGCCCTCTCAGGTGGATGTAAAAATTCCCAGGGCACTATTCCGAAGATGAGCAGAGGAGGTCTCCCCAGAATCCTGGACAATATGTATCCCCTCAATCAACATCACAAAAAAAAACATTATCTGGTCATTATCACGTTGCTGTTTGTGGGAGCTTGCTGTGCGCAAATTGGCTGCTGCATTTCCCACATTACAACAGTGACTATGCTTCCAAAGTTCTTTATTGGCTGTAAAGTGCTTTCGGATGCCATGGAGGGCGTTATCTAAATGGAAGTCTTTATTCTGCAGACACAACAGTCACCATTCCTGTCAGAACTACCATAAGCTCCACTTTTCAAAGTTAAATGGATTAGATTAAAAAGACAAAACAGATAATGCTGGTAATGCATAGCAGGCCAGTCAGCAGCTCGAAGAGAAAGAAAGGTTAATAGTTCAGGTGCAAACCATGTCAGTACCAGTACGGTACGGTAGGAAAGCCCCTTTATTAGTTAGCCCTTTCTTCTTCCACCTTCCCCCTCGACCCATGTTCTCCCATCCCGTCTAGTCTTCCTCTCCTGCTGGAGCTGACTCCTTGTTGCGGCACAGTCCCAAAGCCTCCATTACCTCACCCAAGACTATCTCTTCCAGTGACTCAGCTTGAAGAGGAGATTTTCTGGGTCTGTGAATATCAGAAAATCAGGTGGGCCAGAGCACACTCCTGTAAAAGAAACCTGCCCCCCCCCCCACCCCGGGCCCTGATTTTCCTTCCATTAATTTAAATGAGCTGTGAAAAATTTCCATTCATAGTTTGCCACCACTTCAAACAGCTGAATTGTCACCAGATCTAATCGACTCTCACTTTCCACTTTGTTCATGAATGAATGAATGCTCGTCTCCCGACTATCATATTTTGATGGACATGGTGACTGGTCACCTTCATTATATGGTGTTGAAGTACTGCACAATAGATCATCCTCTATGGGAGCAAGGCACAGGATTGCTCATCGTAACTGGAGCTGAAGTCAATTCTGTAGTTTTTTTTTGTTTTACTGAGCATATTCATTGCAAAATATTTAATATTTTTCACTTTCTGTCACTTTGAACTCACTACAGATGTGTTGTACAAGCTGTATTTAACACAACATGTAATATATAATCTGCTGTATTGCAATTTTAAAATCAGCCGATTGGGGGCTATTCATAGTAAATGTTTACATCTAACATATACATACAGCAATGGAAAGGAAAGTATAAAGGAAAGATGCTTGCATTTATATTGTGCCTTATCACCCCTCTCAGAAACATCTCAAAGCACTTTACGTAGTGATTTGTAGTTCAGTTTGTTACATTGAAACATTTCCTGCAATGACAGGAGGAAAAATTGGGAGGCTTTGTGCCTCCTGTTAACGCCCCCTCGCACCTGGGCGTGGCGCCGCTAGCACCTCCCACGAAATTCAGTGAGAGGTTAGCGGCAGCGGTAGCCGGTAGCGCCCTGCAGCGCTGCACCTCCGGCGATGACGTCATCGCCGTGCGCAACGCACCACTCGCACCCCCTGTCCTACCGCCGAACGCTATGTCCGACAGGGTTAGGGTGCCGTGCTTGCGGCCGCGGCGGCACAAATTAAAGGGCAGGTGCCGGGCGGCCATTTGTTTTTGAAAACCTGCCAGCACCTGCCCCCTTTCGCCTCCTCCTGCGGGGTGCCAGCCGCGATCAGTCAGCCTGGCACTCCGCTTGAGTGCCGGGCTCTTTTGCTGGCACCCCGCTCCCCAGTGGTCCAGCAGAGCCCCGGTGCCCCTCCCCTTTAATCAAGGGAGGAAGGCCTGCAGTACTGCGGCGCGACGTGCTGACGCGCCACGATATTCAATGGGAGCGCCCCAAGAGGGAGGGGGAACGCTTCCAGTAGCATCCTGCCTCCTGCTTGGGGCGCTACCATTCAATTTCCAGCACGGGGGCGCTAACTTTTTCGGGGCGCTATAGTAGCACCCCAGCGAATTTAGCGCCCCAATTTTTCCCCTTTATAGTCTTGTAGAAAAGAATCAGCATCAAAGTGATATAACCCTACACAGCACAGTATCAGCATCAAAGGATTCAATGCAACTTATAGAATAGTACAGCACAGAAGGAGGCCATTTGGCCCATCGTGTCCGCGCCGGCTCTTTCGAAGAGCAATCCAGTTAGTCCCACTCCGCTGCTCTTTCCCCATATCCCTGTAATTGTTTCTTCTTCAAGTATTCCCTTTTGAAGGCTACTATCGAATCCTAACCGCTCGCTGCGTAAGAAGTTTTTCTTCATGTCGTCTTTGGTTCTTTTGCCAATCACCTTAAATCTGTGCCCTCTAGTTATTGACCCTTCAGCCATTGGAAACAGTTTCTCTTTATTTACTCTATCTGAACCCTTCACGATTTTGCTCCAAGGAGAACAACCCCAGTTTCTCCAGTCTATCCACGTAATCGCAATCCCTCATCCCTGGAACCATTCTAGTAAATCTCTTATGTACCCTCTCCAAAGCCTTCACATCCTTCCTAATTTTCCAGCTGAGATAATAATTACGATCTCTCTTGTTTACAGGAACTAGCTGGAATCTCACTGTTGTGCGAGCTAGTTGGTAACCAATTCACAAGTTTAAGAAGGTCCTGTCTGAGCTGAACTGGGCACCTACCAAGTAGCCCTCAGCTTCTCCTTCCAGCTCCTCACCGTGTTCATTGAGAATAGCAGGGAGAACCCCAAAGAACGGAAATGTCTGGAGGGGGGAACAAAACAATTTTTCCAATCAGTTTGTGAAGGAAAGAAATAACTCACGCCATGAAAAGGAAAATGATGAAGCAATGAATTAGAAGTAAAGCTTACAGCTGATCCCGGTTTCAGTGGTGTAGCTGCTGGCAAAGGAGTCATCATCGGTCCACCCTGTGCAGACATACAAAACAATAAGGTGCAGGTCATAGTTCATGCAGTAATATTCTCATCATCGGACTTTTGTTCAATGCTAAAGCCGAGAATAGAGATAATCTCAGCTGGTCAACACAATTCAACAGTGCTACTCTGCTCTCAATCTACCTATGGAATACCAGGGGGGAAAAATTTGGTTGGTTAGCGCCTCCCGTTCACGTCTCCAGGAGATGTGTAGCACCTGATTTCGCGCTCAAATCACCTCCAGGGGCGATAGAGGCGAATTTTGCAGTTGGAGGCGATCATTAGCGCCGAGCGCTAAACTTTGCGCCCGGCCGATATTAGTGCCCCAAAATGGGCGATACCAAATTTTGATGATTTGTGGACTTTGACTGCATCTATATAGAGTTTTACTGGTGTAGCAGTTAAGTGACCTCGTCGGAAGTGCTGTTTTAACAGTGATGGGGCGTGTCACATGGCAGCATCAACATGCAGTGGCAGGAACGGTGAGTTGTGGGTTTGCACCTATTGTTACCCATGTGGCGAGTGCCTGATCTTGGCCTAGCTACTGCAGGAGGCACTGTTCAGAAGCCAGGGAAATGAATCAATGTACACACTGGAGGGGGAATTATTCCCCGATCTCATACACCTCCAGTTTCAGAGCAGCAAAAGCAGAGGCAGCAGATTGCCTGGCTCACTCCCTCATCTGTGACTGTATGAGGCAGAAGGAGAGAAATGCCTTAAAAAAGAGAGAATCTCACTGTAAGATGAGGAGGAATTTCTTCACTCAGAGGGTTGCGAATCTCTGGAATTCTCTGCCCCAGAGGGCTGTGGATGCTCAGTCTTTGAGTAAATTCAAGGCTGAGATAGGTAGATTTTTAGGCCTAGAAATTCAGTATAGCCACATTTGGGGCGCTACAGCCAGGCGGCCGCTAAAGTTTGCGCCCGGCGCAACTTCGCGCCACCTTTGCCGATATTCAGTGGCATCGCCCCAAGAGGTTGCTGCTGCGCTAAAACAGGCGATGCACGACTATCATTAGGCGCTAAGCCGGCGGCCCGGGGCGATACCCCCGAGGGCGGGCGCAGCGCAGGTTCGGCGAGTTGCTGATTGACGGCAGACACTCTGGCGCCGGTGAGCTCTTAAAGGGGGAGGGTGGATTTGTTTGCCTGCCACGCCCTGCACACTGCAGCCCTGAAGCAAGGCCTGACCACTGCTGCTTGATCTGTACAACGCCCAGGAGTATGGAGAAGGCCAACGTTTGCACCCATTGCAGCACCCATTATATGTTTCCAATCAATGCTATGGCTCTGAAGTTAAAGACAAGTGCAAAGCTGTGGCCTGAAGCCACAAGTACCTGTGCGAGTGTTGAGCCAAACCAGAAAGCTCCCTACCTTTGTCTCTCTGCAAAGATCCGTCTCTCACAAAGAAGGAGTGTTGCAAAATGGCTGCCATTTCTACTGCAGGAGGAGTGCCCTTTAATTTGCGCCCCCCTCGCCCCGCAGCGACTGGGAACCGTTCCCCTCTACCAGTCGCTAGGGGCACCAGGCGCACAATAGGCCGGCGCCACTGAATTTCCGGTTTGGGGCGCACAAAGGGCGTTGCACGATGAAATGACGTCAGGATCTGTGCGCGCAGCTGAGCGCGCGCAAAGGCTTTGCGCCACTGCTAAATCTTTACTGAAGTTGGGGAGAGGCGCAGATCGCGCTGCGCCCGGCCGCTAGCCGCCTAGCGCCCCACATCTCCTCCTCCTAAGGTGCTAGCGGCTGGCGCAAACAACTGAATTTCTAGGCCTTAGACTCTAAGGGAATCAAGGGATATGGGGATTGGGCGGGAAAGTGGAGTTAAGGTCGAAGATCAGCCATGATCTTGTAGGAATCGCCAAATTCCTATCTAAGAACTGAGGTCGACTCAGGCGATCAAACAAACAAGTTTTAATGCAGAACTAACGAGTTTAAACAGTTTGTCGAGATCGATAGAGGAGAAGCATGAAAGCAGGTCTTTGCTGGTCGGAGGCTCCACGAGAACTGCTCGAGCGGTCCCGTGGATGGCGTCATGACGTCATCACGTTTCTCCCGCGCTTGGGTGGTCACGTGATTAGCGGCATGACGTCATCGCGTTTACCCGCGCTTTGCCGCAGTCTTAAAGGGACCGCGCCCCGTGCATGCAAACAGTATGTACAAACACAGAAATCACTAACAGACTGGTACAGGCTTAGGTTGGAGTAAAACCTCGTTAAAGGGAATTATGTACGGTTGCTCAAAGTCCCTCAGTGGCTCTGCCACATGCGCCCCCCCAGAATTCTCTTTAACGGAAAAAGTCAAACGGTGAGGGGGTCTGACAAGCCTGTCAGAACGACTCCTGTACTCCCGAAGTGGAGGCTGCTGGACGGCTGGCGGTCGAGCGGGTGATTGCACTTGATCCGGTGTGATGACGATGGGTGGCCGACCTCATCTTGGCGGCTGTGCTGTCTCGACGGGGCGGTCGAGGTCCAAGTGTGCCGGCTTTAAACGGTCGACTGAAATGTGGTCCGGTTTACCACCGACATCGACCTTGAAGGTTCTGTCTCCTGCCTCTAACACCCGGAAAGGACCAGTATACGGGGCCTTGAGTGGATCCCGATGCGCATCGTGGCGGATGAAAACGTATTCAGCCTTTTTAAGCTCTGTGGGCACATGCGATCGCTGAAGCCCGTGGCACAACGTGGGGACCGGCGCGAAACATCTGGCCGCCTCCTGGTGACTGTTAAGCTGGCCCGACACGGACCATGGCTTCGTCGGCGTTGGCAGGAAATCCCCTGGGACTCGCAGTAGCTGACCATAAACCAACTCTGCAGAGGAAGAGTGAAGGTCTTCTTTGGGAGCCGTGCGAAGGCCCAACAGAACCCACGGTAGCTTGTCCGCCCATCCAGCATCCTGGAGGCTGGCCCTCAGTGCGGCTTTCAGCGATTTGTGAAAACGTTCACAGAGGCCATTCGCCTGAGGGTGGTTATCTGTAGTGCGGTGCAATTTGACGCCGAGTCCCTGAGCCACTGCATTCCAGAGTTCGGAGGAAAACTGCGGTCCTCGATCCGAAGAAATGTCCGCGGGCACTCCAAAACGGGCGACCCAGGAAGAAATGAATGCCCTGGCCACGTCCGCCGAAGTAGTGGATGACAGGGGCACCGCTTCTGGCCATCTGGTGGTGCGGTCTGCCATGGTCAGAATGTGAGAAAAACCATGGGAAGGTGGAGGTGGTCCTACCAGGTCCACATTGACATGGTCAAAACGCCGCTCCGGAACCGTGAAGGTGGCCAATGGGGCCTTGATGTGGTGCTGTACCTTGGCCTTTTGGCAGACAACGCAGGTGTTGGCCCAGTCACGGAAATCCTTATGCATGCCGTGCCAAACTAATTTAGCCGACATGAGCTTCTGCGAGGCCTTCATCCCTGGGTGCGACAACCCATGTATGGCGTCCAAAACCTTGCGGCGCCAGGCGACCAGCACGACAGGGCGAGGGTCCCGTACGGAGGTGTCGCACAGCAGCGTGGTACCTGCTGAATGGAACTCGACGTCGGCTAACTGGAGACTAGTGATGTTGGCTCGGTAAGCCTGAACTTCTGGGTCCGAGGCTTGGTCCGCCGCCATGAGGGCGTAGTCGATGACCATATGGACTGCTGTCGGGATGACCACGGTTCGGCGGTCTTGGCCATGGCAAAGGTGATTGGCTTGTGGTCCACAAAAGCGGTGAAAGGACGTCTTTCCAGCAAGAACCAAAAATGGCGGATGGCCAGAAAAAGGGCTATCAACTCCCGGTCGAAAGTGCTATAGGATCTTTCGTTCCGTCTAAGTTGTCGGCTGAAGAACGCCAACGGCTGCCACGTCCCGTTCACCCATTGCTCCTGTACGGCGCTGATTGCGTAGTCTGACGCGTCAGTGGTGAGGGCGATGGTGGCTCCTGGTAATGGGTGTGCCAGCATGGTCACGCTGACTAGGGCGCTTTTGGTGTCGGCGAACGCTCGGTCCATGTCAACCAACCAGTCTACCGAGTCCTTGCCAGTCCTGCCCTTGAGGGCCTTGTACAGGGGCTGCATGAGCAGTGCTGCCTTAGGCACGAAATGGCGATAAAGGTTTACCATGCCTAGGAATTCCTGCAGGGCCTTTATGTTCTGCGGGCGTGGAAAGGATGTCACTGCCTCTACCTTCGCTTGCAAAGGAACCGCCCCCTCTGCGGTGATGCGATGCCCCAGGAAATCGATTTGTTGCAGGCCAAACTGGCACTTAGCTGGGTTGATAATCAGGCCATGTTGGCTGAGGCGTCGAAACAGGGAGCATAGGTGACAGAGACGTTCCTCTTTGGTGGAGCTGGCGATCAGAATGTCATCCAGATAGATGAAGATGAAGTTGAGGTCCCGCAGCACGGAATCCATCAGGCGCTGGAAAGCCTGGGTGGTAATCTTTAAACCAAACGGCATGCGCAGAAATTCGAAGAGGCCAAATGGGGTGATGACCATGGTCTTCTGGACATCCTGTGGGTGCACTGGGACCTGGTGGTAACCCCGGACGAGGTCGACTTTGGAGAAGAAGTTGTTTCCTGCCAAATGGGCAGAGAAATCTTGGATGTGGGGGATCGGGTACCGATCCGGAGTGGTGGCGTCGTTCAGGCGTCGATAGTCGCCGCAAGGTCGCCATCCGCCGCCAGGCTTCGGAACGATATGAAGGGGTGAAGACCAGGGAATATTCGACCGGCGAATAATCCCTAAACGTTCCATGGTGGTGAACTCCGCCTTTGCAACCGCCAGCTTGCCAGGATCCAGGTGCCGAGCTCGCGCATAGATCGGGGGACCATTGGTGGTGATGTGGTGTTCCACACCATGTTTCGTGGCCGTGGAGGAGAACGTGGGTCTCGTCAGGTAGGGAAATTCTGCGAGCAGACGGGCGAACTCGTCGGGAGTCGGGAAAGCACAGGCGACCGTGCATGACGTAGTGTTACTGCGGTAACAGGGGATGGAATTGAAGGTTGCCGCGTTGATCAACCGTCGGTTTTTCACGTCGACCAGGAGGCTGTTAGTGCACAGGAAATCCGCGTCGAGAATGGGTTGAGAAACCTTGGCCGTAACGAACTCCCAGTGAAAACGTTGCCCCCCGAAGCAAACCTCCACACGCCGTCTGCCGAACGTCCGAATTGCTCTGCCATTGGCCGCTTGTAGGGCGAGGCGGTGCTTCCCTGCCTGAACATCGAGGGGGGAAGCCGGCAATATGCTGCACTGCGCTCCGGTGTCGCACAGAAAACGACAGCCAGAGAGCGTGTCGGTAATGAAAAGCAGCTTGCCCACGTTGCCGATCGCCATGGCGGCCGCGGGGCGCCCATTAGACCCGTTCCTCATTATTCGCAGTTGGTTTTTTGGGGGGGAAAGCTGCAGGGAGGACGGCACCGTCTTGCCTTCGCGCCGAACTGCACGTGGTAGAAACACAGCCCTGTTGACTGATGAGCTGTGGCGGCATCTGTGGGGGAGGGGCGCCTTGTGGTGGCTTCCACGGGGGATGAGCGCCTCGTGGCAGTGCAGAACTGCTGCGTGACCGCGAATATTTTGTCCGCCTCTGCCGCGAGTGCCGCGCAGTCTTCTACCGCGGATCTGGCCAGGGCAGCTTGCCCCTGCTCAGGCAGCTGGCTGAGGAAGAGTTCCCGGAAAAGGAAGCATTCCGGTTCGGAGCCCAGGAATGTGAGCATCAATTCCGAAGGCTTGGAGTCCCCCAGCCCGGGCATGGCGAGCAATCGACGTGCACGCTCTGATTTAGTGAGCCCGAATACTTGCAGCAACCGCGCCTTGATGGTATCATACTTGCCCTCCATTGGAGGGTTCCCGAGGAGGCTGATGATCCGCGAGGCGGTGGAGCTTTCGAGTGCCGAGACCACGTAGAGGTATTTAGTTTGATCTGCAACGGTGCCTCTCAGAGCAAACTGGGCTTTGACCTGGATGAACCACGAGGTCGCCTGCTGCTCCCAGAACTGCGGTAGCTTCAACGAAATGGCGTTGGCCTCCATGTAGTGTTCTTTTCGCGAAAAACGTTCCCAAAAGACGGGGTTACCAATGTAGGAATTGCCAAATTCCTATCTAAGAACTGAGGTCGACTCAGGCAATCAAACTAACAAGTTTTAATGCAGAACTAACGAGTATTGACTTGGATAGAGAACTGGTTGGCGGACAGAAAGCAAAGAGTTGGAATAAACGAGTCGTTTTCCGAGTGGCAGGCAGTGACTAGTGGGGTACCGCAAGGATCGGTCCTAGGACCTCAGCTGTTCACAATATATATTAATGATCTGGACGAGGGAATTGGATGTAATATCTCCAAATTTGCAGACGACACAAAGCTGGGTGGGAGGGTAAGCTGTGAGGAGGATGTCGTGAAACTCCAGTACGATTTGGACAGGTTGGGTGATTGGGCAGAAACATGGCAAATGCACTATAATGTGGATAAATGTGAGGTTATCCACTTTGGTGGCAAAAACAGGAAGGCAGATTATTATTTGAATGGCAATAGATTGGGAGAAGGGGAAGTGCAAAGAGACCTGGGTGTTCTTGTGCACCAGTCGCTGAAGGTAAGCATGCAGGTGCAGCAGGCGGTTAAGAAGGTAAATGGTATGTTGGCCTTCGTAGCAAGAGGGTTCGAGTACAGGAACAAGGATGTCTTGCTACAGTTGTACAGGGCCTTGGTGAGACCACACCTTGAGCATTGTGTGCAGTTTTGGTCGCCTTACCTGAGGAAGGACGTTCTTGCCATGGAAGGAGTGCAGCGAAGATTCACCAGGCTGATACCTGGGATGGCAGGAATGACGTATGAGGAGAGATTGTGTCGATTGGGCTTATACTCACTGGAGTTTAGAAGATTGAGAGGGGATCTCATCGAAACCTATAAAATTCTGTCAGGCCTGGACAGACTAGATGCAGGAAGGATGTTTCTGATGGCCAGGGAGTCCAGAACCAGGGGTCATAGTCTAAGGATAAGGGGTAAGCCATTTAGGACTGAAATGAGGAGGAATTTCTTCACCCAGAGAGTGGTGAACCTGTGGAATTCTCTGCCACAGAGGGCGGTGGAGGCCAGTTCATTAAATATATTCAAGAAAGAGTTGGATATATTTCTTAAGGCTAAAGGGATCAAGGGATATGGGGAGAAGGCAGGGACAGGGTACTGAATTTGGATGATCAGCCATGATCTCATTGAATGGCGGAGCAGGCTCGAAGGGCCGAATGGCCTACTCCTGCTCCTATCTTCTATGTTTCTATGTTTCATGTTGATCAAATGATCTCTGCTAGAGATGAACCAAGACGTGATCTTGAACCACTTGATCATGAACACATACGTGAGTTTGACTCAGTTCAGACTTCAGTAACTGAAGTACCAGGGTCAAACAAGTCAGAGCTAGAAACAGAATCATCTCTGAGTTCGGAACCAAAACAACACAGCCCGAAAATTGGTTCAACACCAAAACCTTCTGTAAGGGGTTCAGGAAGGCTCCGCAAACCTGTTATTAAACTGGATTTGTAGTTCATTTAAAAGAAAAAAAAGCTACGAGATTTTGTTACGTGGTGCATGTAAACCATAGTTTTGTTGTATGTGAGAGGGGAATACGTACATTTTTTTTAGGGGGAAAGCAGCGTAATGTCTTATCACATGGTCTGTCATATGATTTAGTATGAGCATGCTCAGTTCACTCTGGCCTAATAAATCAAGTACATGGACCAGCAACTCATCGTGTCTCTGTCCTTCATTTGTTCTACCCACATATATATAACCTCGGTAGTGGGGAGGCTTTTAGAAATGATAATCCGGGGCAAAATTAACAGTCACTTGGACAAGTGTGGATTAATTAAGGAAAGCCAGCACGGATCTGTTAAAGGCAAATCGTGTTTAACTAACTTGAATGAGTTTTTTGATGAGGTACCAGAGAGGGTTGATGAAGTGTACATGGACTTCCAAAAGGTGTTTGATAAAGTGCCATATAGTAGGTTTGCCAGCAAAGTTGAAGCCTATGAAATAAAAGGGACAGTGGCAGCATAGATACGAAATTGGCTAACTGTCAGGAAGCAGAGAGTAGTGGTGAACGGTTGTTTTTCGGACTGGAGGAAGGTACACAGTGGTGTTCCCCAGGGGTTGGTTCTAGGACCACTGCTTTTCTTGATATATATTAATGACTTGGACTTGGGTGTACAAGGCACAATTTCAAAATTTGCAGATGACACAAAACTTGGAAGTATAGTGAAAAGTGAGGAGGATAGTGATAGATTTCAAGAGGACATAGACAGGATGGTGGAATGGGTGGACACGTGGCAGATGAAATTTAATGCAAAAAAGTGCGAAGTGATACATTTTGGTAGGAAGAACGAGGAGAGGCAATATAAACTAAAGGGTACGATCCTAAAGGGGGTGCATGAACAGAGAGACCTGGGGGTATATGTGCACAAATCGTTGAAGGTGGCAGGGCAGGTTGAGAGAGCAGTTAAAAAAGCATATGGAATTCTGGGCTTCATAAATGGAGGCATAGGGCTGGATTTTATCAATGGAGGCGTGTAGGATGCGGGACTCCTACTTTTGGGGTTGTAGTCCCGCCTCCATCAAGTTGTGGCCAACCCACTCGATTTTCCCCTGATTGACCTTGTTGAGCCCACCCAGCGGGCTCAGCAGGCCAATTAAGGGCCACCCGGCAACAGGTGACGTCACAGATTGACATTTCATCTGTCAAGAGCTTTTGACAGATGAAATGTCAGCATTTGACAGCTCTTTGAAGCTGTCAAACACTGACAATCTGTACTCCAAATTAATTCCTTCCTCTCAGGCTGATTTAGAGATCGCTCCAGAACAGAAAATAGAGGCTGCAGATTTTGACAGCTCGCAGCCATTCTGCTTTCTGTGCCAGTGAGATGAGGGACTCCTGAGACCTGAAGGAAGGAAGGCTGCATTATTAAGTAAAGGTAAGTAAATCTTATTTAAACACTTCACACACACCAAACACACTTACCTCTGCACTCATGCACCCATCACTCACCTGAACACTGGACATCTCGAACCCTCCAAGCCCTTCAGCCTGACGGTCCACCTCGCTAACTTGGCGTGGTTTGGAGCCATCGGGAAGCCCACATTTCAGGGATAAAAATAGGGATTAGGCTAAAAACTGCCTGTTAACTACCTGTTAACAGGCAGTTAATTGACATTAATCCCCTTCCCGCCTCGGGGAGGCGGCTCCCAGCACAAGTCGGATACCCACCTCCTGTGACACGGGCATGGAGGCGGGTTGGGGCGGGATGGGTTTGTGCCCCCCGCTTTCGCGATTTTAACCCCCCACACGCCTCCAATCCCGCCTCAACGGCCCGATGAAATTCGATCCCATAGAGTACAAAAGCAAGGAAGTTATGATGAACCTTTATAAAACACTGGTTCGGCCTCAACTGGAGTATTGTGTCCATTTCTGGGCACCGCACTTTAGGAAGGATGTGAAGGCCTTAGAGATGGCGCAGAAAAGATTTACGAGAATGGTTCCAGGGATGAGGGACTTCAGTTACGTGGATAGACTGGAGAAGCTGGGGTTGTTGTCCTTAGAGCAGAGAAGGTTGAGAGGAGATTTGATAGAGGTGTTCAAAATCATGAGAGGTCTAGACAGAGTAGATAGAGAGAAACTGTTCCCACTGGCAGAAGGCTGAAGAACCAGAGGACACAGATTTAAGGTGATTGGCAGAAGATCCAAAGGCGACATGAGGAAAAACTTTTTTACGCAGCGAGTGGTTAGGATTTGGAATGCACTGCCTGAAAGGGTGGTGGAGGCAGAGTCAATCATGGCTTTCAAAAGGGAATTGGCTAAGTACCTGAAGGAAAATTAATTGCAGGGCTACGGGGAAAGGGCGGGGGAGTGGGACTAGCTGAAGTGCTCTTGCAGAGAGCCGGCAGGGGCTCGGCAGGCCAAAAGGCCTCCTTCAGTGCTGTAACCATTCTATGATTCTATGATTACAATATCCATGGTCACTTTACAGCAGCGGTCATTGATAGCAATCCTGGAACCCTGAAATTCTGAGTGATTTCTCCCTCCCTACCCCAAGGCTAGGGAACCCAAACATACACCAGCAAACTCAGCATAGATAAGGAATCAAATTTGGATCTTCTTCATCTTCTTAGCTCAGTGCCACACTAAGTGCTTTTACCAACTAAGACTTTTGGGAGGTAATATTCAGACAATGAACAGTATCCAATCTTTGTATTTCTTGTACTGTACTGTGGAATCCTCAGAATGGACATCATCACCCCTATGGAAAGCTTTAAACATAGGTGATGCAGCAGAAACCTGATGGGATCCATATACCCCATTAATTCATCATCAATGGGTGGGAGATCCAGCCCACTAAGTCTCCAAATCCACAACAGTTTCAAATTCTGAGGATGCAATCATGGTAAAAAGAAATATCACTGCCTTCCTTGTATGTCACATCGCTGGGATGAAAATGTCATGCCACTGTCTTGGGGTCTTTCCCTCTTAAACAAAAACTGCGAGGATCCCTCTATAACAAATGTAAGAAGTCACACAACACCAGGTTATAGTCCAACAGTTTTATTTGAAATCACAAGCTTTCGGAGCGCTGCTCCTTCGTCAGGTGAAGACTGACGAAGGAGCAGCGCTCCGAAAGTTTGTGATTTCAAATAAAACTGTTGGACTATAACCTGGTGTTGTGTGACTTCTTACATTTGTCCACCCCAGTCCAACACCGGCATCTCCACACCCTCTATAACAGGAATGTTTACCGTTTCAGTCTGCCAAAAAGTATCCACAATGGGACACCGCCCATTACCGATGACGTTATAATACCACGTCCAAGCCTCAGGGTTAATGGGTTCTCCAGCAGAGCCCAGGATCCTCAAAGACTTGAGATTGAACCTGAAGCAGTCAAAAAGTGAAAAAGAACACCTTACAAAGGGAAAGGAGGATTTTAAAATCACGTAAAACACCCAAAACGATAAGTTCCAATATAGCAGAAATTTGGATTAAGAGGAAGAAGAAAAAAAAACCCTTTCTGCTGGAAACTGAAATGAAAATATGAGAACGCTGGTCATGTACAGGAGGTCCATCTGTACCTGAAAGAGAAAAGACAGGTTTACGCTTTGCAATAGAGAGGAAAGAAAGCATTGGGTATGAAAAACAGAGAATTGCAGGAATGCACAGCAAGTCAGTCAGCCAGCGTGGAACTGTAAAGATAAGATTCACATTCACATAGATTCGCAGTAAGGAGAGAATACAGGCGCACTTTGCTTCGATGGATCATTCCACAAGGTGCTCCAGAACACTGTAAAATTGCGGTCGCTAAGGATATGGGCCCTTGGCATACCTTAGTCCAATGGCATTTCTAACCCATGGACACTGTGTTTTACTGTTCGTGCTACGAATGTCAGAGTCATAACGACACAGAAGGAGGCCATTCGACCCATCGAGTCCGTGCCGGCTCTCTGTAGAGCAATCCAGCCAGTCTCTTTCCCCTGCTCTATGTATTATACATACAAATGGATACCCCATTCCTAAGTTCTTACTTTCTCACGGGTTCCTCTCCAAACTTCATCAGCATTCTAATGACCGTGGGCGCTGTGTAAAGCTTGGTCACTTTATACTTTTCAATCATTTCGTACAACCTCCCCACGTGCGGATACAGCAGCAGACCTTCAAACTAAAACAGAGAGAAATTTACTGAGAACGTATTTGTTGGGAAATCATCCTATTCATGTGCATATTTTTTTTTTCTTTCTCAAATCTGGCAACGCTGTCCTGAGGTTTTGTTGCTAGGCTTCTGGCATTACTCCTCTCAACCCAATCACTAATCAACTCGCCAAGGCTTCTTCGGCAGCACCTGCCAAACCCGTGACCTCTTCCACCTAGAAGGACAAGGGCAGCAGGCGCATGGGAACACCATCACCTGCAAGTTTCCCTCCAAGTCACACACCATCCTGACTTGGAAATATATCACCGATCCTTCATCGTCATTGGGTCAAAATCCTAGAACTCCCTCCCTAACAGCACTGTAGAAGTACCTTCACCACACGGACTGCAGCGGTTCAAGAAGGCGGCTCACCACCACCTTCTCAAGGGCAACTAGGGATGGGCAATAAATGCTGGCCTTGCCAGCAATGCCCATGTCCCATAAACGAAAAAAAAACTAGGGGGGGGGTGGGGAGAGGTGGATCCTGCGATTTTGGGCATTGAGAATTTCAGCCGGGCTGTGAAGCGACGTGCCAAGCAGCGACAGTCAGACTACTCCCGCAGATTGGGAGGGAAAACTGAAGGGTGAGTCACCTCCTCCCACTACCAGGGGATCTTCTCGTATAGAAGACCATTTGCAGAGCACTGGTAGCAGGTTGTCTGCCTGCCTTCTCTCTCAAAAAAATTAGGCCTGGCATAGGGAGATCCAAAGAAAAGAAAAAATAAATATTACTGTTACTGACTCTTTTATTTGGCTATATTCCACTGTTTCTTTTTGTATGATTTTTTTTTTTAAAGTAGAAATGTGCGAATCTGCTTCTATGACTTCAATTTGCCAGGTATATTTGGAGAACATAGAAATAAAGTAGAGGATACAACACTCGTTGGGACTGCTGTGCCCGACCTGCCCAATAGTACTTCTGAGTTATGGGGGCCATTTTCCACCGCCGTTTCTCACAGGCGGCCGGCGGTTGAAAATCAGGGACGGGGCAGGGGGGGCACCTCAGCTGCCCCACTGATGCCCAAGGCCCACTGGATGCACTTTTCAGGCGGGCCTATAAATAGGCCGCGCGCGCTCTGGCCATTTTCACCAGGCATTGCACGTCTCTTTACGGACTGCTGGACGGGGCACTCAGAAAAGCAGCCAAAGAAATGTTTCATTTTTTTTTTTTAAATTTGTGGGGCCAGTAGGAGCACAGTGCTACCTCTAGGCCCAAAAAAAACAACTCCAGTGCACTGTCGGCCCGTGCACGGCCAGCCCTGGGATCGATCGCCTTCCCGACCAGACCCAGCAGCCGGCTCAGCCTGGGAGCCAGCCGATTTCCCGTGCTGCCACAGTCGGGCGCGCTACCGCGGGGCGCTGACTCGGTGCTGGCTTCTAGCTGTCGCCATTTAAATGAGGCCCAAACCGCAAGTGGTTCAAGACTCCCGACGTTGGCTTTGGGCGGGCAGCATGGCGCAAAGTCACAAATGTATCGTTAATTTTATCTTTCCCGCTTGTTTACACTGAGTCAAATAGAGACCAATCAATCTTTTTTATAACATCCTCCATGCTTCCATTTTCATTAGTACCTCACGTCAGGAGGGATGGCTGATGGCAGCAATAGAACATAGAAGTTTTAACCTCTCTTTATCCAGGGAACTATTCCACAATGACGCTCTTTTCATCTTATAGGAATATACTTACAGGAAACTTTGGTTTATCCGGAGGTTGTATGTCCGGAATACTCGATCTAACGGCAAAAATCAGGAGCCGTTTTCTGTAAGTTTTTTTAGATCTCGTTCTTTTTTTTTTCCCAGTCAGCCACTGCAAGGTCTGTAGCTATAGCAACATCTTCAGCTACAGACACTTGCAGCTGCAGCCGACTCTTTAGCAGCTGTTGCTAAGCAACAGTGTTTGTTGTCAGATACAGAGATGAAAACCTCCGTATGTTTCAACATTAACTCTGTATGTCCGGCAGTTTTGATAGATCGGCAACACGCCGGTCCCGTCAGTGCCGGATATCACAAAGTTTCCTGTATTCTGTACACTACCCACCCGATATTTGAAGATCTCTCACTGTTAACCCGTTGACCCATTTGTTAACTTTTTCCTATTTCTTATGTTCTTATATACACATATTTGAGCTACAGGGGAGTCAAGCGTTATGGGGAGCAGGCGGGCAAGTGGCGTTCAGGCCAAGATCAGATCAGCCATGATCTTATTGAATGGTGGAGCAGGCTCGAGGGGCCGAATGTCCTACTCCTGCTCCTATTTCTTATGTTCTAACTTTTCTGCCCAGTTCATTTGGGCCAGACCCAATCTTACCTTGCTGAACTTTGCCTTTTTACAATCCAGCAACCTTCTCTTTGATTCTTCGTTATCCTTTTTCTATTTTTACATTGAAGCTAGCAATGTTGGGGGTCACTATTTCCTGATTGTTCTCCTACTCTCACCAGCTATTTGCTCCACCTCATTTCCCAGAAGTGAATCAAGCAATGCTTCTTTTCTTGCTAGTAGAGAAACATACTGATCTAAGAAGCAGCCCCGTGCATTCTAAAACATGTTCCCCTCTTTGAGCATAAAGATGACATTTATTCCAGTCTATCTTGGAATAGTTAAAACCATGTAATATTATTGTCTCGTTGCTCTTACGTATCTCTCTGAACTCTGCAGAATTCCAGCTCTATCTCGTCTCCGCATCAATCTTATCTCCATTGTTTGGTGGCTGGTAATGCACACCAACCTTATATATTCCACCCCCTCCCTCTTTATGTTTCTCCACATTGCTGGGGGTCTAAGCAAGTGATTTAGTCCTGGTCCTCTGCCTTTGCTGTCCTGTAACTGAATGCTAGAAAGTGTGCTACTGTCACCTGTCTTCACCTCCTCATTTAGTCATTGTGGTCAAAGACTGGTTACGTTTCTCCCCATATCGCTTAAATTATCTTTAAAAACTCATTCTCTTCTGTGTTATTTTCTCATTCAACATCCTACTAATTTCTCCCAGAGTTCCTTACATGACTCTAAAGTTATACTCCCGTGTATTGTTATTTAATACAACGTTATTGTGTTCAATTCTGAGCACCACACTTTAGGAAGGATGTCAAGGCCTTAGAGAGGCTGCAGAAGAGATTTACTAAAATGGTACCAGGGATGAGGGACTTCAGTTTCATGGCGTGACTGGAGAAGCTGGGGTTGTTCTCCTTAGGATAGAGAAGGTTAAGAGGAGATTTAGAATCATAGGGGGAGAAATTGAGTCGCACCCCCTTTGGGGCGCTAACTTTGCTGGGTTTTAGTGCCCCGGAAAAATTAGCGCGACCGAAATTGAGTGCTAGCGCCCCAAGAGGGAAGCGGGGTGCTACTGGAAGCGCCCTGCCTCCCTCTTGGGGTGCTGCGAGGGAATATCGCGGCGCTACGTGCCGTGGTATTGCAGGCCTTCCGCCCCTTCTTAAAGGGGAGGGGCTTTGCACAGCGCGACCCGGGGCCCAGATGGGCCACCAGGGATCAGAGTGCTGGCAAAAGAGCCCGGCACTCAAGACAAGTGTCGGGCTCATGGAGCGCAGCCGGCACTCCGTGGGGGGGGGGGGGGTCAGGAGGCCGGGGATGGGAGCGGAAGCAGATGCTGGCAGGCGGCCAGCAACAAAAATGGCCGCCCGGCACCTCGCCTTTAAATAGCGCCGCCCCAGCCGCAGGTAGGCCCCCCTGAACCCATCGCACATAGCGTCCGGCGGTAAGTCAGGGGATACTACCGAAGATCGTGGCTGGGGCGCGAGCGGGGCGCTGAATTTTGCAGGAGGCATTGGCGGCGCCACGCCCGGGCGCTAGTTGCTCTGCGTCCCGTTAGCGCCCTCTTAGGGCACTAACGGGAGGCGCAAAGCAACCAAATTTTTCCCCCATAGAGTCATAATGGCACAGAAGGAGGCCATTCGGCCCATCGAGTCCGTGCCGGCTCTCTGTAGAGCAATCCAGTCAGTCCCATTCCCCTGCTCTAACCCCATAGCCCTGCACGTTTATTTCCCTCAAGTGCCTATCCAGTCTCCCCTTGAAAACATTGAGTGTCTCCGCTTCCACCACTTCCGTCGGCAGCAAGTTCCAGGTCATCACCACTCGCTGTGTAAAAAGTTTTCTCCCCTGTATCTCTTGCCCAAAACCTTAAATCTGTGTCCCCTAGTCCCTATACCATCAACTAGTGGGTACAGCCTTTCCCCGTCTAGCCTATCCAAACCCGTCATAATCTTGTAAATGTGTTCAAAATCATGAAGGGTTTTGATGGAGTAAATAATGAGAAACTGTTTCCAGTGGTAGAAGGGTTGGTAACCAGAGGACACAGATTTAAGATGAGGCGACATGAGGAAACATTTTTAACACGACGAGTTGTTGTGATCTGGAATCCATTGCCTGAAAGGGTGGTGGAAGCAGATTCAATAATAACATTCAAAAGAGAATTGGATAAATACTTGAAAGGGAAACATTTACAGGGCTATGGGGAAAGAGCAGGGAAGTGGGACTAATTGGATAGCGCCACCAAAGGTGCGATGGGCTGAATGGCCTCCTTCTGTGCTGTAGCATTTGATTCTATGAACTGTGCAATGATCACCAGATCCCAAGGAGGCTACTTAACCCACCCCGCCCAACAGACCCACAGTTATAATCGCCTCCGAAATCTTACCGCCCCGCTCCATTCCCACCTTCCGCCACTTTAACTGGACCCTTTGTTTAGGCGGCCGAGGCGCCTGCCTGATTATGCAAATCAGGGTCCTATGATGTCATTAGGACCCCAAAGGCATTTTAATTGATGACTGAGGGGCTGCCTTTAAACCTTTGTGGAACCAGGAACAGCAGGAGAGCTCTTCCGAGCACCAAATGCAAAGTCTGGGCCTCTGCTGCCCCAGGCTCCCCCTGCTTTGCACCCACGAGACGCTGCCAAGCACCCCCCCCTTAAATATCCCAGACTATAAATACTGAATCAGCCAGCTGTGGCACCGGGTAAAGATAGCACCAATGTACTGTCATGCTCCTGTTAGTCTGTCCCGGCCTCCTCTCGTGCACCTTACAGCATAGTACTTCATTGGCTGTAAAGCGCTTTAGGACATCCGGTGGTCGTGAAAGGCGCTATATAAATTCAAGTCTTTCTTTCTTCTCTATTCTGATAAATACATGTTTAAAAAGTTGTGTAAAATCAGTTACACTCACTTGGTGTAAGCTGAAGCCAAAGAGAACTATCTCACAATTCTAGTATATGGGATGTCAACAGTGCTGTAATGATTCTATACATTTGCAGGGCTATGGGGAAAGAGCAGGGGAGTGGGACTAATTGGATAGCTCTTTCAGGGAGCTGGCACAGGCACAATGGGCCGAATGGCCTCCATCTGTGCTGTATCATTCTATGATTCCATGATTCTAACTCTTCAGTTATGAACCCTGAGAGCTTTAGCGCTGTTTATGACCCAAAATGAATGAAATAATAATGTGAGCGTGACATCGACTAGCAGCCCGGGAGTAGATTATCCCTCAGGCAGGGATGGTGCCGTGCCCAGCGAGACCCGCATTGGGAATAAAGTACCTCAACAAGATGGGGGCTTTTACCTTCCATATATTAACTAAACCTGTTTAGAATATCTTCCCTGCTCCAATAGGTGCACAGAATACTGCCTCTACTCACTAGAACACTCGTCGCACCGTTTGCCAGTGGCCCATAGGCAACGTATGAGTGTCCAGTAATCCATCCAATATCAGCTGTGCACCAGTACACATCGTCAGCTTGGTAGTCAAAAACGTATTTAAAACTGATTGCTGTGTAAAGTAGGTAGCCCGCAACAGTGTGCAGCACGCCCTAGAATAAAAACAAAAAGGTCATTGTCAGTAGGGTTCAGCTTGTGACGACACGTTGAGTAATGGTCGTGTTATTGCCCCGTGACCAGTTGTGGATTATCACTGGCTCCATGTGCACTCAGTCGTTCTTCATTCTGGAGACTATCACTCAACAGCTACAGGAACTGATGCAACCACTGACAAAATGACAGTAGGTACACCAGAGCAACCCCCATCCCCCAACCCCACCCCCAGCCCATGCCCCACACGCCGCCAGCCTGCTCCCCCAAACCTCCCATTCCCCATCCCCCAACCTCCCCCAACCCCATCCCCCCAACCCCACCCCAGCCCCACCCCCAGCCCATCCCCCACACGCCACCAGCCTGCTCCCCCAAACCTCCCATTCCCCCATCCCCCAACCTCCCCCACGCCCAGCCCATCCCCCACACGCCACCAGCCTGCTCCCCCAAACCTCCCATTCCCCATCCCCCAACCTCCCCCAACCCCATCCCCCAACCTCCCCAACCCCACCCCAGCCCATCCCCCACACGCCGCCAGCCTGCTCCCCCAAACCTCCCATTCCCCATCCCCCAACCTCCCCCAACCCCATCCCCCAACCTCCCCAACCCCACCCCAGCCCATCCCCCACACGCCCCCAGCCTGCTCCTCCAAACCTCCCATTCCCCCATCCCCCAACCTCCCCCACGCCCAGCCCATCCCCCACACGCCCCCAGCCTGCTCCTCCAACGCTCCCATTCCCCCATCCCCCAACCTCCCCCACGCCCAGCCCAACCTCCCCCACGCCCAGCCCAACCTCCCCCACGCCCAGCCCATCCCCCACACGCCCCCAGCCTGCGCCCCCAAACCTCCCATTCCCCCATCCCCCAACCTCCCACACCCCCAGCCCATCCCCCACACGCCCCCAGCCTGCTCCTCCAACGCTCCCATTCCCCCATCCCCCAACCTCCCCCACGCCCAGCCCAACCTCCCCCACGCCCAGCCCAACCTCCCCCACGCCCAGCCCATCCCCCACACGCCCCCAGCCTGCTCCCCCAAACCTCCCATTCCCCCATCCCCCAACCTCCCCCACGCCCAGCCCATCCCCCACACGCCCCCAGCCTGCTCCTCCAACGCTCCCATTCCCCCATCCCCCAACCTCACACCAGCCCATCCCCCAACCTCCCCAACCCCACGCCCAGCCCATCCCCCACACGCCCCCAGCCTGCTCCCCCAAACCTCACATTCCCCCATCCCCCAACCTCCCACACGCCCAGCCCAACCTCCCCCACGCCCAGCCCATCCCCCCACACGCTCCCAACCTACTCCCCCAACCCTCCCATTCCCCATCCCCCAACCTCCCCAACCCCACCCCAGCCCATCCCCCACACACCCCCAGCCTGCTCCCCCAAACCTCCCATTCCCCCATCCCCCAACCTCCCCCACACGCCCCCAGCCTACTCCCCAACCCTCCCATTCCCCCATCCCCCAACCTCCCCCACACGCCCCCAGCCTACTCCCCAACCCTCCCATTCCCCCATCCCCCAACCTCCCCCACACGCCCCCAGCCTACTCCCCAACCCTCCCATTCCCCCATCCCCCAACCTCCCCCACACGCCCCCAGCCTACTCCCCCAACCCTCCCAACACCTCTTCCCCCAACCTCCCCCACGCCCACCCGAGCCCATCCCCCCACACGCCCCCAGCCTACTCCCCCAACCCTCCCAACACCCCCAGCCCACTTGCCCACACTGCTCTGCCCCACCCCCCTACACACAACCCCCACCCTACTGTGCGTATGTGGTTGGCAACCTCTAGGAGCTTGGGCCTGAGATCGACGAGCTGCAGACTGCAGCAACTCGGCATCCTTGCAATTCACAAACAGCGGCTTAAATGTTAGGTTGGTCTAACTAAGGTACTTTCTGTCATTGAGGTATAGAAAATAAGGAAATTGCAAATGTATAAATCGCTTCGTACATTTATTTATAAAACATATTAAATTGCACTTAAGTGCTTTACTTTTTTTTGCTGACAAATGTAGGTGAAGGTCTAAGGAGGACAGTGCAGGGGCGCCACCTAGGTTAAAAAGAGCAGGAGAGAAGGAGAGGTAAATCGAGTAGTAGTGATAAGGTGACTTAAGGTTGGGTATTAAAAGCTTGTAGGAGGAAGAAAAGGCCAAGGGAGGTAAAGAGATCTGCAGTTGCGAGGTTGTGGGAAAGAATGGGTTAGAATAGGAGATGGTACAATCAGTCTTGATTTCAGCACAGTGGCAATGCAAGAGAGAGAGAGATATTTTTGATTGGCATCCTGTAGTCTACAATGGTGAAAATCGCATGCAGACAGAAGACTTGCCTTGGGTTTCCCAGTTGACCCACTTGTGTAGAGGATGAAGAGTGGATGTTCAGCATCAACCCATTCTGGCTCACACTGCTCACTGGCATCCTTCATTAGTACATCCCAGCGCACATCAGTCTCGGAGTTCCAGAATAACTGAGAAAACCACAAAGAATTGGAACATTAACGTCTTTCAGAATGTAGCATTTAGCCGCCACATAATAAAGCATAGGATGAGAAAATGCCATTTGATCTATCAAGCCCATTCCTACAATAGAGTAGAATTTCATCCTTACCCCGTGGGCATTAAGCAGCGCCTGGGCAAAGCACAGAAAGGAAAATCTGACAGGGAGGATCACACGCCCTTTATAGATCCCGCAGGACTTCCCTTCCAGTAATTTCAGTAATACAGGCAGACACTGAATTGCTCTTAGCCTGTGCTACTGCTGCTTCAAAACTAGGAGGCAATGGAATGTCATTCAAGACATTAGGTACAGTAGCATAGTGGTTATGTTACTTGGCCTAGTAATCCAGAGGCCTGGACTAATGATCTGCGAGATATGAGTTCAAATCCCACCATGGCAGCTGGGGAATTTAAGTTCAGCTAATTAAATTAAAAATCCGCAATAAAAAGCTAGTATCGGTAATGACGACCATTAAAAACCTATCTGGTTCACTAATGTCTGTTAGGGAAGGAAATCTGCCTCCAGACTCTTAACTATTAGTTGTACCAAACTGTGACCATGGGGGTTCCTTGACTGCAGCGGTCACCACCACCTCCTCAAGTGCAATTAGGAATGGGCAATCAATGCTGGCCTTGCCAGTGACGCCCACATCCCATGAACGACTAAAAAAAAAATAGCTCTCCAATATTCCCTCTCTAGTGCTGAGAACACATGGCAACTCTGTGTGACACTACAGCTAAGAGTGGTAACTTGTCATGTGGGGAAATCACAGGCCAAACTCACATCCTCGCACTCTGTCGGGGGCTCCTTGAGTGCTGGTTAATCCTATGATAAGCTTGTGAACAAACAAGCAGAATGCCTGTGTTCTCTCCTCAGTAAAAATGATGCACCTACGAAAAGGAATTAAAGGAAGGTCTTTAGCGCGTTCGCTGGTCTGTGCCAGGTTAAGTAGGGCAGCAGTAAGGGTGCTACAATTGGATTAGAGATAGGAAATTTGGTCTGTGTCATGAATCTTATGATTCATGAGATAACACTGGGCGGCCAGCTGGTGGCGCCGTCCAGGGAAAGTATAAATACTCGGGCGTGGGCCCAGCTTGCTCAGGATGTTTTTGTAACCAGGAACTAATGATGTAACTAGAAACTCATGGTTGTGAAACAGTTGATTAAAGCCTTGTTTTATACTCAAACCAAGTGCTTAGTAGTTTTCTTACATCAGTCTGTACTGCTGCTACTCATCACGATACAGTGAAACTTGCTCCTAAGTGTGTGTTGCTGAGGACAGGAATCAGGCCTGGTTATAATGCTCTGCACAGTTGATTTAACCAACCAAGGCGCACGCGTGAATGACAGCCGCTACAGCGAGGTGCTGACTGCAACTATCTCCTCTGAATCATAGCCCAGGAACAGAGTCAACTTCCAGAGAGGTGGTGAGTGGAGAAAAGTGAAAGAAAAAAATAATTCTGAGTCTGAGTGGGCTGAAGAAATAAAATCGTTTACTCTGTTGCCCTGGGATCCAAACTAAGGTCTACAAAAGCAAAATACTGCGGATGCTGGAAATCTGAAATAAAAACAGAAAATGCTGGAAACACTCAGCAGGTCAGGCAGCATCTGTGGAGAGAGAAACAGAGTTAACGTTTCAGGTTGATGACCTTCCGTCAGAACTTTCATTCTGCCAGTGCCATTTACACTTCATCTAGAGCCATCTTTTGTTTCTTAACTTGTCCCATTACCATCTCCTTTTGCCTCGCACCATCATCCTTTTTGTCTCTTAATTTCTCCTGCCTTCCATCCTATCACAGACCTTCAATTTAGTTCTTCCCTCCCCTCCCTCCTCTCCCTGCCCCTACACTTGCTTAAAAGCCTGTTCCATCTCCAACTTTTGCCAGTTCTGACAAAAGGTCATCGACCTGAAACGTTAACTCTGTTTCTCTCTCCACAGATGCTGCCTGACCTGCTGAGTATTTCCAGCATTTTCTGTTTTTACTACAAAAATACTCACTGTTCCACAGGAGTTAAGAAGAGTGTTGGGATCTGGGATGCGGGAGGGAGTGGGTGTTTATGAGCTGAGGTAGTCATGCATGGACTGTGGGAGGGGCAGGCTTGATGGGCCAAATGGCCTTTTCCCGATTCAAGATTTCCTATGTATTTATGTTACGTTTCAACCATTAGTCATCACTTAGTTATTTTTTTTAATTGAATCAGCATTTACCTGCAGTATGTTACAGCAGGTTTGTCCATGGTTGTTCTTCACCTTGTCACCAAGACGTTGCACCACAATGCACTTTTTCACAACAAAATCCTCTCTAACAGAAATTATAAATCAAATTATGAAGAATGTTCCATTTAAAAAAAATGTAATATATTCTACAAATAGCAGGACTGCCTTTTCATGTCATAAGATAATGTCCCTCAAATATCACATTTTGGGGGGATTTTAACATATTTTTAACCATTCCTTTTTATTTAATAGTTATTTTGATAGTTGTGATACTCCCCAGCTTTTATCACAGTTCCACCATTGCCAGTCTCTCGACTGACCATAGTTTCAATGTTATTGCTGCGGTCCTAAAAACATAAGAACATAAGAAATAGGAGTAGGAGTTGGCCATTCGGCCCCTCGAGCCTGCTCCGCCATTCAATAAGATCATGGCTGATCTTCTACCTCATCTCCACTCTCCCGCCCGATCACCATATCCCTTGATGCCCTTACTAGTCAGAAATCTATCGACTTCTGTTTTGAATATACCCAATGACTGAGCCTCCACAGCCCTCTGGGGTAGAGAATTCCAAAGATTCACCACCCTCTGTGTGAAGAAATTTCTTCTCATCTCAGTCCTGAATGGCCTACCCTTTATCTTGAGGCTGTGGCCCCTGGTTCTAGACTCTCCAGCTAAGGGAAACATTCTCCCAGCATCCATCCTATCAAGCCCAATAATAATTTTGTATGCTTCAATGAGATCCCCTCTCATTCTTCTGAATTCAAGAGAATACAGGCCTAGTTTGCTCAATCTCTTCTCGTACGACAGTCCCGCCATCCCAGGAATCAATCTCGTGAACCTTCATTGCACTCCCTCTATGGCAAGTATATCCTTCCTTATGTAAGGAGACCAAAATTGTACACAGTACTCCAGGTGTGGTCTCACCAAGGCCCTATATAATTGGAGTAAGACTTCTTTACTCCTGGACTCAAATCCTCTTGTAATGAAGGCCAGCATACCATTTGCCTTCCTAATGGCTTGCTGCACCTGCACATTCACTTGCAGTGACTCATGTACAAGGACACCCAGGTCCCTTTGAGCATCTGCATTCCCCAATCTTTCACCTTTTAAGAAATACTCTGCCTTTCTGTTTTTTCTACCAAAGTGGATAACTTCACATTTATCCACATTATATTCCATCTGCCATGTTCTCGCCCACTCACTGAGCCTGTCGAGATCCCCTTGAAGCCTCTTCACATCCTCTTCGCAACTGACACTGCCACCTAGCTTTGTATCATCAGCAAATTTGGAAATGTTACATTTAGTCCCCTCATCCAAATCATTGATATAGATTGTGAATAGCTGGGGCCCAAGCACCGATCCTTGCGGTACCCCACTAGTCACAGCCTGCCATCCTGAAAAAGACCCGTTTATCCCTACTCTTTGTTTTCTGTCTGTTAACCAATTCTCAATCCATGCTAGTATATTACCCCCAATTCCATGTGCCCTAATTTTGTTCACCAGCCTCTTGTGTGGGACCTTATCGAAGGCCTTCTGAAAATCCAGATACACCACATTTACCAGTTCCCCTTTGTCTACTCCACTAGTTACATCCTCAAAGAACTCCAATAGGTTTGTCAAACAGGATTTCCCTTTCATAAATCCATGTTGACTCTGCCCAACCTTACTATTAGTTTCTAAGTGCCCAGTTATTGCATCCTTTATAATAGATTCCAGCATTTTCCCAACTACTGATATGAAGTCTGTAGTTCCCCATTTTCTCTCTCCCTCCTTTCTTAAATAGCGGGGTTACATTTGCTATCCTCCAATCTGCAGGAACCGTTCCAGAATCTATAGAATTTTGGAAGATGACAACCAATACGTCCACTATTCCAATGGCCACCTCTTTCAAAACCCTAGGATGTAGGTCATCCGGTCCTTGGGATTTGTCGACTTTTAGTCCCATTAATTTTGCTAGTACTGCTTTTTTACTAATAATAATTTCTTTAAGTTCCTCATTCTCGTCACACCCTTGGTTTTCTCGTATTTCTGGGAGGTTTTTTGTGTCTTCCTCTGTGAAGACAGAAACAAAGTATTTATTTAATTTCTCTGCCATTTCCTCATTCCCCATTATAAATTCTCCCGTCTCTGACTGTAAAGGACCTACATTTACCTTCGCCAGTCTTTTCCTTTTCACATACCTATAGAAGCTTTTACAATCCGTTTTTATATTTTTCACTAGTTTGTGCTCATACTCCATTTTCCCTTTCTTTATCAATTTCTTGGTCCCCCTTTGCTGATTTCTAAAAAGATCCCAATCCTCAGGCTGACCACTTCCTCCTCTGACTTAATACTAGCTTTAATTTCTTTTGTTAGCCATGCTGTATTCCTTCCCCCGTCGCTTCCCATAGACTTGTAAATTTTGTTTCCTCCTGATTTCTCTCCCCCTCTGATCCTTTCCAAGTCTGTCAGATTCCTCCCACAGAACAACTGAGTAAGCTGCCAAGGATTCTGCGAGCATTGTTCATTTAAATTGGAAATCATGAAACAAAAATGTCCTGTTGCATAAACTGATCAGGACAAAGGGGCCAGCGTAACTCACAGCAATGTACAGCAACTAGTGTGAGAGAAAGTAATGGTCAGGAGGAGACATAACAAAGTATTACGTGGTGACTAAATTGACAGAGGGTAATGTGCAGGGGCATGCAGGCATTGCAATGAGAGAGTAATGTGTAAGATATTAAGGGGAACTGATAGGGTAGATAGAGAGAAACTATTTCCACTGGTTGGCGATTCTAGGACTAAGGGGGAATAGTCTAAAAATTAGAGCCAGACCTTTCAGGAGTGAAATTAGGAAACACTTCTAGACACAAAGGGTGGTAGAAGTTTGGAACTCTCTTCCGCAACCGGCAATTGATGCTAGATCAATTGTTAATTTTAAATCTGAGATTGATAGATTTTTGTTAACCAAAGGTTTTAAGGGATATGGGGCAACGGTGGGTATATGGAGTTAGATCGCAGATCAGCCATGATCTCATTGAATGGCAGAGCAGGCTCGAGGGGCTAAATGGCCTCCTCCTGCTCCTGTATTCCTATGTTCCTAAGAGTAATGCATAGTAACTAGAGTCAGAGAGTAAGGTGCAATGGTCGACATGACACGGAGTAATACATAGTAACGAGAGTGAGAGTATTGTGCAAGTGTCAGCATGATGCAGGGAAATGATACAAATTTAATTCCAGTCATAAGGGCAGCCTGTGTATTTCAACTGTACAATGAAATCTATGCTTACCGTTCCTCACGCAGTATCTTCATCTACCACAGTGTTCTTCTGTGTAATAAAAGTTACACTACCAATAACCAGAATTAAGTATTTCACATTGTTTGAATAAAAAATAAATAAAGTGGAAAGTTTTGGGGGGTAGCTTTAGCTCAAAGGAAACCATGTAATTTATAGAATAAAGGATTAGGATTTTATGTGAGCATTTAATACAACTTTGGTTGACAACATGTGAAACATACAAAACGGAATACTGCATTAAGAAATTATTGAACTCAATCTTTATTCCATTTGGGTAGACCTGTTTATCTCCATGGCTCACGTTCTGGGGTCTCCTGCACACATAAAATGAATGCAGTATTAAATAACGTCCTCTGCAATTTCCTCTATTTATCAGCTGCGATTCAGCATGGACTGAGCAGTGGGTTTTACAGAGCTCTCTCTCCCTCAAAAGGTCACTTGACACACTCTGGCACAAAAAGGTGCTAATAGCAAAAAATCTCACATGTCTTTGCACTTCTCCAAAGCGTCATCTGCGATCTGCTTTAGATTTACAAGCTTTTCTCCTCTGTAAAAACCATCTGAGTGGCAGAAAAACAGGAGTGTGAAGTATCATGACATTTCCAACACAGATTCACAAAGCTTTCTAGCATTACAGCTACGGGTTCTCACTAGAATAAGAGTCAGAAGATTACAGAGAGCACAGCCACTCACAAGTGAATTACTATAGAGGAACAACAGGGTCCTTACCTGCAGTAACCAGTAATATACATTGGGAGTCTAATATTCTTTCACACAGAGATTCAGCTGAGAAACCTGCAAACTAAACAATAAACACATAAAACAGCTGTAATGACGTCTGCTGTTTAATCGGCACAGCAGCCAAAACATTTTGGTGAGTGCATTGCCCGTGGTGGCCAATGGGAATAAATAGTGTGGTTGTGCCCAGGTCCTAGTTCCCATCATACCTTGAAGGAACTTGGGCTAGGGCCTGAAATTAGTCTTATTGCACAGGGAATGTGTTAAATGAGAGTCAATTTAATTGTCCCCTCAATGCATAACTTTTTGTGGAGTTGCCACAAGATCAGAGGCATTCCACCTAACGCACAACTGAAGAGTCAATCAGAACACCCCAGCAGTAACGCTCAGTCACTTGTTAAGCCGCTAACCGTGCACTTCACGACCTGAAAGCTACAAGACTTGACTAATGCGATTGTGTATGATATGCACTACACAGCACCAAATCCCGAATTGATGTCAGAAAATAGTTCTTCACACAAAAGGTGATTAATAAGAAAAACTCATGGCGCCCTTCATGACCTCAGGAGGTCACAAACAGGTTCGGTGTTTGCCTGCCGGTGCCCCTTGCAAAAACTTGGTTTTGGACCTCTACATTTTACTAGATGATACTCAATACTACCTACGTAAATTGGTATCAAATCCACAGACGTACGATCATCAAAAGGCATGTTTGCAATAAGTAATTAAAATAGTTGACAAAATGATCAAGGATCAGCTATTACCGATGCATGGGATCCTTCCACTGGATCTGCTCGCGACCCCTGACTGCTTCGTGATCCCTGATTGACTCGTGACCCCTGACTGGCTCGTGACCGCTGACTGGCTTGTGATCCCTGATGGGCTCGTGACCCCTGACTGGCTCGTGATCCCTGACAGGCTCATGACCCCTGACTGGCTCATGACCCCTGACTGGCTTGTGATCCCTGACTGGCTCATGACCCCTGACTGGCTCATGATCCCTGATGGGCTCGTGACCCCTGACTGGCTCGTGATCCCTGATTGTCTCGTGACCCCTGACTGGCTTGTGACCCATGACTGGCTCGTGATCCCTGGCGGGCTTGTGACCCCTGGCTGGCTCGTGACCCCTGACTAGCTCAGGACCACGTGAAATTGCAGTGGTTGCAAGGTCCTAATGCCACCCCTGGTCACAAAATGCTTCGCAGCCAATGAAATACACATTTGAATGTAGTCAACCACAGCAGCTAATTTGCACATAGCAAGGTCCCCATAAAAAAAAATGAGTTAAATGACCAGATAATCTGTTTTTAGTGGTGTTGGGTGAGAAATAAATGTTGACCAGGACATCAGGAGAACTCCCATGCTCTTCTTCAGATTTGGCCATTGGCTCTTTTACGTCCACCTGAGTGGCTGGATGAGGCCTCAGCTTCATGTCTCACCAGTCACCCCGGCTTGCACTCCCCACCCCCAACCCCCCGAGGGCGGCGAAGCACCACACCGTCCTGCCCTCCATGTTTCATGTGCATCTTATCTTTTCTTCTACCTTTTCAACCTTGGCGTTGTATTTTACAATGGTTTTTGGCCCCCTCACCTGGGTTTATTTATTTATAAACACAGCGCTCATCGAGCAGTCGGATATTCCAAGGGCATACATACCACTATTGAGTGTACTGCTCCTATTCTTGCACATGCCAGCATTGCATACATCAGCTCCGGGATCACTGGTAAGTATATGGCAACCCTGTCTCCTTTCTGCACCCCTATAAAGAGAATAAGATGTTCTGCAGTTTATTTATGAATGATTGGAATATTTCTGATGTCAAGTGTTTGGATTTAAATTGACGGTACTAAGGAACTTGACAAGGGTTCAGTCCATCAGTCAGTCTCCTGAATGATTGTCCCAACCAGTGGGAAATTCTGTCTAGCTCCAACAGCATCACCTTCAGTCTCTGTGTTCCATTTATAACCTTTCGTCCAGGACTTTCCAATTTGTTTTCTCTCCAACATACATGCCAACCATCAGCATTTTAAGCTGACAACTTTTTTTTTTGAACCATGTGTCTACTTGTCAATATTTCACAAGCTTAAAAACTGCTTTTTTCTCACTGGCACTAGAAGGTTGTCAATATCAACAGCAACAATAATGTAGAAAAACGTCCCAAGGCGCTTCACGGAGGCAAAATGAGACAAATATGAACACTGAGACAAAGGAGATACAAGGAGGGGTGACCGCATGTTTGGTCAAAGAGGTGGGTTTTAAAGGAGGGCCTCGTAGGAGGAGATGGAGAGGCAGGGGGATAGGGGTGGAATTTTAGTGTTTACATCAATGGTGGAGCAAGGGAAGGGAGAAAGCACAAAGGTTCAGAGTAACGGAGAGTTCCGGGTAGGGCTGGGGGAGGTTGCAGAGATAGGGAGGGGCGAGGCCACAAAGGGATTTAAGCATGAAGATGAGATGTTGAATTTGAAGTGTTGGGGGACTGGAAGTCAATTGCTGAAGCTTACAGAGTGTGGAGGATGGGAGGCCAGCCAGACAGGTATTGCAATAGCCGAGTCTTGAGGTCATAAAGACATGGATGAGGGTGTCAGCAGGGGCAGGGGCGGCAATGGTAACAGAGGTGTAAGTAGACTGTTTATCTGATGCTGAGTGTATGGAGCTAGAAGCCCAACTTGGGTCGAATCGGTGGTAGAGATTGCAAGCAGTCTGATTCAACAACAACAACTTGCATTTATATAGCACCTTTAAATGGTAAAACAACCCAAGGCGCATTAGCGTTACCAAACAATATTTGACATTGAGCAACTTGGGAGATATCAGGACAAGTGACCAAAAGTTTGGTCAAAGAGATTAGTTTTAAGGAGCGTAATAAAGGAGGAGGGAGAGGTGGAGAGGTTTAGGGAGGGAATTTCAGAGCTTAGGGCCTCGGCAATTGAAGGCATGACTGCCAATGGTGGTGCAATGAAAATCAGGGATGAGACAATGGCTAGGGAGGGAGATGGAATCAATGGTGAGGGTACGGAGTTTCTGGCGAGGCCCAATCAACCAATCAGATTATTTGAGATTTTCGACTGGAGCCTGTCAGAATCAGATAGGTTGGCGGGCAGGACTGGAACCTCTAAGGCAAGTATATTCTTCCTTAGGTACTCCAGGTGTGGTCTCACCAAGGCCCTGTACAATTGTAGCAAGACTTGCTTACTCTTGCACTTCAACCGCCTTGCAATAAAAGCCAACACACCATTTGCCTTCCTAATTGCTTGCTGTACCTGCATGTTAACTTTCTGTGATTCGTGTACAAGGACACCCAAATCCCTCTGAATACCAACATTTACTAGTCTCTCACCTTTTAAAAAATATTCTGCTTTTCTGTTCTTCCTACCAAAGTGGATGATTTCACATTTCCCCACATTATACTCCACCTGCCACCTTCTTGCCCACTCACTTAACTTTTCTGTATCCCTTGGCAGTCTCTTTGTGTCCTCCTCACGGCTTACTTTCCCACCTAGCTTTGTATTGTCAGCAAACCTGGATACGTTACACTCGGTCCCTTCATCTAAGTCACTGATATAGATTGTAAATAGCTGAGGCCCAAGCACTGATCTTTGTGGTACCCCACTAGTTACAACCTGCCAACCCGAAAATGACCCGTTTATTCCTGCTCTCTGTTTTCTGCCCATTAACCAATCCTCTATCCATCCATGCTAATATATTACCCCCAAGCCCATGGGTCCTAATCTTGTGTAACAATCTCTTGTGTGGCGTCTTATCGAATGCCTCTCTAATCACTGGAATAACAGCGCTCTCTACTTACATGGATAAGATAAGAACTCTCTACTCCTGCCTGGAAAAAGGGATTATTCACCTAAACTCCGTAGGACATTGGCAAACTTGCAGACTTCTTTTAAGAGCTGAGAGTAGGTGATGGTGGAGCAGTCATGGGGCTCATTTCCTTCCCTGGAACAACAAGTCAAAAATGATCCTGATTAAAGAAAAAGTTACAACACCAATATCATCAATCCCTCTTTTGTTTTGTTTTGATACACTCTCACTTCAACTCTTCTTTTTATCTCAGTGATATTCTCCCCTCTCCTCTTTTCCTGAAGCTGGTGATCCAATCTGAAGTTTGGTTCCACCGGCATTCTTTGCCCTCCAGTACCTCGTCCAAGTGCCCATTATTCACACGTGTGCCCGTGACAGTGATTGCTGGCAGATGTTTCGATCGAATGGGCACCTCAGTAAAGTTCAATCCTGTCCTCACCTGACGTTGAAACCCGGGAACCCAAGCCAAATTCCCCTTTCGTTAACCTAGTAGCGCTGAAGCCAGTTGTAATGTCTAACATTGTCCGGTTTGAGATCAGTTAGCTCAGCACAGACCGACTGACCTAGGTTTTTCCTGACCTCTGTGATTTAGCTAAACATGCAGCCACAGGGTAGCAACTCCACCGCGCCCCCCCCCCCCCCCAACTTTTAATCAATTTCATTATTTATTACACCACTTCCTTCCATGGAGCCTTCTCTAAACTTGATGAAACTCATCTGGCCTGTGTCAGGGGTTTAGCGTGGCATAGTGAAACAGCCCCTGGGATCTGACTTTGAATCAGGATGAAAGTGTCCTCTCTCTGCTGGCTACAGTGGACGAGGCATTAGTCCAGGATCAGCCCAGTTCCTAGCAGCCATAAGCATAGATCGCAAGACTGTCCATAATTCAGCATAAACTGAGGATGTCTGGCTCATTAAGAGGTGTTCTTTTAAGGTTCGAACTAATGCTGCATTTATCTTCTAAGAGAACTGCCTTTACTCTTCTTCAAATATTGCCGTGGGATCTTTTATGTCTACCTGAGAGGGTAACATCTCATCTGAAAGACACCACCTCCGACAGTGCAGCGTTCCCTCAATACTGCACTGAAGTGTCAGCCTAGATTATGTGCTGAAGTCTCTGGACACTTCAGACCTTCTGACACAGAGGCAAGAGTGCTACTCCTGAACCAAGGTTAAAGGGAACGGGGCAGGCCACTAGGCTGACATTAAGGACAAGGGAAGAGGGCCACCTCTTTACTGGTTGGTCCACAGACCCAATTCACTTACGGACCGGGGTCAAGCAAGGCTGTGTCATTGCACCAATGCTCTTCTCGATCTTCCTTGCTGCAATGCTCCATCTCACCCTCAGTAAGCTCCCCGCTGGAGTGGAGCTAATCTACAGAACAAACGGGAAACTGTTCAACCTCCGTCGCCTCCAGTCCAGATCTAAGGTCGTCCCATCCTCTGTCATCGAATTACAGTATGCAGACGACGCTTGCGTCTGTGCACACTCTGAGGTCGAACTCCAAACCATCGTCAATACCTTCACTGAAATGTACGAGAGCATGGGCCTTACACTAAACATCCGTAAGACAAAGGTCCTCTACCAACCTGCCCCCGCCACACAGTACTGCCCCTCGGTTATCAAAATCCACGACGAGACCTTGGACAACGTGGACCACTTTCCATACCTCAGGAGCCTACTGTCAACAAGGGCACACGTCGATGATGAAGTCCAACACCGCCTTCAGTGTACCAGTGCAGCCTTCGGACACCTGAGGAAGAGAGTGTTTGAAGACCAGGACCTCAAACCCAGCACTAAGCTCATGGTCTACAGGGCAGCAGTGATACCCGCCCTGCTGTATGCTTCAGAGACATGGACCATGTACAGCAGGCACCTCAAAGCACTGAAGAGGTACCACCAACGCTGCCACCGCAAGATCCTGCAAATCCATTGGTAGGATAGGCACACCAACGTCAGTGTTCACGCTCAGGCCAACATCCCCAGCATCGAAGCTTTGACCACGCTTCACCAGCTCCGATGGACGGGTCACATTGTCCGCATGCCCGATACGAGACTCCCAAAACAAGCGCTCTACTCGGAGCTCCGACACGGCAAGAGAGCCCCAGGTGGGCAGAGGAAACGCATCAAGGACACCCTCAAAGCCTCCTTGAAAAAGTGTAACATCCCCACCGACACCTGGGAATCCCTGGCCCAAGACCGCACAAAGTGGAGGAGAAGCATCCGGGAAGGCGCCAAACACCTTGAGTCTCTTCGCCGGGAGCAAGCAGAAGCCAAGCGCAAACAGTGGAAGGAGCGCACGTCAACTCAAGCACCCCACCCACACGCCCCTTCAACCACCGTCTGCCCCAACTGTGACAGAGACTGTCGGTCTCACATTGGATTCATCAGTCACCTGAGAACTCATTTTTAGTGTGGAAGCAAGTAATCCTCGGTTCCGAGGGACTGCCTAAAAAGAAGGAACTAATGCTGCATTTATCTTCTAAGAGAACTGCCTTTACTCTTCTTCAAATATTGCCATGGGATCTTTTATGTCTACCTGAGAGGATAACATCTCATCTGAAAGACACCACCTCTGACAGTGCAGCGTTCCCTCAATACTGCACTGAAGTGTCATCCTAGGTTATGTGCTGAAGTCTCTGGACACTTCAGACCTTCTGACACAGAGGCAAGAGTGCTACTCCTGAACCAAGGTTAAAGGGAACGGGGCAGGCCACTAGGCTGACATTAAGGACAAGGGATGTTTGTGTCAGTGTAAGGGCTGCAACAGAGGGCCACCTCTTTACTGGTTGGTTGGAGAAAGTGGTGTTCATCGAATATTGCCTAATCTGTCTCCCTCAGATCCTAGGAGAAATACTGCTTCTTCCTCCTGCTGCTGCTGCTGCTGGTAAAGCGCTCTTTATATTGGATTCCCTTCCTCAATCAGGATCTCCTGTGGAAGGCCCTTCATCATGACAAAGCTATGCAGGTCAATTTCCAGTTTGGCAGTGATAGGGCGGGCAATGGACAGATCGAGCCCGCCACCCGCCTAATGTCACCAGGAAGAGCCTGACCAATGTTTATGGTCAGATCTCATTAACATGCTAGCGACAAGCTGCCTGCACTTTTGGATCTCACTGGTCGGGGGAGGTGGGAAATCTGATGGTTCCTCCACATTCATTTCGGCCCCCTCCTGAGGTCCCCACCATCACAGAAGCCAGTCTTCAGCCAATTCGGTTAGCTCCAGGTGATATCAAGAAACGGCTGAGCGTGCTGGATACAACAAAGACTATGGGCCCCAAAAATATCCCGGCTATCGTGCTGAAGACTTGTGCTCCAGAACTAGCTGCATCTCTAGCCAAGCTGTTCCAGTACAGCTAGAACACTGGCATCTATCCGACAATGTGGGAAACTGCCTATGTATGTTCTGTCCACAAAATGCAGGACAAATCCAATCCAGCCAATTACCGCCCCATCAGTCTACTCTCAATCATCAGCAAAGTGATGGAAGGTGTCATCGACAGTGCTATCAAGCGGCACTTACTCACCAATAACCTGCTCACTGATGCCCAGCTTGGGTTCCGCAAAGACCACTCGGATGCCGACCTCATTACAGCCTTGGTCCAAACATGGACAAAGGAGCTGAATTCCAGAGGTGAGGTGAGAGTGACTGCCCTTGACATCAAGGCAGCATTTGACCGAGTGTGGTGACATGAATCAGTCATTCATGAAAGAAAGACTTATGAAATAATACTGAGCGGCCTGCGGGTGGCGCTGTCCAGGGAGAGTATAAATACCCGGGCATGGGCTCAGCTTGCGCAGGACATTCTTAACAGGAACTAGTGAAGGACACAACTAGACCTCCATGTTGTAAAACAGTTGATTAAAGCTTTGTTTAACGCTTAGACCAAGTGCCTAGTAGTTTTCTTACATCATGTGGCATCAAGGAGCCCTAGTAAAACTGAAGTCAATGGGAATCGGGGAATTTTCCCCACTGGCTGGAGTCATACCTAGCACAAAGGAAGATGGTTGTGATGGTTGGATGTCAATCACCACAGCCCCAGGACATCGCTGCATGAGTTTCTCAGTGCAGGATCCTAGGCCCAACCATCTTCAGCTGCTTCATCAATGGCTTTCCGTCCAACATAAGGTCAGAAATGGGGATGTTCGCTGATGACTGCATAGTGTTCAGTGCCATTCACAACTCCTCAGATAATGAAGCAGTCCATGCCCGCATGCAACAAGACCTGGACGACATTCAGGCTTGGGCTGATAAGTGGCAGGTAACATTCGTGCCACAGAAGTGCCAGGCAATGACTGTCTCCAGCAAGCGAGAGTCTAACCACCGCCGCTTGACATTCAACGGCATTACCATTGCCGAATCCCCCACTATCAACATCCTGGAGGTCACCATTGACCAGAAACTTAACTGGACCAGCCACATAAATACTATGGCAACAAGAGCAGGTCAGAGGCTAGGTATTCTGCGGCGAGTGTCTCACCTCCTGACTCCCCAAAGCCTTTCCACCATCTACAAGGCACAAGTAAGGAGTGTGATGGAACGCTCTCCACTTGCCTGGATGAGTGCAGCGCCAACAACACTTGAGAAGCTCAACACCAGCTAGGACAAAGCAGCTCGCTTGCTTGGCATCCCATCCACCACCTTAAACATTCGCTCCCTCCACCACCGGCGCACCGTGGCTGCAGTGTGTAGCATCTACAAGATGCACTGCAGCAACTCGCCAAGGTTTCTTCGGCAGCACCTCCCAAACCTGCGACCTCTTCCACCTAGAAGGACAAGGGCAGCAGATGCAATGGGAACACCACCACCTCCAAGTTCCCCTCCAAGTCACTCACCATCCTGGCTTAGAAGTATATCGGCTGTTCCTTCATCGTCACTGGGTCAAAATCCTGGAACTCCCTCGCTAACAGCACTGTGGGAGTACCTTCACCACACGGACTGCAGCGGTTCAAGAAGGTGGCTCACCAGCACCTTCTCAAGGGCAATTAGGGATGGGCAATAAATGCTGGCCTTGCCAGCGCCGCCCACATCCCATAAACAATTTTTTTTTAAAGTTGAGCTGGCCAAATTCCATTAAGGGAGGGAAGCAGGTGATAGCGGGGAGGGCCGCGAAGTGGCCAGCAGCAGGCGTATAGGTTTTTGTGAAGCCAGGTGGAACATTCATGCTCCTCTTGGCTGCGCATGAATCTTTCAACAAACTGACCTTTCTTGTTTCGGAGCCTTGAAGGACTCTTGGTTAGACCACTCTACATACAGTCTGAAACACCAGTAAAAACTGTGGGGAACAAAATCCTTGGCTTTTCCAGCACACCCCTGCCATAATTCCGATGAAGTGCGTCAAAAGTCTAAGAGTGGTGTCCTGTTAATATCACTTGATTATCACGTTCCAGTCATTTATATCAGGTAGCACATGAAATTAACCACACCTCCAGTTACTCAGAAAATCATTCTTGACAGTCGCCCATTGCATAAGGTTCAAAACGGACAAATAAATTGTTAGTCAGGTGCCCGGGTATATTTGCTGCATGCCACTCAACATTGTGTACACACATTTCAAGAACAAAATTGCAGAATAAAATGCCAAGACTTAAACTTCCTAGTTACAGATTGAAAATATCTTTACAGTGAAAGACCTTGAATGACTTGCGTTACCAAGGTCTTGCTGAAAGTGATACAGCTCTTTGTTCAATAACAACAGATAAAGATGACTAGCAATCAGCAGTATGACAGACAGTCTTCAGTAAATAAGGGCTCTAGATTGTTGCAATAGCTCATCTGGCACCTCAGCGAAGTTCCCAAGGTTTTACAGTTCAAGCACAGTGCATTACTAAGTTCCCATGGGCTTACAGTTCAAGCACGGTGTGTTGCTCTCCAGCGACTTCAAATGCATTAATTGTGTCATAGACGATGATCCATTTTCAAAATGTCTTTCAAATTAAAAATTGTTTATCAATTTCAGTGAAGGTTACTTGCTTCTGTAGGTTCTAGTACATTACGGGTTGCATGGTTCCGGCGAGTACATAGATTTGGGATTGATAGCAGTGTGTATTGAAAGCTGATTGTGTCATTCCTTGATAGAGGAGTGATTAAATCAAGGTCAGGACTTGGGTGAGATTTCTTTAGTGAGTAGTCTCAGGGAGCATTGATGTGGACAGTGAAGAGCAGGATCCCTTCCATCGGAGCAGCAAAGGGCAGTGGGTGGCACAGTCATGGATCACAAGCCGTTCAATGTGCACTATAAGTAGACTTTTGAAGGGCAACATTTTCTGCTCATTCACTATTAATGGATGTAAAGTCTAAGGAGGCTGAAGGGATGTAACCTGTCACCCCTGATCCTCTCTAACTTTTACCGCTGCACAATAGAGAGCATCCTGACAAACTGTATCACAGTATGGTATGGCAGCTGTAGCTACTATGACCGGAAAGCCCTGCAGCGGGTAGTCAAAACTGCCCAACGCATTACCGGCACCCGGCTACCGACCATAGAGCACATATACCAGAAACGCTGTTTACGGAGGTCACGGTCCATCATCAAAGACCCTACCCACCCCAGCCACAGTCTGTTTGCCCTCCTGCCATCTGGGAGACGCTACAGATGCATTCGCACCCGTACGACCAGATTCAGGAACAGCTTCTTTCCCAGGGCTATCATCCTACTGAACTCCACAAATAAACTCTAAAGCCTGCACATCTGCCAATGCACTTTATAATGGTTATGTTTATGTTAATGTATTACAAGCCAAATGTATGTTGAATGTTTAAATGTCTTAATCTAAATGTACACTCTCAGGAGCCACAAGCCTACATTTAGTTGTACTGCACTTGTGCACTAACAATGACAATAAAAGTTGATTTGATTTGATTTGAAATCCTAATTTATTCATGCTTTTCAAGAACATAAGAAATAGGAGCAGGAGTCGGCCATTTGGCCCTTTGAGCCTGCTCCGCCATTCAACAAGATCATGGCCGATCTTCCACCTCAACTCCACCTTCCCGCACTATCCCCATATCCCTTAATTCCCTTCGTTCCCAAATATTTATCGACCTCTGCCTTGAATATACTCAATGACTGAGCATCCACAGCTCTCTGGGGTAGAGAATTACAAAGATTCACAACCCTTTGAGTGAAGAAATTTCTCCTCATCTCAGTCCTAAATCTCCGACCCCTTATTCTGAGACTGTGACCCCGTGTTCTAGATTCCCCAGCCAGGGGAAACATTTTTCTAGCATTGATCCTGTCAAGCCATTTAAGAATTTTAGATGTTTCAATGAGATCACCTCTCATTCTTCTAAACTCTAAGGAATATAGGCCTAGTCTACTTAATCTCTCCTCATATGGCAATCCCCTCATCCCAGGAACCAGTCTAGTGAACCTTCGTTGCACTCCCTTTAAGGCAAGTATGTCTTTCCTTAGGTAAGGAGACTAGAACTGTACACAGTACTCCAGGTGTGGCCTCACCAATGCCCTGTATAATTGTAGTAAGACTTCTTTACTCTTACACTCTAATCCCTTTGTAACAAAAGCTAGCATGTCATTTGCTTGCTGTGCCAGCATGTTAACTTTCTCTCTGAGTCCCTCTGAGTGCAAACATTTCCCAGTCTCTCACCATTCAAAAAATATTCTGCTTTTTTGTTTTTCCTACCTAAGTGAATAACTTCACACTTCCTCACATTGTATTCCATTTGCCATGTTCTTGCCCACTCAGTCAACCTGTCTATATCTCTCTGCAGCCTCTTTGCTTCTTCTCCTTCTTCTTAGGCAGTTCCTCGGAACCAAGGATGACTTGCTTCCACATTAAAAATGAGTTCTCAGGTGACTGATGAGTCCAATGCAGGACCTAGTCTCTGTCACAGGTGGGGCAGACAGTGGTTGAAGGGGCGGGTGGGTGGGGTTCCTGGGTTGACATGCACTCCTTCTGCTGTTTGCGCTTGGCTTCCGCTTGCTCCGGCAAACAGACTCGAGGTGTTTGGCGCCTTCCCGGATGCTTCTCCTCCACTTTGTGCGGTCTTGGGCCAGGGATTCCCAGGTGTCGGTGGGGATGTTGCACTTTTTCAAGGAAGCTTTGAGGGTGTCCTTGAAGCATTTCCTCTGCCCACCTGGGGCTCTCTTGCCGTGTCGGAGCTCCGAGTAGAGCGCTTGTTTTGAGAGTCTCGTATCAGGCATGCGGACGATGTGGCCGTCCATCGGAGCTAGTGGAGCATGGTCAAAGCTTCGATGCTGGGGCTCCTCCTCACAGGTTACTGTCCCAACTAACTTTGTGTCATTAGCAAACCTGGATACATTACACTCAGTCCCTTCATCTAAGTCATTAATATAGATTGTAAATAGCTGAGGCCCAAGCACTGATCCTTGAGGTACCCCGCTAGTTACAGCCTGCCAACCTGAAAAAGTACCGTTTATTCCTACTCTCTGTTTTCTGTACATTAACCAATCCTCAATCCATGCTAATATATTACTCCCAATCCCATGGGTCCTAATTTTGTGTAATAACCTCTTGTGTGGCACCTTATGGAATGCTTTTTGAAAATCCAAATACACTACATCCACTGGTTCCCCCTTATCCACCCTACTAGTTGTAACATTTGCATACTGAATTATCATTGGCCCGCAGGCATCTGTAAGGAATACCTATTATATTCACATGTGATCACATGCTGAGTTGTCATTGGCCTGCAGGCATCTGTAAGGACTGCTATTGTTTTGGAGGACCCAGTGTAGGGGGTTTCTCTTGCTCGTTCTGGTCTCCTACCAGGCTTCGTGCAATAATTACCCTTGAGTGGTTCGACCCACTCTCCCCTACGGTTCTAGACCTTGGACTTAGGTGCAGGGAACTGTAGTGCAGAGAAAGACTCAATAGACCAGGTTGAATAGCACGAAATGGATGCTTTTATTATTAAACAGTTTGCAACATTATAAAATACATGTCATAAGCACAAATTAAAGCAACTACAAGCATGCACATATCTATAAACTTAATTCCACGGAAATGGGAAACACACGGCACATCGAAAAAGGGGAAACACATTACGATTACCCTTACCCCCTCCCTTAGACCTAGACTAAGTTTCGACCTGAGGAACTCGGAATCATGCTCACCACTTTCAGATTCGCAAAAGAGGGGGTTCGCAGCCTTTTGGTACAGCTTTCCGTCGTCACGTGGATTTGGAAACTTCTGGCGCAGCTTGTTTTTTCTCTCTCTCTCAGGCGATGAGGCAGTGGACACAGCCTTGATGAGCGCTCGTCATGGTTGAATCCGTTAACAAGCTGTTGAAGAACTGGATACACATGGGAGAATCCGAGAGTTTCTGGCCGAATGGTATGTCGAGGCCCTGACTGGCTAGGCCCGGAATGTCTTTTTATTTCTCGCTCCCGCCTGGCTCGGCGGTTTTCCAGAGGGTGTCTTCTCCTTCGGCCTGGGTTGTCGATGATCTCCCGACAAAAGTACCCGGGCCACCCTCCTTCGTCTTCCCGTCGTAGTCGAGCCTTGCCTGGCCGAGCTGGCTTCCCAGCCAAAGTCTTCTCGTCGTCACCGAAGTTACGAATTGTACCGAAGAAGTGAATCGTCCTACGAATGAAGCGTAGCCGTCGAGGTGAAGCGTTGCCCCCAGTGTGTCTTTACGAGAATCACCAATCGCCAATTGCCCTGATTCCAATCGCGCCGATGGACTTTTCAAATCCCTAGTTATACTCTTTTGGGGCAGTCTTATCTCCCGCCAGATCATAGTCCAGTCTTTGTAATATTTTTGGTGGGCAGAAATCTCTGCAGGGGCGCTTTGTCTTGTAACGGGAGCCAGTGATAGCTTAACTGGCCTTCCTGGCCGATAATGTCTTTTACTTTGTCACCGTAACTCGGTTCGCATATTGATCGGTCTGGAGATTGCCCTTGATGGCTGTTAAACGGTCTTTCCTTTGTACAGTAAATGGGTTTAAGTGTTCATTCAATTGTCCGCCCATATCTTGATGGGCCCCATCCTGTTACCTGAAACTGTCTTGTACTTAGAATCCAATTAATATGTATGCCCAGTTCCCCGAGTTTCGGTTTCCCGATACTGGCTTTCGCGGGCTTACTGTCCTCAATCCACAAGCCTGTCTGGCTTGCAGTAACAGAAATCAAATGGTCCCAGAAACTGATCACGAGGTCCGGTGGCCATTTTGTATGCCCCTTTTTATCAAAGGGTTTTCTGTATAAGCTTCTTTTGGTCAATAAAGCTGTATTATTAATCCTGTTTTCTTGCGTGATTAGTTAATGAAAATTTTCGAATCTTACACCAGGGTCCTGACTCCATCTTGTCCACACGGTGCTGTATTGATTGAGAAAGCTTACAGACCTGATGCTTCATTAAAAGAGTTTAAATTGTAATACTCCGTTGTCCTGCAATTTATTATTTTTGTACAAAGTGTGCAAAACAAGACACTAGTTACATCTTCAAAAAGCTCTAATAGATTTGTCAAACACGATTTCCCTTTCATAAAACCATGTTGACTCTGCCTAAACATATTGGGCCAGAAATTCGCGGCCAGAAGCGTGAGTACGGTCGGGGTACTCACGCATCTGGCCGTTGGAAATGCCGGCGTTCAGCAGGAACAGCGCATGCGGGGAACGCCGGCATTTCCAGACCCGAGGTCTATTCACAGCGCGTGCGACTGCACAGGCAGCGCTTGCGCAGTGAACTTTGTGGATTTCAATGATGGATTCAGTGAGGGTAAGTCCTTAGAAGTTACACTTGAAAAAAGCAAGTGTAAAGTTGTTCATTGGCTGCGGAGGAAGATATATTTTATCGTGGAGCTTCTGAAATGCAATATTTTTGTTTGGGAAAGGGAGGGAAGTTATTTTAAGAAATTTTAAGTAAGTTTTAAAGTTAAAATTTTTTTTTTTTTTTAAAGGGTTTTCAGAACGGTAGGTAGAAGGAGCAATTGTGGCTGTGTGAATGGAATGTGAGAATGAGTTATGTATGTATGTCCACATATATTCCTTTACGTATATGTATGTATGTTTTATATTCCTTTACTAATGTGTATGAATGTATGTTTTTAATTATGATTTTCCAATAAGTTACTTTCTCTGAAAGTCATAATTAAATAATACATTCATACACATAAGTAAAGGAATATATACATAACACGCAAAGGAATATATACAGACATACATACTTTCAGAAGCTCCACGATAATAAATATCTTCCTCCGCAGCCTCTGGAGCAACTGTACCCATGCTTTTTTCATGTGTAAGTTGTAATGACTTGACCTCACTGAAAGCATTAATGAAAGCGGCGAATTATACTGCGCACGCGCTGCCTGTGCAGTCGCACGCGTTCTGCCTCTGAACCCCTTTGTTCAGAGGACAGGAAATGCCGGTTTTCCCCACATGCACTGTGCATGCTGAAAACCGGCATTTCATCCAGCCAGATTCGTAAGTACCCCGACCGTACTCGCGCATTTGGAAGGGAATTACTGGGCCAACATTTTACATGTCAATAAAATGAAAAATTTAACAATTGCACGACTTGCCCCCTCGCATCTGCGACTGAGGGTCCAAGGAGGTGCATTGCGCAAGAGGTCATCATCGTACGTATCCTCACACTGTTCCCTTTGGGGAACTGTATGAAGTGGTGGAAGGATTTATGGCCGTGATTAACGCTCATTCCATGTCCGTAACCATCTTTGAACCAGCCATTAGGGTGGTTAGTCCTATGGCGGGAGGGTTTTACGGGCTCCCACAACCCATCTGAGGGGGGGGGGCCACCAACACCCACGGACGCAAGTATCCCGCTGGATGTCCACCCAGAATTTAAAGTTGGAGCTCCGACTCCACTTGCCGGGACTGTCTGGAGTGGGGTTCAAAACCCTACTCCTTCTGGCCCAGCGGCGGGGATGCTTACTGCTACGCAAAAGGCCCACTCCGCACAAAAGGTGACACCCATACATTTCCTGCGCCTTTTCCCTCCCCGTGACTGGAGCCCTATGCTGCCATTTCACGTTGCTAATCGGATTGGGCCTTTGTCACAGCGGTAGGATCCCCGCCGCTGGGCCAGATTAGGGTAGGGTTTCGAACCCCGCTCCAGACAGTCCCGGCAAGTGGAGTCGGAGCTCCGGCTCTAAATTCTGGGTTGACATCCAGTGGGATATTTGCGTCCGTGGGTGTGGGTGGCCCCCCCTCCTTGTATAGCTTGTGGGAGCCCGTAAAACCCTCCCGCCATAGGACTAACCGCCCTAATGGCTGGTTCAAAGATTCACGGAATGAGCGTTAATCATGGCCATAAATCCTTCCACCACTTCATACAGTTCCCCAAAGGGAACAGTGTGAATACACGTATGATGACGACATTGCTAAATAAATAAATGGAATTAAAAAAATTCTTTTAGGGATTTTAAAAGTCTTTAAATTGCTTTAATTCTCTTTAAAACTACTTCAGATTACTCAAAATAATGTAAACATTTTAAAAAGTTTATAAAAGTTACCAAAATCTTCAAAAAACTTCCAAAAACCTATTTAAACTGCTGCTTTGCATGTAAAAATGCTTAGCAGCTTGACAGAAACATTGGGGGCGTGTCCAGTGAAACTGAGACCTCAAGGGGCGTGTCTCACTTGCACTGCACGCTCCTGGCTTCGCGCTGGCTGCACTCCTGGGCAGCGTGACGTCATACGCTGCCCGGGATTCTTCTTTCTGTTTCAGCAAGTGCAGGCGTCCCTGGAGCTGATCGGCAGTAGCGCGGGGTAAGTGCAAAAACGGGGCTGCAAGCCCCGTTCAGCAATTTCTGGCCCATTATAATTTTCTAAGTGCCCTGTTACCAGTTCTCACTAATAGATTCTAACATTTTGCCTACTACTGATGTCAGGCTAACTGGCCTATAGTTCCCCATTTGTTCGCTTCCTCCTTTCTTAAATAGCGGGGTTATGTTTGCTACCTTCCAATCCTTGGGGACTGTTCTAGAATCTAGGAAATTCTGGAAGATTAATACCAGTGCATCCACTATCTCTGCAGCTACCTCTTTTAAATCCCTAGGATGCAGGTCATCAGGTCCAGGGGATTTGTTGCCACTTAGTCCCATTAATTTCTCCAGTACTATGTCTTTACTTATACTGATTTCTTTAGGTTCCTCATTCTCTCTAGACCCTTGGTTCCCCATTATTTCCGGAATGTTTTTTGTGTCTTCTGCCATTTCCTTATTGCCCATTATAATTTCTCCTGTCTCTGCCTCTAATGGGCCCATGTTTAATTTCACTAATCTCTTCCTATTTACATACATATAGAAACATTTACAATCTGTTTTTATGTCTCTTGCTAATTTACTCTCATATTCTTTGTTCTCTTTCCTTATCAATTTCTTGGTCCTCCTTTGCTGAATTCTAAATTCTGACCAATCCTCAGGCTTACTACTCTTTTTGGCAACATTATAAACCTCTACCTTTGATTTAATACTATCTTTAACTTCTCTTGTTAGCCACGGTTGGACCACTTTTCCTGTGGGTTTTTTTGTGCCTTAAAGGAATCTACATTTGTTGTAAATTATGTATTAATTCTTTAAATGCTAGTCATTGCTTGTCTACCATCATACCTTTTAATGTAGTTTCCCAATCTACCTTAGCCAACTCGCCCCTCATACCTACGTAGTTTGCTTTGTTTAGCTTGAAGATACTGCTGGTCAGCTAAACATTGGTCCGGTTTGTTTCTTATTATTCATATCCTTCTGCAATTTTCTTCCTTTACTCCTACTCATCTAAGGATAACTACAATGCCTGAGACACACCTACTCTAATGACCAGGTTCAACCTAATGGACCATCTTCACCACTTCCAACAGAGTTTGTTGGGTAGTTTTCACAAGCAGGAACTCTGGCTAGTTTTTTTTATTGGTTAATGAGATGTGGGAGTCACTGGCTGATGTGCCTCAATGAATCCGAGACCCAACATTAACGGAGCAAAGCAAGGCTTTTATTAACTCAGAAAGTAATACACAGTGGAGAAGTGTCTCTCATCCAGAGATCTGCTGTACTGCCTGTGAGACACGCTGGGGCCTGCTTAAGTAGGGGCCAGGTATGGGCGGAGCCCTACACACAATACAATACAGGTAAGGAAATGAAACTGAAACTAAACTCCCCTGCTTGTCACAGTCACAGGCACAATCAAACACAGAGAATACAGAGTGCCTGATGAATGGCATATTTCATCACACTGGCAAGGCCAGCATTTATTGCCCATCCTTAGTTGCCCTTGAGAAGGTGGTGGTGAGCTGCCTTCTTGAACCACTGCAGTCCGTGTGGTGAAGGTACACCCACAGTTAGGGAGGGATTTCCAGGATTTTGACCCAGCGACGATGAAGGAATGGCAAAATACTTCTAAGTCAGGATGGTGTGTGACTTGCAGGGGAAGTTAGAAGTGGGGGTGTTCCCACGCACCTGCTGCCCTTGTCCTTCTAGGTGGTAGAGGTCGTGGGTTTGGGAGGTGCTGTCGAAGAAGCCTTGGCGAGTTGCTACAGTGCATCTTGTAGATGGTACACACTACAGCCACAGTACGCCGGTGGTGGAGGAATTAATGTTTAAGGTGGTGGATGGGGTGCCAATCAAACGGTCTGCTTTGTCTTGGATGGTATTATGTCCGTGTATAATTGAGACACGGACAGCAGGAGTTGATTATAACAAGTCTTTACTGAATGGAGACAATCGGGAACTGAAACTACAGAAGGCTGCTAGCGCCTTTTATACAGGGGTGGTCACTGCCGGTACTGCAGTCTGAGACCAGTTATTCCCTTAAAGGTACACACACAACAATTCCTCCCCTTTTAGATAAACAGTACATAACATTCATTTAACAACTAAAATAATAACTAATTACAATTACAATAACGGTTGCTAGATACATTGGTTGAGGTTAAGCAATTATAAGTTCAGTCTTTGAGGAGGCTTCCTGATTCTGTCTGGATAACGCCTCTTTGGGGTATCAGGTTCTTCTGGCAGAGTTGATTCGGAATCAACGCTGTTGTTGGGTTCGTCTGCTTCCAATATCACCGATTCTGCGGTAGATGCAATTGGTACTTCGGTTTCATTGCCAGGTGTATCAGATCGTGGTGTGGAGTTGACGTTTTCCAGAGACTCTAGAGTCTGGTCAGCATGGCGTCTTACAATGCTCTCTCCAACGTCCACGGTATACATTAGAGGTCCTTGCCGTGTACAGATCGTTCCTGGCTGCCATTTCTCTGTGCGGTAGTCCGGGGCCAAAACTGGTTGACCTATCTTAAAACTCCTGGTCGGCCTTTCATTCATATTCTGAAACTGCCTGTTCTCCACATCTCTTCGGACGTTTGGCTTAACCAAATTCAAGCGGCATCGTAGTCTTCGATTGAAGAACATCATGGCTGGAGTTTGGTTGGTAACCGCATGTGTCGCATTCCGGTAGGCAAACAAGAGGTTATCCACCTTGTGTTGTAGGGGTATATCTTCATTACACATTGCCTTGATAGCCTTCTTGAATGTTTGAACAAACCTCTCGGCCAATCCATTAGTGGCTGGATAATATGGGGCGGATGTGTAATGCTTAACACCATTGTTCTTTAAGAACCTCCGGAATTCTTCAGACACAAACTGTGGTCCATTGTCAGAGCAAATCTGTTCAGGCAGCCCATTTCTGGCGAATATGGTTCGTAAGACTGTGATAGTTTTTTCTGTGGTGGTTGAGGACATTTTTATTACCTCTGGCCACTTTGAATGTGCATCCACCGCAATTAAAAACATCGAGTCCATAAAGGGACCAGCAAAATCAATGTGCACCCTTTGCCATGGAGATGAGGGCCACTCCCATGGATGTAGAGGAGTTTGTGGTGGGGCGTTTTGGACCTTCTGGCATCCTGTACAGCTCTTGGTCATCTCTTCGATTTCTCTATCGATTCCCGGCCACCATACAAACGTTCTGGCTAAGTTCTTCATTTTTACCCCACCCAGATGACCCTCATGAAGCTCATTGAGCACTCTATCCGTCAATTTGGGTGGAATTACTACTCTGGATCCACACAGCAAGGTCCCTCTGCACACTGACAGCTGTTCTCTTCTCGGCGAGAATGCTGGCAGCAGAGGTTCGCCATGTGCTGGCCATCCCTTCACCGTTAAATCATAGACCCAGGAGAGTGTCGGGTCATTTCGTGTTTCCTTTTCTATGTTTGCATTCGTCACAGGGAGACATTCGACTATAGTCGAGTGGAATAACTCCACTGGATCCACTGCCAGTTCTTCTTCCACCATCGGTAACGGTAGACGTGACAATCCATCAGCATTCCCATGCTGTTTAGTTCCCTTGTACTCGATGTCATATTGGTGTGCCCCTAGGAAAAGGGACCACCTCTGCAGCCGTTGTGCCGTCATTATCGGTACGCCCTTCTGAAGGTTGAAAATGGAGACGAGAGGTTGATGATCCGTTAGTAGAGTAAATTTCTGACCGTGCAGGTAGTGATTGAACTTCTTCACCCCCCACACCAGGCTGAGGGCCTCTCTGTCAATCTGAGCGTAGTTACGCTGGGCTGAAGTTAACGAGCATGACGCAAAAGCTATCGGCCTCTCTGAACCATCAAGGAATTTATGTGACAGTACCGCCCCAATGCCGTAGGGAGACGCATCACACGCCAGTCTTATCGGTAGTGATGGGTTGTAGTGAGCCAATACTTCTCTTGAAGTGATTAGGTCCTTACTCTTCTGAAAAGCCCGCTTACATTCATCGCTCCATTTCCATGCTACTCCCGTTCGTAGTAGGGCGTTCAGTGGATGCAGAATTGTGGACAAATTCGGCAAAAACTTACGGTAGTAATTCACCAATCCGAGGAATGACCTCAGTTGCGACACATTTTCAGGCGCCGGAGCCATAACTACCGCTTCAATTTTGTCAGGGGACTTATGCAACCCCTCTTCATCAATCACGTGGCCACAATACGATATCAGTTTCTTAAAAAACTCGCACTTGGGGCGATTGGCTCATAGCCCATGTTCACGTAGTCTAGTGAGCACCTGCTCTAGGTTGGCAAGGTGTTCACTGTCATCTTCACCTGTCACTAGGATGTCGTCTAAGTAACACTGAGTCCCCGGAATCCCTTGCAGGACTTGTTCCATCGCTCTTTGCCATATCGCCGGAGCTGATGCTACTCCGAATACCAGTCGATTATACTGGTAAAGACCTTTGTGAGTGTTTATCGTGAGATACTTCCTAGAGGATTCTTCAACCTCCATCTGCAAATATGCTTGTGCTAGGTCAATTTTTGTAGAACGCTTCCCTCCAGATAGTGAGGCGAAAATATCTTCTATCCTCGGGAGAGGATATTGTACTGTGTGAAGGACTGGGTTCACCGTCACCGTGAAGTCCCCACAGATGCGAACCTTCCTTGGCTCCTCAGACTTATTGTTTAACGTTTTCTTCATGACAGGAATGATGGGTGTCGCCCACGCGCTCCAGTCTACCTTAGATAACACGCCTGCATTCTCCAGATTCTCCAGCTCTGCCTCGACGGCTGGGCGAATTGCATATGGTACCGGTCTTGCTTTGAAAAACTTGGGAATTGCATTCTCCTCTATTTTTATCGAGGCGGTTACGCCTTTAAGAGTGCCCAGTTCTTGTTGAAATACCTCTTTGGCGTCAGCTAAGATTGTTGACAATCGGCCAGGAGTGACATCGTCATCCTTTTTACCAGCCACCGTCAGTGCCTGAATGGAGTGCCAGTCTAAACTTATCTTTCTGATCCATTCACGTCCCAATAACGGTGGTCCACCATCTTGCAGAATGTAGAGATACAATTTACATATTTTCTTGCCGTTGTATTCGACAGGCACCCTTATTTTTCCTCTGGGGTATACTTTTTGCCCCGTATACGTCCTCAAGACAATGGATGTCTCTCTCAAGGGTATGTGTGAGAATAGCCGCTCGTAGTGTCGTCGATTCATGACGGTTAGAGCTGATCCTGTATCCAATTCCATTTTGACTTGGGACCCTGCTATCGTGAGGGTGACCCAAATGGTTCGGTGATCCTCTTTTGCGATTACGTTGTGAAGTTTGAGACAGCTTAGTCTCTTGTTCCCGGATTCACTGTCGCTCATCTGGTCTTCGGAACTACTGTCCGTCATCTTTTGTACTTTCCTGTACGGTTCCTTAGTAGCCTTTTTGTTGTCGTTGGTCTTCTTCCCAGACCTGCAAACTCGTGCAATGTGTCCCATCTTTCCGCATTGCCTGCATATTTTGTCCTTGGACCAGCAGTCCTTCTGGTCATGGTTTGTTCTGCCGCAGCGATAACATTTTGCAAATCCCCGTGTCATTTCGTGGGTGCCGTATTCCTGTGGCTTTTGTTGTATTTCTGCAGCTCCCCTGGCTGCTGCTTCGTACGATACTGCCACGCTGAAAGCCTTATCTAGCGTCAGCTCTTTCTCTGAGAGTAACTTCTTCTGGGTTCCTTCACTCAGGAGTCCACAGACAAATTTGTCCCGTAGGGTATCTGCCAGTCCTGCTCCAAACTGGCAGTGCTTTGATAGCTTGCGTAGTTCCGTAAGGTACTCAGCATTGCTCTCATCTTTATGCTGAGTTCTCCTGTGGAATTTAAATCTTTCTGCTATCAGCAGCGGTGCAGGGTTTAGCTGTTCCTGTAGGGTAGCAACAATTTCGTTAAAACTCTTCGCCTTCGGTTTGGCTGGAGTAATCAGGTCCCGCAATAGGCCGTACGTTCTTGCACCCATTAGGTTTAGCAGTACCGATGCCTTTTTCTCATCGGCTATTTTGTTTGCCTCGCCTCTTTCCACATGCGTGGTCCAGTCTTCTATTGCATTATCAAAGGCAGTGATATAGCCAGTCTTCGGCATCTTGGAAATCTAAAATGGCGCCTCCCGCGCTTTGCCTTCTTCCCCGATTTAACAAAATGGCGCCTCCCGCGCTTTGCCTTCTTCCCCGCTGGATTAAGATGGTGCCTCCCGCGCTTTGCCTTCTTCCCTGCTGTTGCTAGCGCTGCTTTCCACGGTTTCCGTGGCAACCTGCAGCTCCTCGCGGCTTTCTGCGCGTTTAATATTTTTTAATTTTTTTTATTTTATTATTTTCCCGTCGTGGAACAACCCTGTGGGACTCTTGCCTCCCTCTTCTCGGGTCTGTACGCTGCCCGGCTTCGTACCGTGTGCTCCACCCTCTCTCTCTCCTCTTCCTGACAACGCTGCTCGGCCCCGTTGTAAGCCACCCGCTCGAGTGCTAGACCGCCGCAGCCCAGGAAGGATCAGTGTACTACCTGCCACCAGCCCGATTAGCTGAAGCACCGTCGACAGGAACCAAGCCCCGCTCTCGACAGCCTCTCCTGCAAATCTTCAACTCCGCTGACTCAGGGGCGGATGCCCACGGTCGACGCCCGTTTCTACTGCTTCTTTCTTCCTTCTGGCCTCGACCTCTGCTCACTTCGCTTCAGGAATGGATCCCCATGAGGTGGTGCAGATTGTAGGTAAGTTCTTATCTGCTCGTCGCCAATATTATGTCCGTGTATAATTGAGACACGGACAGCAGGAGTTGATTATAACAAGTCTTGACTGAATGGAGACAATCGGGTACTGAAACTACAGAAGGCTGCTAGCGCCTTTTATACAGGGGTGGTCACTGCCGGTACTGCAGTCTGAGACCAGTTATTCCCTTAAAGGTACATACACAACAGATGGTGTCGAGCTTCTGAAGTGTTGTTGGAGCTGCACTCATCAAGACAAGTGGAGAGTATTCCATCACACTCCTGACTTGTACCTTGTAGATGATGGAAAGGCTTTGGGGAGTCAGGAGGTGAGACACTCGCCACAGAATACCCAGCCTCTGACCTGCTCTTGTTGCCACAGTATTTATGTGGCTGGTCCAGTAAAGTTTCTGGTCAATGTAACCTCCAGGATGTTGATGGTGGGGGATTCAGCGATGGTAATGCCGTTGAATGTCAAGGGGCGGTGGTTAGACGCTTGCTTGTTGGAGACAGTCATTGCCTGGCACTTGTGTGGCGTGAATGTTAGCTGCCCTTATCAGCCCAAGCCTGAATGTCGTCTTGGTCTTGCTGCATGCGGGCATGGACTGCTTTATTATCTGGGGATTTGCGAATGGCGCTGAACACTGTGCAGTCATCAGCGAACATCCCCACTTCTGGCCTTATGTTGGAGGGAAGGTCGTTGGTGAAGCAGCTGAAGATGGTTGGGCCTAGGACACTACCCTGAGGAACTCCTGCAGCGATGTCCTGGGCTGTGATGATTGACCTTCAATCACCACAACCATCTTCATTTGTGCTAGGTATGACTCCAGCCAGTGGAGAGTTTTCCCCCCGATTCCCATTGACTTCAGTTTTACTAGGGCTCCTTCATGCCCCACTCAATCAAATGCTGCCTTGATGTCAAGGGCAGTCACTCTCACCTCACCTCTGGAATTCAGCTCCTGTCACAGGCCCAGACTGGCAGTTATGTCCGTCAGGACTTGGCCAACTCGGTCAGTAGTGGTGCTACTGAGTCACTCTTGGTGATGGACATTGAAGTCCCCCACCCAGAGTACATTCTGTGCCCTTGCTACTCTCAGTGCTTCTTCCAAGTGGTGTTCAACATGGAGGAGTACTGATTCATCAGCTAAGGGAGGGCAGTAGGTGGTAATCAGAAGGAGGTTTCCTTGCCCATGCTTGACCTGAAGCCATGAGGCTTCATGGGGTCCGGAGTCAATGTTGAGGACTCCCAGGGCCACTCCTTCCCGACTGTATACCACTGTGCCGCCACCTCTGGGATGGTGATGGAGGAGTTTGGGACATTGGCTGAAAGGTATGATTCTGTGAGTATGACTATGTCAGGCTGTTGCTTGACTAGTCTGTGGGACAGCTCTCCCAATTTTGGTACAAGTCCCCAGATGTTGGTGATGAATACTTTGCAGGGTTGACTGGGCTGGGTGTGCCATAGCTGTGTCCATAGCCAGTGCCGAGGTCGATGCCGGTTGGTCCCTCCGGTTTCTTACTTATTATTTTGTTTCGTAGCGGTTTGTTACAACTGAGTGGCTTGCTGAGCCATTTCAGAGGGCAGTTAAGAGTCACATATAGGCCAGACCAGGTAAGGACGGCAGATTTCCTTTCCTTAAATGACATTGGTGAATCAGATGGGTTTTTACAACAATACGATAGTTTCATGGTTACCATTACTGATACTAGCTTTTTTATTCCCGATTTATTTAATTAACTGAATTTAAATTCTTCAGCTGCCGTGGTGGGATTTGAATTCATGTCCCTGGATCATTAGTCCAGGCCTCTGGATTACGAGCCCAGTGATATTACCACTATACTACCATTCCTGGGTAGAGATGAGAGGTGAAGAATAAGCGGCCAAAAATAGAAAAATTAAATGTAAGAGATTTTGATCTGAGAACAGGAGAAAATTCTTCACACAGAGTTGTGAGGATGCCGAATTCACTTCAAGGGTTAGTGGTTGAGGCAGAAACTATGTCAATATTCAAGATTGGAGCGGATAGGTGGATGAAGGAAAAGGGATTGAAGGGATATGGGAACATGGTGGGTAAAAGTGATTGGAACTATTTGCTCACATGGAGGATCAACGCCAACTGGTTGTGCAGAATGGCCTGTTGCCATGTTGTAACTTCTATGTATTCCTATATATTTAGAAGGTGAAACACATGCAAGAGAGAATGTGTGGAACAGAACTTATGCTGGGAGGAAGGGGAAAGAAGGAGGTGGGAGTTTGTAGGGGGAGTAGGTTTGGGTGTTGGGCTGGAAGTACTTATGGATGATGGGGGCTTGGAGACTTGGGATCTGAGACTTGAGAGCACTTAGTGATGGTTGGCTGCATTGGGTGGATAGTGGCATCTGGGATCATGCAGGTGGAGGAGGATGGAGTGAAGGCATGTCTGTACCCCATGAGGAAGGGTCTGGGAAGTGCTGAAGATTACGATTCTATACACTGCACGCATTCAGACTGTGGCATCCAGAGAATTGCAGGCGGAGGTGCAGTTACTTCTCTTCAGCTGATAGTGTTCAATCTAGAAAGAACATCAACTCAAATCCTAGGCTTTTCAGAGATACTAAGATGACCGTTAATGATGGTACTCAAAAATTCATGAGAACTTTTTGTAGGTAATTTTAATCATGTTATTGTGAAATACGGATTTTGTTTTTGTCTTTATTATGTTACAATCCTTATTTTCAACATTGATTTCCCTGTGAAGAAAAAAAAAAGGCATCCAGAAAATATTTTAAATGTGTCAGGGCGAGGCTGCTTCTGGACCCAAGTGCAGGCAGACGAGGTGAGAAGCAGGTATGCAGTCTTAAATAAAAGTACTTTACTAGAATCCCACAGGTAAACAGTTACAAACATAGGAGCTCAAGACAAGCTACCACTAGGCAAACGGCTTGTCAAGACTGAGCACAGAGGGAAGAAACCACAGAACTTAAATACAAGCAAAAACAGGTGAAACCAATAAACCAGATGAAAGGCAGTTAAGTAATAAACACAGGAGAAACTAGTAACAATTAGCAAAGGGAAAAAAACAAGTGAAGGTGCCATCTAGGGGTTACTGAGGGAACTAACCGGCACCCTCGCAAAATGGGGTACAATTGGTTGAGTTTCTGCATTTTTTTACTGGTAGATTTTCCTCAGAGTTACAGAATTCTGATTTGTTGCCTGTTTAGAGATAAGAAAGTTGAGCCAATCGAAAAAGGTGGCACTGATGCGTGACATGACACACAGGAAACGTGTGCTTTTATACCATATTTAATTTAGTCGCATTGGATCTTCCATGCCTTTCTCACGGATATACTAGTGGAAAAAATTTGTTTGTGCCCAAAAGTGGGCGCGCGAGGGGTGCAGAGAACAATCCCTGCGCCTGATTGAATAGGTCCAAGGTGTACCTGATATTGGGCTCTGGGCCCCATTATCAGCATCTAATGAGCGTCCCAAGGCAGCTCGTTGGAGAAGAAGCCTCAAATATCAAGCCGCTAAGCCGCCGACAGTGTTCCTCAGGCAGGTTCTAAAAGTAGACCACAGGAAGGGGGTGATCAGAAGAGGGGGGCGACCAGGAGGGAATCGATAGGAAGTGAGGGTAGCAGTGGCCGAGATTGGGGAGGATAAGAACATAAGAATTAGGAGTAGGAGATGGCCACACGGCCCCTGGGGCCTGCTCCGCCATTCAATGAGATCATGGCTGATCATCAACCTCAACTCCATTTTCCCACCCAATCTTCATATCCCTTGATTCCACTAGAGTCCAAAAATCGATCTATCTCAGTCTTGAATATACTCAATGATTCAGCATCCACAGCCCTCTGGGACAGCGAATTCCAAAGATTCACAACCCTCTGAGTGAAAAAATTCCTCCTCATCTCGGTCTTAAATGGCCTACCCATTATCCTGAGACTGTTGGCTGGATTTTCCAAGCCCCGAGGAGGCGGTCACGGAGGCCGGACAGCCAGTAAATTTGGAGAAAGTGGGGGCGGATGGCAAACCTGCCCCCATCCCGCCTCCGTGCCCCTTTGCCAGGAGGCAGGAAGATGTGCTGCTTCGGGTCCCATCTCCTGGAGGCGGGAAAGTCATTTAATCCTTTTAACTGCCTGTTAACAGGTAGTTAACAGGCAGAAAAAAGGATTAGTACCATTTTACCTTCACAGGTGAAGGCTTCCCGACCTTGGAGAACCCCGCTGGGCTGGAGGAGGTCTGCAGCAGTTGGAGGCACCTGGAAGTAAGATGTAGAGGTAAGTGATGGGTGCAAGTGTGGAGTGGTAAGTATACAAGGTGAGTGATAAGTTTTAAAAAGTGTTCACTTACCTTGTTTTCTTCCTACAGCCTTCAGCCACGGTGGATCGGGAAAGCCGACATCCTCCTTGTCAATTTCACAGACTGGCTGTTGGTACCTCCGTTCCAATAGCCAGTTGAAATTTACAAATTTGAAAGGTTTGATGAGTCCTCAACACAAGGACTCATCAAACTAGAGAATGTCAGTGTTTGACAGCTTCACAGAGCTGTCAAACGCAGACATTTCTTTTTTCAAGAAGTCTCGACAGATGGCACATCTGATGTTGACGTGATCTGTCGGTGACTTCCTCCTTAATTGGCATGCTGAGCCCGCAGGGCGGGCTTAACAAGTTCAATCAGGGGGAAATCCCTCTGGTTGGTCAGGCAAGGATGGAGGCGGGACATTGACACGACAAGCAGCTGTCCTGCCTCCAACTTGCCTCCATTCACAAAATCCAGCCCATTGCCCCCTAGTTCTAGACACTCCAGCCAGGGGAAACCACCTCTCAGTATCTACCCTGTCAATCCCCATCAGAATCTTGTATGTTTCAATGAGATCACCTCTCATTCTTCTAAACTCCAGAGGGTATAGGCCCATCCTACACAATCTCTCATCATAGGACAGCCCGCTCATCCCAGGACTCAATCTAGTGAACCTTTGTTGCACCGACTCCAAGGCAAGTGTATCCTTCCTTAGGTAAGGAGACCAAAACGGTGCACAGTACTCTAGGTGTGATCTCACCAAGGCCCTGTACAATTGTAGTCAGGCTTCCTTACTCTTATACTCCAACTCCCTTGTAATAAAGGCCAACATGCCATTTGCCTTCCTTATTGCTTGCTGTGCCTGCATGCTAGCTTTCTGTGTTTCTTGCACGAGGACACTCAAATCTCTCTGAACACCAACATTTAAAAGTTTCTTATCATTTAAAAAATATTCAGTTTTTCTATTCTTCTTACCAATGTGAATAACCTCACATTTCCCTACATTATACTCCATCTGCCACCTTACTGCCCGCTCACTTAGTCTATCTAGTTACAGCCTGCCAACCTGAAAAAGATCCGTTTATCCCTACTCTCGGTTTTCTGTCCGTTAACCAATCCTCTATCCATGCTACTATATTACCCCCAACCCCATGAGCCCTTATCTTGTGTAATAACCTTTTATGTGGCACCTTATCGAATGCCTTTTAGAAAACCAAATACACTACATCCACTGGTTCCCCTTTATCTACCCTGCTAGTTACATCCTCAAAAAACTCTAATAAATTTGCCAAACACAATTTCGCTTTCATAAAACCATGTTGACTCTGCCTAATCATGTTATGATTTTCTAAGTGCCCTGATACCACTTCCTTAACAATTTCCCGACAACTGATGTCAGGCTAACTCTCTCCCTCCTTTCTTGAATAGCGGTGTTACATTTGCTACCTTCTAATCCACTGGGACCATTCTAGAATCTAGGGAATTTTGGAAGATCAAAACCAATGCATTCACTATCTCTGCAGCCATCTCTTTTAGAACCCGAGGATGTAGGCTGTCAGGTCCAGGGGATTTGTCGGCTTTTAGTCCCATTAGTTTCACTAGTACTTTTTATCTACCTATATTAATTACGTTAAGTTCCTCACCCTTGCTTCAGTTGTACAAGGTATTGGTGAGACCGCACCTGGAATACTGCGTACAGTTTTAGTGTCCATACTTAAGAAAGGACATACTTGCTCTCGAGTCAGTACAAAGAAGGTTCACTCGGTTAATCCCGGGGATGAGGGAATGGACATATGAGGAGAGGTTGAGTAGATTGGGACTCTACTCATTGGAGTTCAGAAGAATGAGAGGCGATCTTATTGAAACATATAAGATTGTGAAGGGGTTGGATCGGGTGGATGCGGGGAGGATGTTCCCGATGATGGGTGAAACTAGAACTAGGGGGCATAGTCTTAGAATAAGGGGCTGCTCTTTCAAAACTGAGATGAGGAGGAACTACTTCACTCAGAGGGTGGTAGGTACATGGAATATGCTGCCCCAAAAAGCTGTAGAAGCTACATCATTATATAAATTTAAAACAGAAATAGACAGTTTCCTAGAAGTAAAGGGAATTAAGGGTTACGGGGAGCGGGCAGGAATTTGGACATGAGTCTAGATTCGGATCGGTCATGGCCCTGTGGGTAGCGGAGCGGGCGCAGGGGCCGTGTAGCCTGATCCTGCTCCTATTTCGTGTGTCTAATTCTGTTAGATTCAGGAGATGGTTCTGTGATAGTAGATTGGCGGTTAGGATCAGATCAGCCATGATCTTATTGAATGGCGGAGCAGGCTTGAGGGGCCGATTGGCCTACTCCTGCTCCTATTTCTTATGTTCTTATGTTCTCATTAGACCCTTGGTTCCCCACCATTTTTGATATGCTTTTTGTGTCTTCTACTGTGAAGACAGATACAAAATATTTGTTTAACGTTTCTGCCATTTCCTTATTCCCCATAATAATTTTTCCTGTCTCAGCCTCTAAGGGACCAACGTTTACTTTTGCTACTCTCTTCCTTTTTACATACTTGTAGAAGCTCTTACAAGCTGTTTTTATATTTTTTGCTAGTTTTCTCTCATTCAATTTTTTCCCTTTTTATCAATGTTTTGGTCATCCTTTGCTGGTTTCTGAAACTCTCCCAATCCTCAGGCTTATTACTACTCTTCGTAACATTATAAGCTTCTTCTTTCAATCTAATGCTATCCTTAACTTCTTTAGTTAGCCATGGATGGATCACTTTTCTCGTGGAGGTTTTGTTTCTCAATGGAATGTATTTTTGTTAAGAATTATGAAATATTTCTTTAAATGCTAGCCACTGCTTATCTACCTCCTTACCTTTTAATCTATTTTTTCCAAACTACCTTAGCCAACTCACCCCTAATACCTTTGTAATTGGCTTTATTTAAATTTAAGGCTCTAGTTTCAGACTTAGGCAAGTCACTCTCAAACTTAATGTGAAATTCTATCATATTATGATCACTCTGCCCCAGAGGATCCTTTACTATGAGACTGCTATTTAACCCTGTCTCATTACACAATACAAGATCTAAAATTGCCTGTTCCCCGTTTGGTTCCATGATGTATTGTTATAGGAAACTGTCCCAAATGCATTCCATGAACTTGTCCTCCAGACTACCTTTGCCAATTTGATTTGTCCAGTCTAAATGAAGATTAAAGTCCCCCAAGATTATTGCATTACCTTTGTTACAAGCTCCTACTATTTCTTGATTAATATTCTGTCCAATGGTGTAGCCAATGTTGGTGGGCCTATATACTACTATCCCATCAGTGTTTTCTGCCTCTTCTTCCTTAGAACGCATTGAGCGTAAGCAGAGTTTGGTAATTGGGAGAAAAAGTCATTTAAGTGTATTTACTGAATTTTAGTGAGTGAAAAAGTTAATTATTTGAAGTAAGTTAAATTTTTTAGAGTAAATTAAGCTGTTGGGGAGTTTAAACCGGAAGTAGAATCCGGGTATAAAAAGGGGCAGGCTTAGTGCGGCAGCGCTGAGTGCGGTCGCATTGAGTGTAAGCAGAGTTTGGTAAGTGGGAGAAAAAGTCATTTAAGTGTATTTACTGAATTATAGTGAGTGAAAAAGTTAATTATTTGAAGTAAGTTTAATTTTTTAGAGTAAATTAAGCTGTTGGGGAGTTTAAACAGGAAGTAGAATCCGGGCATAAAAAGGGGCGGGCTTAGTGCAGCAGCACTGAGTGCGGTCGCATTGAGTGTAAGCAGAGTTTGGTAAGTGGGAGAATTCGGGCAAGTGGGAGGTGAGGGGGTGTTTTTGCTCTGTTTTGCTTCCCACTCTCAGGCTAATCCAGCACTGCGGAAGTGGAGCAGCGAGACAATTCAACCGGACAGGCCCCACAGACAGCATTCAAAAGGGAGGTTGGTGATCAGCTGGTTGGTAGGTCCTTTTCCTTCTCTTCTATACCTTTAAGTTGGTAAGTCCTATTAAATAGTGGTGTAATATTATCATCTATATCGGGGCAGAGGGTCTTCATAACTAATAATAAGAAATTTAATTAATTACATAGATATGGGTGAACAGGTGATCTGTTACTGTTGCGAAATGTGGGAGCTGGTGGACCCCATTGAGGCTCACGGTGATTACATTTGTGATAAGTGTTTGCTGCTAGAGGAACTCAGGCTCCGTGTTAAAGAGCTTGAGACTGAGCTTAAGACACTGCGACACATCAGGGAGGGGGAGAAGTTCCTGGACTCTATGTTTCAGGAGGTAGTCACACCTATGAAATTAATTAATGCAGTTGTAGTCCGTGGTCAGGGACAGGACAGTGTGACTACGAGTGAGGCAGGTACAGGGATCCAGGAGGTAGTGTTGAAGGAGCTGCAGCCCTTGCTCTTGTCAAGCAGGTTTGAGGTTCTTACTCCCTGTGAGGGCGGGAGCGGGGACTGCAGGGAGGATAAGCAACCTGGTCACAGCACCGTGGAACAGGGGGCCATTCAAGTAGGAGGAGTAAAAAGAAATGTTGTAGTGGTAGGGGATAGTATCATTAGGGGGATAGATAGGGTTCTCTGCAGTCAAGAGCAGGAGTCCTGAAGGCTGTGTTGCCTGCCCAGTGCCAGGGTTAAGGACATCTCTTCTGGGCTGGAAAGAGTGGGAGGGGGAGGATCCAGTTGTCGTGGTCCATGTTGGTACAAACGACGTAGATAGGACAAGGAAGAAGGTTCTGTTAAAAGGAGTATGAGCAGCCAGGGGTCAAATTAAAAAACAGAACCTCAAGGGTAATAATCTCTGGATTACTACCTGAGCCACGAGCGAATTTGGCTAGGATAAATAAAATTAAAGAGTTAAATGCGTGGCTCAAAGACTGGTGTGGGAAAAATGGGTTTTGCTTCTTGGGACACTGGCACCAGTACTGGGACAGGAGGGAGCTGTTCCGTTGGGACGGACTTCACTTGGCCAGTGCTGGGACTAGAGTCCTGGTGAATCATATAACTAGGGCTGTAGAGAGAGCTTTAAACTAATTAGTGGGGGGGGAGGTTTCTAGAGGGCAAATAATAAAAATGACAATGGAGAAGGTCATAGACTTAGGTAGCAGTGGGGGAATTAAAAAACAGAACGTGTCAGGAAGGGACAGAAGGTATGGAGTAAAAGGTAAAGTAGTAAGAGGGGAAAAAACAGGAACTAAGTGTCACAAAATATATTTGAAACTTCTTTATCTGAATGCACGTAGCATTCGTAACAAAATGGATGAGTTAACGGCACAAATAACTACATATGGGTATGATCTTGTGGCCATTACAGAAACATGGCTGCAGGGTGACCATGACTGGGAATTAAACATACCAGGTTATTTAACAATCAGGAAGGACAGGCAGGAAGGAAGGGGAGGTGGGGTGGCTATGTTAATAAAGGAAAGAATCACTAATACAGAGAAATGATATTGGGTCAAAGGAGCAGGATAGTGAAACAGTTTGGGTGGAGATAAGGAATAATAAGGGGAAAAAAACACTAGTGGGCGTAGTCTGATAGGCCTCCGAACAGTTGCAACTCTGTTGGATGGAGTATTAATCAGGAAATAGTTGAGGCTTGTAATAAGGGAACAGCTATAATTATGGGGGATTTTAACTATCATATTAACTGGACAAATCAAATTGGGCAGGGCAGCCTTGAGGATGAGTTCATTGAGTGTATTAGGGATGGGTTTCTTGAGCAGTATGTAACTAAACCAACCAGGGGGCAAGCAACCTTAGATTTGGTCCTGTGTAATGAGACAGGATTAATTAAAAATGTCCTAGTAAAGGATCCCCTTTGAATGAGTGGCCATAACATGGTTGAATTCCATATTCAATTAGAGGGTGAGAAGATTGGATCACAAACAAGCGTGCTGAGCTTGAATAAAGGAGACTATGAAGGTATGAGAGTGGAATTGATTAGAGTGGACTGGGAAAATAGATTAAAGGGTAAGACGGTACATGATCAGTGGTGTATGATGTAAGCAAAAGGAGTCTCACACATTAAGTAACTTTAAAGTAAGCTTTAAACAACTTATAATCACACTATATACAGGAGAGGTCTTCACCATGCCTCTGGTAGAAGCCCCTTACAATACTGAGTAGTTCAGTATTTATACCAGTCCAACAGGAAGTGATGTATGACAGGAAGTGATGTATGTACAAAGTTCACAGTTCATAGTTTCACAGTTCACAGTTCACAGGAAGTGACACATAACTTCCCGGAAGTTATCATTATTATCACATTCTTCCCTCCTGCAGGATTAGAAGGCTGTGGTCTTCCTTTTGTTCCGCAGCCGCCGAACGAGGAAGAGTCGCACCTGTTTGGGTTCCCATCGTAGAGGGTCGCTGGTCCGCTTACATGCGGTTGGCCATTGGTCAGAGTCTGTGTGGCCTGGATTACCCTGTGAAGGGTCGGGGAGGTCATGGCTTCGCGTACGAGCCCCAATAGGTTCAAAGTCGGTTTGCCTCTGTTCAGAGGGAGGTGCAGAGCTGGTCTGTGGCGGATCAGTACTTTCGTGCGCGGTACTGGGAGGATCACAACTTTGAGTACGCGGTTCTACCGGCACCAAGCTAGTTGGTGTCCAATCAGGATCCTGGAGAGGGGTACCCGATAGGTTCCAAGAGTTTCCTGGTGAAATACCATCACCCGATGTCCCACTAGGTTCTGGTGGGCAGGGAGCCAGATCCCGTAATGATACGGTAGATTCTCGGCCGTCGGGATATCGTATGTTTGCATAGGTAGGGTTGGCATCAGTTAGTTCGACCTCGTCTACGAGAGGGTCATTTTTAGACGTCCGAACGTATCTTCGGAGTAGAACAGGTCCAGGAGTAGTTAGCCATGACGGGAGTGATGTCCCATGAGATGAGCGACACTGGAATCCAAAGAACCGCTCATGAGGTGTAGTATTTGTGGCTGTAGAAAGGAGGGACCGTATAGAGTGCAATGCATCCGGAAGCACTGCTTCCCATTGCTGGTCTGGTAGGCCCCGAGATCTTAAAGCAAGACGTACGGAATTCCAGATGATACCGTTATACCTCTCTACCTGCCCATTTCCGATGGGATGGTATGGTGTTGTTTTGCTTGTAGCAACTCCCCGTTCTGAGAGGTAGTCCTTGAGTTCCTTTGACATAAAGGATGGACCCCGATCTGAGTGAATATAAGCCGGCATGCCACAGAGAGAAAATACCTGCTCAAGGCAGCAGATTACTGTGGATGCCAGCATATTGGAGCAGGGGAAGGCAAACGGAAAACGTGAATATTCATCAATCATGGTGAGCAAATATGTGTTCCGAGTGGAAGAGGGCACTGGGCCCTTAAAATCGATGCTAAGTCGTTGCATCGGTTGGGTTGCGTGTATGAGCATACCATCTGAGGGGCGGAAGAACTGAGGTTTTAATTCCGCACAAAGCCGGCATTCTGAGCATATTTTCTTTACATCTCCAGTAGAAAAAGGGAGATTCCGTGATCGTACGAAATGTAGCATGCGCGTAACGCCAGGATGACACAATCCATTATGGACATCTATGAGAGTAGAGGACGACATAGCGGAGCAGAATGCCCGTGTGAGGGTGTCCGGGGCCACATTCTCCTTGCCAGGTCGATAGTGAATGGTATAACCAAAAGAGGCCAGTTCCATCCTCCAAAGTTGTATTTTATTATTCTTAATTTTGGTTCGTTTTCGATTATCGAGCATGAAGGCGACTGATCGCTGGTCCGTGATTAATGTAAAGTGCTGGCGAGCTAGAAAATGGTTCCACTTCCGTACTGCCTCTATGATGGCTGTGGCTTCCTTCTCAACCGGAGGATAATGTAGCTCGGCACCTTGTAAGGTCCTGGACATAAATGCTACAGGACGACCTTCCTGATTTAGAGTAGCCGAGATCGCCACCTCCGAGGCATCACATTCAACTATGAAAGGGAGATTCTCATCGATGGAGTGAAGAGCCGCTTTCTCCAACTGTTGTTTGAGAAGGTTAAAGGCTGCAACAGCCGCTGTTCCCAATGGAAATGATCTAGCATGCAGCAAGGGTTGGATTTTGTCCGAAAAATGAGGAATCCATTTAGCGTAGTATGCAAACAGACCGAGAGCCCGACGTAAAGAAGCCGGATTCTTAGGTGATGGGAGTTCTTGGAGCGGGCGAAGTCTTTCTGGGTCTGGCTTAATGATACCATTGCCTACGCAGTAGCCGAGGATGTTGATGGTCGGTTGCGACTCAACAGATTTAGATTCATTCAGGGTTAAGTTACGGCGATGGAGGGCATCCCGAAATTTTTGGAGGTTGGCGTCGTGTTCCTGTTGATCGTGACCTGCAATAGTAATGTTATCAAAATAGGGAAAAGTGTCCCTTAGGTTTTCCTGTTTAACCAGGCCATCCATTGCCCGTTGGAAGACAGCCACTCCATTAGTAACCCCGAATGGGAGGCGACAAAATTGGTACAGCCGTCCATTAGCCTCAAAGGCCGTATACTGCTTATCTGAGACCTTCAAGGGTACTTGATGATAGGCACTTTTTAAATCGTAAGTTGAAAACACTTTGTATTCGGCCAGTTTATTAACCATATCATCAATGCGTGGCAATGGGTAGGCGTCCAAGTCGGTATATTGATTGATGGTTTGCGAATAATCAATGCATAGTCATTGTTTGTGAGGTTTTAGAGGGTTCTTGACAATGGCGACTTGAGCCCGCCAGGGCGACGAACATGGTTCAATGATATCCTCTGCTAGAAGTCGAGAGATTTCAGCCTCAATAAAAGATTGGTCTTCCTGATTAAAGCACCGCGATTTCGTTATTATTGGTTTGCATCGAGGTGGAATACTGGCAAATAATGAGGGTTCATCAAGTGAAGCTGCTGACAATGCACAAAACGGTAATTTAGACGGTATATTAGAAATAGTAAGTCCAGGATTGGATCCGCCGAACTCAATGGTGAGTTTCTTATGCTGTTTTTGGAAATCCAGCCCTAAGAGGAGATCACTACATAAGTCCTTGAGCACCGAAAGTCGGGTGGAGGGATACAGGCGACCATTAAGTGTCATATCAACAACACAAAAGCCGGAGGTTCTGGTATTAAGTGATGACTGAGCCATCGCAATTGCCTGGTCCGATGGGAAGACATGTAGTTTCAATTTCGCAACAATCTGTTCTTTAATGAAACTATCAGTACTTCCTGAGTCAATTAAGGCATCTAAGGTATGCCCATTAATTGAAACTTTTGTAGCTGCATGAAACAGGTTCTGTGGGCAAGCAGCTGTAATTGGTGTCATTGCACAGAGAGTGGCTGAAACTCTCGGTGTGCTTCTTCGGGAGAGAGCTCGAGGGGAAGCTTGATAGGTCCTAGCTGGAGCATCTCGATAGGCCCTAATTGGGGCAGTTCGGTAGGCCTTAGCTGGATAGGCCCTCGTAGAGGCTTTTGATTGGCAAACTTTAGCAAAGTGTCCTTTTTTTTTGCAATAACTGCAGATTGCATTGCGAGCAGGGCAGAATTCCCTAGGGTGAAAAGCATCTCCACAAAAGAAGCATTCCTTCCTAGATTGCCAAGAGGCTGCTAAAGTGGGGTCATCCTCCTCTTCATTATCAGAATTAGATTCCTCCATGATAGGGTTCACCTGAGACCACTTGAATTGTCTGGTTGCAGTTACAGCAGCAGATCGAGATCTGGGCAGCTGATAGAGGTCTGCATTTTTCTTTGCCAAATCCAGAGAACAAGCTAGGTCAAAAGCTTTTTGTAGCTCAAGTGTTTTGCTTTCTAGTAGACGCTGGCGTATAAATGGAGAGGCAATCCCGCAGATGAAAGCATCACGAATCATTTCTTCGCGGTACAGCTCAGCTGAGGCTGCCTGAAAGTTACAATCTATGCTGAGCCTGCGAAGTTCTTGAAGGAATTCGTTAATCGATTCCCCTGGCCCTTGTCGGGCTGTGGCCAGTAGATGTCTAGCATAGACCTCATTTGTTTCTTAAGTGCCCGAATCACCTCATCGTAATTATCCCATTCATCAACATATTCAAACACTGTTGGGGTCACATAGTTGATAAGCATCCTCAGTTTAGGAGGAGCAGTCGCTTTACATTCATCAAGGAAATTCTCAAAAGTACAGTACCAATGCTTCCATACCTTGCCAGCTGCTGGTGTGTTTGGGTCCAAGTCCAGACGAGTAGGTTTAAGGAGGTTTTCCATGATGGGTGGTTCCCTGGATCCTTAATTCCGAGTTTGTCCAAAGGTCTAGTATTTGTGAGTGTAAATACTAAGTTGTTTAAATTGATGTAAGAAAAAGGAGTCTCACACATTAAGTAACTTTAAAGTAAGCTTTAAACAACTTATAATCACACTATATACAGGAGAGGTCTTCACCATGCCTCTGGTAGAAGCCCCTTACAATACTGAGTAGTTCAGTATTTATACCAGTCCAACAGGAAGTGATGTATGACAGGAAGTGATGTATGTACAAAGTTCACAGTTCATAGTTTCACAGTTCACAGGAAGTGACACATAACTTCCCAGAAGTTATCATTATTATCACAGTGTACATTTAAGGAGTTATTTTACAATTTCCAAAAAATATATATTCCACTGAGGAAAAAAGGGTGTAAAAGAAAAGATAGCCATCCGTGGCTAAGTAAAGTAATTAAGGATAGTATCCGACTAAAAACAAGGGCATATAAGGTAGCCAAATCTAGTGGGAGGATAGAAGATTGGGAAGTCTTTAAAAGACAGCAAAAAATAACTGAAAGATTGATTAAGAAAGGGTAGATTATGAAAGTAAATTAGCAAGAAATATAAAAACAGATAGCAAAAGTTTCTATAGTTATATAAAAAGAAAAAGGGTGGCTAAAGTAAATGTTGGTCCCTTAGAGGATGAGACCGGGAAATTAATGGTGGGAAACATGGAGATGGCAAAAACGCTGAACAAATATTTTGTATCAGTCTTTACGGTAGAGGACACTAAGAATATCCCAACACTGGACAAACAGGGGGCTCTAGGGGGGGAGGAGCTAAATACGATTAAAATCACTAAGGAAGTGGTACTTGGTAAAATAATGCGACTCAAGGCGGATAAATCCCCTGGACCGGATGGCTTACATCCTAGGGTCTTGAGGGAAGTGGCGGTAGGGATTGTGGATGCATTGGTAATAATTTTCCAAAACTCCCTGGACTCAGCAAAGGTCCCGGCAGATTGGAAAACTGCTAATGTAACACCCTTATTTAAAAAGGGTAGTAGGCAGAAGGCTGGAAACTATAGACCTGTTAGCCTAACATCTGTGGTTGGTAAAATTTTAGAGTCCATTATTAAGGAGACAGTAACGGGACATTTGGATAAACATAATTTAATAGGACAAACTCAGCATGGTTTCACGAAGGCGAAGTCATGTTTGACAAATTTGCTTGAGTTCTTTGAGGAAGTAACATACAGGGTGAATAAAAGGGAACCAGTGGACGTAGTGTATTTAGACTTCCAAAAGGCATTTGACAAGGTGCCACACAAAAGATTATTGCTCAAGATAAAAAATCACGGGATTGGGGGTAATCTTCTGGCGTGGGTGGAGGATTGGCTCTCTAACAGAAAGCAGAGAGTTGGGATAAATGGTTCATTCTCAGACTGGCAATCAGTAACTACTGGTGTTCCGCAGGGGTCAGTGCTGGGTCCCCAACTCTTTACAATCTATATTAACGATTTGGAGGAGGGGACCGAGTGTAACATATCAAAGTTTGCAGATGATACAAAGATGGGAGGGAAAGTAGTGAGTGAGGAGGACATAAAAAACATGCAAAGGGACATCGACAGGCTAAGTAAGTGGGCAGAGATTTGGCAGATGGAATACAATCCTGGAAAGTGTGAGGTTATGCACTTTGGCAGGAAAAATCATAGAGCAAGTTATTATCTTAATGGCAAGAAACTGGAAAGTACTGTAGTACAAAGGGATCTGGGGGTCCTGGTGCACAAAACTCAAAAAGTTAGTATGCAGGTGCAGCAAGTGATCAAAAAGGCCAATGGAATGTTGGCTTTTATTGCTAGGGGGATAGAATATAAAACAGGGAGGTATTGCTGCAGTTGTACAAGGTATTGGTGAGACCGCACCTGGAATACTGCATACAGTTTTGTTGTCCATACTTAAGAAAAGACATACTTGCTCTCAAGTCAGTACAAAGAAGGTTCACTCGGTTAATTCCGGGGATGAGGGGGTGGACATATGATGAGAGGTTGAGTAGATTGGGACTCTACTCATTGGAGTTCAGAAGAATGAGAGGCGATCTTATTGAAACATATAAGATTGTGAAGGGGCTTGATCGGGTGGATGCAGTGAGGATGTTCCCAATGATGGGTGAAACTAGAACTAGGGGGCATAATCTTAGAATAAGGGGCTGTTCTTTCAAAACTGAGATGAGGAGAAACTTCTTCACTCAGAGGGTAGTAGGTCTGTGGAATTTGCTGCCCCAGAAAGCTGTGGAAGCTACATCATTAAATAAATTTAAAACAGAAATAGACAGTTTCCTAGAAGTAAAGGGAATTAAGGCTTATGGGGAGCGGGCAGGAAATTGGACATGAGTCTAGGTTCGGAATGGTCATGGCCCTGTGGGTAGTGGAGCGGGCCCAGGGGCCATGTAGCCTGGTTCTGCTCCTACTTCTTGTGTTCTAATTCTGTGTTAGATTTCAGGAGATGGTTTTATTCCTGTTCCTGGCTGGGGTGGAGATCGCCTTTACAGAAGGTAAGTACTGTAGAAAATATAGGGACAGAGTGATCTCCTGGACGAGTTTCGATCGCCTAGATGGGTCGAAGAGGAATTTCCCAGATTTTTTCTCCCAAATTGGCCATTGTTTTTTTTTACCTGGTTTTTCGCCTCTCCCGGGAGATAACATGGGTTCGGGTGGGATGGAGAGTGATAGTCGATTTGAGGTTAGGATCAGATCAGCCATGATCTTATTGAATGGTGGAGCAGGCTCGAGGGGCCAATTGGCCTACTCCTGCTCCTATTTCTTATGTTCTTATGTTCTTACCTCCAGCCAAACTGATTCTACTTCCTGATCTTCCAAGCCAAGATCCTTTCTCTCTACTGTCCTTATGCCATTCTGCCTGTTTTTTTGAAATGTCAAGTACCCTGAAACTTTTAGTTCCCAACCTTGGTCACCTTGCAACCATATCTGTGTAATGGCTATTAGATCAAACCCATTTATCTCTATTTTTGCCATTAGTTCATCCATCTTGTTACGAATGCTTCATGCTTTCAGATAAAGAGCCTTTAATTTAATTTTTTACCATTATTCCCTGCTTTGACCTTATTCTCTGCTGCACTGCTGCCGTTAAACTCTCTGTCCCTTCCTATCACACTCTGCTTATTTTTACTCAAATCGCTACACTGCTTTATTGCCTTGACCTTTCTCTATAGATTTCTAAATTTCCCCTCACCTGACCCCTCCCCCCATTTTTTAGTTTAAAGCCCAATCTACAGCCCTAGTTATTTGATTTGCCAGGACGCTGGTCCCAGCCCAGTTTAAGTGGAGCCCGTCCCGATGGAACAGCTCCCTCTTTCCCCAGTACTACTGCCAGTGCCCCATGAATTGAAACCCCTTCTTCCCACACCACTCTTTGAGCCACACATTTAACTCTCTGATCTGATTGACCCTATGCCAATTTGTGCGTGGCTCAGGTCATAATCCAGAGATTATTACTCTTGAGGTTCTGCTTATTAATTTAGACCCTAGCTCCTCAAACTCCCTCAGCAGAACTTCATTCTTAGTTCTACCTATGTCGTTGGTTCCTAAATGGACCATGACAACTGGATCCTCCCCCTCCCACTCCAAGTTCTTCTCCAGCCGCGAGGAGATATCCTTAACCCTGGCACCGGGCAGGCAACACAGCCTTCGGGACTCTCTTTCGTGGCTGCAGAGAACAGTATCTATCCCCCTGACTATACTGTCCCCTACTACTATCACATTCCTTCCTTCTCCCCCCACTTGGATGACCCCCTGTACTACGGTGCCGTGGTCAGTTTGCCCATCCTCCCTGCAGTTCTTTTCCTCATCCATACAGGTTGCAAGTACCTCGTACCTGTTGGACAAGGTCAAGGACTGAGGCTCTTCCATCACTACATCCTGGGTCCCCATATCTGCCTGACTCGCAGTCACACCCTCCTGTCCCTGACCATTGACAAACTCTAAAGTACTACTTAACCTAAAGGGTGTGACTGCTTCCTGGAACAAAGTGTCCAGGTAACTCTCCCTCTCCCTGATGCATCGCAATGTCTGCAGCTCGTACTCCAGCTCAACAATTCTGAGCCGAAGTTCCTCGAGTTGCAGATACTTACTGCAAATGTGGTTGCTCGGGATCGCGATGCTCTCCACAGGCTCCCACATGCTGCAGTTATGACACACCACCTGCCTGGCCATCTCTAACATTGTTTTATTTATTAATTAATTAGTTGAAGCTTTTATTCAATTGATATTTTAGTTTTATTGTTTGATTATTTTATCTAGTTTAAGTTATTAATTTAATAACTACGAGCAAGTTACAGTTTCTCAGCTCTTAATTTAACCCCCGGTGTCCTGGCCAATACTTATCCCTCAATCAACATAACAAAACCAAATTATCTGATCATTATCACATTGCTGTTTGTGGAACCTTGCTGAGTGCAAATTGGCTGCCGCGTTTCCCACATTACAACAGTGACTACACTTCAAAAGTGCTTTATTGGCTGTAAAGCGCTTGAGTTGTGAAAGGTGCTATATAAATGCAAGTCATTCTTTTTTTAAAGCGCAACAATTAAGGGGAGGTTGCATGATCTGCTCGAGCAATCCAGTAAAATGTAATGAAACTGGAAACAAATCATATAGGGTGAAAAGCCAAGTATATGCAGAATAAAAATAAAAATATATAAATGCAAATAATTTTGTGGTCATCGACCTGAAACGTTAACTCTGTTTCTCGTTCCACAGATGCTGCCTGACCTGCTGAGTATTTCCAGCATTTTCTGTTTTTATTTCAGATTTCCAGCATGCGCAGTATTTTGCTTTTAAATTCTTAGTTACTTACATATGAGCGATTGAGCGGAGGTCAGATACATGTAGCAGGCCCAATAAAAATTCATAAAATGGTAGAAAATCATTTTCAAGAATCAGGTGCAGGCCAGCGATCGGGGCTCAGAGTAAAAAATAAAAAGGCCCCTCTAATGAATTTTCAGCATCTGAAACCCATGTAATTTTGTTGGAAAACTTAAAATATACCAAGAAAGAAGAACCCATATGAAAAAAATGGTGACCCGCGCATTCACAGTTGAGGGGGCAATAAAAGGCATGCCAACCCAGGATATAGGTGCTAACAATGGCCCCCGGGGAGCGAGAACTCCGAAGAAAAATGTTAATGAAGAGATTTAGCGTTGGCTTTTCCTCCACCGCCCGCCTGAAATTAGGCACGATCGTGGTGGAGAATAAAGGAAAATGCAGGTGGTGAGGACGATCGCCTCACTGCTCGACCTGCATTTCCCTCCCCATTCCTCTGCCGGGATCACCGCCAGCCACTCCTTACCTGCCTGCAGGTAAGCACTGAAGGCCTCCGTCTCAGTCAAGGCCTTCAGTGGGACAGTTCTTCCAATCTTTGGCGCATTGCAGATGGTACACACTGCAGCCACGGTGCGCCGGTGGTGGAGGGAGTGAATGTTTATGGTGGTGGACGGGGTACCAATCAAGCAGGCCGCTTTGTCTTGATTGGTACCCTGTCCACCACCTTAAACATTCACTCCCTCCACCAACGGCGCACCGTGTCTGCAGTGTGTACCATCTACAAGATGCACTGCAGCAACTCACCAAGGCTTCTTCGGCAGCACCTCCCAAACCCGCGACCTCTACCACCTAGAAGGACAAGAGCAGCAGGCGCATGGGAACACCACCACCTCCAAATTCCCCTCCAAGTCACACACCATCCTGACTTAGAAGTATATCACTGTTCCTTCATCGTCGCTGGGTCAAAATCCTGGAACTCCCTCCCTAACAGCACTGTGGGAGCACCTTCACCACACGGACTGCAGCGGTTCAAGAAGGCGGCTCACCACCACCTTCTCAAGGGCAATTAGGGATGGGCAATAAATGCTGGCCTTGCCAGTGACGCCCACATCCCAGGAACAAATATTTTTTAAAAACGGCACCTGCTTCTTGCGGTGCTGCACTAGCCGTCTCTCGGACCACTGAGGTGCTCTCTCTTGGCAGTGGATATCCTGCCGGGAGCCCACCATGCTGGAAAAATGACCCCTGATCCAGGGAAATGGGTCATGGTTGGGGTAGAGTTGGGGGCAGGTGGAAGTCCCACCCATTGCTACTCTGGCTCTGACAGGAAAATCCATCACTTAAAGATGCAACAAACAATTTATAGGTAAGTTTAAGCGCATTCACCGGGATTTTCTGGATCGCACTTACACAAAAATTAAGCCGAAATGTACAAAGGTTTCTTGCCGATGCGAACTTATGCCAAGATTTCCTGCAGATTGCATTTGCTTATGGTGGAATGTAAAAACCGCCATAAAACAGGCGCAAATGTGGCGCCACCAATAGGGGTAATAGCAAGTAGGCAGATGTCTTCTGCCATGGTGCCTCGCTCTCATAGCCTCTTGCATCTGCTGCTCCTCTTCCTCCTCCATTATTATGGAGAACCAGGGCAATCCCATTGGGAAGGCCATTCCAGCTGCTTAGTCCTTCTAAATGTTTGGAAGGGGGTGTGGGGGGAGGGGCGGGTGCAAAGTTTGAAAAGCATGGTAGGGTTTAAACTCACAACCTCTGGGTTACTAGTCTAGTACCATAGCCACTAGGCTACCATACACCTATGTGTTACTCAAATTTGGTTTGTTTATATAGAAAATAATGTGATGAATCAAATTTGAAGGGCCAGGTAAGGGTCAGAACATGGAATCCCTTTTAATCCTTCATTCATTTTTCTACCTGTACATATCGCCCCCCCCCAGGCTCACACACACTTACTACAACTGCGATGCCATCCAAACGGCCTATTCCCTTGCCTCCACCAGAGCCATTGTTCAACCTTACAAGGGAGTTGGTAACAGCAGCCAATCCATTGATCACTCTCAGATATCACTCCCTTCCCCTGATACACAGAATCATAGAAATTACAGATATTACTGCAGGGAGACCATTTAGTCCTGTGCTGGTGCTAACTCTTCAAATTAAAGTCATCTACTCTAATCCCATATCTCTGCATTTTCCCTTCATTTTGTTCTTTCACAATATCCTTTTACATGAATAGTAAGCACTTGGGTGAGGGACCATAGGGTAACTGGCTGCAGCGGAGCCATACTCCAACATTAGACAGTGTCTTTAGGAGACAAAGGGAGGTTTTCATCCTCTTGAATTATTTCCTGGACCAATAAAATTAACACTTTGTCTAAATATTCTTTTGAAGATCTAAGCAAAAGTGATGGTTAGAACATTTGTCATCTACTGGATCCCAAATCATTTTTGACAAGTACATTTAAAAAATAAAGGTATATATATAAAGGAAGAACAAAAATATAAAGCCTTTGATTACCAGTAATAGGCTATTTTCTCTCCCTGGTTATTTTCTTGTATGTTTCTATCCAGAAGGTTGTGGCAGATGTTTGTTGTGGCTCCTTCCATGAACTTCACATATACATTCCCTTTCGTCACATCAAAATTGTAATCTAGAATTGCTCCTGTCGGAGGGCTGTGCCAGTAAAACTCTTGAGCAAGCTCACTCCAGAATTCTGTTTGGAAAAAAAATAGAATGATACTGATAACAAGATTTATAAATAATAGGACATACTTTTACAAAGTCTGAAACATACAAGCAGTGCTATTTCCCAGTAAAGATTAAAATTCTTTTATTCTTGACGAGATGTCACTAGTTGATGGTACAAGGACTAGGGGACACAGATTTAAGGTTTTGGGCAAGAGATACAGGGGGGATGTGAGGAAAAACTTTTTTACACAGCGAGTGGTGAGGACCTGGAATTCGCTGCCGATGGAAGACACTCGGTCTAGAAATTCGGTTGTTAGCGCCACCGATTAGCGCCTAAAGAGGCCGAGAAGTGGGGCGCTAGCCAATTTCCGGGCGGGCGCAGGGCGCCTAGCGCCTCGCCCCATATTGAGCATGCATTTAGCGCCGGCGCTAAATCTTAGCGCCCGCTCATGGGTGCAGGCAGATTATGACGTCATTTGAGTGTGCAACGCCTTTTGGGCGCCCCAGACCGGAAATTCAGTGGCGCCCCCCTCCGTAGCGCCTGGCGCTAATAGTGACAGCTTGCCTGGACCCTTACCAAGTCGCTCTCGGGCTGCAGGAGCGTTATTTAAAGGGGACTGGTGTGGTTTAAAAGCGGCAGCCATTTCTGGAGCACAACTTCCTCGAGAGCTACAAAGAGTTGCTGAGCTGCACACTGAGAGCCATTTGACCACTGAGCCAGTGCAGGCAGACGATCTTCAGCCTGCTGACCATCACCTTGCTGTTGGTGAGCCTTAACAACGGGGAACCTTCCTGTGGGCCCTTATTATGGGGGCTGCATTGGAGGGGAACGTCCTGCTGCTGAATCATCTGGAAAGGGCACTGAGACGCTGGGAGAGGGGGGCGGGCATGGCCAGATGGAGGAGGGCCAACAGATGTCGCCACAGCAGACCTTATGCTGGCAGGGTTTCCCGACAGCAGTTTTCCTACATGAACATGTCGGAGGAGCAGTGTGTCAGAAGGCTGCGATTTAGAAAGGAGGTGGTGATTGAGCTGTGCCAGCTGCTTCAGCCAGATCTGCAGCCTCAGATAAGGTGCAGGACATCTCTGTCGGTGGCTGAGAAGATGCCTGCTGGCCTGAACTTCTACGCGAGCGGCTCTTCTCAGGCTGCGCGTCAGAGGCTGATCAGAAGTAGCTTCTAGGCCCCTCTCACGGAATGCTTGCTGCCATTCCAAGAATAGGAATGGAACCAGTCTGATACTCCCAAGCCTGTGAAGGGCAAGATGCATGTAAATAGCAGGCATGGCCATTGTAAATGAAGAAAGTGTTTCATTACACAAAATGTGGTTCCTTCAAACATGAGAAAGCTATGGCAACAGAAAGCAAAACTAATACACTGACACATAACTGCCTCTCACACCCGGGAGACTGTCCAAAACATAAATCACATTCCGACCATCTTCCTTGGCCTTGATTCCACTGCACCAACCAAAGCATCCAATGCCCCATCAGTGAGGCATTCCGCCCTCTGCCTCACCCTTTCCATGTCTTGCTAGGCTGGTGCGCCACAGGTAGGCTCCCACCGCTTTGAAGGCCTACAAGGCAGTGAGTGTGTCTGGTGATGCCAATTGACCTGCCTCTTTAAGAGCTGGCCGACACCAGTATGTCTCAGGGAAAGTGATTATTGACAGCACCTTCGCTGCGCCCCGCCGCCACGAAATTGGGTTGCGCCGCCGGGTTAGCGCCTTAGGAGTCCCGTGCAGCGCCTGATTTAGCGCCGCAATCACCTTCAGGGGCGCTGCAACCCAATATCGCACTAGGTGGCGCTAAATTGCGCCTGGCGCTAAACTTTGCACTTCGCCAGGACTAGCGCCCCAAATGGGGCGATACCGAATTTCTAGCCTCCAATGTTTTCAAGGGGAGACTGGACAGGCACTTGAGGGAAATAAACTGGCAGGGTTACTTGGATAGAGCGGGGAATGGGACTGACTGGATTGCTCTACAGAGAGCCGGCACAGACTCGATGGGCCGAATGGCCTCCTTCTGTGCTGTTATGACTCTATGATATAATGTTATTTATTGCAATTTTTTTTTAATTAATTCTGAGGAAGTGAGCATTACTGGCAAGGCCAGCACTTATTGCCCATCCCTAATTGCCCTTGAGAAGGTGGTGGTGGGCTGCTTTCTTGAACCGCTGCAGTCCGTGTTGTGATGGTACTCCCACAGTGCTGTTAGGTAGAAAGTTCTAGGATTTTGATCCAGCGATGATGAAGGAACAATGGTATATCTTCAAGTCAGGATGGTGTGTGACTTGGAGGGGAACTTGGAGGTGGTGGTGATCCCATGCGCCTGCTGCCCTTGTCCTTCTAGGTGGTAGAGATCGTGGGTTTGGGAGGTGCTGCCGAAGAAGCCTTGGCGACTTGCTGCAAGCTATCTGTAGATAGTACAGTCACGGTACGCCGGTGATGGAGGGGTGGATATTTAGGATAGTAGATGTCCTGGATGGTGTCGAGCTATTCGAGTGTTGTTGCAGCTGCAGCCACCCAGGCAAGTGGAGAGCATTCCATCACACTCCTGACTTGTGCCTTGTAGATGGTGGAAAGGCTTTGGGGAGTCAGGAGGTGAGAATAACGAGCCTCTGGCCTGCTCTAATGGCCATGGCATTTATGTCTACCGTGGCTCAGTGGTAGCTCGCTTACCTCTGAATGTAGTCGGTTCAATCCCCACTCCAGAGACTTGACCATATAATCTGGCCTGAAACTTCAGCCAAGTAGCCAATCTCCTTGTACGCATTCTTAATGTATAACCATAGTCAGTGCGAGCTGCCACACTCTTCAAAAATGTGGACGGTCAATACAGCTAATTCTGAACCTGTCCTCATCCGCTGCCTGTACATGCACACTCGGCAGCCCAGCCCTCCACCAAGCTCAGTTTGGTCTGAAGTACTCCTATAGCTGGCCTAGGTGAGATCAACTAACTCAGGTCAGATCAGGGATTGAAATTGACTCTCTGGGTCTATATCCCTCAATACCACATTGAGCTGGTATTTACCCACTGAGCCATCATGGAGAATGATGTAAGAAAACTACTGGGCACTTGGTCTAAGCGTTAAACAAAGCTTTAATCAACTGTTTTACAACATGGAGGTCTAGTTGTGTCCTTCACTAGTTCCTGTTAAGAATGTCCTGAGCAAGCTGGGCCCATGCCCGAGTATTTATACTCTCCCTGGACAGCGCCACCCGCAGGCTGCTCAGTATTATTTCATAAGTCTTTCTTTCATGAATGACTGATTCATGTCAGAGAACCTACCATTAATCCCCATCTAATGACTGTGTAGCTGCTTCATACTGAATTATAAACTAAAATATCAATAAATTTGTACCGATTACATCACAATCGTTCATCCTTCAATCAGAATGTCATTAGGAGGCAGCTCAGAAATTACAGAATGAGTTGGACATAAGTGGGCAGAACAAGGCAAATGGAATTTAATGCAGACAAGTGTAAAGTACTGCCCATAGGAAACAAAGACAAGCAACATACATATTCATGAATCTTGAAATAGTTAAAGTTGAAAAAGACCCAGAGGGAGAAATTCAACTCGTGTCCGTTTCCGCCAGTAAATAGGCGGCACATTCCCAATGTACGCCCGAAGGCTTCGGCCTGAGGCCCGAGAAAAATTGGGCCTCGAGCTTTGTTTGCAATGAATTGGCGAGCTGCAGACGCCAACTGGGCATCCCTATGCTCCTCCCTGATCGAAGCCTGACCAATTCCGCCAGCTCTGGCGCCGAGCCTGACCACAGGCAGGGCCTGGAGGAGACAGAGCGGAGGGGGTGGGCATGGGCCATCAATAGCCCACGGTATTTTTGTGGAGCCAGGAAGCGCATATCCATTTGTTGGAGTGGCCTCCAGCAGTTCCTTTCAGGGCCTCGGATTAAGCCGCTGAAGAACTGCAACAGCTGGCCAGAACAAGCATGACACAAGCTCCACCTATTTGCTGACCAATATTGATTGAAGGAAGATGGTTGTGGTGGTTGAAGGTCAATCATCACAGCCCTAGGACATCGCTGCAGGAGTTCCTCAAGGCAGTGTCCTAGGCCCAACCATCTTCAGCTGCTTCATCAATGACCTTCCCTCCAACATAAGGTCAGAAATGGGGATGTTCGCTGATGACTGCACAGTGTTCAGTGCCATTCAAAACTCCTCAGATAATGAAGCAGTCCATGCCCACATGCAGCAAGACCTGGACGACGTTCAGGCTTGGGCTGATAAGTGTCAGGTAACATTCGCACCACAGAAGTGCCAGGCAATGACTATCTCCAACAAGCGAGAGTCTAACCACCTCCCATTGACATTTAACGGTATTACCATTGCCAAATCCCCCACCATCAACATCCTGGGGGGTCACCATTGACCAGAAACTTAACTGGACCAGCCACATAAATACTGTGGCTACAAGAGCAGGCCAGAGGCTGGGTATTCTGCAGCAAGTGTCTCACCTCCTGACTTCCCAAAGACTTTCCACCATCTACAAGGCACAAGTCAGGAGTGTGATGGAATACTCTCCACTTGCCTGGATGAGTGCAGCTCCAACAACATTCAAGAAGCTCGATTCCATCCAGGACAAAGCAGACCATTTGATTGGCACCCCATCCACCACCTTAAACATTCACTCCCTCCACCACCGGCGTACCGTGGCTGCAGTGTGTACCATCTACAAGATGCACTGCAGCAACTCGCCAAGAGTTCTTCGACAGCACCTCCCAAACCCGCGACCTCTTCCACCTAGAAGGACAAGGGCAGCAGGCACATGGGAACACCACCACCTCCAAGTTCACCTCCAAGTCACACACCATCCTGACTTAGGAGTATATCGCCGATCCTTCATTGTCGCTGGGTCAAAATCCTGGAACTCCCTCCCTAACAGCACTGTGGGAGTACCTTCACCACATGGACTGCAGCGGTTCAAGAAGGCGGCTCACCACCACCTTCTCAAGGGCAATTAGGGATGGGTAATAAATGCTGGCCTTACCAGCGACGCCCACATCCCCTATACGAATAAAAAAAAAGACTGGGGTCCTACAACTTGCATTAGGACCCTCAATTGAATATGCTGAGCGCCTAGCGCCTGTTCAAGGTGGGCGCCTTGTACACCTGGAAATCATTAGAGATTGGGGTCATGACCTGAAATTAGTCCCCCCATGGTGATTTAATGCACTTAAAAGCAGACACAGATGTGTTCAATTTCTCCCCCCTAGAGTTTTAGTAGATTCAACGCTAAACATGTCCAACCAATGAAGAGCAGCAAAACGTTATTCTACATAGTCAAAATAGTAGAGTACAAGTCAGAGGATTCTTGATCAAACGCCACTGTGCACACACCTTTAGTGCAGTGTAAGGTTTAACATGAATCAGTCATTCATGAAAGAAAGACTTATGAAATAACACTGAGCAGCCTACGGGTGGTGCTGTCCACGGAGAGTATAAATACTCGGGCACGGGCCCAGCTTGTGCAGGACATTCTTAACTGGATCTAGTGAAGGACACAACTAGACCTCCATGTTGTAAAACAGTTGATTAAAGCTTTGTTTAACGCTTAGACCAAGTGCCTAGTAGTTTTCTTACATCAAGGTTCTAATCAACTAAACAAAAGGGAGACATTCAAGATTTGGAGGCAATGCAGAGAAGAACTAAGACAGATTCCCTAGTGTCAAGGATCTCAGTTATGAGAAAAGACTGGAGAAACTTGGGCTTTTCATCCTTGAAACAAGGTGAAACAAGGTATCTGACCGGTGATCTTATAGAGGTAAATAAAATTGTAAGTGGTACGGAAAAAAAACATAGAAGATAGGAGCAGGAGTAGGCCATTCGGTCCCTCGAGCCTGCTCCGCCATTCAATGCGATCATGGCTGATCATCCAAATTCAGTACCCTGCCCCTGCCTTCTCCCCATATCCCTTGATCCCTTTAGCCTTAAGAAATATATCCAACTCCTTCTTGAATATGTTTAATCAATTGGCCTCTACTGCCTTCTGTGGTAGAGAATTTCACAGCACCACTCTCTGGGTGAAGAAATTCCTCCTCATTTCTGTCCTAAATGGCCTTATCCTTAGACTGAGACCCCTGGTTCTGGACTCCCTGAACATCGGGAACATCCTTCCTGCATCTAGTCTGTCCAGTCCTGTCAGAATTTTATAAGTTTCAATGAGATCCCCTCTCATTCTTCTAAACTCCAGTGAGTATAAGCCCAATCGACCTAATCTCTCCTCATAAGTCATTCCTGCCATCCCAGGTATCAGCCTGGTGAATCTTCGCTGAACTCCTTCCATGGCAAGAACATCCTTCCTCAGATAAGGCGACCAAAACTGCACACAATACTCAAGATGTGGTCTCACCAAGGCCCTGTACAACTGCAGCAAGACATCCTTGTTCCTGTACTCGAACCCTTTCGCTACGAAGGCCAACATACCATTTGCCTTCTTAACCGCCTGCTGCACCTGCATGCCTACCTTCAGTGACTGGTGCACAAGGACACCCAGGTCTCGTTGCACTTCCCCTTCTCCCAATCTATTGCCATTCAGATAATAACCTGCCTTCCTGTTTTTGCCACCAAAGTGGATAGCCTCACATTTATCCACGTTATATTGCATCTGCCATGCTTCTGCCCAATCACCCAACCTGTCCAAATCATACTGGAGTTTCTCGGCATCCTCCTCACAGCACACACGCCCACCCAGCTTTGTGTCATCTGCAAACTTGGAGATATTACATCTAGTTCCCTTGTCTAGATCATTAATATATATTGTGAAGAGTTGGGGTCCAAGGACCGATCCCTGCGGTACCCCACTAGTCACTGCCTGCCACTCGGAAAAAGACCCGTTTATTCCAACTCTTTGCTTTCTGTCTGCCAACCAGTTCTCTATCCAAGTCAATACATTGCCCCCAGTCCCATGTGCCTTAACTTTACACGCTAATCTCTTATGCGGGACCTTATCGAAAGCCTTTTGAAAGTCCAAATACATCACATCCACTGGTTCTCCCTTATCTATTTTACCAGTTACATCCTCAAAAAATTCCAGTAGATTAGTCAAGCACGATTTACCTTTTGTAAATCCATGTTGACTTTGTCTGATCCTGTCACTGTTTTCCAAGTGCTCTGCTATTACATATTTTATAATGGACTCTAGCATTTTCCCCACTACCGATGTCAGGCTTACCGGTCTGTAATTCCCCATTTTCTCTCTGCCACCTTTTTTGAATAGTGGGGTAACATTAGCTACCCTCCAATCCATGGGTACTGTTCCAGATTCCATCGAATGTTGGAAGATGATCAGTAATGCATCTACTATTTCTAGGGCCACTTCCTTAAGTACCCTAGGATATAGAGTATCAGGCCCTGGGGATTTATCGGCCTTCAATCTCGTCAATTTCCCTAACACCATTTCCCTACTTTCTTTCAGTTCCTCCCTTTCATCAGAGCCTATGTTCCGCGACATCTCTGAGAGGTTATTTGTGTCCTCCTTTGTGAAGACAGAACCAAAATATGTATTTAATTGGTCTGCCATTTCTTTGTTCCCCATGATAAATTCCCCTGATTCTGACTGCAAGGGACCTACGCTTGACTTCACCAATCTTTTTCTCTTCACATATCTATAAAAGCTTTTACAGTCAGTTTTTATGTTCCCTGCAAGCTTACTCTCATACTCTATTTTCCCCTTCTTAATTAATCCCTTTGTCCTCCTTTGTTGAATCCTAAACTGCTCCCAATCCTCAGGTTTACTGCTTTTTCTGGCCAATTTATATGTCCTCTCCTTGGATCTTATGCTATCCCTAATTTCCCTTGTTAGCCACGGTTGAGTCACCTTTTTTGTTTTATTTTTATGCCAAACTGGGATGAACAAATTCTGTAGTTCATCCATGCGGTCTTTGAATGTTTGTCATTGCCTATCCACCGTCAACCCTTTGAGTGACATTCCCCAATCAATCCTACCCAACTCGGAAAAGGTAAATCAGAAAATTACATTAAAATAAACTGCAAGAATAGAACAAGGGGCCATAGGTTCAAACTAATAAAAGACAACATTAAAGGAAAGAAGTTGCATTTATATAACACCTTTCATGGCCTATGAAGTACTTTTGAAATGTAGTTACTGCTGTCATGTAGAGAAAAGCAACAGCCAATTTGTGCACAGCAAGCTCCCACAAACAGCAATGAGATACATGACCGGATAATCCGTTTTAAGTGATGTTGGTTGAGGGATAAATATTGGCCAGGACAACAACAACTTGCATTTATATAGTGCCTTTAACATAGTAAAATGTCCCAAGGCACTGCACAGGAGCGTTATCAAAAACAAAAATTTGACACCGAGCCATATAAGGAGATGTTAGGGCAGGTGACCAAAAGCTTGGTCAAAGAGGTAGATTTTAAGGAGCGTCTTAAAGGAAGAGAGAGAAGTGGAAAGGCGGAGAGGTTTAGGGAGGGAATTCCAGAGCTCAGAAAGATGGCATCTCCAACAGTGCAGCGCTCTACTTAAGTGTCAGCCTGGATTATATGCTCAAATCTGGAGTAGGGCTTGGACCCATCATTTGTTGACTCAGAAGTGAGAGGGCTCCAACTGAGCCGAGGCTGACACCAATTTGGCACCAATTCTCCTTCATACAAAGAGTGATCAATACTTGGATTAGACACCCAGATGGTGTAGTATAGAAAAAGCAATCTGGAATAATTAAGAAACGATTGGATGCTGCAATGAGTGGCCTTGGGAGTCCTTAACATTGACTCCGGATCCCATGAAGTCTCATGGCATCAGGTCAAAAATGGGCAAGGAAACCTCCTGCTGATTATCACCTACCGCCCTCCCTCAGCTGATGAATCAGTACTCCTCCATGTTGAACACCACTTGGAAGAAGCACTGAGGGTAGCAAGGGCACAGAACATACTCTGGGTGGGGGACTTCAATGTCCACCACCAAGACTGGCTTGGTAGCACCACTACCGACCGAGCTGGCCGAGTCCTGAAGAACATAGCTGCCAGACTGGGCCTGCGGCAGATCCTGAGAAAACCAACATGAGGGAAAAACCTACTTGACTTTGTCTACCTGTCGCATATGCATCTGTCCATGACAGTACTGGTAGGAGTGAGCACCACACAATCCTTGTGGAGACAAAGACCTGTCTTCACACTGAGGACACCCTCCATCGTGTTGCGTGGCACTACCACCGTGCTAAATGAGATAGATTCCAAACAGATCTAGCAGCTCAAAACTGGGCATCCATGAGACGCTGTGGGCCATCAGCAGCAGCAGAACTGTATTGCACCACAATCTGTAACTTCATGGCCCAGCATATCCCTCACTCTACCATTACCATCAAGCCAGGTGACCAAACATGGTTCAATAAGGAGTGTAGAAGAGCATGCCAGGAGCAACACCAGGCGTACCTAATAATGAGGTGCCAACCTGGTGAAGCTTCAACACAGGACTAGATGCATGCTAAACATCAGAAGCAGCATGCTATAGACAGGGCTAAACGATTCCACAACCAACGGATCAGATAAAAGCTCGGCAGTTCTGCCTCATCCAATTGTAAATAGTGGTGAACAATGAACATCCCCATCCTCAATGATGTCAGAGCCCAGCATGTGGGTGCAAAAGACAAGGCTGAGGTATTTGCAACCATCTCCAGCCAGAAGTGCTGAGTGGATGATCCATCTCGGCTTCCTCCTGAGGTCCCCACCATCACAGAAGCCAGTCTTCAGCCAATCCGATTCACTCCATGTACTATCAAGAAACAGCTGAGCGCACTAGATACAGCAAAGGCTATGGGCCCTGACAACATCCCAGCTGTCGTGCTGAAGGCTTGTGCTCCAGAACTAGCCGTGCCTCTAGCCAAGCTGTCCCTGTACAGCTACAATACTGGCATCAATTGTCCTGGTATGTCCTGTCCACAAAAAGCAGGACAAATCCAATCCAGCAATTGCCGCCCCATCAGTCTACTCTCAATCATCAGCAAAGTGATGGAAGGTTTCGTTGACAGTGCTATCAAGCACTACTTACTCACCAATAGCCTGCGAATCATTGTCCAGTTTGATTTCCACCAGGATCACTCAGCTCCAGACCTCATTACAGCCTTGGTCCAAACATGGACAAAAGAGTTGAATTCTAGTGGTGAGGTGAGAGTGACATCAAGGCAGCATTTGACCAAATGTGGCATCAAGGAGGCCTTGTTAAATTGAAGTCAATGGGAATCAGAGGGAACATTCTCCACTGGCTGGAGTCATACCTAGCACAAAGGAAGATGGTTATGGTTGTTGGAGGTCAATGATTGTTGGCGACCAATCATCTCATCCCAGGACATCATCAGGGCAGTATCCTAGGCCCAACCATCTTCAGCTGCTTCATCAATGACCTTCCCTCCATCATAAGGTCAGAAGTGGGGATGTTCACTGATGATTGCACAGTGTTCAGTTCCATTCGCAATTCCTCAGAGAAAGAAGCAGTCCATGCCCACATGCAGCAAGACCTGGACAATATTCAGGCTTGGGCTGATAAGTGGCAAGTGCCAGATAATGACCATCTCCAACAAGAGAGAGTCTAGCCACCTCCCTTTGACATTCAACAGGATTACCATCACTGAATACCCCACCATCAACATCCTGGGGGTCACCATTGACCAGAAACTTTACTGGGCCAGCCACACAAATACTGTGGCTACAAGAGCGGGTCAGAGGCTGGGTATTCTGCAGCGAGTGTCTCACTTCCTGACTCCCCAAAGACTTTCCACTATCTACAAGACTCAAGTCAGAAGTGTAATGGAATATTCTCCACTTGCCTGGATGAGTGCAGCTCCAACAACACTCAAGAAGCTCGACACCATCCAGGACAAAGCAGCCCGTTTGATTGACACCCCATCCACCACCTGAAACATTCACTTCCTCCACCACCGGCATACCATGGCTGCAGTGTATACCATCTACAAGATGCACTGCAACAACTCACCAAGGCTTCTTCGACAGCACCTCCCAAACCCGCAACCTCTACCACCTAGAAGGACAAGGGCAGCAAGCACATGGGAACACCTGCAAGTTCCCCTCCAAGTCACTCACCATCCTGACTTGGAAATGTATTGCTGTTCCTTCATCATCACTGGGTCAAAATCCTGGAACTCCCTCCCTAACAGTACTGTGGGAGTACCTTCACCTCACGGACTGCAGCGGTTCAAGAAGGCAACTCACCAGCACCTTCTCGAGGGCAGCTAGGGATGGGCAATAAATTCTGGCCTTGCCAGCGACATCCACGTCCCAGGAACAAATAAAAAAAAAGGGGAAGGGAATTTAAGGTCATTCTGAATGGATGAACAAATATGGTCTGAATGGCCTTCACCATGTGTAATTCTCTTGTGATCTTGTGATGTACCAATCACTTTTTCACAATAAACATGATACATAGGGTGACTTCCAATCAGAAATGTCATCCCTGAGGTTAAAAACCAAACTTCGCCATCATATTTTACGACACTGGTTAATCGATCCTCAATTTTCTCTTTTATGCATGAAACATCAGACAGGTGCCAAATACTACAGTTGTGAAAAGCCTTCCAGATATTGGGGAAACTGCTTTGCGCAATATGTGGACCCCTGGCAAAAAATACTGTTGTACAATATTGATTGCACTAGAGAGGGTGCAGAGGAGATTTACGAGGGTGTTGCCAGGACTGGAGAATTTTAGCTACGAGGAAAGATTGGATAGGCTGGGGTAGTTTTCTTTGGAACAGAGGAGGCTGAGGGGAGACTTAATTGAGGTGTATAAAATTATGAGAGGCCTAGATAGAGTGGATAGGAAGGAACTATTTCCCTCAGCAGAGAGGTCAATAACCAGGGGGCATAGATTTCAAGTAATTGGCAGAAGGTTTAGAGGGGAGTTGAGGAGAGCTTTTTACACCCAGAGGATGGTGGGGGTCTGGAACTCACTGCCTGAGAGGGTGGTAGAGGCAGGAACACTCATCACATTTAAAAAGTACTTGGATATGCACTTGAAGTGCGGTAACCTACAGGGCTACCGACCAAGAGCTGGAGAGTGGGATTAGGCTGGATGGCTCTTTATGGGCTGGCACTGACACGATGGGCCGAATGGCCTCCTTCTGTGCCGTAAATTTCCGTGATTTTATGTATAAAAAGAAACACACTTCTGTACATACTCAGGCTTTAACTGGAGTGTGAACCAAGTTTGTTTATTCAATCATTACCACAAACAGATCAAAAACATAAAGCTGATGTTGGCAAACACCTCGATGTTAGACGGCTGTAGCTAGTTATATATAGACGAAATATATAGATATAAATATTTATGCTAAATTGGATGTCGTCAGCAGCGATTTGTTAAAAAAAATACCATACCTTCTGGGTTTTCAACAGATTTCTTATATAGCTTTCTGTAGGTTTCCAAATCTGCTACGTGCGCATCTGGCTGGAGAAATGGGTCGGGGTGGTAGACCAACTTTTGCACAGAGACTCTTTCGGATGTCATGGTTATCTCCGGAAAGGGGAGCCGCTTCAGCCCAAGACTGCACTGAGCACAAGTGGGAGTCGCTCGGCAAATGTCAGAGACCTCCCTCAGGCCCCGCCCCAGGTACCTGGCACAGGCCAGCCCACTGCAACACTTGGCACACAATAACTGGTTTACATGGAACACAACCTCTGCAATGGTGATAATATATCACAAATGCACGAATCATAGCTCAACGGATACATTTTCATTCAATGCATAATATTGCTAAATGCTAACCAAGTGCATGAGGCCTCCCCCCGCCCCAACCTCCACCCCCCTGTTACACTTGACAGTGCTCCCACTGCCCGCTCTGGCTGGTGATGTGGGTCTAAAGGTCGGGCTGTCCAATCGCCAGCTTGGAAAGTCCCACCTCCCTCTGCTATTGAATCAATTACGTTGCAGTACCCAATACAAACAAGAACACGAGCATATTCGGTCTGTTCCTGCAGTGTTTGTATATCTTTGGGGGAATGGTAATCCCTCCCGACAGATTTCTTCAAGTAGGAGTGCCCCTGAGCTGTACACACGGGTGTTTCCCACTCAATCGCCTGAAGTGCAGATGCTCTTGTTCTGCACGGCTCCTCCGATTCGGAATCTTCAGATGAAGGGGGGTGGGGGAAAAGGCTCCTATAAAGGAACGACAGCTCTCTTGACAAAACGTGCACAGATAGGAGATGAACTACAGCTTTAAGAAGTCGACAAATGTAAGAAGTCACACAACACCAGGTTATAGTCCAACAGTTTTAATAACCTGGTGTTGTGTGACTTCTTACATTTGTCCACCCCAGTCCAACTCCGGCATCTCCACACCAGATTAAGAAGTCGAGTAAGTGCTGTTTGGGAAGCACAGTAAAGAAGCACTAAAATCAGTGGAAACAATCACTGCAATTGCTGCAACAAATGATTTTGTTTAAAAAGGATGAGTCCACCTTAATGGAAAGGAAATTACATTACAGATGTTCAACCTACAACAAAGAAAGACAGACTTGCAATTATATAGCGCCTTTCACGACTTCAGGTCGTCTCAAAGCGCTTTACAACCAAATAAGTACTTTTTTTGAAGTGTAGTCACTTGTAATGTAGGAAAGGCGGCAGCCAATTTGCACACAGCAAGCTCCCACAAACAGCAATTTGATAATGACCAAATAATCGGTTTAATGTGGCTCATCCGTGGCTCAGTGGGCAGCACTCTCGCCTCTGAGTCAGAAGGTTGTGGGTTCATAGTCCCACTCCAGAGACTTGAGCACATAGAGCTAGGCTAACACTCCAGTACAGTACTGAAGGAGTGCTGCACTGTTGGAGGTGCCATCTTTTGGATGAGACGTTAAACCGAGGCCTCGTCTGCTCTCTCAGGTGGACGTAAAAGATCCCAAGGCACTATTTCAAAGAAGAGCAGGGGGGAGTTATCCCTGGTGTCCTGGCCAATATTTATCCCTCAATTCATATAACCAAAACAGATTATCTGGTCATCATCACATTGCTGTTTGTGGGAGCTTGCTGTGTGCAAATTGGCTGCTGCGTTTCCCACATTACAACAGTGACTACACTCCAAAAGTACTTCATTGGCTGTAAAGTGCTTTGAGATGTCTGGTGGTTGTGAAAGGTGCTATATAAATGCAGGTCTTTCTATTAGTGATGTTGACTGAGGGATAAATATTGGCCAGGACACCGGGGAGAACTCCCCTGTTCTTCGAAATAGTGCCATGAGATCTTTTACGTCCACCTGAGAGAGCAGACGGGGCCTCAGTTTAACGCCTCATCCGAAAGACGGCACCTCCGACAGGGCAGCACTCCCTCAGCACTGCACTGGATTTTTTTTTAACAACTGAGTGGCTTGCTAGGCCACTTCAGAGGGCTTAAAGAGTCAACCGCATATTGTGGGACTAGAGTAACATGTAGGTTGGACCAGGTAAGGGTGGCAAGTTGGTTTGTTATGACAGCTTTCATTGTCGTTTTTTCTGAAGCTAGCCCAGAAAATACCAGATTTATTGAGTTCAATTTCACAACGTGCCATGATGGAACTTGAACTCAACTCAACTCCTCTGAGTTGCATTATCCAGCACCTTACCCACTACACTACTGTACTCTGCTAATTGCTTCCATTCCCCATCTCCTGTCATGAAGCATTCACTCCTTGCTCATTTACGGTTCCGTGGGTACAAGTCGCCCTCTGTTACATTTTCATCCAAGTGATAATTCTTCCTGTGAACCCAGTGTTCATCACAGAGGGCGGTCTCTGCTAAGCCCAATCCTGTCCTAACCCAACATCCCCGTACACAAGCATTTCCAGCAGGAAGCCCCGGGACTCTATACAGTTTGATGTTTTTATTCAGTAATTGTACTAAGTGCATGCAGCAGTGCTTTAGGAAGGCAAGGAGTATTTGAGAAATACTATTTTATTTTTGAATTGCTTTTTTAAAAAAAATGCAGATTTTTTTTCCTGATAATTTTGTCCTCCGCTCTAATGGTGCCTCACGCTGGGTAGGACCCATGAGCACCAGCAGCAATCTAGTACCTCACCCAAGTGGCCTTTCTTGATGTGTGAAGCTGGGTAGTGAATGTTGGACTTGGCGTCATAGTTAAGGCCAATCTAGGTTTGGCTGATATCAACAAATGTGCACTTTCCAGCAAGTGTCACTGGGGGGGGAATCGTGTTTTATATGTATTGTATGTCAGCCGTGGCTCAGTGGGTAGCACACTCGCCTCTACATCAGACGGTTGTGGGTGCAAGCCCCACTCCAGAGACTTGAGCACAAAAATCTAGGGCTGACGCTCCAGTACAGTAGTGAGGGAGTGCCACACTGTCAGAGGTGCTGTCTTTCAGATGAGACGTTGAACCAAGGACCCGTCTGCTCCCTCAGGTGGATGTAAAAGATCTCACGCCACTATTTTGAAGAAGAGCAGGGGAGTTATCCCCGGTGTCCTGGCCAATATTTATCCCTCAACCAACATCACTAAAATACAGATTATCTGGTCATTACCACATCGCTGTTTGTGGGAGCTTACTATGCGCAAATTGGCTGCCGCGTTTCCTAGATTAGAACAGTGACTGCATTTCAAAAAGTACTTCATTGGTTGTAAAGCGCTGTGGGGCGTCCAGTGGTCGTGAAAGGCGCTATAGAAATGCAGGTCTTCCGTTCTTTTCTGTTGTATTTTCACACCCTAATCCAGGAATTTTGAGATTCGTTGTTGCATCTGCACCGCTCTCTCAACTGATCAGTTAATACAGCGCCGATCTGGGGGCAAACCTGGGATCTTGCTGGCGTGTATAACTTCGCAGCACACAAGTGCTGCATATACCCACTGAGAAATTGGGAGAGCTGCTTTGCTGAATTTAAGAAGAAAACATTCCTTAATTGTTCTGAAAACAAATCAGGAATGTTCTATTTAGTCTATTTATAAGAGCAGTATCACATAAATATGTGCTTGAAAATTATTACTCGTGCTCATTGCTCCTCAAAAATATTTTGTTAATAATATTTAAATGCAATTTTAAAATATTATTGTAGCAAGTCCTCAATTAGGACAGTCTCACTGACATCTGTGCTTCCAAGGCCAGTTACAGTTGCGGATGGGATAATGATCCTATTGTGTCTGTTCCTGTACGGTTCAGTAGCGTGCAAATGGAAGTAGGAAACAAGGGCCAGAAATGTACACACTCTCTGAACAACACTTTAAAAAGGCAAGCGACAGTGAGTTTCCAAATTGAAAATGTAATATTATGAACCCCCACAATGGCTCAGTTGGTATATGCACTGCCCATTGTGGAACAGATCAGGAAAACCCCAGTTTGATTCTTTGGTTTGTTTTGTACTGAGTTGCCTGATCTCAGCTGGCCTAACCGTAGGGGCTCACGATTAAGATCAGCACTTCTGGGGAGGGAGGAAGGGTCGAAATCAGACAAGCTTCCCGCTCCTGATTACTGACCAGTAACCACGTCTGGTAAGTACACGTGTGCAGAATTTGGGTGGGGGTGGGGGGGGGGGCGGCAGGATTGGGCTCAACTGTGATGCCCCCACGGTTAAATAACTTCCTGACACTCACTGTATAGGCTCACATTTAAGAATATAAGAATTAGGAGCAGGAGTAGGCCATACGGCCCCTCAAGCCATTCAATAAGATCATGGCTGATCTTCGACCTCAACCCCACTTCCTCGCCCTGTCCCCATATCCGTTGATTCCCCTAGAGTCCAAAAATCTATCGATCACAGCCTTGAATTATGAATTTGGCAAAGTACTGGAGCACAAAAGTTGGCCATGTCACTTTGTCCCAGAAAGGGGGGGGGAGAAACATATACTATAAGTAACATTGCTTATAGTAACAACCTCTATTACTATAAAAATGCAATACTATAACATTACAGCTCCTCTGATTATTTATTTTATTTGGACTTGTTTTATTTGGGCCTTTCAGTTATTTTATCTGCATTTCCAATTTTGCCAAGAGGGGGCACTAGAGACTGCTTCCTAATCTGAGACACTAAATGGAAAGGTTTTCTCCTTGAAAACAAAGTGCTTCTTCACTTAAAATGTCTCATTACTTTCTTTTATTAGTATTTATTATAAACTTCATTTTATGAAAACTCTGACGTTTCAGTACTTGACCAATGGGTTGAAATCATGCTCTTTGATATTACTAATGAATGTGTTCACAAGGTTGTATTAACATTTTAACAAGTGTGAACCCATTTATTTTAAACCCTCAGCAAATAGCCTGGCAGCCAGCACTCATTGTGAGTGGTGCCATGGGCAGAATACTGAAGTATCACTTGTTATTTGTTTAAATTACAAAGAAATTTCATACAAATCAGGTTTCCAACCCACCACAGTACGGAAACGGCTCTCATCAAAGTCACAAATGACATCCTTTGTGACTGTGACAAAGGTAAACTATCCCTCCTCGTCTTTCTCGACTTGTCTGCAGCCTTTGACACGGTTGACCACTCCATCCTCCTCCAACGCCTCTCCACCGTCATCCAGCTGGGTGGGACTGCATTCGCCTGGTTCCATTCTTATCTATCTAATCATAGCCAGAGAATCGCCTGCAACAGCTTCGCTTCCCACTCCCGCATCATTACCTCTGGTGTCCCCCAAGGATCTATCCTTGGCCCCCTCCTATTTCTCATCTACGTGCTGCCCCTCGACGACATCATCCGAAAACACAGCGTCAGTCAATTAAATATTGGGAGATCGAAGCCATTGTCTTTGGTACCCACCACAAACTCCATTCCCCAGCCACCGACTCCATTCCTCCTCCCTAGCATCTGTCTGAGGCTGAACCAGACTGTTCACAACCTTGGTATTGTAGGAGTCTACGTACTCCTAGCAAAAAATACTGAACTCGGAGAGGTTCAACAAAAAAGGTTTAATTCTTGAGACTGCATGTTGAACACAAAATGGCGTCAGAGCCTACACCAAGTCTGACTGCTTTTCATCAGTCCACAGCTTCGACTGCCCCTCCCCCGCTCTGGGCTTAACTATGTTGCAGATCGAGTTTCTTAAAGGTGTGATCCTTCTTAAAGGCATGACGCCTGATTTATAGTCTACGGACCGAAAAGCGGATTGTGTCTTTTCTGTGGTCGGTACGCCACACAGTTCCCCCCAGAATTCGCTAGTAGGGAGTGTACGAACCGGCGTGGCGGCTTGATGGCACGGCCGGAACGGCTCTTGGCGGTTGGTGTCAGGAGCAGGGCGGTCGGACGCCTCGGGCTCTTAGGCGGTCTGCCCCGCGGTGGGGGTTGGCCCACTTGAACGGGTTCATCGGGCCGTAGGTGCGCCAGCTTGAGCCGGTCGACCGACACCTTGTCAGTTCTGCCGCCCACTTCGAGGAGGAAGAACTTGTTCCCCGTCTGGAGTACCTTGTAGGGTCCGTCGTATGGGGGCCGTAGAGGTCCTCGGTGGGCGTCATGGCGCACGAAAACAAATTTGGCCATGTGCAGGCTAGGTGGTACGCGGGTTGTTGGTTCGCCGTGCCGGCCGGTGGGTACCGGAGCGAACTGTTGTGCTCGGTTGGCGAAAGCGCGGCGTTGCTGGTCAGCCGACCAGGGGGTCGTGGCGGTGGGCAGGAACTCTCCGGGTACGCGCAGCGGCTGGCCGTACACGAGTTCCGCCGCCAAGGCTTGCAGGTCTTCCTTGGCCGCGGAGCGTAGGCCAAGTAGCACCCACGGGAGGCGGTCGATCCAAGCCTCGTCCTCGAGGCTGGCGCGGAGGGACGCCTTCATGGACCTGTGGGATCGCTCGCACAGTCCGTTGGCTTGGGGGTGGTAAGCCATGGTGCGGTGAACGGCCACCCCGAGGTTTCGGGCAATGGCGGTCCACAGATCAGAGGTGAACTGCGGGCCTCTATCCGACGTCATGTCGGAGGGGATGCCGAACCGAGCGACCCAGGTACCGATTAACGCCCTCACGATGTCAGCGGTGGTGGTGGACGTCAGTGGAATGGCCTCGGGCCAGCGGGTGGTACGGTCCACGATTGTCAGCAGGTGCGTGTGACCTTGTGATGGCGGCAGGGGGCCGACGAGGTCGATGTGGACGTGGTCAAACCTTCTTTCTGGCACGGTGAACTCCTCGAGTGGGGCTTTGACGTGTTGGTGGATTTTGGCACGCTGGCAAGCTATGCAGGATCTGGACCAGACGCGCACATCTTTGCGCAGGCCGCGCCAGACAAATCGGTTGGCCACCAGTCTAATGGACGCGCGGGTGCCGGGGTGTGAGAGGCCGTGGACGATGTCGAACACCCGTTTTCGCCAGGACGCCGGGACTACGGGGTGGGGTTGCGCCAAGGAGGTGTCGCATTTGACTGTGACGGCAGATGGGCCGCAGGCGACGTCGGTCAGTCGCAGCCCTGGGAGGGTTGTGGGCGCGGAGAGCAAATCGGTGTCGGTGCGTTGCTCCGCTGCCAGTTGAGCATAGTCCGCTGCCAGTTGAGCATAGTCCACTGCCAGGTGGGCGCCGTGGACGGCGGGGCGGGATAGGCAGTCAGCCACCACGTTGTCTCGACCGGAGACGTGCCGGATGTCCGTGGTGAATTCGGACACCGCGGCGAGCTGGCGTTGTTGCCTGGCTGACCACAGGTCCGCAAATTTCGCCATCGCGACTGTCAGGGGTTTGTGGTCGACAAACGCGGTGAAGCGGCGGTCCTCCAGAAGAAATCTAAAATGGTGGACTGCCAGGTACAGTGCGAGGAGTTCGCGGTCAAAGGCGCTGTATTTGGCCTCCGGAGGGGCGCAGTTGGCAGCTGAAAAAGGCCAGCGGTTGCCAGGCCCCGTCGACCCACTGTTCGTACACGGCGCCGACCGCGTGGTCAGAGGCGTCCGTGGTGAGGGCCACCCTGGCGTTGGGCTGTGGGTGAGCGAGCATGGTGGCGTCGGCGAGCGCCTTTTTGGTCGAGTCGAAAGTGGTCAACATGTCCGCCGACCACTCGATCGCCATTCTGTCTTTCTTACCCCGGAGGGCTTCGTATAGGGGCCGCATGAGGGAGGCCGCTCCGGGAATGAAGCGGTTGTAAAAGTTGATCATCCCCAAGAGCTCCTGGAGGCCTTTGATGGTGGTAGGCTGGGGGAACTGCTGGACGGCTTGCACCTTGGCGGGCAGGGGAATGGCTCCGTCCTGCATGATGTGGTGGCCGAGTAATTCGATCCTGCTGAGGCCGAATTGGCACTTGGCTGGGCTGATGATGAGCCCGTGCTCACTGAGCCGCTGGAACAGGGTGCGGAGGTGCTCGATGTGTTCCTGCTTGGAGGAACTAGCTACCAGGATGTCATCCAGGTAGACAAAGAGGAACTTCAGGTCCCGGAGGACCGAGTCCATGAGCCGCTGGAAGGCCTGGGCCGCGTTTTTGAGGCCGAAGGGCATTCGGAGGAACTCGAATAGCCCAAAAGGGGTGATTATGGCCATCTTGGGAACGTCCGTGGGGTGGACTGGCACCTGATGGTAACCGCGCACCAGGTCGACTTTGGAGAAGACTGAGCGGCCGGTCAGTCTAGCCGAGAAGTCTTGAATGTGCGGTATGGGGTACCGATCCGGCGTGGTGGCGTCGTTTAGGCGCTGGTAGTCCCCGCAGGGGCGCCATCCCCCCTCGGGTTTGGTGACAATGTGGAGTGGGGAGGCCCAGGGGCTGTTGGAGCGGCGGATGATGCCAAGCTGTTCCATTGTGGCAAACTCGGCCCGCGCGATCTCCAGCTTGGCCGGGTCCAGCCTGCGGGCGTGGGCATACACCGGTGGGCCTGTGGTGGGGATGAAGTGTTCTACCCCGTGCTTAGCAACTTTCGCGGAGAAGGTCGGGTTGGTGAGGGCTGGGAACTCAGCCAGGAGTGCTGAGCAGTCGTTCGTTGAGCGGGCGTGGCACTGCCACGCCATTTCAGAGGGTTGGGGGGGGCCATGGCGCCCGGGATAGGTGACCTGGTGTTCATGTCCATGAGGCGGCGCCGAGGCATGTCGACCAACAGGCCGTGGGCGCACAGGAAATCCGCACCGAGGAGCGGGGAGAGCACCTTGGCGGTGATAAACTCCCAGTGGTAGCGGCGGCCTGCGAGGTCGATGGTGACGGTGCGGGTGCCGTACGTCCGGATGTCGGTGCCGTTGGCGGCAGCCAGCGCAGGGCCGCGGCCGCCTCGCTGGATCTCGAGGGCGGACGTGGGGATGATGCTGCGCTGCGCGCCCATGTTGCATAGGAAACGGCGTCCGGAGGCGCTGTCCGTAACGTACAGCAGCGCGCCTGCTTGCCCCACGGCCATCGTGTAGGCCGGTGTGGGGGCGGTTGGAAATGTGCAGGGATGGCTGCAGCGGCGTGCCCGTGCGCCGAACCGGGTATGGAAGTAGCAGTAACCCTGGGTCGGAGGGCTTGGGGGACGTGGGGGCCTGGGGGGCCTCGTGGCCGAGCTGTGTGGCCGCGCGATAGAGGGTGGAGCGCGCGCCGACGCTGCGGAGGCCAGGTCGGGGGTGACGGCGTGGTTGGAGCCGGCGGACAGGAGCTTATTGGCTTCGTCGGCCAGGACCTCGAGGTCCGTGAGGCTGGACGCCACGATCGCCAGGTGGATGCTGGGAGGTAGTTGGCGGATAAAGAGCGTGCGGAAGAGGGAGCCGGGCGGTTTCTCGTCGGTCAGAGCAAGCATGTGTGACAGTAAGTCTGACGGCGTGGAGTCACCGAGGCCCGGGAGGTCGAGGAGGTGGCAGTTGCGCAAAAATTGGGAGGCTGTGAATTTTTTAAGGAGCGCGGCCTTGAGATGTGTGTACTTGCCTTCCTCCGAAGGGTTTTGTAGTGTTATCCAGACTTTCGTGATTGTGGAGCTGCCCAGGGAGGCGAGGAGGTAGTCGTACATCGTTGCGTCGGCGGTGATGCCGCGGAGTCGGAATTGCGATTCGGCTCGAAGGAACCAGGCGGTGGCTAGGTTCTCCCAGAACTCTGGCAGCTTCACAGAAACTGCGTTTGTGTCAGCCATGGTTACGCTTAGGAGTCGTCCTGAGCATCGGGGTCACCAATGTAGGAGTCTACGTACTCCTAGCAAAAAATACTGAACTCGGAGAGGTTCAACAAAAAAGGTTTAATTCTTGAGACTGCATGTTGAACACAAAATGGCGTCAGAGCCTACACCAAGTCTGACTGCTTTTCATCAGTCCACAGCTTCGACTGCCCCTCCCCCGCTCTGGGCTTAACTATGTTGCAGATCGAGTTTCTTAAAGGTGTGATCCTTCTTAAAGGCATGACGCCTGATTTATAGTCTACGGACCGAAAAGCGGATTGTGTCTTTTCTGTGGTCGGTACGCCACAGTATCATATTTGACCCTGAAGTGAGCTTCTGACCACATATCCACACCATAACTAAGACTGTCTATTTCCACCTCCGTAACTTCACCCATCTCCGCTTCTGCCTCACCTCATCTGTTGCTGAAACCCTCATCCATGTCTTTGTTACCTTTGTTAAACTTGACTATTCCAACGCACTCCTGGCTGGCCTTCCACAATCTACCCTACGTAAACTTGAGATCATCCAAAATTCGGCTGCCCGTGTCCTAACTCGTGCCAAGTCCCGTTCACCCATCACCCCTGTGCTCGCTGACCTACATTGGCTCCCGGTTAAGCAACGCCTCGATTTTAAAATTCTCATCCTTGTTTTCAAATCCCTCCATGGCCTCGCCCCTCCCTATCTCTGTAATCTCCTCCAGCCCCACAACCCCCCCCCCCCCCCCGAGATATCTGCGCTCCTCTAATTCTGCCCTCTTGAGCATCCCTGATTATAATTGCTCAACCATTGGTGGCCGTGTCTTCTGTTGCTTAGGCCCTAAGCTCTGGAATTCCCTGCCTAAACCCTTCCGCCTCGCTACCTCTCTTTCCTCCTTTAAGACGCTCCTTAAAACCTACCTCTCTGACCGAGCTTTTGGTCACCTGCCCTAATTTCTCCTTATGTGGCTCGGTGTCAAATTTTTTGTCTTATAATACTCCTGTGAAACACCTTGGGACGTTTTACTATGTTAAAGGCGCTATATATATACACAAGTTGTTATTGTTGTTGTACTGCATTTGTTACTAATATTGCACTGCACAATTTCACAGAAGTTCGTTGCTACTGCTCACTAGTTTCACCAACTGAGCTGCTGGGAAGAGTTAAGAATGAACGAACCAGCATTTATACAGCACCTTTCATGGCCTTATGACATCCCAAACTACTTTTGAAGTGTAATGGCAGCCAAACAGTACACAGTAAGGTCCTACAAACAGTAGTGTGATGAATGACTAGTTAATCTGGTTTTTTTTGGTGCTGATTAAAAGATGAATGTGGACCAGGACACAAGGAGAAAGGCTCTGCTCTTCATTCAAAGTGTGCTTTTACATCCAACTGAACGGGCAACCGAGTCTCACAATAACATGTGGAAAAAACAGCACCTTCGACAATGCAGCACTCCCTCAGAGCTGCATGAAGCACCAATCTAGTTTATGCACTCAAATCCTGACATGGGCCTTCAACCTACAACCTATGGCTCAGAGGGCAGAATACTACCACTGAGCCAAGCTGACACTTAGTACAATAATAGTGCAATAAGGAACAATCTAATTGTGCATATATTGATTACGGAGATGTAGGTGTCAAATACTGTTCAAATATTTTTAAATCTGCCTCAGAGACCTCCTGTGCATTTAGACACGAGGAATTAGCTTCAGCGCGCCTGAAATTTGAGTACTTTAGAGGTATGGTACACAAATTTAGTGGCAGTTTTTGCACTTACTCCTTAGCATAAGTAAAATTATCCACCTATCAGGTTATAATGGGGTTTCGCCTATGCTCAGGAACATAACTAGTAAAAGGAAATGTCTTACTGAATAACAATCCCTAAAGGTTCACGCTTCAGATCTGATGCTAACCTGGCTATGTCTCCTGAGATGATTCACTTACTGAATGTAATATTACCCACTCACCCTCAAAAATCTTGTTCTTTCTGTCTGCCCTTGTTAAGTTCCTGCACTTTATTCTCTAAGGTCGTAAGTACTTCTTTAAGCAGAGCAGCATTAAGAATTCTTGGGATCCTGGGCACCCAGAATGTTCCCCCTCACCCTCTCCGCCCCCTCATCCATTGAAGTGTTTCAGCAGCGTCAGAATCCACACTTGAGAAACTGGCAACTTGAGGAGTACCATTCATTGTTGCCATGGTCACCCCCTATGCTGTCTTCATTAACTATCATTTTCACAGGTCAAGTGAAGCATGGATTGCGAGCTGTGAAGGAGACACCATGGTCACCTACATAAGAACATAAGAATTAGGGGCAGGAGTCGGCCATACGGCCCCTCGAGCCATTCAATAAGATCATGGCTGATCTTAAACCTGAACTCCACGTTACCGCCCGATCTCCATATCCCTCGGTTCCCCAAGAGACCAAAAATCTATCGATCTCAGCCTTGAAAATACTCAACAACTCAGCATCTACAGCCATCTGGGGCAGAGAATTCCAAAGATTCACAAGCCTCTGAGTGAAGAAATTCCTCCTCATCTCAGTCTTAAATGGCCAACTCCTTATCCTGAGACGATGCCCCCTAGTTCTAGACACTCCAGCCAGGGGAAACAACCTCTCAGCATCTACCCTGTCAATCCCCCTCAGAATCTTGTATGTTTCAATGAGATCACCTCTCATTCTTCTAAACTCCAGAGAGTACAGGCCCAATCTACTCAATCTCGCTCAGAGACACCGACCGTGTCTTCCCGCCGCTGGGAGTACATGCTGGCTGCATGGCGCAGGCACGACTAGTCTCCTTAGTACCAGGGTCAGGGAGCCCACTCAGGTAACTAACAAACTGGGACTATAGGGAGTACTGACGAGTGTTACATAATTTAATGCCCCTGTGAAGCACCTTGGGATGTTTTACTACGTTAAAGGTGCTATACAAATGCAAGTTGTTCATTTTAAAAAAACAACACTGAGAGTCACACTCAGAACTATAATAGGTTCAGAAATGCCAGAAAATTCACCAAATTAGATGTAAAAAAATTTCAAACGGGGTGTTATGCCCACAGATCACTGTCTAGAAAATAAATCTCATGTCATCAGTACTCACATCCTCCTTCAGTAATTTCTAAATTTACCTCTGCTGCAAACTGTATAATAAGAGTTAGTGCAGCTTAAGCTATGACAAGGCCATATCCTTATTTATTACCACCCCTAGGTGCCCTTGAGAAGATGGTGGTGGGCTTTCTTCTTCAACCGCTGAAGTGCTCCCACAATACTGTTAGGGAATTTCAGGATCTTGCCCCAGCGATATAGGTCCAAGTCGGATGGTATGTGATTTGGAGGGGAACTTGCAGGTCATAGTATTCCCATGCACCTGCTGCCAATGTCCTTCTAGATGGTGGCAGTCACAGGTTGGGAGGTGCTGCCAAAGAAGCCTTGGCGACTTAGCAGTGCATCCAGTAGATCGCAGCCACGGTCTGCCGGTGGTGGATTGAGTGGATGTTGAAGCTGGTGGCTGGGGTGTTGATCTAGCTTACTGCTTTGCCCTGGATGGTGTTGAGCTTCTTGAGTGTAGCTACACACATCCAGGCAAGTGGAGAATATTCCATCACACTCCTTACATAGGATTTTACAGCACAGCAAACAGGCCATTCAGCCCAACAGGTCAATGCTGGTGTTTATGCTCCACATGAGCCTCCTCCCACCTTATTTAATCTCACCCTATCAACATATGCTTCTATTTTTTTCTCCCTTTTGTACTTATCTAGCTTCCCCTTAAATGCAGCTATGCTATTTGCCTCAACCACTCCTTGTGAGTTCCACATTCTCACCATGCTTGTTTTGCAGGTGGTGGAGAATCAAGAGGTGAGTCACTTGCAGCAGAATACCCAGCCTCTGACTTGCTCTAGTAGCTCTCTCTCACATATATACATACACACATGCAAATATACACACATATATACAATATACACATCTTTCGATTAGGCACTCTACAGCCCTCTGGACTCAACATAGAGTTCAACAATTTCAGATCATAACCTCGGCCCCTATCACATATGTATATTTTCTTCTTTTTTTTAATCCACACTTTTTGTTTTTTCTTCCCTCCCTTCAGCTGTCCTTCATTCTGCCAGCGCAATTCACACCCCATCTAGAGCCATCCTTTATTCCTTAACCTGTCCCATTTCCACCTTCCCTTGCCTTGAATGTCTCTTAATCTCTCCTGCTTTCTATCCTATCACTGACCTTCCCTTTTGTTCTTTCATCCCCTCCCCCTTTGCCCAGCCCCCAAACTTGCTTTCCATTTTGTAGTGTACGTGCCTTTAAGGGGAGAACTACTTTTTACAGCTCCTGTATACTGTAGTACCGGCAGTGACCACACCTGTATATAACCCTGAGTAGGGATCTGTACTGTTTAGTTTTAGAGCAACCCTCATCCAGTAAACACCTGTTGATTGTTCCTCTGCAGTGTCTGTTGATTATTTGAAGGACACACTACCTAAAGATTCACGGATTCAACATTGGCGACGAGGTGATTCGAACCTACCTGCAACTCTGCAGAAGAAGGCCGATTCCATCAGTGCGGGTGTCGACCATCCTCAGAGGACTTGAGCAGGCAGAGGAGGCTGTGGAGAGCTGGGCTTGGTTCTCCAGCCGCGACGATCCAGCGCAGCGGGCTGGCAGCAGGTACGGCGCAGACCCATCCCGGACAGCGGCGGCGGGAGCCGACCGACGGCACAGAAAAAGGCCGAGCAGCGTCGACGGGTAAGAGAGAGGGTAAAGCGCACAGGGTGCAGCCGGGGTTGAAGACCGAGCGGCGTCAACGAGAGAGGGTGAAGCGCGCAGGGCGCAGCCGGGGTTGAAGACTGAGCGGCGTCAACGAGAGAAGCGCGCAGGAAAACGCGCAGAGCGCGGCCGGTGTTCAAGGGCTGAGCAGCGTCAGCGGGGGAAGAAAAGAAAGCACGGGAGACGCCATTTGGGCCACAACGGAGAAGAAAGGGAAGCACGGGAGACGCCATTTTGAGCCAGCGGAGAAGAAGGGAGAGCGCGGGAGACGCCATTTTTAGCCAGTCTAACCACACCCAGGGATGCAGAAGAGTGGCAGGGTCACAGCGTTCAACAATGAAGTCGAAGATTGGGCGACATATGTAGAACGCATAGAGGTGTACTGCAAAGCAAATGAAGTGCCAGATGCCAGGAAAGTACTGGTATTGTTGAATTCCATGGGTGCAAAAACGTACGGCTTACTGCGAAACCTAGTCACCCCAGAGAAGCCAGTGGAAAAGGATTTTGAAAGCATAGTGGCAATCCTACAGGACCACTTAAACCCCACACCGCTGCTGATAGCAGAAAGATTTAAGTTTCACAAAAGGAACCAGCATAAAGACGAAATTAATGCTGAGTATTTAACGGAACTGCGCAAGCTATCGAAACACTGGCAGTTTGGAACGGGACTAGCAGGTACTTTAAGGGACAAGTTTGTGTGTGGGCTTCAAAGTGAAGGAACCCAGAAACGGCTTCTATCAGAAAAGGATCTTACGCTGGACAAGGCTTTCAACATGGCAGTATCACACAAAGCAGCCGCACGGGGTGCTGCAGAGATACAACGGAGACCGCAAGAATATGGCACAAATGAAATGTCATATGGAGCAGTGAAGTGTTATCGCTGCGGCAGAACAACACACGACCATAAGGATTGTTGGTTCAAGGACCAAGTGTGCAGACAGTGTGGAAAAGTAGGACACATAATAAGAGTCTGCAGGTCGGGAAAAAAAACCAGCAGCAAGAAACCTCCACAGGAGAAGTACAAAAAGGTACATAAGGTGACGGAGAGTAGTTCAGACGAACAGAAAAGTGGTACAGACTCCGGAAGCAAGGAGCTGGGTTGTCTGAAACTACATAATGTAACCAAAATGGAGGATCACCAAACTATCTGGGTCACGCTCAAGATAGACGGAGTCCAAGTGAAAATGGAATTGGACACAGGATCAGCCCTAACAGTCATAAACCAAAGGGACTACAAGCGGCTATTCTCACATATACCCTTGAGAGATACAGAGATTATCTTGAAGACGTACACGGGGCAAAAATAAGGGTGAACGTGATATACAACGGCAAGGAAACACCAAAAATGGACTTATATGTATTGCCAGATGGAGGACCACCACTACTAGGACGTGAATGGATCCGGAAGATACAGTTAGATTGGCATGCCATACAAGCACTGACGGTAGATGCCAAAAAGGATGACGACGTCACACCTGGACGACTGTCAAAAATGCTAACTGACACACAAGAAGTGTTCCAGGAGGGACTCGGAACACTAAAAGGCATAACAGCGACGATCAAAATAGAGGAAAATGCAAGCCCAAAGTTTTTTAAGGCCAGACCGGTGCCTTATGCGATCCGCCCAGCCGTCAAAGCAGAGCTGGAAGGTTTGGAACATTCTGGAGTACTGTCCAAAGTGGACTGGAGCGAGTGGGCTACACCCATCGTTCCTGTAATGAAGAGGTCGTTGAGTAATACGCCTGGGGAACCAAAGAAGATTCACATCTGTGGGGACTTTAAGGTGACAGTGAACCCAGTCCTTCACACGGTACAATATCCGCTTCCGAGGATTGAAGATATTTTCGCCTCGCTATCTGGAGGAAAACGCTTCACTAAGATTGATCTGGCCCAGGCGTACCTGCAAATGGAGGTAGAAGAAGCCTCGAAACAGTACCTCATGATCAACACTCACAAAGGTCTCTACCAATACAACCGGCTGGTGTTCGGGGTAGTATCAGCTCCGGCTATTTGGCAAAGGGCAATGGATCAAGTCCTGCAAGGGATTCCAGGGACCCAGTGCTTTTTGGACGACATCCTGGTCACGGGCGAAAATGACAGTGATCACCTCGCCAACCTGGAACAGGTGCTCACTAGATTGAAGGAATATGGGCTCCGAGCTAATCGCCACAAATGCGAGTTTTTCCAGAAGCAGATCTCGTATTGTGGCCACGTTATTGATGAAGAGGGGTTACATAAGTCCCCTGAAAAGATTGAGGCAGTAGTCAAGGCTCCAGCACCGGAAAATGTGTCACAACTGAGGCCGTTCCTCAGGCTGGTGAACTACTACCATAAGTTCTTGCCGAATTTGTCTACGTTACTACACCCACTGAACACCCTACTGCAAACGGGGGTACCTTGGAAGTGGAATGACGAATGCAAATGAGCTTTCCAGAAGTGCAAAGAATTGATCACATCAAAAGAGGTGTTGGCTCATTTCAACCCAGCACTACCAATTCGGTTGGCGTGTGATGCATCACCCTATGGTATTGGAGCAGTGCTGTCGCACAAATTCCCGGACGGCTTGGAGAGGCCAGTAGCCTTTGCGTCTCGGTCACTAACCTCAGCCGAGCGTAACTACGCCCAGATTGACAGGGAGGCCCTCAGCCTAGTGTGGGGAGTGAAAAAGTTCAACCACTATCTGCACGGGCAGAAGTTCACCTTGCTGACTGACCACCAACCACTTGTCTCCATCTTTAATCCAAAGAAGGGCGTTCCGGTGATGACTGCGCAACGCCTACAAAGATGGTCCCTTTTTCTAGGGGCGAACCAATATGAAATAGAGTATAAGGGCACGAAACAGCATGGGAACGCTGATGGGCTATCACGCCTGCCACTGCCTACTGCGGAGGAAGCACCAGCAGTGGACCCTGTCAAAATATTTTATTCGACTATAATTGAACGCTTGCCAGTAACTAACCCGGATATAGAGAAGGAGACCTGAAATGACCCGACACTGTCTCGGGGATATGATTTGACGGTGAAGGGATGGCCAACACATGGCGACTCACTGTTGCCAGCATTCTCATCCAGAAGCGAACAGCTGTCAGTATGCCAGGGGACCTTGATGTGTGGATCCCGAGTGGTAAATCCACCCAAGTTAAGGGAGAGAGTGCTCAATGAGCTTCACGAAGGCCATCTGGGAGGGGTGAAAATGAAAAGCCTTGCTAGGGCTTATGTGTGGTGGCCGGGGATTGATCAGCAAATCGAGGACCTGACAAAGAGCTGCTCAGGATGCCAGAAGGTCCAAAATGCACCACCACATGCCCCTCTACACCCATGGGAGTGGCCCTCATCTCCATGGCAACGGGTGCATATTGATTTTGCTGGTCCATTCATGGACTCAATGTTCTTAATAGCCGTGGATGCGCAGTCGAAATGGCCTGAGGTGATCAAAATGTCCTCCACCACCACGGAGAAAACGATTGCAGTCCTACGGACCATATTTGCCAGGAACGGCTTGCCAGAGCAGATTTGCTCTGATAACGGACCACAGTTTGTGTCCGAAGAGTTTCAGAAATTTATGAAAAGGAATGGGGTAAGGCATTACACATCCGCCCCGTATCATCCAGCCACAAATGGATTGGCTGAGAGGTTCGTACAAACCTTTAAAAAGGCCGTAAGGGCCATATGCGATGACGACATTCCACTGCAGCATAAGGTGGACAATTTCCTGTTAGCCTACAGAAATGCGACACATGCAGTTACCAACCAGACCCCGGCCATGATGTTCTTTAACCGAAGGTTGAGATCTCGTCTGGATTTGCTCAGACCAAATGTACGAAGAAATGTTGAGAATAAGCAATTCCAGCACATCAATGAGAAGCCGACAAGGAGCTTCAATGTAGGGCAACCAGTCTTGGCCCGCGACTACCGAACAGAGAAATGGCAACCAGGAACGATATGCACACGGCAGGGGCCACTAATGTACACAGTGAATGTTGGGGAGAACATTGTGAGACGCCATGTCGACCAGATCCTAGCGTCACAGGAACGAGTCAACCCCATGTCTCGCGTACCTGGTAATGAACATACAGGTAGCATCTACCCCAGAAACAGTAGTATCGGAAGCTGATGGACCAACCGACAACAGGGGGCCAGAATCGCCTCCGCACCAAGAGCAAGGCACTCAGGAAAGGCGCTATCCAGAAAGGATCAGGAAGCCGCCCCAAAGACTGAATTTATAAATGGACTATTTTCAGTTAATGTCGCATGTTAAAAGTGTTAATTGTTAAATGAATGTTATGGTACTGTTAATCTAAAAGGGGAGGAATTGTAGTGTATGTGCCTTTAAGGGGAGAACTACTTTTTACAGCTCCTGTATCCTGTAGTACCGGCAGTGACCACACCTGTATATAACCCTGAGTAGGGATCTGTACTGTTTAGTTTTAGAGCAACCCTCATCCAGTAAACACCTGTTGATTATTCCTCTGCAGTCTCTGTCGATTATTTGAAGGACACACTACCTAAAGATTCACGGATTCAACACATTTCCTGCTTTTTTTCCAGTTCTGACGAAAGGTCATCGACCTGAAACGTTAACTGTTTCTCTCTCCACCGATGCTGCCTGGCCTGCTGAGTTTTTCCAGCGTTTCCTGTTGTTATTACACACATATATATATGTGTGCACACACATAGAGAGAGAGAGAGAGAAGGGACAGCATATAAATGTGTGATATCGCTATACCAACATACGAAGAAAGACTTGCATTTATATAGCACCTTTCACGACCACTGGACATCCCAAAGTGCCTTACCGCCAATTAAGTACTTTTTGAAGTGTAGTCACTGTTGTAATGTAGGAAACGCGGCAGCCAATTTGCACACAGCAAGCTCCCACAAACAGCAATGTGATAAATGACCAGATAATCTGTCTTAGTAATGTTGGTGGAGGGATAAATATTGTCCAGGGCACAAAGCAACATATAAGCTACCTGTATGTAATATATGTATATAAATATACAGTATATATAAAATAGGGTGACCATACAACCCCGTTTCCCAGGGACAGTCCCCGGATGAGGTACTGTGTCCCTGGGCAAATAATGTCCCCAGAAGAGTCCCCGGTTCATGAAACTCGTCCCTGAATAGACTAGAGCCATAGCAATTGGAATATATGTACATCAGACCGTTAGACAGAATCACAGCTTCAGGTCAATGGACTTACTGTGTTACTGTATTATTTACTAGCTGGGGAGCCCCGCATTGCGAGGGCAATTTTGGGGCGCTTGGTCTCCCTGCCCCTGTGTGTCCCCCCTCTCCCTGTCATGTCCTCTCCCTGTCCTATCCCTCCCTCCCCTCCCCTCTCTCCCTCCCCTCCTCTCCTCTCCCTCCCTCCCCTCCCCTGTCTCCCTCCCTCCCCTCCCCTGTCTCCCTCCCTCCCTCCCCTCCCCTCGCCCACCCCCACCCCACTCCCCCGCTCCCCTGCTCCCCTCTGTCCGTCTCTCCGGCCCCTCCCCCTGCCTAGCGCCTGAGGTCCGGTGCCATTGCGATAGCGGGAATGCTGAGCGGCGGCCGGCGCCGGGAGCGGGCTCTCGCGGGCGGCGCATGCGCGGTCAGTGCGGGCGGCGCATGCGCGGTCAGTGCGGGCGGCGCGAGGCGGCCCGCGGGGAGCAGGCAAGACCGCTGGTGTGCCCCGTTGCCGGGGTAACGGGGGCCGTGCGAATGCGTGCCGTCGTCAAGGCGGCCGCGCAACTGGTGGCCTCTTGTTTTTTTTAAACTCATCAGCTCTCCCCCCCCCCGCAGTTTCCCGAGTCTCTCCCCCCCCGCGATTTCCCGAGGCTCTCCCCCCCCCCCCGCGATTTCCCGAGGCTCTCCCCCCCCCCGCGATTTCCCGAGGCTCTCCCCCCCCCCATTAAATTGTTATTTAATTCCCTAACACATCATTCAAATATTTACCTTACTTCCCTAACACACTGAAAGTGTGGGGAAAAAATTGTGAAAAATCAAGATGGCGGCCACTCACCTCAGTTCAGAAGGATAAGGCCCGCCCACACACGCACCGATTGGTCGACCGGTCAGGTCACCGAAGCGTAGGATTGGTCAATCGTCGAGTCACTCGACACTCAACTGTAGGAAGGAACCCGCCGTCCGATTGGTCGACCTCGACGTCACACGGTCGCTAATGAGATGCTAATGAGCGGAAGGCTGAACGTTTTTCAGATACCGCGGGCGCGGTTTTTGTCCGGCCGAAACGTAAATACGCCTATGACCGGTCCAGAATCGCAAGCTTTCTTTTGAGGCGACGCGCGCGTCGGTACGCTCTGTAACTTTCAAACGTATAGAGAATGGACAGACATCGGGACAGACAGACAGACAGACATCGGGACAGACAGAAGAGCCGCTTTATATATATAGATAAACGGTGTCTGAATGCGCTTCAAGTGTGACGTCACATCCGCAGTTATTATATACACATTTGTTTTGCATTTGTAGTGTATATGCGCAACTGTTAAAATATAGGCTGCTAAAAAGATTTGCCTCACTGCGCAACCTACATTTTCCGTCTTGACAAAGGGTTTGCCCCGAAACGTTGACTCTATTTTCTCTCCACAGATGTTGCCTGGCCTGCTGAATTTTTGCAGCATTTTCTGTTGTTATTTCGAATTTCCAGCATCTGCAGTATTTTTGCTATCCTACATTTTCCGTCCTGGCTATTTTTTGCTGTGCTCCCACCCTGTGTGTGTGCGCCTGGATTTGGTTTAGAAAATATGGTAGCCCTGATATAAAATTGCATGTTGATATGTGCATCAGGTGGAGCCACAGGTTGAGTGTATGGACTGACTGCAGAGGGCGTTCTGCGTTCGATTGGAGGTGCTGCGCAGCCAGGTGGAGGCAGTGGCTGGGCGATTGCGTCAATCCTCAGGGTCGCCCGGGCGCCGCCATGTTGCTGTCAGGCCTGTTCCGCTCAGCCGCCGCCTCGCACTCGGTGAGAACTGACTGTTAACATCACTCCCGGGGTCTTCAATCCGAACGGGGTTGTTTGAGAGGCGGGGAAAGAACCGGTTTGAAAAGGATGAGTTAAAAGCCGCTTGTTCTGGGCCCTGGGTGTCCTTGTGCAGGCTGGGCTGAGAGTTACCATGATGGCGGCGGCGGCTCGACCTTCGCAGGGAGACCGCGTCCCCAGAGCGCTGCAACTTCAGCCTTTATTTAAAATCATCCACCCACCGGGGCTGCACCAGTAAAACCCCCTTATTTATTTATAACTGTTTCAGTTTTGAATTGTCTCTCTAGTCAATAGAGGTCTAAATGAGTTCCACTAAAAGAAAGAACTTGCATTTCTGTAGCGCCTTTCACGACCACCGGACGTCCCCAAAGTGCTTTACAGCCAATGCAGTACCTTTTTTTTGAAGTTACGGAAAGTGTACAGCCAAGATTTACTAGAATACAAGGAATGAAAATTAGTTATAAAGAAAGACGTGTTTATTCTGGGACAGATTAATATTTTTACTTAATACAAGATCATTATTTGCAGAGTTATCAAAAAAAAAATTGAATTTATTACAGCGCCTTTCACGCCTGCCGGACACCCCAAAGCGCTTTACCGCCAATGAAGTACTTTTTTTTTAAGTGTAGTCACTGTTGTAATGTAGCCAATTTGCGCACAGCAAGCTCCCACAAACAGCAATGTGATAATGGCCAGATAATTTGTTTGTGATGTTGATTGAGAGATAAATATTGGCCAGGACACTGGGGATAACTCCCCTGCTCTTCTTTGAAATAGTGCCATGGGGTCTTTTGCGTCCACCTGAGAGAGCAGACGGGGCATCGGTTTAACATCTCATAAAGACTACGCGATCTGTTTAGTAACCACAGGAACGGAACTGAACCCTAACAGCTTAATATCCCCAATTCTATTTGATTTAATGTAGCTTAAGAATTTCAAATGAATATTAATGTGTTGACACTCAGCAGGGACCTTCAGCCCAGATCCCCCTCCCTCCTCCTAATAACTCCGTATCCATTTTTGTCTGATTATGTCTCTGTTGCAATGCTTTGGGATATATAAGGTGCTTATATACAGTAGATGCTAGTTGTTGTAGTCAATTGTCTTTTTACTGCGAGGACCTATAGTGTCCTGTGGCTCAGTTGGTAGCACTCTTGAGTCAGAAGGTTGTGGGTTCAAGTCCCACTCCAGAGACTTGAGCACAAAAATCAAGGCTGGCACTCCAGGTGCTGTCTTTCAAATGAGCTGTTAAACTGAGGCCCCGTCTGCTCTTTCGGGTGGGCGTAAAAGATCCCATGGCACTATATCACAGCACGGTGGCATAGTGGTTAGCACTGTTTCCTCACAGCGCCAGAGACCCGGGTTCGAATCCGGCATCGGGTGACTGTCTGTGTGGAGTTTGCACATTCTCCCCGTGTTTGCGTGGGTTTCCTCCGGGTGCTCCGGTTTCCTCCCACAGTCCAAAGATGTGCGGGTTAGGTTGATTGGCTATGATAAATTGACCCTTAGTGTTAGGGGGATTAAATACGTGGGGTTACGGGGATAGGGTGGGATATGTGTTGGTGTAGGGGTTACAGGGATCGGGTGGGATATGTGTCGGTGCAGGCTCGATGGGCCGAAATGGCCTCTATCTGCACTGTGGGGTTTCTGTGATTCTGTGAAGAGCAGGAGTTACCCCAGTGTCCTGGCCAATATTTATCCCTCAGTCAAAATCATTTAAAAAAAATTATTTGGTCATTATCACATTGCTGTTTGTGGAACCTTGCTGTGTGCAAATTGGCTACCACGTTTCTTACATTAAATCAAATCAAATCAACTTTTATTGTCATTGTTAGTGCACAAGTGCAGTACAACGAAATGTAGGCTTGCGGCTCCCGAGAGTGTACATTTAGATTAAGACATTTAAACATTCAACATACATTTGGCTTGTAATACATTAACATTAACAACAGTGACTGTACTTCATTGGCTGTAAAGCACTTTGAGACATTCGGTGGTCGTGAAAGGTGCTATATAAATGCAAGTCTTTCTTTTAAATGAGATATTTTTGCTTCAGTTTGTGAATAATTAACTGTTCTTGTAATTCTACTACAAATTATTCAATGAATTAAGAATATGTAATTTATTGGTTCTAGAATTTTCCAGTGATCTTAAAAAAGACTGCTGTAATCATTGGCAGTCAGTTAGTGTTGTCACTAGAGGTGCTTTTCATTTAATCTTAGTTTAGGGAGAGCCGATGCTGAATTGGCCTCTGCGCACTCCTTTTATATTTCCTTTCCTTTCACTCCATTCTCCTGAAGGCCTGTTGGAAACAGTTTTGGATTTACAGAAGGCCCTGGTCTCTTTTCAAAATTGAATTCCAATGGGTCTACAGGACTGCATAAGCATATAATGCAGTTTCTTTTTTGAATACCCAAAAAATTGGATGTGATTAGTGCGGGATTTACTGAAAAATTAGGTTTTTGATTTCTGGGTGTGAGTGATGCTGGCAAGGCCGAATTTATTGCCCACCCTGAATCACTACAAGAAGATGGTAGTGGACCTTCTCCTTGAACTTCGGAAGCTCTTGTGAGGATTGTGCTCCTACAATGGTGTCAGGTGGGGAAACAGTGATCACAGTATCATTGGCCCAGAAATTCGGGTCGGGGGCTTCCCGCGGGTGCAAGCCGCGGCTGCACTTACCTAGCACGCCGGCCGTTGAGCTGTGGGCCCCCGTGGAATTCCGATCCAGGGCCTGGTCCAGCTGCCGGCGCGCAGTGCTTGCGTATCCCAGGGGCGCAGTTAGTTCGATGCATCCCCTGGGATCACGTGGGCCATGGGGAAGCCAATTGGAGCAGGGAATGCTCCATTCATAAATCTGACAGGAAGTGCTGTCAAACTTAGAAATGCTACGGGCCCTTTCTTACAAAAATCACTAAATCTTCAAATAATTTTTTTTTTAAATAAACTATAAATTAAATGAAATAACTATTTTAAACAATTTAAATTTTTGAAATTTTTGAAATTTTCTAACAGGTCTAAAAATAAACTTACCTTGCTTTAAAGTATTTAAAAATAATAAACCTGTGGAAAAAAATTTTTAATTTTAATTAATTCACCACTTACCTTGTAAAAAGCAGGCCTTACGCCTGCTTTTTACATTTCTAAATTCTGCAGGCTTACCCTTCCGGGAAAACCTGTATATAAAAAAAACCTAAGTTAGATGCGCACGCGCAGCCTCTCCCGCGCACGCGTTCGACCTCTGAACCCCTGCTTTCAGGGGAACAGAAGTGCCGGTTTCCCGCGCATGCGCAGTGCATGCAGGAAACCGGCACTTCCATTGGGCCTACGGGTGAGTACCCCGTGCATACTCACCCGTGGAGACCCGAATTTCTGGGCCATTATGTTTAGAGTAGCTGTGGAAAAGGACAAGGAAAAATCAAATGTGAAAGCACTCAACTGGAAGAGGGCTAATTTCATTGAGTTGAAAAGGGATCTGGCCCAGGTGGATTGGAATCAAAGATTGGCAGGTAAAACAGTAATTGAGCAATGGGAGGCCGTCAAAGAGGCGATAGTTCAGATAGGAGACTAGACACATTCCCACGAGGGAGAAAGGAAGGGCATCCATAGCTAGAACTCCCCGCGTGACTAAATATATAGAGATTAAAATGAAAGACAAATGAGGCTTATGATAAATGTCTGGTTCATAATTCAACAGAGAACTAAGCCGAATACAAAAAGTATAGAGAACTGAAAAAGGAAATAAGAAGGGCAAAGACGGTGTATGAGAATAGGTTACCGGGTAACATAAAAGGGAACCCAAAAGTCTCTTGTAAATATATAAATAGTAAAACGGTAGTTAAAGGAAGTCAAAGAAGAAGAAGGGGTTGATTGAGACCAAAAAGGAGATCGTCTTGTGGCGGCAGAGGGCATGGCTAATGTACTAAATGAGTACTTTGCATCTGTCTTCACTGAGGAAGAGGATGCTGTCAATGTCACAACAAAGGAGGACGTAGTAGAGAAATTGGATAAAATAAAAATAGATAGAGGAGGTACTTAAGAGGTTGGCAGCGTTCAAAGTAGAAAAGTCATCTGGTCCTGATGGGATGCATCCTAGGTTGCTGAGGGAAGTAAAGGTGGAAATTGCGAAGGCTCTGACCTCAATCTTCCAATCCTCCTTAGATATAGGTGTGGTGCCAGAGGACTGGAGGATTGCAAATGTTACATCACTGTTCAAAAAAGGGGAGAGGCCTTTACAGGCCAGTCAGCCTCTCAGTGGTGGGGAAACTTTTATGGACAATAATCTAGGACAAAATTAATTGGGTTAATAAATGAAATCCAGTATGGATTTGTTAAAGGCAAATCGTGTTTGACTAATTTGATTTGAGTTCTTTGAAGTATCGGAGAGGATTGATGAGGGTAGTGTGGTTGATGTAGTGTATATGGACTTTCAAAAGGCTTTTGATAAAGTACCACATAAAATTGAAGCCCATGGGATTAAAGGGGCCGTGGCTGCGTGGATACGAAATTGGCTGGTGAGAGGTGGTTTTTCAGATTGGAGGGAAATGTGCAGTGGTGTCCCCTCGTGGTCGGTGTTGGGACCACTGCTCTTTTTGATACATATCAATGACCTGGATTTGGGGTTACAGGGCATAATTTCAAAGTTTGCAGATGACACGAAATTTGGAAATGCAGTAAACAGTGAGGAGGATAGTAACAGACTTCAGGAGGACATAGACAGACTGGCGAAATGGGCCAGACACATGGCAGATGAAATGTAACGCAGAGAAGTGTGAAGTGATTCATTTTGGTAGGAAGAATGAGGAGAGGCAATATAAACTAAATGGTAGAACTTTAAAGGCAGTGCAGGAACAGAGGGAACTGGGGTAAACGTACACAAGTCTTTGAAGGTGGCAGGACGAATTGACAAGACTGTTGAAGAAAAGGTATACGGGATCCTTGCCTTTATAAATAGAGGCAGAGAGTACAAAAGCAAAGAGGTTGTGCTAGACCTTTATAAAACACTGGTTAGGCCTCAGCTGGAGTGTTGTGGCCAACTCTGGGCAGCATACTTTAGGAAGAATGTCAAGGCCTTAGAGAGGGTGCAGAGGAGATTTACTAGAATGGTACCAGCGATGCAGGACTTCAGTTATGTGGAGAAGCTGGGGTGGTTCTCCTTCGAGCAAAGAAGGTTAAGAGGAGATTTGATAGAGGTGTTCAAAATCATGAGCGATTTTGATAAGAGTAAATGAGAAACTGTTTCCAGTGGCAAAGGCAAAGGAACCAGAGGTGACATGAGGGGGAAAAAATACGCAGTGAGTTATGATGATCTGGAATGTGCTGCCTGATAGGGTTGTGGAAGCAGATTCAGTAATAACTTTCAAAAGGGAATTGGATAAATACTTGTAAAAGAAAAATTTGCAGGGCTATGAGGAAAGAGCGGGGGAGTGCGACTAATTGGATCGCTCTTTCAAAGAGCTGGCACAGGCACGATGGGCCGAATAGCCTCCTACTGTGTTGCATCATTCTGTGAGTTGCAAACAGGAAATTGTGTTCAGAAAAAGAGCGTGTATAAGATTGTGATTGTTGTAGATCAGTTTTGGTCTGTAAATAAAGTCTAATTTTGCATTTGTGTCTCCAACGTAAGTTTCCAGTTTAGTAATTGTACCATTTAAATGGTGTAATGTTTTCTACAGCAACCAGATCAATTTTAAAACAGCTATGCATACACATGTTTGCTATGCATGAAACCGAAATTATTCAGTGGAGCTACTACATTTCCCACTGCCTGGGAAGGACTATACAGGCCAATGATAGTGCAACAGCTTGTACTGGACACACCAGACTAGGTCAGTTTTTTTGGGTACCTTTGCCTTCAGTGGCTGCATTTACATTTACTGTCTGAAGTCATAAGAAGCAGGAGTAGGCCATACGGCCCCTCGGGCCTGCTCCGCCATTCAATAGGATCATGGCTGATCCGAATCTAGACTCACGTCCACTTCCCTGCCCTCTCCCCGTAACCCCTAATTCCCTTATCTGCTAGGAAACTGTCTATCTACATTTTTAAATTTATTTAATGTTGCAGCTTCCACAGCTCTCTGGGGTAGCAAATTCCATAGATTTACTACCCTCTGAGTGAAGAAGTTTCTCCTCATCTCAGTTTTGGAAGGGCAGCCCCTTATTCTTAGATTATGCCCCCTAGTTCTAGTCTCACCCATCAGTGGAAACATCCTCCCGCATCCACCCGATCAAGCCCCCTCACAATCTTATATGTTTCGATAAGATCGCCTCTCATTCTTCTGAACTCCAATGAGTAGAGTCCCAACCTACTCAACCTTTCCTCATACGTCAACCCCCTCATCTCCGGAATCAACCGAGTGAACCTTCTCTGAACCGCCTCGAGAGCAAGTATATCTTTTCTTAAATATGGAAACCAAAACTGCACGCAGTATTCCAGGTGTGGCCTCACCAATACCCTGTATAACTGCAGCAAGACTTCCCTGTTTTTATACTCCATCCCCCTCGCAATAAAAGCCAAGATTCCATTGGCCTTCCTGATCACCTGCATACTAACTTTTTGTGTTTCATGCACCAGGACCCCCAGATCCCTTTGTACTGTAGCACTTTGCAGATAAATTACTTTGGTGTTGTGCGCCGCCTACAGTGGTAGGATCTCCAGTTCATTTACTTAGTTGACCTAGGAGTTGCCGCTGGCAGTTAAACACTCGTACAAACTTGCTGTTAAATCATTTTAAATGCACATGGGTGAACAATAGATTTAATTAGCTGATGAGAAAGATAGTTGCTCGATTTCACCCGAGTGTATTTTTTTTTTAGGCAAAATGAATAGAGGTACCCCAGCTGCTCAGCTGGTGGGTGCACTGCTCGGTATAGAGTGTGCCAGCATACAAAGAATGCAGGCTCGATTCCAGGGAGCCCATTTCGCGATTTGTAGTTAGTGGCAGAAGAAATAAGCAAGATTGGGAGATGGAAATTTCAATGCCACTCTTCCTGGACTGTTTTATTTACTATTTCAACCTGAAAGGCCATTTCCTGATCTAATCCCTTGTGGTGAATGGGCCTGCTTGAGGTATTTTTGAACAGTGGTGTTGCCAGTGTTCCCAAGATCTTGGCAACCTGTTGAAGTTCTCTCATTTTGGTAAAAATGGCCTCTGAAGCCAGCGTGCTCTTGTGGACATTCACAGCAGTTTTTGTACTCAAACAACCGTACAATACATCTTCAAAGGTGGAACAAATGTCCACCATCGCTAGATTGGACTGGAGTTGCACTCAAAAGAATCCTGGTGCCTTTGGTCTGACGGTAGTGTCAGTGTCCTCTGTTGCGAGAGGATTTTCAAAGATGCACTTTTTAAAATTCCAGTTCAGGAACCAGTTGTCACAAGCTCAGCATGAACAGCTGCTGGTTATGGCTGAAGGCCCTAAATTGAAGGAATTAATGCAGAAACAGCCCCCCGCCCCCTCCACCGCACCCTTCATCAGGGTTTAGCGAGGAAGCATATTGCTATATTAAGAGATGCAAAGTGAGAGAAAGCAACTCTTAAAGTGCCATGACCATATTCAGAATACAGTTATCTTGAATTAAATATTTCCAAAGCATGGTTGGTGTAATAGAACATTGTACATTATAATCCGTTGTTGAGCTGATGTACAGTATGTTCCATCAGTTTTTTTTTAAATTGTAAATTTAGTGTATTTATGTTGTGGGCATGACTGTTCCTCCCTTAATTTTTTTCCTGTTCTTTCCCTTATCTTGAGACCTCCTTTGTAACTTGAAGGTGAGGGAACTGTTCCCATACCTTCACTAGTGCTGCTTTGAACACCGCAGCCACACATCCTCCATATGGAGGATTCTGAATGTGAACCAGTACCCTGCCACTCCATGATGTACCAGGCAAGAATCCAGTGTGCTGCCCTGCCCCTCTGCCCCCTATTTTTATTTTGTGTGCCTGTTTTATTTACAGGCATAGATTCGTTATTGCCTTCTCATGTCTTGTCACTCTACTCACATAATGAATGAGAAAGCCCGACTGTAATCTACTCAGGCTACCAACTTTCAAAATGTTGGCCTTTGCGGGACTAAGAGTGCTTCTCTATTTGTATATTTTTTTTAATATTGGCGAATTACACTAACCCCCCCCCCCCAAACGGTAAACTTAATCATGTAACTTCCTTTTGAATACTTGCTTGTTAATATTAAAAATCATTAGTACAGAGAGACCTGGGTGTTCTTGTACACCAGTCACTGAAGGCGAGCATGCAGGTGCAACAGGCGGTCAAGAAGGCAAACGGTATGCTGGCCTTCATAGCAAAAGGGTTAGAATACAGGAACAGGGATACCTTGCTGCAGCTGTACAGGGCACTGGTGAGACCACACCTCGAGTACTGTGTACAGTTTTGGTCGCCTCATCTGAGGAAGGATGTTCTTGCCATGGAGGGGGTGCAGCGGCGATTCACCAGGCTGATACCAGGAATGGCGGGAATGACCTATGAGGAGAGACTATGTAGTTTAGGGATGTACACACTGGAGTTTAGAAGATTGAGAGGGGACCTCATAGAAGTGTATAAAATTCTGACAGGTCTAGACAGACTGGATGCAGAAGGAATGTTTCCCTTGGCGGGTGAGAACAGAACTAGAGGACATAATTTAAGGATAAGGGCTAAACCATTTAGGACAGAGATGAGGGGGAATTTCTTCACTCAGAGAGTGGTGAACCTGTGGAACTCATTGCCACAGAGGGCAGTGTACGCCAGCTCATTAAATATATTTAAGAGGGAATTAGATATATTTCTACGGGCAAAAGGGGTTAAGGGTTACGGAGAGAAGGCGGGGACGGGATACTGAATTAAAAGATCAGCCATGATCTCATCGAATGGCGGAGCAGGCACGAAGGGCCGAATGGCCTACTCCTGCTCCTATCTTCTATGTATCTATGTATTACAGGAAACTTTCTGGTATCTGACGGGACTGAGCTGGTGCCGTCCCATCAAAACTGCCGTAGAAACCAGCGCTAATGTTAAAACTTACGGAGCTTTTGAGCTCCGTGTGAATCGACAAACCCTGTTGCTTAGCAACAGCTTCAAAACAGTCGGCCGCAGCTTAAAAGCGTCTCTGTAGCTAAACAACAGCTTCAGCTAGACCTTGCAGAGCCTGACTGGAAAAAAAAAAGCAACAAGAAGTAAAAAAAACTTATAGGAAACGGTTCCTGAATTTTGCCGGTAGATAGAGCTTTCCGGACATTTAACCTCCGGTTAAACTAAAGTTTCCTGTAAATGATCTATGTATTTGTATTGTTTGCAAAAGTGGATTAAAAAAAAAATTTTTATATTTCAAATTTCAATATTGTGGCTCTTACTAATTGCTGTAATTATGTTGGCAAGTGACCTGAAGTCAAGCCATATTAGCCGCGACCCTCGGGCGGGGGGGTGGGGGGCCGCGCGCGCAGCAGGAGCAGCTGAGACGCGGCGTCTCTCTCTCTCTGGCTTGGTCAGCGTCACGGTTACCCTGGCAACCGGGCCCGCCGGCCGACAGTCTCAGCTCCTGCTGCGCGCGCAATCGACGGTCTTCACCTCGGGGGGGGGCGACCCCCGCCCTCCCTCCTCCCTTCCCCCCTCCCTACCTTCCTCCCCCCCGCCCTCCCTTCCCCGCCCTCCCCCTCCCCTCCCCCCTCCCTTCCTCCGCCCTCCCCCTCCCCCTCTCCCTCCCCCCTCCTCCGTCCCCCCCCTCCTCCCTCCCGCCCCCCCTCCCCTCCTCCTCCCCCCCTTCCCCTCCCCCTCCCCTCCCTCTCTTCCCCCCAGTCGCTCTCTCTCTTCCCCCCAGTCGCTCTCTCTCTTCCCCCCAGTCGCTCTCTCTCTTCCCCCCGTCGCTCTCTCTCTTCCCCCCAGTCGCTCTCTCTCTTCCCCCCAGTCGCTCTCTCTCTTCCCCCCAGTCGCTCTCTCTCTTCCCCCCAGTCGCTCTCTCTCTTCCCCCCAGTCGCTCTCTCTCTTCCCCCCCAGTCGCTCTCTCTCTTCCCCCCAGTCGCTCTCTCTCTTCCCCCCAGTCGCTCTCTCTCTTCCCCCCAGTCGCTCTCTCTCTTCCCCCCAGTCGCTCTCTCTCTTCCCCCCAGTCGCTCTCTCTCTTCCCCCCAGTCGCTCTCTCTCTTCCCCCCAGTCGCTCTCTCTCTTCCCCCCAGTCGCTCTCTCTCTTCCCCCCAGTCGCTCTCTCTCTTCCCCCCAGTCGCTCTCTCTCTTCCCCCCAGTCGCTCTCTCTCTTCCCCCCAGTCGCTCTCTCTCTTCCCCCCAGTCGCTCTCTCTCTTCCCCCCAGTCGCTCTCTCTCTTCCCCCCAGTCGCTCTCTCTCTTCCCCCCAGTCGCTCTCTCTCTTCCCCCCAGTCGCTCTCTCTCTTCCCCCCAGTCGCTCTCTCTCTTCCCCCCAGTCGCTCTCTCTCTTCCCCCCAGTCGCTCTCTCTCTTCCCCCCCAGTCGCTCTCTCTCTTCCCCCCAGTCGCTCTCTCTCTTCCCCCCAGTCGCTCTCTCTCTTCCCCCCAGTCGCTCTCTCTCTTCCCCCCAGTCGCTCTCTCTCTTCCCCCCAGTCGCTCTCTCTCTTCCCCCCAGTCGCTCTCTCTCTTCCCCCCAGTCGCTCTCTCTCTTCCCCCCAGTCGCTCTCTCTCTTCCCCCCAGTCGCTCTCTCTCTTCCCCCCAGTCGCTCTCTCTCTTCCCCCCAGTCGCTCTCTCTCTTCCCCCCAGTCGCTCTCTCTCTTCCCCCCAGTCGCTCTCTCTCTTCCCCCCAGTCGCTCTCTCTCTTCCCCCCAGTCGCTCTCTCTCTTCCCCCCAGTCGCTCTCTCTCTTCCCCCCAGTCGCTCTCTCTCTTCCCCCCAGTCGCTCTCTCTCTTCCCCCCAGTCGCTCTCTCTCTTCCCCCCAGTCGCTCTCTCTCTTCCCCCCAGTCGCTCTCTCTCTTCCCCCCAGTCGCTCTCTCTCTTCCCCCCAGTCGCTCTCTCTCTTCCCCCCAGTCGCTCTCTCTCTTCCCCCCAGTCGCTCTCTCTCTTCCCCCCAGTCGCTCTCTCTCTTCCCCCCAGTCGCTCTCTCTCTTCCCCCCAGTCGCTCTCTCTCTTCCCCCCAGTCGCTCTCTCTCTTCCCCCCAGTCGCTCTCTCTCTTCCCCCCCCCCAGTCGCTCTCTCTCTTCCCCCCCCCCAGTCGCTCTCTCTCTTCCCCCCCCCCAGTCGCTCTCTCTCTTCCCCCCAGTCGCTCTCTCTTCACCCCAGTCGCTCTCTCTCTCTCTTCCAACAACAACATTCCCTCGAAAAAGCCTCGGCACCGCCGGGCACTTCAGCTAGTGATCTATGTATTTGTATTGTTTGCAAAAGTGGATTAAAAATTTTTTTTTTATATTTCAAATTTCAATATTGTGGCTCTTACTAATTGCTGTAATTATGTTGGCAAGTGACCTGAAGTCAAGCCATATTGGCCTTTAGCAGTGGTCTGGACCAGCCACTTTAAAAATGATCTAAAATGAAATTACATTTTGACATTGACCACAATAGAACAGTATTTCTGTTCCTGATATTGGGTCTGAGAATTTTAACCTTTTTTATTTTTGCATTCTAGGTGAGACAGATCCGTTACGTACAAAGGACAGCACAATGTGCAGGAGGAAGTGGTGCAGCCTCGTTTGTGGTAAGCAATCCGTGCACAATATACAACGTGTATTTAAAAAACAAAGTTGAAATTTTATAAATAAGTTTTTAATTTCATTTGGATATTTTTCATTTGGATTAACTTGATGGTGCAGTGGTTAGAACCCTGTGCATTCACCTCTGGTACATGTGTTTGGATCCAGGTACTCGAGGTGATGGGTTGAAACTCTTTTTCTCTCGCTGTAAGGGTCTTAAGTAAAAGCAGTTTAGGGTAGGCTCAACCCACGTCCTAATGGGTACAAATTAACAGCACTATTGCCCATATCAAATGTAATTGGCACTAAAATGGAAATATTTGGTGTTCCATTGGCGTAGTGTAGCAGCAGCTGTAGCCTGCAAATAGCATTGTATTTCAAATAGTAAATTGAACACCTCATTTAATCCTATTGGTCACTATAAATGACACGATTTTGCACAATAAATTTTTCAGAACTCGGCATTACAATGGGTTTCAAAAAGGTTAGAGATGAAAACATCACCCCTTCCTACCTTTGTCTCTGTGGCACTGCAAAAGCAGACAGTCGCAACCATGGAATATGTTCACTGCCCGCCTCGCGATAGAAAGAAAGACTTGCATTTATATAGCGCCTTTCATGACCACTGGACGTCTGAAAGCGCTTTACAGCCAATAAAGTGCTTTTTTTTTTTAAGTGTAGTCACTGTTTTAATGTGGGAACCGTGGCAGCCAATTTGCACACAGCAAGCTCCCACAAACAGCAATGATAATGACCAGATCATCTGTTTTTTGTTATGTTGGTTGAGGGAGAAATATTGGCCAGGAGACCAGGGATAACTCCCCTGCTCTTCTTCGAAATAGTACCATGGGATCTTTTACATCCACCTGAGAGAGCAGACGGGACCTCGGTTTAACATCTCATCCGAAAGACGGCACCTCCGACAGTGCAGCACTCCATCAGCACTGCACTGGGAGCGGCAGCCTGGCTTTGTGCTCAAGTCCCACATTACAACAGTGATTCCACTTCAAAAAAAAAAAGTACTTCATTGGCTGTAAAGCCCTTTGAGACGTCCGGTGGTCATGACAGGCGCTATATAAATGCAAGTCTCTTTCTGTCTTTCTTGAGGCGAGCAGTGAACATATTCCTTGATTGCTACTATCTGCTTTTGCAGTGCCACAGAGAGACAAAGGTAGGAAAGGGTGATGTTTTCATCTCCAACCTTTTTGAAACCCATTGTAATGCTGGGGTCTGAAAAATTGAAAGAAAGGGAGAGAAAGACCGCTAATTAAGTGAAGTTAGGAGGAGAGTTCCTGTCATTGAAATCACTGATTTGACCTTCCACTCAGCATTGTTTTGTGTTTGTTAAATACAGTATTACTAGTTCTGTAATGTCTGCCCTGTGGTTCAGTTTACCAGACATGGAGCATGATTATTGTAGCCAGCTCACACATTTACGACAAGCAGTCTTTGTTAAAATGTGGAGTTCAGAAAATGCATGGTATTTACTCCGAGGCCACTTGGAAGACCATTTAACCACTATTTGTTGCACATGGGATGAATGGGTTTTTCCAATATGCTTTTGTACATTGCAGAAGTATTAGCAATCCATGAACAACGACATAACAAAATATTTCAGCTGTCACTTTGCATGTGATTTCATGTAAAGAAAAATGTAAAAATGATTTCAAAGGCGTAGTAATATGTTTTTCAAATCCTTGCAAAGTGCCTGTAAGAATTGTATCTAGGATAGAACGATCTGTGAAACTTGCATTACTGTGATGCTCTCGGGATATTTCTACAAGCAGCATCTATCTTGGCAAAGAAATGTAAGATCTGGGTTAGAATCGTAATTACTATCAAATTGACTAAAGTCTGCAACCTCATGATCTGAAAATCATGACTCCACTGATGGGTATAAAGACTGTTGTACTATTAGATTGCTAAATGGAAATGCATTGTTTTAAGTTGTAGTCTTGAGCTAAGATCCAGATGATGTCCTGGTAAGAACTACTATGCTGGAGTTTCTACAAGGTTTTGTGATGGCTACCTTCGGTAAATGCAGCATTAAATTCAGTCTTAACAACATCAGCAGTACTGCAAGGCAAATTAGGCAGCAATTTTGCTTGCAGAGGTGGAAAGACCCACCTGAAGAAGCTCAGCTGGCTGTAGAGGCTAAAAATTCTGCCTGCTACCCTGTATTGACTTCCCTGCATTTGCAAGCTTATGGGATACTTATTTTGTTGCTGCTGGTACTGTGACTGACCTGCAATATATTGTACATCTAACTGGTTCCATAGCACTTGATGACGCAGCCTGTTCCGAATTTATTCTACTTAAAACAGTCACGTATAAACATGATATAATTTTGTAAAATAGGCCATTGGGGAACTTGTATGAATTGCATTAGGAATACTCTAGCCCTTTGTATACAGCACACCTACTGCAGATAATGTTTGAGATTTGTTTACATAAACGTAGACTACCAGTTTATGTTTATAGGCTAGCTGAGACGTTAACTTCGAAAAAAAATGATCACATTGAATATTGTTTGTTACCACCCAAAATTTATAAGAAATTTTGAGATTTTAGAATCCTGATGCAACAATATTATCTGTCTTTGAGTGGCACCATATTACTACAGCTCCCCCCAGGCACACTCCAAGCTCATCTCCTCCATTAGACTTACCTCCTACCCCTGTTTGGCCCAGTGCTTGCTGTCATTATTAGTTTATTTCTCTCTCGCTCTCTCTTTTAGGTTCTGTCCACCCCACTCATGAAGACTGTTGTCATCTCTTCAAAAAAAAACTCTCAATCCTCTCATCCGATCTCCAACGTCCCTTCCTTTGTAAAGCCCTTGAACACTCCGCACCATGCTCCTCTCCCATCACTCCCTCTACAAATCACTTCAATTACATTTGCACCCTGTACGTAGCACCAAAACTAAGGATATCCTTTGTGACTCTGATCACTGTGCTATTCTTTCTTGAGGTCTCTACGGTCTTCTGCTCCATCCTCAGTAGTCCTTCTGAGTTACTACCCTATCTTGGTTCCATTCCTAACTGCCCTAACAAAGCCAGGACATCTTCCACCACGGCATCGCCACCTTGAGTGTGCCCAATGGTCCATCCTGGGCACCCTTTTTTCTCTCCACTACATGCCCATGGTGCATCATTTGTAGGCTAGTTGTAGACAACAGCTAGCACTACCCTTGACTTTGTCATCATTGTGCTGTCCGACTGCTTCACTGAGCAAGATCTTCCTTCAACTCAACGTTAGCAAAACCAGAGCAACCTCAGTGTCATGTTTGGCCCTGAACTGAGCTTCAAACCCTTCATCTTAGCCACCAGCAAGACCACCAGTTTTCACATACGCAACATAGCTGCCTCCATTCCTACCCTATCTCCACCACCACTGAAATGTTTATTAAGCCTTGGTCACCTCCAGTCTCAATTATTGAAATGCTGTCTTTGCAGACCTGAGTTCTGCCCTTTGCAAACTGAAACTAGTCCAGAACTCCACACCTTTTCCCTATCCCACACCCCATACCTTCTGTCCTCATCAACATTCATTGCCTCCTGTCGCAATGCATCATTTCTAAAATCCTTCAGTGACATTCTTCCACGGCCTTGCCCTTCACTACCTCTGAAACCTCCTTCAGCCCTATGGTCCTTCACCCTCCTCCATTCTTCTGACTGGTCTCCTTTGCATCTCCCCTCCCTCTGCTCCAGAGTCTTGGCTGTCTCCGCCTGCATTCTGGACTGCTCTCCCTAAACCCCTCCACCTTGCTACTTGTCTTCACTCCTCAAAAATCTTCTCAAAATCTACTTTGTACTTGCCTTCACCACCCCAACCCTCCTTGCATGATGTCTGGTTATTTTTGCTGCTTTGAAGTGCTTTGAGATATTTTAGTATGTTAAATGGCACTATAAAAGTGTGAATTACTGTTGTATGGTGAAGTGAGCTGCTTTCAATTATCAGTGTATATTTAAAACTTATTTTTCCATTAAGCATAGGGATACTCCTGAAAACAATCAAGAAACACCATTTGATTTCACACCAGAAAATTATACGGTAAGAAAACCATGGCATTTGTAACTTTTAAGTTTTCTTCTTTTGAAAGTCTCACCAAGAAGTCATTTTTGGAGAATTCAATGAAATATTTACCGTGTTAAATAATCTTAAAACAGCTTTGTATGGTGATCTTAAGATGACTTTGCAGCTTATTTGTGGATATGTGATATTAGGCTAGCAGCTTTTCCTCAGATGGTGAGTTTCAGATCTGTTACTTGGAGAGCAATGGAAGAGGAAAATGTGAGAGAGAGAGGCACTTCTTGGAGGTGAGCTGATTCCATATAGGGAAAGATAGGAAAAATGGAGGATGTCAACCCAGGACACCCTCCCTAGACAGTGGCCATGGAGATTTTGTATAACAATATTGGGAGAGTTTGTTTCTACTTTTTTTTTAAAAAGGGGAAATAAGTATTGCACATAACAGATTTTATGTTCATTTTTGCAGCGGCTAGAGGTCATTCTCAGTAGTTATCCAGAAGGACATAAATCAGCTGGTGTAATCCCAGTGCTCGATCTGGCACAGAGACAACATGGTTGGCTACCTATTTCTGCCATGAATAAGGTAAATAATAAGCATAATCAAAAGTTTGAGATTGACATAATGCTTATAGAGATACTGTTTTTTTTAAATATATACACATATATTTTGGGGTTTTCCCCCCTCATTCAGTTCTATATTTTTTAAAAACCTCCCATACCACACTTTTCCATATTAGCAGGGCAGGTGACTTGGAGGCAGATCTTTGCTAATGTTGTTCTGGTATTAGTCTGTAGGAACTTTATATGGGTGTCATGGGGTGACTCCTTTGCAATTTTTTCAGCCTCCTGATCTGCATGCAAGAGCCTCCCTTCCTTTATGTGCCTTGCAGTAATGGGGAGCCACCAGTGGTGGCAAACCTGGTCAAATCCCCCCCCCCCCCCCACCCTCCTGCCGATCATCCTGACTTGGATATATACAACTCTTCTTCCATCACTGTTGGGTCAAAACCTTGGAATTCCCTACCATATGGCATTGTGGGAGCACTATCGCTACAAGGACTGAAGCGGGGTTCAAGAGGTATGACTGTCCAGCACCACCACTTCAGGGTAACTAGGGATGGGCAAAATTGCAACCGTGCCAAGGTTGCCCACACCCTGAAATTAAATTAAAAAGACTTCTGTCTGGTGGACAAATTTGAATGGCTGTCCTGAAAATTAAATTCACAACTTGCAGGGTTGAAAGAAAATGTTTCACTGGGTTCACAATTTTTAAAATTCCTTTTCAATCATGATTTAGAAAGTAAAATTCTGCCATCAGTTATATAAAAGTGTGACTCATATCTATGATTAGAGGGGAAAGAAAATCTTTCAATTTTTATGTTTTGTCCACAGTTTCATTGTATTTTTAATATGACTCATATAAACCAACGACCCACCAATTCCTTTCTACTAATTGGGAGGCCTTTAAATTGTTCAGTGCTGCACCTAGCTTGATCAGATGGTGTTTTCAAAATTATTGAGAGTGAGCCAAACTCAATATATGCCATATGAATGACTCAGCGTTGTAATTCTGACCATCTGCTGTGTTTTTTTGCATGTGCCTGTTTTCATCATTTTTCTTTAGTTATGCAGTCAGTTTCTTTTACCTACTTTAAAAAAAAAAAAAAAATCCATAATATTGCTTTGATAGTGGGTGCCTCCTTCAAAAGGTGACTTACTGCAGAGATAGATCTGATGGTCTTGTAGAATTACTGAGAAATAACCTTGGTTGCAGGAGTACTGTATAAATAAGGCATTGTGTTGTCGGCCATCTGTTGTGTGTTGCAGCACTTCAGATCTAATCAGGCACACTTTTGTTGGTCTTCTGTTCCAGTTGAATGCAATTTTGCTCTGATATTTTTCAGTTCATTAGACTGCATCCATGTTATTTTGAGCTACAAGTTTGATGTTAGCAGTCAGAGGCCATGGGGACAAAAACAGTCACTAAAATAAACAATGCATGTGATAGTAGCAAGCAACCGATAATAAAATGTCAAACATATTTACAGGTTTTGTGAGCTGACTCTTGAGTAAGTAAAACTGGGGGTTTTATATATTTTGTTGATAAATGGGGATTGGATTCTGAAAGATCTATATTGGATGGTCAAACTAGGATACTGATGTAGTTTCCTTCCAGTCTGTGATCATTAATGTGAAGTGTTTCAAACATTAATGACGGGAAAGGACCAACTGGTCCATCCAGACATGGTGCAGTTATGTGCACCATTAACCCACTTACCACCACCTCCTCTCCCCATCCCCCAGCTTGCAATGCCTGGGCGATGCAGGGAACAAAAGTAATACTAATACCACATAGGAGGCCATTTGGCCCATTGTGCCTATGCTGGCTCTTTGAAACAGCTATCCAATTAGTCCCACTCCCCTGCTCTTTCCCCATACTCCTGGATATATATCTAAAGGAAATATTTGCAATTCCCTTCTGAAAGTTACTACTGAATCTGCTTCTACCACTCTTTCAGGCAGTCCATTCCAGATCATAACTCGCTGTGTAAATTTTTTTTATCATCCTCCTCTCCTCTCTGGTTCTTTGGCCAATTTTCTTAACTTTGTGTCTTCTAGTTACTGACCTACCCACCAATGGAAACAGTATCTCCTTCATAATTTTGAACACTTCTATTAAATCTCCCCTTAGCCTTCTCTGCTCTAAGGAGAACAATCTCAGCTTCTCTAGTCTCTCCATATAACTGCGGTCTCTCCATCCCTGGTATCGTTCTAATTTCCTCTACACCAACTCCAAAGCCTTGACACCGTTCCTCAACTGTGGTCCCCACAATACTCCAGCTAAGGCCTAACCAGTGACTTAGTAAAGGTTTAGCATAACTTCCTTGCTTTTTTACTCTGCCTCTATATCCTTGGCTTCACAAACGGCTCCGGGAAATACCTTTCTGACCTCAGTCGGCAATCCAGGAAACTGCAGCATTGGCTAACCCCACCTACCTTCTATAACTCAAGATGTCTTCCATTGAAACTCATCCAGCTCCCTTTTTGAAGCCCTGTAACAAATCCATACTATATTGCAACCTATTCCAGAGGTCAATGACTCTGCAAAATGTACTTCCTGGCATCTAACTTAACTCTGTTTTCTTATTTTGTACTGATGTCCCTTTCGTCCCTACCAAGCTCAAATAACCAATCCATCTGAATAGAATTAATTCTTGTTATTTTAAAGACCTTGAAGTCTACATTTCTGCAGTGGAAAAAAAAACAGTTCCCTGAGCCCATACTGATAATTAAGAGCCCCAAGACTAAATAGCATTCTAATGGGCCTCCTCTGGACCTTTTCCAGGGCTTCAATAGTCCCCTATTATGTGAGACAACCAAAATTGGGCACTGTATCCTAGATGCGGCCATACCAAGGCCTTGTATAGGGTAACTATTGTATTTCTAGTTTTATATTTAACTGTCCTAGCTATAAATCCTAACACAATATTCGCTTTCCCCATGACCTGGTAATGGATGAACCTTTGATGTTTTGTGAACTACAACCCCTTGGTCCCTCTTCTGCTGTGTAGCCTTAAGTGGGTAACCCTGCGCGGTGTACTTTTCTTTTGTTGTTGAAATAGGAGCAGGAGTAGGCCATTCGGCCCCTCGAGCCTGCTCCGCCATTCAATAAGATCATAGCTGATCATCTACTTCGACTCCACTTTCCTGAACTATCCCCATATCCCTTGATTCTCTTAATATTCAAAAATCTATCGATCTCTGTCTTGAATATACTCAATGACTGAGCCTCCACAGCCCTCTGGGTAGAGAATTCCAAAGATACACCACCCTCTGAGTGAAGACATTTCTCCTCATCTCAGTCCTTAAAGGCTGACCTCCAGCATTTAAGGTTGTGGGGAAGTGTAGTATTTCAGCCCCTCGAGCCTGTTCTGCCGTTCAGTTAGATCATGGCAGATCTATGCCTCAACTCTATTTACCAGCCTTTACTCCCATATTCCTTGATATGCTTGCCTGTGAAATAAATCCGTTTAATAATTTGTATCTGTCCTTGTCTTTACCAAACATTTTCTTGGTCCATCTTGGAAAAGATTACAGGCTTTGTGAAAGATATGAATATCTCATTCAAATCACAAGTGAGATCACATCACTATTGTTACAATCCTGTGTTACACTATCAGTTATATATTGGGCAGTATGTGCACACTTTTAAATACAAGACTGCTTATGGGAGTAGCTAGCATCATTGTATCCGAGAATATCTGAGGCACGATCCTAATTTGTAACTGGAACCAATTTGCAATCCCACAGGATGCAGTCTTTCATGTGGCACTTTATCAAAGGCTTTTTGAAAATCAAGATGCATCATATCAACCAGGCAACCATTATCCATCAACTTTGTGACCTCTTCAATAAATCTGACTAAGTTGGTGATCCTCAGAAGTGGTGTATCTTTCAAAGACTCTTTGATTTTACTGCCTAAAATGTAAGGGGTTAGCTTTCCCCATAAAGATTTACTGAAACATAAGGATGTGTTCAATTAGATAAAGATTTTTAAACAGAAGACATAATTGTGTATTTCCATAGTCTCAGAAAATGTAGCATTTCTTTGGGCTTTGATTTGTGTCATTTAATTTATGTTGGGAAGCACTAAGAGGATGTGATGACATACTTTGAAGTGTACTGAGAGAATCTCATCAATCGCATACATTGCATTCAAATATTGGGTTATTTGAAAATGCTGGACTGAATTGATGAGAAGTTGAAGGCGTTGCAATCCTGTTTCTATTGGTGTCTATTCTAGGAAGCAAAATCTTAGAATCACTTTCTATCATTTCTGCATTTTTCCCTTAAAAGGTTGGTGAGCTTCTGAATATGCCTGCCATGAGGGTATATGAAGTAGCAACATTTTATACTATGTTTAATCGCAAGCCAATGGGAAAGTACCACATTCAGATCTGCACAACCACACCATGCATGCTCCGAGACTCTGACAGCATTGTATCGTGCATCAAGAAAAAACTTGGTAAGCAGAAAGTCTGGATACTCCATAAGTCAGTTACTGAAATGGGAAAACTTTTGTACTTAAAAGAACTTAATCAATATTACTGGCAGGATCCTGTACTTTATAAAAAAAATTATAAAAAATTGGTTTTGATTACATGATCCTTTAGTTGATTAACATTTGCGTTCACCAAATATTTCATTAATTTACAAAAATATTCTAGTATCATACTTTTATTAATTACCTTGGTTTATGGCTTTGTCTACTCATCATATTTACTGAAGAAACACAATTAGTGATTGGTACTCTGCATTTATCTGGAATATTCAGATTATTTTTGAATATGTTCGATCTTTAAAAGGAGAATATGATGATCAAATTAGGACTTTTAATGTAAAATAATACACTATTTAATGCTCCCACTAGTTTTTCTAAATCTTTACTTGGTAAAAAGACTTGCATTTATATGGCACCTTTTTATGTCTGCAGAATATCTCAAAGCACCAATGAAGTACCAATTTGCACACAGCAAGGTGCCATAAACAGCAATGAGATGAAAGACCAATTATTCTGTTTTGGTGGTCTTGGTTGCGGGATAAAGGCTCTTCAATAGAATGCCATGGGACATGTGTCCAGCTCGACGGGCAGCTGGGATTTTGGTTTAACATCACATCCTAAAGATGCCCCATCCAACAATGTAGCACTCCTTCAGCACTACACCAAAGTGCTCAAGTTCTGAGTGGAGCTTGAACATACAAACTCTGACTCGGGCGAGAATGCTTCTACTGAGCAAAGCTAACAGAAGAAATTGTTTAATCTGTTCCCTCAACTCCAGCATTTTAGGTTAAGTAAAAGCTGGTTTAGCATTCAGCAGATGCCTGCCCCAAACTCTGAAAATGCTTCTGTTGAAAGTTAGGATTAGTAACTTCTGATAAAATGGATTTTTGCCTGAGTTGCTGGTGTTAGATTTTTTAACTTGTAATATTTCTGACCGCTAGTTTCAGTGTGTAGGGGGTTAACTCCCAAGGCTGCACAGTGTTCTCTTTAATAGTAAGCCCAATCTGATAATTAGTTAGACACGTTGGAACAGTGTTGCTTATTTATGAAAGTTACTTAAGTTGTGTACAATGGGGAGAACTCCAGGGCCAGTTAGGTGGAATGGTCACATTAATTGGTAAGCATGCATTAAATATCTTCATTCATCATTAGTAAGTAGATAGTTTGGCATAATTAATGAGATAAATTGCAGGGGGGAAAAAAATCGCTGTATTTTAAAGTCTGAATTAACAACTTCAAAAGATTAAGCTAGAGAAGGTAGTCTTCTGAATTAGAGCCTATATTTAGAGAAAGGACTAAAAACAGTGGAAGCCCTAGAGTATAGAAAGTGCAGGGGAGTACTTAAAAAAAGAAATTAGGAGAGCGAAGAGGGGGCATGAAAAAACACTGGTGGGCAAAATAAAGGAAAATCCCAAGGTGTTTTATTAAAGGTATATTAAGGGCAAGAGGATAACCAGGGAAAGAGTAGGGCCCATTAGGGACCAAAGTGGCAATCTGTGTGTAGAGCCAGAAGATGTGGGTGAGGTTTTAAATGAATATTTTGCATCTGTGTACACTATGGAGAAGGACGATGTAGGCATAGAAATCAGGCAGGGGGATTGTGATATACTTGAACAAATTAGTATTGAGAGAGAGGAGGTACTAGCGGTTTTAGCGGGCTTAAAAGTGGATAAATCCCCAGGCCAAGACGAGATGTATCCCAGGCTGCTGTGTGAGGCAAGGCAGGAGATTGCAGGGACTCCTGACACACATTTTCAGAACCTCTCTGGCCACAGAGGAGGTGCCAGAGGACTGGAGGACAGCTAATGTAGTACCATTATTCAAGAAGAGTAGTAGGGATAAACCAGGGAATTACAGGCCAGTGAGCCTAACATCAGTGGTAGGGAAATTATTGGAAAAAATTCTGAGGGACAGAATAAGGCTCCACTTGCAGAGGCAAGGATTAATCAAGGATAGTCAGCATGGCTTTGTCAGGGGGAGACCATGTCTCACCAATTTGATTGAATTTTTCGAGGGGGTGACTAGGTGTGTGGATGAGGGCAGTGCAGTTGACGAAGACTACATGGACTTCAGTAAGGCTTTTGACAAAGTCCCGCATGGGAGACTGGTCAAGAAGGTAAGAGCCCATGGGATCCAAGCAATTTGGCACATTGGATCCAAAATTAGCTTAGTGGCAGGAGGCAGAGGGTGATGGTCGAAGGTTGTTTTTGTGACTGGAAGCCTGTGTCCAGTGGTGTACAGCAGGGATCGGTGCTGGGTCCTTTGCTGTTTGTGGTGTACATTAATGATTTAGATATGAATGTCGTCGTCGTACGTGTCTTCACACTGTTCCCTTTGGGGAACTGTATGAAGTGGTGGAAGGATTTCTGGCCGCGTTAACGCTCCTTCCGTGACCGTAACCATCTTCGTACCAGCCATTAGGGTGGTTAGTCCTATGGCGGGAGGGTTTTACGGGCTCCCACAACCCATACGAGGGGGGGGCCACCCACACCCACGGACGCAAGCATCCCGCTGGATGTCAACCCAGAATTTAGAGCCGGAGCTCCGACTCCACTTGCCGGGACTGTCTGGAGCGGGGTTCGAAATCCTATGCCTTCTGGCGCAGCGGCGGGGATGCTACCGCTACGCCAAAGGCCCACTCCGATATGAATGTAGGAGGTATGATCAGTAAGTTCGCAGATGACACGAAAATTGGTGGAGTGGTAAATAGCGAGGAGGGAAGCCTCAGGCTACAGGACGATATAGACGGGTTGGTCAGATGGGCAGAACAGTGGCAAATGGAATTTAACCCTGAAAAGTGTGAGGTGATGCATTTTGGGAGGACTAACGAGGCAAGGGAATACACAATGAATGGTAGGATCCTAGGAAGGACAGAGGATCAGAGGGACCTTGGTGTGCATGTACATAGATCCCTGAAGGCAGCAGGACAAGTAGATAAGGTGGTTAAAAAGGCGTATGGGATACTTCCCTTCATTAGCCGAGGCATAGAATATAAGAGCAGGGAGGTTATGATGGAGCTGTACAAAACGCTAGTTAGGCCACAGTTGGAATACTGTGTGCAGTTCTGGTCACCACACTATAGGAAGGATGTGATTGCATTGGAGAGGGTGCAGAGGAGATTCACCAGGATCTTACCTGGGTTGGAGCGCTTCAGCTATGAAGAGAGACTGGACAGGCTGGGGTTGTTTTCCTTAGAGCAGAGAAGGCCAAGGGGGGACCTGATTGAGGTGTACAAAATTATGAGGGGCATAGATAGGGTAGATAGAAAATAACTTTTTCCCCTTAGTAGAGGGGTCAATAACCAGGGGGCATAGTTTCAAGGTAAGGGGCAGGAGGTTTAGAGGGGATTTGAGGAAACACTTTTTCACCCAGAGGGTGGTTGGAATCTGGAACTCACTGCCTGAAAGGGTGGTAGAGGTAGGAACCCTCACAACATTCAAGAAGCATGTAGGTGAGCACTTGAAACGCCATAGCATACAAGGCTACGGACCAAATGCTGGAAAATGGGATTAGATTAGACAGGGCTTGATGGCCAGCGTGGACATGATGGGCCGAAGGGCCTCTTTCTGTGCTGTATAACTCTATGACTCTGAAGCAAGTTGCGTATTTATTTTCATAACCTGACGACCATAGGTACAGGAAACTTTGCGATATCCGGCACCGACGGGACCGAGCTGCTGCCGATCTATCAAAACTTCCGGATAGACCAGCGCTAATGTTGAAGGATACGGAGGTTTTCATCTCTATATCTGACAACAAACACTGTTGCTTAGCAACAGCTTGTAAACACTCAGCCCGTACCTTGGAAGCGTCTCTGCAGCTGTTGCTAAGCTACAGAGACGCTTTCCAGAGCCTGACTGTTTTTATAAAAAAAAAAAATGCTAGGAGAAGAAAAAAAAACCTAACCAAAACGGCTGCTGATTTCTGCCGTTAGATCGAGGTTTCCGGACATACAACCTCCGGATAAACCAAAGTTTCCTGTACTATACATAATTTTGTTTGTTACATAGTTAAACTGTAAATGCAACTTGCTGTAAATAAATTTATGGTTTCATTTTTAATCCTACTGTAAATTGTAATTTTCTAGGTTAAAGGCAACTGACAAACCTTGACATTATTGCATATACATATAATTAAACATATTGTATTGTTTTACTCAACTTAAAGTAAAACATTTTTTATGCTACTTTTTAATGTATTCAGAGGCCCAAAATAAGCATTTCTTAGTTGATCATGTTTTTGCTGAAGTTGTATTACCATTTTTAAAAAGTGCCTTTTCTAAAACTGTACAGCAATGGAAGCAATATACCCAGCTTTTAAACTAGTTGAAGTTTTTATTTAAAAGCTACTTGAAAAATAATTCAATTAAGGCTGGTTCTGATGGGTCTCAAAGTGAATCGGTGTTTTTGATGTGAAATGACTTTTTCAGTTTAGTTCATTTCATTTTTAGGTATCGCACTTGGAGAAACTACACCTGACAAGCTGTTCACTGTCACAGAGGTGGAATGTCTGGGTGCCTGTGTGAATGCACCAATGGTGCAAATTAATGACAACTATTATGTAAGTCTTTTAAATGGATTGTCACTGTTTTAGCCCTTCATATAGGACAAGTTTAACAGCACTGTATACAGGTTTACAGTAGATGCATTGCTGATCATCTTCCAACATTCGATAGACTCTGGAACAGTACCCATGGATTGGAGGGTAGCTAATGTTACCCCACTATTCAAAAAAGGTGGTAGAGAGAAAACGGGGAATTACAGACCGGTAAGCCTGACATCGGTAGTGGGGAAAATGCTAGAGTCCATTATAAAAGATGTAATAGCAGAGCACTTGGAAAGCAGTGACAGGATTGGGGAAAGCCAACATGGGTTTACAAAAGGTAAATCGTGCTTGACTAATCTACTGGAATTTTTTGAGGATGTAACTAGTAAAATAGATAAGGGAGAACCAGTGGATGTGGTGTATTTGGACTTTCAGAAGGCTTTTGATAAGGTCCCACAAGAGATTAGCGTGTAAAGTTAAGGCACATGGGATTGGGGGCAAGGTATTGACTTGGATAGAGAACTGGTTGGCAGATAGAGAGCAAAGAGTTGTAATAAACAGGTCTTTTTCCGAGTGGCAGGCAGTGACTAGTGGGGTACCGCAGGGATCGGTCCTTGGACCCCAGCTAATCACAATATATATTAATGATCTAGACAAGGGAACTAGATGTAATATCTCCAAATTTGCAGACGACACAAAGCTGGGTGGGCGTGTGTGCTGTGAGGAGGATGCCGAGAAACTACAGGATGATTTGGACAGGTTGGGTGATTGGGCAGAAGCATGGCAGATGCAATATTACGTGGATAAATGTGAGGTTATCCACTTTGGTGTCAAAAACAGGAAGGCAGATTATTATCTGAATGGCAATAGATTGGGAGAAGGGGAAGTGCAACGAGACCTGGGTGTCCTTGTGCACCAGTTGCTGAAGGTAAGCATGCAGGTGCAGCAGGCGGTTAAGAAGGCAAATGGTATGTTGGCCTTCGTAGCAAGAGGGTTTGAGTACAGGAACAAGGATGTCTTGCTGCAGTTGTACAGGGCTTGGTGAGACCACATCTTGAGTATTGTGTGCAGTTTTGGTACCCTTATCTAAGGAAGAATATTCTTGTCATGGAAGGAGTTCAGCAAAGTTTCACCAGGCTGATACCTGGGATGGCAGGAATGACGTATGAGGAGAGATTGGGACGATTGGGCTTGTACTTGCTGGAGTTTAGAAGAATGAGAGGGGATCTCATTGAAACTTATAAAATTCTGGCAGGACTGGACAGACTAGATGCAGGGAGGATTTTCCCGATGGTCGGGGAGTCCAGAACCAGGGGTCACAGTCTAAGGATAAGGGGTAGGCCTTTTAGGACTGAGATGAGGAGGAATTTCTTCACCCAGAGAGTGGTGAACCTGTGGAATTCTCTACCACAGAAGGCAGTAGAGGCCAATACATACATTAAATATATTCAAGAAGGAGTTAGATATATTTCTTAAGGCTAAAGGGATCAAGGGGTATAGGGAGAAAGCAGGGACAGGGTACTGAACTTGGATGATCAGCCATGATCGCATTGAATGGCGGAGCAGGCTTGAGGGGCCGAATGGCCTACTCCTGCTCCTATCTTCTATGTTTCTATGTTGGCTAATAAAATCAAGATAATAGAAATAGTTCAAACATTGTATAAATATGAAATTTCAAGCAACTATTCAATCTTAATGACAAAAATTGGAACAATACTTTGTCCTCATAAGAGCTATTTCAGTAAATGTAATTTCAAAAATCGATCCAAAGCGCCCAAAGCATGAAGATTATTTTATAATTGAAGGAAATTAAAATGGCTGCCATTTAATACACACAACACCCCTCTTATCCAACTCTTGGCACGAATTATTAATTCAACGGCGCAGTTTGAAACAAAAATCTTGCTAAACTTACCGAATGTGGCTGTTATCTGCTTTACATAAGTAGTTTGTTTGGAATTTACATGCAAAAACTAATTTGATTTAAACCATTTTGTTCAGGAAAATATGCTTCACAAGTCATTGAATTAAACTTATGGGGGAAATTGCGCCACACGTTAGTGCCAGGAGATTGCGCTAAAGTGCCGTTAACCGCTGTAACGACAGCTGATGCTGGTTCCAGCGCTGCACGCCATATCTGTGTTGCCAGTAGCGCTGCCGGTAACCTCTATTGACGGGGAGCTCGCCATGATGGTGATAGTGACGTCAGTGAGCGTGCAACGCTCACTGGATGCAAGATCCCCCAACTTCGTTTTAGCCAATGTACTTACCGGTTGGAGAAAGCAACGACAGCTTCAGGTGGTGTGCAGCAGCCGGAAGCCGGCTCCAGTGACGCTATTTAAAGGGATGATCACCAATTACTTGCACCTGTCAGGGTTTTGCAGTTTGAGTGGCTTAGTCATTTCAAGGTTCTTTGGTACCAGGGAGTGTTCTGGCAAGTACAAAACTCCCTCATGTACTTTGAAGCGTTTCAAAAATAAACACTTCCTAAAGTCATGGGGGCTGTACAGGCAGTCGACCTCGCCCTCCAGCATCTACGGCAGAGGGAACGAAGGCAGCGAGAAAGACGAACCTGTGCGCAGAGGGAGGCCTTAACAGGAGGCCTTACACACCTAGGGTCTTCCGACATCACTTCTACCTTCAATTAAGCGAGGAGTAGTGTATTAGGAGGCTTCGCTTCACCAAGGAAGTGGTCACAGAACTCTGCCACCTCATGCAACCAGACCTCCAGCCTCAGACCAGGGCGACCACGGCTCTCCCAGTGGCAGTCAAGGTCACTGGCCCTCAATTTCTTCACCAGCAGATCCTTCCAGTCTGCAACAGGAGACATAGCTAACATCTCGCAGTTTGCCGTCCATCGTTGCATCCAGGAGGTCACAGAGGCTCTCTACAGTAGGAGAAGGGATTACATTTCCTTTCCCATCACCAGAGAAGCAGGACGAGCATGCATGTGGTTTTGCCAGGATAGCGGGATTCCCCATGGTGCAGGGCACCATCAACTGCACCCAGATGACTTTGCGGGCACCGCATAACAATCCTGAAATCTTCTGTAACTGCAAAGGCTACTGTTAAGTCTGTGTGTTCCAGTTGTATTAAGATTAATTACTGACACAGACTACAAGAATAAAGTTCAACAGGTCTTTACTGGGTGGAGGTCAGGACTATACTAAATACAATATCACTACACAGTACTTATATACCGGTGGTCACCACCGGTATTACGTATACAGCAGCCAGAGAAAGTAGTACATCTCTTAAGGTGGAACAGGCTTAAGTTCTCTTAAGGTGGAACAGGTTACATACACCACAGCTACCACTCAATTAATGTGCAGTTGGTGTGTGACCACACACAGCGAATCCTCAATGTCAATTCCCACAATCCTGGCAGCAGCCACGATGCCTTCATCCTGTACCAGTTTATTGAAACAACGTTTCCGCTGCCTTGACCACTCGGGAGGAGCCCTCCAGTACTCGCCAGAGCAGGTGTCCCATTTCGTGGTGGTCTGCTGCATACTCCACAACTTGGCCATCGTGAGGGTGCAGCCCTTGCCAGCAGGGATTGCGGGACCACCTCAGGAGGCTGAGGAGGAACGGGAGGAAGGAAGGAAGGAGGCAGCGAGACAATCGGCCTTCCAGACGGGCTGTCCGTGACCGGCTCATCAGACTGCAATTTGAATGAATGAAACTCCACATCCCCGTTGCAAACCACATCCCCATCATACCATCCCCGTCTCTCGCCATATCACAGCGTCCTCCTGGGCACAAAGGTGAAATGAGAGAGACCACAAAATACTCCACACCCGTAATAAATTTATCTCTAAACATATGACATATTACATGAATTCTAATAACTACCGACCCTTGTGCCTGCCATGGTTGAATAGCTGTCATTGTGTGCAAGGTGTGAGATGTGGGTGAGTGTGTTGCGAGGTAGAGATTGTTAGTGGGTGAGTGCTGGGGGTGTGGTACATTGAGCAGAGTGTGAAGCCTATGGTGCAGATGGCGGTATGTAACATTTGTTGAAGCCGTCACACCCTGACCATCTGTGTGAGCTTGTTAAACTTCCTCCTGCACTGGGTGTAGGACCTGGAGAGCACAGTGCTCCCATGACGTGGTGGTGCCACCTCCCCCCACATAGCTGGCAGACTTGTGGCGAGGGCCTCCTGCCAGTTAATATAGGACCACCCGCCTTCTCTCCACTGCTAAAACCAACGCCTCCAAAGCTTCCTCGGAAAGCTTCCGGGCTCTCTCTCTGGGGCAGCAATCTGCTGTCAGCATTTGTAAATAAGTGCTCCTTCTCTTTGTCCTTATGGTTGTTGAGGCAGCTGCACACCCAACAATGCTGAGAATGAGGTGCTGCAGCATCAATGAACCTCCACTTTTAAGTAGTGAAAAAAGCCTGTGGCAATCATTACTTGCGTTTAGACTACACCTGATATTGGTCCATCTTTTCAGTGTAACGCCAATGAGCTTGGGTTTTTAGAGTAGAATCATGACTGCAATCACTTTAATGAGGAGTGAGGACGAATTTTGTGTGCAGACTAGGCGATTTTCAACTGGGGCTACTTAACCAATTTTAGTCTAAACACCGCCCATTCCTTGGCTATAACAAATTTCCAGCCCATGATGTTTATTTGTCACTATTTTTCCTCTTGATTCTTCCTGGAATATGGTCCCATGAGTACCCAACAGTCCCCCACTGCCTAACACAAGTGCTGCTCTTCTTGTCTAAGTCAAGCTACGATTGTGGAGGGTGCCAGATCCTGTTCTCGCCTAATGTCCACACACTTGTACTTTCTACTAGTGATCAGGAGCAGGAACCCTGGCTGACGTCAGCTAACTCAATTTAAACTAGGAATTGAATCTTGGGTTCTGATTTTTAGCTTTTAGTACTACACTGGGTGTTCCCTCTATCTTTTCCATTTAACTACATGGGGATGTGCTATATTTACATTAAAATAGGTGTACCTGGAACCTTTCTTCATGGTAACAGACAGTTGTACAATTGCATATGGATAGTAACGTCATATTTGCATTACAGGAAGATCTAATGCCGAAAGATATGGAGGAAATAATTGATGAATTAAAAGCTGGCAAGATTCCCAAACCTGGCCCAAGGTAAATAGAATGTAATGGGCTATGCTGTAAAATGCAATGTTTTTAAAAAAAAATCTAAATTTGGAAGAACAGCAGAAAGTTAAATTAGCTTTTGAGTGCTAGGATTTTAAAACTTGCCTATAGAAACTAAACACTTACTGAAATCTAAATTATTCATTCAGATCCTACCATCTATTATGAAATGTTAAATCTATACCGTTAATCCTGTAAATCTAATTTAAATTCTATATTTTGCACACATTTAACTCCTAATTTTGTGCATCACCCAATGCTTTTTCATTTAGATGTTCTCTCTTCCCCCCCCCCCCCCCCCCAATTCCAATTCTAGTTATTCCAGATGTTTAATTTTGGGAACTTGTAAGTGAAGTTTCAGTGTTGGCAAATAGATAAGATTGTGACCTTCGTGTGAGGTACTGATGGATTTATGCGCTCATGCTATCATCTGTGGTTCACATCTAGCCTTAGAGATGACTGTTTGGAGAAACTGACATTTTGGGGTTGATTTTGCCCAGCACAAACTGGGCGGGTGGGAAGTTAAAAACTAGCAGGTTACTTACCCTCTTGGGACTTGACCCTGTCCTGCCATTTCTGACTTTAACCCACAGGTGGATGAGGCACCTGCCTAAAGCAGCTAGGGGCCTCATGAATTTATGCAAATTGGGGTTCTATTGCACCAACAGGACCAAGATTGAATTTTAACTGGAGCCTGAGCCGGGAAGCCATTGTGCAGACAGAAGAACTGTCTAAGGAAAGTGTAAAACTGAGTACCGCCCAACCTGAGTACCGCAGCTCTGCGCCTTCTACCCGCCTGTTCTGAGCAGGAAGTGGACCAGCAGTTAAAATACCTGGTCCTGAAATTTAGGCTAACAAATAAGTTTTGCTTGCTCCTTGCTCTCTACCCACCCAAAACCTGCTCGGTGGTTAAAACTGACCCTATTGTTTCATTATATAGTAACTTACAAACCAAATAACCTTTCCTCCCTCAAAATACCATCGTTTTGGGGCTATAGTGATTTTTTTTTTTAATATCCTCATCTCTCTCCTTTTTATTCCTCCCTCCCGCCGCCCCCCAAAGATACTAACTTCTGCTTGGGCATAGTTCCAAAAGTATGTGAAATTCTTCTGAAAGTGATCATTATGTGAGCCTAGACAACCAATGTTGAGTTTTTGATCATGATGGGAAGGAGGTTATCACTGATCTTGTCCTCACCTGCTGTCTGTACAGTGCATTTTCCAGAAAGATTCCACGAATAGCAATCGGGAGCGGGAATCCTGGCTGATTGTTGCACTCCCTAACCAGAGGAAGGGGAATTTGACCTTGTTAAATGGGTTTCCTTTTTAATCCTTATAGCACTGGTATAAAATTTGATATCGTGTAATTTAACACAAAATGCTATAATCAAGTATTTTGTCTCTCACAAGAGTTAGTAATTGAGTCTCAATTTAAAAAGAAAAACTTTTGGAAAGGGTTATTAAAAACAGCCCACAGCAGCTACTGTGATGCATTTTAATTTCCATCTTGTTTTCCGGTTACATAAGCATGTGTTGAGACAGTTACCTCTGTTGTATTTGAGAAATGTAGAACAGGCAGCCGCATGTCTGAACATGTCAGCTGCTCTACTTGTTAGCTTCTTTCAAATTAACCAATCACAATTTGGATCAAGTTTCATAAACTAACTTCACATTTGGAAATTTATGTAAATCAGTCCAATCCTCAAACATTTGCTTTTTGTCTTAACTGTACGTCACATTCTAAGGTAGGTTTGCATAAAATCCGTCCTGTATACTGTACTATAAACCAAATGAACTTGTTAACTTAACAGTCAGATTTGTTCACTATATTTGAAACAGACTCTTTGCTCCCAAGTTTTAGTTAATCAGTTTTGCATTATTCAGTCATGTGAATGACAAGCCGCCGATTCTTGTTGGGCAGCAGATCTTGAGGGCATCAGTTCCCCTCTGCTTATAGCAGGCACATTTGTGCGAAAGCGATTTGTCCGCTATACAGGATAGCTGGAATGACGGCTGAAGTGAAGCCAGAACTGCGTCCCCAATATCGAAATTAAATTTAACAGCACCTGACAAAATTAACAAAAGCAGCAGTAGGTAACATTATCAAAACCTGTTTGCATATGCAGATCATTTTTCAAACCGGCTTCAGTAATTAATTTTAAAACTGAGTTGGAAGGTGTCGAGCTCAGCAAGAAGGGCTTGCAGCAGCAGGCAGGAGTTTGAGGCATTTTAAAGTCATTTCCTCTTGTTAAACTTCAAAACATTTTGTCCACGAGGGAAAATTAATTGAGGAATGCTCAAAACAAAAGTCCTACTTGCAAGCAGTGAGTAACTTAATGACAGGTAATCGCAAGGTGCAAAAGGTGCTTGAACTGCCCAAAATAGTTGGCGCGCTTAATAGGTTTTAAGCGGCACCTTAATAATTGACACCAATGGTAATGGCAAATGGTCAGCTTCATTTGCCTGATATGAGGCTGACTCGGAATAAGTGGGTAGTGGGAATAGTATGAACAGTGCTGTGTAATAAAAACTCTTGGGGGTATGTTGGGTTTTATTTTTTTTCTTCTCCCACGTCAGAACCTCATTTAATCTACCTTGACACTTCAACTTTCATCTGTTTTAGACAAAGGCGTCTATTTTAACTCTCAGCAACTTTGGGGTGGGCAAGTGTAAAACACTTTCAGACCCTGGGCCTTTTAACTCGCAGACTTCACTTGCATGCCACTGGTTAGCTGCCTGCCCAAAATAGAAGTTCAGAAGAGAGCCAGAGGCAAGAAAGTAAGTCATGAGGAGGGGCTGAAGTCTGGGGCAGGGGAAGCTGCCCAGTGATGTTGTATATTACATGCCAATAAGAATGTGCTGAAAAATCTTTACAGGTGTAACGCTAAGAGCTTTTAAGTCAAAGTTATCCTAGTAATATAGTGGGAATGAAAAGATAACCTCTGTCTTCTCTTCTCCACTACAGTCATCTTAAACCCCTCTCCTCTGTCTCTTCCAACAAGTGTGAGGACTTCTTTGTCACTAAGATTGAGACCATCCGTTCAGCTGCCTCTGCCTCTTCCCTCCCTTCCCCTAAAGGTTCCCCGCTGCCCTAGCCCTGAACTCGCATCTTTCTCTAGTTTCTTTCCTATCTCTCCTCATGCCCTCTCCGAGCTTATCTTGTCCATAAGACCCACCTCCTGTTACCTCGACCCTATTCCCACCAAGCTTTTAACCACCCAACTTCCCTGTCTGGCCCCCAAGTTAGCTGATATAGTTAATGGTTCTCTCTCCTCAGGTACTGTGCCCTCCCCTTCAAATCTGCCGATCATCATCATCCCCTCCTCACAAAAAAAAACCACCAAGTTCTTGCAAACTACCACCCCATCTCCAAACTCCCTTTCCCCTCAAGTCCTTGAATGTGCCCATCTTTCCTAGAACTCCATGTTTGAATCCCTCCAAAATCAGGTTTCCGCCTATGCCACAGTACTGAAACAGCCATTATCGGTCATAAATGACATCCTATGTGACTGACCATTCTCGACCTGTCTGTAGCCTTTGACACGATTGACCACACGATCCTCCTCCAACATGGCTTCAGTCGTCCAGCTGGGTGGGACTGCAGGTGCCTGGTTCCATTCTTATCTATCCAGTTGTAGCGGGAATCGCCTGCAATAGCTTCGCTTCCCGCTCCCGCACTCGCGTACCCCTTGGCTCCCTCCTCTTTCATATCTACATGTTGCACCTCGGCAACATCATCAGAAAACACGTTGGTTTCCACATGTACGCCGACGACACCCAGCTCTACCTCACCACCACTTCTCTCGACCACTCCACTGTCTCTAATTTGTCTCTGTTTGTCCGACATCCAGTACTAGATGAGCAGAAATTTCCTCCAACTAAAATATTGAGCCAAAGCCATGATCTTTGGTCCGTTCTGTAGCCTCTCCATCCCTCCAACCTTCTCCCTGGCAACCGTATTTGACCCCAAAATGAGCTTCCGATCACATAGACTGTCTACTTCCACCTCTATCATCACCTGACACTGCCTCAACTCATCTGCTCCTGAAACCCTCATCTATGCTTTTATTACCTCTAGACTTGACTATTCCAGCATTCTCCTGTCCCACCTCCCACACTCCATAAACTGGAGCTCTTTCAAAACTCTGCTGTCCGTATCTGAACTCGCACCAACCCCCGTTCATCTATCACCCCTGTGCTCGCTGACCTACATTGGCATCACCTCAATTTTAAAATTCTCATCCTTGTTTTCAAATCCCTCCCTGGCCTCACCCCTCCCCATCAGTGTAACCTCCTACAACCCTCACAGATCTCTGCACCCCTTCAATTCTGACCTCTTGCACATCCCTGATTTTAATTGTTCCACCATTGGCAGCTGTACCTTCAGCTGCCTAGGCCCCAAGCTCTGGCATTCCCTTCCCTAAACCTCTCCGCTTCTCTCTCTCCTCATTTAAGTCGCTCCTGAAAAACCTTCCGCTTTGACCAAGCTTTTGTTCATCTGACCCACCATTTCCTTATGCGGCTCGGTGTCAAATTTTGTTTGCTAATGCTCCCGTGAAGTGATTTGGGACGTTTTACTAAGTTAAATAATTGCAAGTAGTTGTTATACGCTAATCAAGGAGAAAATGTTTGAAAAGAAAGATTCAGAAAAAGTGTTTATATTTGAACTTTTAAGGGGCTCAGCACTGGTATATCTGTGTCTGTACTAGGGAATACTGAATACAAGCATATACTTGACTGAAGAACGGTGGGTGGTTTACTACGAAGAAAAAACTCATTATTTACTGTATAGTATTGAAACATAATATAGTGCTTCAGTTTACCATTTATCCTTTCCAGGAATGGCCGTTTTTCTTGTGAGCCTGCTGGAAGTTTAACTTCATTAACAGAACCACCCAAGGGACCTGGTTTTGGAATTCAACCAGGTCTTTAACCAGCTCCTTCCATCTACAAGATCAGTTATGTCTTGAGTACTTGAAGTTATCTTAATGTCTATGTGCACACAAAGTATAAATGTATATAAAATAAAATGTTTTCTTCCCACCATAAAGCCTGAACCTGTGGTGCTGTTTTATTAAATACATATACAGGAAACTTTGTGCTATCTGGCACCCACAGGACCGAGCTGCTGCCGTTGCCTCAAAACTTCCGGATAGACCAGCGTCAATGTTATCAGATAGGAGCTTTTCATCTCCGTATCTGACAACAAACACTGTTGCTTAGCAACAGCTTGTCAACACTCGGCCCGTGGCTTGGAAGCATCTCTGAAGCTGTTGCTAAGCTACAAAGACGCTTTCCAGAGCCTGCCGTATCTGACCACAAACACTGTTGCTCAGCAACAGCTTGTAAACACTCGGCCCAGTAGCTTGGAAGCATCTCTGAAGCTGTTGCTAAGCTACAAAGACGCTTTCCAGAGCCTGCCTGTGAAAAGAATGCTAGGAGAAGAAAAAAAACCTAACCAAAACGGCTGCTGATTTCTGCCGTTCGATCGAAGCTGCCGAACATTCAACCTCCGGATAGCACAAAGTTTCCTGTACTGGTGCTTATTCCCACTCTTGCACCACAGAACTCAGTATACAAATAGAAAGGTTGTCATCGTTTTCTGTACTACCAGGACAGTTTATTTCAATCTGCTTGGCAGCAACTGTTGCAAAATAAGTACCCCAATAGCTGATTTTTTTTTTTCAGAATAAATGTTCCCCTTACAGTAGATCCACCCATATTAATTTCAGGCATTTAGCTCAAGCCATTAATTGTGTCCTCCCCCATGCAACTTCATTCTATCACAGTCTCTCCTTCCACAGCTGGAAGAAAAACTTCATTGCTCACACACCCAAAAATAGTATACGTGCAGTTACTCTTGGCACCCACACGCAGTGTTGGGTTTATGAGGACATGCATTTCAACTCCCAGGGTTTCCCTAAGCCAGGAATTTCCGCTCCTGAGCCTGGAACAGGATCCAGAGTTGCCGTTGGTGACCAGTACACCCAGTGAGGTGAGATTTACCGGCCTCCACTGGGAGCCCACTGGTGGAATCTATGACAGGTAATCCACCAGGACCTCTAAAGGACTACGAAGATTTTTTTCTGGAAGGCAGCCAGATTGACCCCCCTAGCTGATCGGACTAGTGTCGTGGTCCAGGGAGTTGCACGGGCAGCTTGGAGATGCTAGATATGAGACCAAAGTTTCCTCATGCTAAAAAAGGTGCCCTCCAACTAACCCTGCAAACATCAGTGAGGTCAGAGCTGGAGGTCACCATTGGGCATGACCAAGGCAAATTCAGGTCCATGGCCTTTTGTTGTTACCAAAATTTCCTATGTTCTTCTATTTGAGCAGGAGAGTAGTGATGTGGTGGGTTAATATTGGGTCTAGGCTGGGCTAGAAGGGTCTGTTTTGTTACCTCTAGTGTAGAGGTTTACATATTACATAGAATTTTACAGCACAGAAACAGGCCCTTTGGCACAACAGGTCCATGTCAGTGTTTATGCTCCACATGAGCCTCCTCCCACTTTACTTCATCTCACCCTTTCAACATATCCTTCTATCCCTTTCTCCTTCATGTACTTACCTAAATTCCTCTTAAATGCATCTATGCTATTTGCCTCAATCACTCCTTGTGGTAGCGAGTTCCACATTCTCATCACTCTCTGAGTAATGAGATTTCTCCTGAATTCCTTATTTGGACTTATTTGTGACTATCTTATAATTATGGCTAGCTTTGCGGAATTTCTCTAGGTTGGCAATGTGCTTGGGCATGGTTGCTGTGTAGCTGCCAAACCCATTACAGATTGAGACAAAGCTACTCTTTGTAAAGTTACATTTGACCATTTTTGTGTGTTAAATTAGTAAGTGACTCTTGTTTTCAGAAACATGTAAATTCACTTTTATTGTCAAGGTAGCTGCACTTTTGGATAAATGTGTGGCATTTGGAGACTTACTTCTCAGAGAAGTCTCAAACATCTTTCATGTGTCAGAATTGTTATTTGACCTGTCCACATTACTAATACATTGTCTACTTTGGATTTTTCCCATTTAAGCTCCAGTATGGTTTTCCTACTGCATCATTATCTAATGGCCATACAAGTGTGGCATTTCATTGTCCCACCTTGGACTACAGTCAGCACATAGCTGTAGGTTACTTTGTCTCTGCCCTCCTTACTGGAAAAGTGCTTCCATGGGACACAGCTTCAAAACACATATTGCATCCCTCTTTTATCTCTTTACAAAAACTGTTTAGTAATCATGTCTTTCTGTATATGGCACTCTGACATTAGAAAGAGGATACCAACAGGATATTGCTATTTGTCCCGTGGAGACTAGTCTGCTGTTTTGTTAGTTTTAATAGCTCTCTCCCTTTTTAATCCCAATCCCCTGCTTCCCAAATAAGTATGTATTTTCCTTTTTAAACAGATCAGTTAACTCTTCATTCCACATTCTCACAACCCTTTTCTGTGAAGAAATGCAATGTTCTTTTACAATTTGAACATTACAATATAGTCAGAAAAACAATAGGTGTTATTTTCTCCTCCCCACCACTCCACATTCCTAGTCCTGTAATGTTCCCTGAATTTTTCGAAGAGTACCAACACTAGGAAGCCAAGAGAGGGGAAAAACTTGAAGACACATTAGGATGAGCCAACTATGAAACCAGAGGTGGGATGGAGACTGTGATGTTTCCTAAGTTAGATGAGTAAGAACAGTTCAAAATGTGTGTTATGTGCAATGCAGCATACTTGGCACCTCAGAGGACTATAGCTGTATCCTTCAGCAGTGCAACAGGTTATGGTTTAGTGAGTTGAGTTTAGTGGTCTGGGTTATAAGGTTTATAGTTTATCTGGGCAAAGTAGCTCTTGCATGCACAGTTAGTATCTGGGCAGATGGCAGTGCTTTGGAGGGTATAAGTACTGTCTGTCCAGATAGGCTTGTGTAATGTGGAGGTTACAGTTCCTGTTTGGGTAGGGTAGGTCTGATGTGGAGAGTTAGAAGTGGCTGTTTGGGTAAGGTACTGCTGATGTGGAGGTTCAGTGGTGTCTGGGCAGAATAGTGCTAGTGTGAAGGGTTATCGGTGTCTTAAGCAGGATAGCTCTGGCTACAGTCTGTTAGCAATGTCTGTGCAGGACAACTCTAGTGAGAGGTGTGTCTCAGCAGAGTTAGAGATAGGTCTAGGTCACGTAGTGCCTAATTGGCAGCATGTATGTTCAGACAGTGTAGCACAGGGAGCAACTAATATTGAGACCACAGAAATGTCTTTGAAACACTCTTACTCTGCCATTGTCCATATATGGCATGAAAGTGATATCAAGATAATCAAATCCATTGAGTATTATCCAATGGGTGTTGAAACCCACCAATACAAGTGATGTGATCAATGACGGGCATCGGTTGTATGCAAAACTACCTTATAAGGTGCTGTCAGTTTACCTCATAAAGCATACCAAATATGGTTGTTCATACACTACATGGCAGTACTATGTCATTCAACAATCGCGGTCCTAGGCATTAAAAGCTGCCTACGGGAGCAAATATTCAATTGAAAATCTCAAATCAGTGAGATAGTATACCAGTCGGTTTGGAAATCAAGGAGTCATGACCAAGTCAAGATATCGCAACAGCTGCAGTCGTCCACGCAAACGATATGGAAGACGGCTGCGGAAAACAAGGTGTCGAAGAAGAGGAAGGCGGGTTAGCCGCAGACCTAGCCATACAACTTACAAGAGAAGAGTAAAGAAGATTGTGCATCTAAAACGCCGCAGTAGACCACAAGATGAAATTGATAATTTGAAAATAAAGAAGAACAGACGTCTTAATGAATCGCTTAAGCAGCATAGACTGCCCATGAAGGGTACCTGTCTGAATGCCATGTAGCTACTTAAGAAGAGTATCACTTGATATTGAATAAAAAAACAAGTACTTGAGACTTGGAAAACAAATTTGCTGTGTTCACCTTGCATTTTTCTCTTGTGTAGATAGGAAGAATAGTGTGCCACTTGTCGTTATTCAGTTAAACTACACTAATGAGCTTTCAGTACCTCTGAAGTTCCCCAAATTATCTCTCAGAAGGGTACTGATGGTGACATTTTAATACATTTTCAAAATTTATTTACAAAGGCCCTGTACTCTAGGAATAAAGAGATGGGGTTTAGAAATATGGCGGAGGCAGAAAGTTGGGGGTTAAATGGCCATTTCCAGTACTTAAATTGTGTTCTTATGTAAATTGTTGACCATCACTTCCCAACATGCTGTGTACTAAAACTTAGACTTAGTCGGAGCATCTGTCATTGAGAATGAGTTGGAGGAAGAAGCCGTATCTTGGAAAATAAATTTTAACCACAAGCAAGACCTTTCTTGAACATGTGTGAGAACTAATTGATCCAATATGCTGATCCATTAAGTGATACGTCATGGGGGTTGGGGAACTCAAACTTTAGGGAAAGAACAGAGCAAACCAGCCCAGGAAACTCTAGCACATTGCCAAGCAACAGGTTACAGAGTGGCATCATTGGAGAGACAACAGCAACAACTTGAATTTATCTTGTTTATTAATTCTCGGGAGGTGGGCATCGCTGGCAAAGCAAGTATTTATTGCCCATCCCTAGGTGCCTTTGAGAAGGTGGTAGAAAGCCATTTTTCTTGATTTGCTGCAGTCCATGTGGTGAAGGTGCTCCCACAGTGCCGTTAGGTAGTGAGTTCCAGGATTTTGACCCAGCGACGATGAAGGACTTGGACATATATCGCCATATGTGTCCAAGTCGGGATAGTGTGTGACTTGGAGGGGAACTTGGAGGTGATTGGGGTTCCCATGCACCTGTTGCTCTTGTCCTTCTAGGTGGTAGAGTTTCTGGGCTTGGGAGGTGATGCTGAAGAAGCCTTGACAAGTTACTATAGATAGTACATCCTGTGGTATAGGGTGTAGATGTTTAGGCTAGTGGATGAGGTACATGGACTGCTTCATTATCTGCAAATGGAGCTAAACACTGCAATCATCAGTGAACAACCCCACTTCTTACCATATGATGGAGGGAAGGTCCTTGATGAAGCAGCTCAAGAGAGTTGTGCCTAGAACGTTGCCCTGAGGAACTCCTGCAGTGGTGTCCTGGGGCTGAGATGTTTGGCCTTTAGCACCTTTAACATAGTTAAATGTTCCAAGGCACTTCACAGGAGCATAATCAGACAAAAATTGACACTGAGCCAAAGAAAGAGAAGACAGGTGGCCAAAATCTTGGTCAAAGCGATAGGTTTTAAGGAGCATCTTAAAGGAGGAGAGAGAGGTGGAGAGGTTTAGGGAGGAAATTCCAGAGCTTAGACCATTGAAGGCATTGCCACCAATGGTGGAGTGAAGGAAATGGGGGTTGCACAAGAGGCCAGAGTTGGAGGAATGCAGAATTCTCAAAGGGTTGTCTGGCTGGAGGAGGTTACATAGATAGGGAGGGGCAAGGCCATAGAGGGATTTGAACACAAGGATGGGAATTTTGAAATCGAGGCGTTGGTGGATTCGGAGCCAATGCAGATCAGCAAGCGCAGGGGTGATGGGCGAGTGGGACTTGGTGCGAGTTAGGATATGGACAGAAGAGTTTTGGATGAGCTTAAGTTTATGGAGGGTGTAAGATGGGAGGCTGGCCAGGCGATCATTGGAATAGTCAAGTCTGAAGGTAACAAAAGCATGGATGAGGGTTTCAGCAGCAGTTGGGTTGAGGTAGGGGCGGAGACGGGTGCTATTACAGTGCAGTGCAGAGAAAGGTGCTTTTACTGAGGGAGTGCTGCATAGATGAGACATTAAGCCCGTCTGCTCTCTCAGGTGGACGTAAAAGATCCCATGACACTATTTCAAAGAAGAGCAGGGGAATTATCCCTGATTTCCTGGCCAATATTTATAGATCAATCAACATTATCATATCAGTTTATCTGGTCATAATCACATTGCTGTTTTGTGGGGCCGTGTGCAAATGAGCTGCCGTGTTTCCTATACAACAGTGTCTAAACTTCAAAAGTACTTCATTGGCTGTAAAGCGCTTTGAATCATAGAATCATAGAATGGTTACAGCACAGAAGGAGGCCATTCGACCCGTCGAGCCCGTGCCGGTTCTCTGCAAGAGCACTTGAGCTAGTCCCACTCCCCCGCCCTTTCCCTGTAGCCCTGCAAAATTTTTTCCTTCAGGTATTTATCCAATTCCCTTTTGAAAGCCACGATTGAGTCTGCCTCCACCACCCTTTCAGGCAGTGCATTCCAGATCCTAACCACTCGCTGCGTAAGAAAGGTTTTTCCTCATGTTGCCTTTGGTTCTTTTGTCAATCACCTGAAATCTGTGTCCTTTGGTTCTCGACCCTTCTGATAATGGAAACAGTTTCTATCTACACTGTCTAGACCCATCATGATTTTGAACACCTCTATCAAATCTCCTCTCAACCTTCTCTGCTCTAAGGAGAACAACCCCAGCTTCTCCAGTCTATCCACATAACTGAAGTCCCTCATCCCTGGCACCATTCTAATAAATCTTATCTGTACCCTCTCTAAGGCCTTCACATCCTTCCTAAAGTGTGGTGCCCAGATTTGAACACAGTTGTCCAGTTGAGGCCGAACCAGTGTTTTATAAAGGTGGTTCATAACTTCCTTGCTTTTGTACTCTATGCCTCTATTTATGAAGCCCAGGATCCCGTATGCTTTTTTAACCACTTTCTCAACCTGTCCTGCCACCTTCAATGATTTGTGCACATATACCCCCAGGTGTCTCTGTTCATGCACCCCCTTTAGGATTGTACCCTTTAGTTTATATTGCCTCTCCTCGTTCTTCCTACCAAAATGTATCACTTCGCACTTTTCAGCATTAAATTTCATCTGCCACGTGTCAGCCCATTACACCAGCCTGTCTATGTCCTCTTGAAGTTTATCACTATCCTCCTCACTGTTCACTATACTTCCAAGTTTTGTGCCATCTGCAAATTTTGAAATTGTACGCCTAAGTCCAAGTCATTAATATATATCAAGAAAAGCAGTGATCCTAGTACCGACCCCTAAACTAACAACTGATATTGAACCTGGGACCCTAGACACTGCTGATATTCATTCATTTCCTTCACATTCATTCAATCTTTCAAGCCACTCCACTTGGGATGTCCTGAGGTCATGAACGGCTCAACAGAGGTGAAAGTAGACCGTCTTTGTGAAGGAGAGGAAATGTGGTTGGAAGCTCAGCTCAGGGTCAAATAGGGTGTCAAGGTTGCAAATAATCTGGTTCAGCCTGAGACCGTGGCCAGGGAGGAAATGGAATCTGTGGCTAGGGAACAGAGTTTGTGACGGGAGCCCCAGACAAATGGCTTGTCAGATTATCTTGGAGTAAGTCACATTGAGCCAACATTGAGGAAACCAGGTACATAAACATCTGCATTGTGACATCATGTGAGAAACATTGGCAAGGCCACTTTTATTGTCTTTTTTTCCTCACCTGAGTGGTTTACTCGGAACTTCAGAAGACATTAAGGAGACAACCACAGGTGTAGACCAGATTTTGTGGAGATAGCAGGTTCCCTTTGTCCCCGAACAACATAATGCGCCAGTTTGTATGACAAACTGACAGCTACCATGGGCATGGCATTACTGAACTTAGTTTCACAACTTGGTGAGATTTAACATCACGACTTCTGAGTTACTAGAACAGGTCCATACCCACTACACTAGCATCAGTTAATGATGATGGGTGGCTGCACATTGACTTTCTGTTCCCACCAGTAGAAAGCTTTAGGACCTGTATTATAGAAACTAGCTGATTCGTCCCCCACTTTGAAAGGTGCTGTGCAACTGCCCAGCTTCTAAAACTAGGCTCTGTAGCACTTTTAAGAAAGGATAAGTACATTTTGAAGCAGTTTTAATCATTTTTGTCAGTGTTTCACTCTGTTTTACTCATTTTCCATTTTCAGCTCCTCTTATGTAGCTTGGCTGACTCCAATATTTAGAATCGTATAATCATAGAATAGTACAGTACAGAAGGAGGCCATTCGACCCATCGAGCTTGTGCCGATGGATTGCTCTTTTGAAGAGCAATCCAGTTAGTCCCACTCCCCTGCTCTTAGTGTCAGCATACATGTGGAACCTGATGTTGCGTTTTCGGATGATGACACCCAGCTCTACCTCACCACCACCTCTCTCGACCCCCCCACTGTCAGACTGCTTGTCCTCCATCCAGCGCAGGATGGGCAGAAATTTCCTCCATCCAAATATTGGGAAGACCGAAGCCAGTGTCTTCGGTATCCCCACCACAAACTCCGTTCCCTCGCCAGCGACACCATCCCGCTTCCTGGCAACTGTCCGAGGCTGAACCAGACTGTTCGCAACCTTGGTGTCGTATTTGATCCCGAGATAGGCCTCCGACCACACATCCGCGCCATCACTATGGCCTCCGATTCCCACCTCTGTTACATCTCCCGACTCTGCCGCCACCCCCCCCCCCCCCTCCGCCTCAGTTCATACGCCAGTTGTAGGACCCCAACTGCAGTTTCTAGGTACAAATGGACAGAGTGAAGTCAAAAGTTAGTGAAATAAGTTTGATTCACTTTTTTGGGGGGGAATTTTACTGCAATTTTTCTGGGAGCTGCGCTGTTGGTCAAGGGGAAGTGTGGTCGGAAGCCTTAAGGAGGCCTTGGCAATTAATTGGTACTTCCATCCCTCTCCGCAGTACGGGCGTATTATTCACAATCCCTTTACACTGGGCATATTTGGAGGAAGAGAAGCAGATGAAAGAAGAGGCAACTGAGGATGACTGAGAGGCCAGACATGATTAGGAGGAGGAGGGAATCTACTTGGCTATTGATTTATCGGCACTGCAACACATTTCCGGGCCACACTGAAGATCCGTGGAGGCTATGGTTCCCTAAACGAGTGGTCTAGTAGTTGGCTGCAGAAAGATAACACTCATTCACCTTAAATTTGTTTGCCGCGGGGTCTTTCTGATGTCAGCAATATCGTTCAGTCTGTTGTACATAGCTACCTCAAAGAGGTGACTCATACATTGCTTAAAAGAGCTGATCAATCAAGTTCCCCTTGGAACCCTTGGAGTAACAGGTTTGAGCCCTGGACATTTTCAGACTTCCCCAAAGTCACCCGTAGGCCGAATGGAATTGCCGGTTTCCTGCATGCACTGCGCATGAGCGGGAAACCGGCACTTCCGATCCTCTGAACGAAGAGGTTCAGAGGTTGAACGCGCGCGCAGGAGAGGCTGCGCGTGTGCATTGAACTTAGGTTTTTTTTGCAGGTTTTCCCGGGATCGTAAGCCTGCAGGATTTAGAAATGTAAAAAGCAGGCGTAAGGCCTGCTTTTTACAAGGTAAGTGGTCAATTAATTAAAATTACATTTTTTCCACAGGTTTATTACTTTTAAATACTTTAAAGCAAGGTAAGTTTATTTTTAGCCCCGTTAGAATATAAAAAAAAAAAAATCAAAAATTTAAATTATTGTTTAAAATAGTTATTTAATGTAATTTATAGTTTATTTAAAAAGTGTGATTTTTAAAAAACATTTATTTGAAGGTTTACTGCTATTTTGGGGCCGTAGTATTTATAAGTTTTGACAGGTCTTCCTGTCAATCTTATGAATGGGCTTTTCCCTCCTCTGATTGGCTGCCCATGGCCCACGTGATCCCAGGGGACGCATCGAACTAACTGCGCCCCTGGGATACGCAAGCACTGCGCGCCAGTATTTGGAGCAGGCCCAGGATCGGAATTCCACGGGGCCCCACAGCTCAACTGCCGGCACGCTAGGTAAGTGCAGGTCGGGGGCTTACACCCGCGGGAAGCCCCCGACCCGAATTTCTGGGCCATATATATATTTTTAGAATTGTCTCACATAGTACTTCTGTATCAAACTCACAAACTCAATCTCTGTACACTCTTTGGTGAGGAGTTGCAGAATTCTGGCAGAGTTTTCTGGACCCTCATAATATCTGGGAGGTTACAGTCTAGTTAAACTTATTAAAAGTGCTATCTGGAGGACAGTAACATCTTCAAGTTGCTCCTTTCCTTTAGGGAGAGATAGTCTGGACCTTTAGACCCAATTAAGCGTCTTATAGGATTCAGCTATCTCTAACTTTAGTTGAAGGTGAACGCCTGGGGAATACGCCTGATCCAGGGTAGCCCGAAAAGGGCTAGGACTAGTAATTACCCCTTCAATAAAAAGCTAGTATCAGTAAAAAGTGACCCTGAAGCTTGGTGTGAAAACCCAACTGGTTCACTAATGTCCTTTAGGAAAGGAAGCCTGCTGTCCTCATCTGGTCTGGCCTATAAGTGACTCCAGTCACACACCAACATGGTTGATTCTTAACTGCCCTCTTAAGTGGCCTAGCAGTCACTCAGTTGTATCACCCTCTTCTACGAGGGATGGGCAATAAATACCAGCCCTGCCAGTGATGCCCATATCCCAAGAAGGATATTTGATGTGCCAGACTATCTATTCTAGTGCCTCATCTCATAGAAACATAGAAGATAGAAGCAGGAGTAGGCCATTCAGCCCCTCGAGCCTGCTCCGCCATTCAATGCAATCATGGCTGATCATCCAAATTCAGTACCCTGTCCCTGCTTTCTCCCCATATCCCTTGATCCCTTTAGCCTTAAGAAATATATCCAACTCCTTCTTGAATATATTTAATGAATTGGCCTCTACTGCCTTCTGTGGTAGAGAATTCCATAGGTTCACCAGTTGTGCTGTCTCTCCCTCTAACTTAACCTTACTGTATGTACATAACCTACTTAAATATGTATAACTTACCTGTTAGGGCCGTTGCCCCTTTAACTCACCGTTTAGGGCCATTGCCCCTTTAAGACGCGCCTTAGCGTGCTGACGTCACGTCACGTACAACGTAGCGTGCTGACGTCACGGCACGTACGACGTGACGTGCGTGAGGCGGCTGCCGGCCCGACTCGGCCTTCCAGAAAGGCTGCCGGCACAGCCCGGCCTAGCGCCTTTGGCCGCATCTACCAGCCGCCGGGAGCGACGCGATCTTCCGCTCCCGCGGCAAGCATCGGCTCAGCCTGGCCTCCAGCTCCCGCTCCCGACTTCGGCCTCCACGGCCAGAAACGCGACCACGCGCATCACGTGACGCCCCAAGCGCGGACAACGCTACCGAGCGTGATGAGGTCATCACGCTCCCCACAGGACTGCTACGTAGTCCTCGTGGAGTCCTCGCTGGGACACAGACCTACACCACGGTGCTCCTACAGCAGCACAGGCTCCGAGCAGTTGTATTGTCCCCATGCTTGAGTCTTGGAAATTGTTTGTCTGTAAGTATTTTAGAATGCTATGGATGATTAGTGTGCACTGCATGTTGTAGAAAATGTTTAGTTGTAACTTTTCTCTGTCTAGCTGATTAACTAGTAGCTGTATTTTGATGCACTATGTACAGGGCTAATTTAAAGAGAATGCCTCCCAGTTTACTAAATGTACTGTGTTGCTCAGGCGTACCTAAATTTGTGTATACATATCAGTTATGCGCTTGTATACTAATGTGTGCTTCCATTTCTGTGTTGTATTCCAGTTTTACAATTAGAATCGTTCAGTAAAGCGTTTCAAGAAAAGTCAAGCCTTGTGATTTTATTGGAAGATATCGAGTTGTTCGCTATCTGTCTAGCTCTGCATAGAATCGCGTTGCGAGGGCAGAACAGTAAAAAGACAGCAGCACAGCGGGCTCAAGCACAGGAAGATACCACTCAGCTACCATGAGTCTACGCTCAGGAAAACAATATACTCTAGAGGAAGTCGACCAGCCAATCGAGAAGAATGAGCCTCTCCCAGCAAACGAGGCCAAGTCACAGTCCTCTAAAGCAGCCTCTAGAACATCTCGGCGGTCCAGCAGACCGTCGTCACCGACAGCTCTCCCAGCAAACGACGCCAAGTCACAGTTCTCTAAAGTATCCTCTAGAACATCTCGGCGGTCCAGCAGACCATCGTCACCGACAGCTCTCCCAGCAAACGACGCCAAGTCACAGTTCTCTAAAGTATCCTCTAGGTCATCTCGGCGGTCCAGCAGACCGTCGTCATCGACAGCTTCTACAGCCGCCAAAGCACGTGCCAAGGCAAAGGCCACCCAAGCGCAATTGTCCTTCGCTGAAAAAGAAGCTGACCTCATGAAGCAGAGAGCCGACCTCGACGCTAGTGTGATGAAGCAGAGAGCTGACCTCGAAGCTAGTGCGATGAAGCAGAGAGCTGACCTCGAAGCTAGTATGATGAAGCAGAAAGCCGACCTTGTAAAGCAGAGAGCTGATCTCGCTGCCATTCTCCACATTCTCCAAAGCCAGAGAGCTGCCGCTGCCGCTAAAGCCGAAGCCGCAGCTTATGAAGAAGATGAGGAGAGCGAACGCGGGGAGCCCAGCCAGGAAACATATGACCTGGAACAGCCCCTCAGTCCAGTGCAACGTACAAATGAGTATGTCCAACAACACTCCAAAGTGTTCTCAAAGGAAACATTCAGGTATCTCGACGTAGAACTAGCTACTCACCCCAGCAACAAACGGCCCGTTTTCGGAGACACTGAGCTCAAAAGAGAAGAAACGAGTAAGACTCACCTACAGAGACCTCCACAACACTCGGCCAATCCAGCTAAGCAGTCCTCGCCCGAGCCGCAAGGCGCACAAGACTTCGCCAGGTACCTTACTCGCCGAGAATTGTTAAGTTCAGGCCTCCTAGAATTCGATGACCGTCCTGAAAATTATTGGTCATGGAGAGCATCCTTCCTGAGTACCACCAAGGACTTGAATCTGTCAGCCAGAGAAGAACTAGACTTGATGACAAAGTGGCTCGGAGCCGAGTCGTCAAGGCAGGCGAAGAGAATTCGCTCAGCGCACGTCCTCAATCCCACAGCAGGCCTCCACCTGGTTTGGCAACGTCTCAACGACTGTTATGGGACACCAGAAGTCATCGAACACGCACTGCTCAAGAAGCTTGAGGACTTCCCGAAGCTAACCAACAAGGATAATGTCGAGCTCAGAGAACTGGGCGACATTCTCCTCGAACTGGAGTGTGCCAAGGGAGAAGGTTACCTGACCGGCCTCTCGTATTTGGATACGGCTCGCGGGGTAAACCCAATAGTGGAAAAGCTCCCCCACAATCTTCAAGAGAAATGGATAGCTAAGGGATCCAAGTACAAGGAGGAAAATGGAGTGGCATTTCCCCCCTTCTCTCTCTTCTCCAGGTTTGTCCAACAACAGGCAAGGGTGAGGAATGATCCAAGTTTCGCTTTCTCCACCTCCAGCAGTTACGCTCCTTCGAGAACAGAGAAACCCACAAAGGACAGCAACAAAGCCTCTGTGAGTGTGCACAAAACAGAGGTTCCAGCCGAACCCTCAGTCAACCAATCCAGTTCTGCTGGGAATGAAGTGGATGACCCAGATCGTCAGTGTCCTATACACAAGAAGCCCCACCCACTCAAAAAGTGTCGAAGCTTTAGAGACAAGCCCATTGATGAGCGCACGTCATACCTGAAAGAGAACCGCATCTGCTTCAGGTGTTGTGGGTCGACTACGCACATGGCAAAAGACTGCAAGGCGACAATCAAGTGCCTTGAGTGCAACAGCGAAAAACACATAGCAGCCCTGCATCCAGGTCCTCCTCCGTCAACCACCGAGAGCGCCGCGGTTGACAAAGAGGATAGCGGGGAGCAAAGCGAAAGCACATCTTCAGTCACCTCCAAGTGTACAGAGGTTTGCGGAAATGCAAGCAGCCCACGCTCATGCTCCAAAATCTGCTTGGTTAAAGCATATCCTGCAGGGAGAAAGGAGAAGGCAATCAAAATGTATGCAGTGCTCGATGAGCAAAGCAACAAGTCCCTAGCGAAGACGGAATTCTTCAATCTCTTCGACGTCAAGGCCAGCACCGCTCCGTACACGCTAAAAACCTGTGCAGGGACAACAGAGACTACGGGTAGGAGAGTCGGGAACTTCATGATCGAGTCCATGGATGGGAAACTACAGCTTCCCCTCCCCACCTTGATTGAGTGCGACATGATGCCAGAGGACAGGACGGAAATCCCCTCCCCAGAGGTCGCACGCCATCAGCCCCACCTACAGCCAATTGCCAATAAGATTCCAGCTGTGGACCCGGACGCTCCAATCCTCCTACTCTTGGGAAGAGACATCTTAAGGGTGCACAAGGTACGTGAGCACATCAACGGGCCCCACGATGCTCCCTATGCGCAGCGGCTTGACTTGGGATGGGTCCTCGTGGGTGGAGTTTGCCTGGGAACAGTCCACAAACCAGCGGATGTCAGCGTCTATAAAGCAAACGTGTCGTGCAACGGTCGCACATCCTGTCTCAGCCCATGCCCAAACAGGATCCAGGTAAAGGAGGACTACGACGACATGACGCAGCATCATAGGTCAACCTCCTCTGCCTGTGAGGAAGAGGCAGGTCCCACTGTGAGCACAGATGGCCTAGGATGCTCAGTGCTTGAAAGGTCCAAGGACGATAGACACAGCTGGGCGGCACCCCTGCCGTTTCGCCCTCCTGGACGCCGTCTTCCGAGTAGCGGGGAGCAGGCTGCGGGGCGCCTCTGCTCGCTCAGGAGAACCCTGGTGCCGGGGTCCACCGACCCAGACACGCCTGCAGTCCCCACCCCAGCGATGCTCCTGACTCAAAAGATGAGTGCTATTTCAGCTCCCTCTGGAAACTTCGACATGGCCGAGCTGCACGGGAAGCAGTGGAAGCAAGTACAGTGTCGTGCAGACACTTCTTGGAAGAGATGGGGAGGAGAGTATTCGCCCACCCTACAGAGCCGTAGGAAATGGACAGAAGACAAGCCGAATGTCAAAGTGAGAGATGTCGTCTTGCTGAAAGACAGCCAAGCACACAAACGAACGGTCAGTGGGACTGGCCGTCAAAACTCTGCCGAGCAGGGACAAGAGGGTCCGCAAGGTGGAGGTGAAGACCGTCAAGGAAGAGACTGTCAAGGTGTTTCCGAGGCCAGTCTCAGAGATCGTAGTCCTCCTTTCCGAAGAAATCTAGAGAACGGACTCTGAGCGTGTGGCAGCCAAAGGACGTTTTCTCCAGGTTATTTTGTATCTGTAGTGGTACAAATGGAATTGTACCAAGCGGGGAGTGTGCTGTCTCTCCCTCTAACTTAACCTTACTGTATGTACATAACCTACTTAAATATGTATAACTTACCTGTTAGGGCCGTTGCCCCTTTAACTCACCGTTTAGGGCCATTGCCCCTTTAAGACGCGCCTTAGCGTGCTGACGTCACGTCACGTACAACGTAGCGTGCTGACGTCACGGCACGTACGACGTGACGTGCGTGAGGCGGCTGCCGGCCCGACTCGGCCTTCCAGAAAGGCTGCCGGCACAGCCCGGCCTAGCGCCTTTGGCCGCATCTACCAGCCGCCGGGAGCGACGCGATCTTCCGCTCCCGCGGCAAGCATCGGCTCAGCCTGGCCTCCAGCTCCCGCTCCCGACTTCGGCCTCCACGGCCAGAAACGCGACCACGCGCATCACGTGACGCCCCAAGCGCGGACAACGCTACCGAGCGTGATGAGGTCATCACGCTCCCCACAGGACTGCTACGTAGTCCTCGTGGAGTCCTCGCTGGGACACAGACCTACACCACGGTGCTCCTACAGCAGCACAGGCTCCGAGCAGTTGTATTGTCCCCATGCTTGAGTCTTGGAAATTGTTTGTCTGTAAGTATTTTAGAATGCTATGGATGATTAGTGTGCACTGCATGTTGTAGAAAATGTTTAGTTGTAACTTTTCTCTGTCTAGCTGATTAACTAGTAGCTGTATTTTGATGCACTATGTACAGGGCTAATTTAAAGAGAATGCCTCCCAGTTTACTAAATGTACTGTGTTGCTCAGGCGTACCTAAATTTGTGTATACATATCAGTTATGCGCTTGTATACTAATGTGTGCTTCCATTTCTGTGTTGTATTCCAGTTTTACAATTAGAATCGTTCAGTAAAGCGTTACAAGAAAAGTCAAGCCTTGTGATTTTATTGGAAGATATCGAGTTGTTCGCTATCTGTCTAGCTCTGCATAGAATCGCGTTGCGAGGGCAGAACACCAGTCTCTGGGTGAAGAAATTCCTCCTCATTTCAGTCCTAAATGGCTTACCCCTTATCCTTAGACTGTGACCTCTGGTTCTGGACTCCCCGACCATCGGGAACATCCTTCCTGCACCTAGTCTGTCCAGTCCTGTCAGAATTTTATAAGTTTCAATGAGATCCCCTCTCATTCTTCTAAACTCCAGCGAGTATAAGCCCAATCGACCCAATCTCTCCTCATACGTCATTCCTGCCATCCCAGGTATCAGCCTGGTGAATCTTCGCTGCACTCCTTCCATGGCAAGAACATCCTTCCTCAGATAAGGTGACCAAAACTGCGCACAATACTCAAGATGTGGTCTCACCAAGGCCCTGTACAACTGCAGCAAGACATCCTTGTTCCTGTACTCAAACCCTCTTGCTACGAAGGCCAACATACCATTTGCCTTCTTAACCGCCTGCTGCACCTGCATGCTTACCTTCAGCGACTGGTGCACAAGGACACCCAGGTCTCGTTGCACTTTCCCTTCTCCCAATCTATTGCCATTCAGATAATAATCTGCCTTCCTGTTTTTGCCACCAAAGTGGATAACCTCACATTTATCCACGTTATATTGCATCTGCCATGCTTCTGCCCAATCACCCAACCTGTCCAAATCATACTGGAGTTTCTCGGCATCCTCCTCACAGCACACACGCCCACCCAGCTTTGTGTTGTCTGCAAACTTGGAGATATTACATCTAGTTCCCTTGTCTAGATTATTTATATATATTGTGAATAGCTGGGGTCCAAGGACCGATCCCTGTGGTACCCCACTAGTCACTGCCTGCCACTCGGAAAAAGACCCGTTTATTCCAACTCTTTGCTTTCTGTCTGCCAACCAGTTCTCTATCCAAGTCAATATCTTGCCCCCAATCCCATGTGCCTTAACTTTACACGCTAATCTCTTATGCGGGACCTTATCGAAAGCCTTCTGAAAGTCCAAATACACCACATCCATTGGTTCTCCCTTATCTATTTTACCAGTTACATCCTCAAAAAATTCCAGTAGATTAGTCAAGCACGATTTACCTTTTGTAAATCCATGTTGACTTTGTCCGATCCTGTCACTGTTTCCCAAGTGTTCTGCTATTACATCTTTTATAATGGACTCTAGCATTTTCCCGACTACCGATGTCAGGCTTACCGATCTGTAATTCCCCGTTTTCTCTCTACCACCTTTTTTGAATAGTGGGGTAACATTAGCTACCCTCCAATCCATGGGTACTGTTCCAGATTCCAGCGCATGTTGGAAGATGATCAGCAATGCATCTACTATTTGTAGGGCCACTTCCTTAAGTACCCTAGGATGTAGATTATCAGGCCCTGGGGATTTATCGGCCTTCAATCCCGTCAATTTCCCTAATACCATTTCCCTACAAATACTGATTTCTTTCAGTTCCTCCCTTTCATCAGACCCTATGTTCCCCGACATCTCTGGGTGGTTATTTGTGTCCTCCTTTGTGAAGACAGAACCAAAATATGTATTTAATTGGTCTGCCATTTCTTTGTTCCCCATTATAAATTCCTCTGATTCTGACTGCAAGAGACCTACGCTTGACTTCACCAATCTTTTTCTCTTCACATATCTAGAAAAGCTTTTACAGTCAGTTTTTATGTTCCCTGCAAGCTTACTCTCATACTCTATTTTCCCCTTCTTAATTAATCCCTTTGTCCTCCTTTGTTGAATCCTAAACTGCTCCCAATCCTCAGGTTTACTGCTTTTTCTGGCCAATTTATATGTCCTCTCCTTGGATCTCAGTGTAATTCCATAGACAGGAGACTTAGAGAAGGGTCTCCAGGGATGCTGCCTGACCTGCTGAGTGCTTCCAGCATTTTCTGTTGTTATTTCAGATTTCCAGCATCCACAGTATTTTGCAATTGTACTAGGAGAAGGGTGTCAGTTGTGTATCTGGGAGAGGTTCCTGGGATTGAGATGACACTCTGGGGGTTCTTGTCAACTGCCATCTTGTCCAAGTGGACCTGCGGGAGACGAGGCGGCTGAGCGGCAGCGAGGTTTAAAAGAGCGGTAGAGACCAGGTAGGCCTCAGAGCGGCAGCAGCGGACGACGAGGCGGACCTATGGAATTCTCTATGGAACCTATGGAATTCTCTATGGAACCTATGGAATTCTCTACCACAGAAGGCAGTAGAGGCCAATTCATTAAATATATTCAAGAAGGAGTTGGATATATTTCTTAAGGCTAAAGGTATCAAGGGATATGGGGAGAAAGCAGGGACAGGGTACTGAATTTGGATGATCAGCCACGATCGCATTGAATGGCGGAGCAGGCTCGAGGGGCCGAATGGCCTACTCCTGCTCCTATCTTCTATGTTTCTATGGATTGTGGGAGAGAATGTCAGAACATTTGGGCAGTGAGGTCTACTGCCTCACTGCCCCAACGGGAAACTTCCCTCTCACTGTCACTGCTGGGACCACCACTAGCTCCTCATTCCCAACCCACTGCAGGTAAATATCGATGGGCAAGGCAGGGCTTGGTCCCCAACAGAACCTCAGTTACCATCGGCATGCAGAAGGTGGCCCTGGGAAGTGGCGGTAAAGGCCCCAGTGGAGGGAGAGGCCTTGTAGTGACAGGGGAAATGGGCAGGGCACCAGAATCGCTGAGCAATTAACTCATCCCTAGAGGTGGCCTTCCTTCTTATCCTGCTTCCTCGTCTTTATCCTGGCTTTCCTTGTCTGATGAGCACTGCTGCAGGCCTCTCTGTATGGCAGGGTTAGGCAGGGTGCAGCAACACCACTGTGACGTGGGAGACACTTTGTGACGCATATTGTAGGGAGCCCCCAGTCCTGTCCAGACACCTGAACCTCTGTTGCAGAAGCACTATAGTGTGCCTAGGAATCATCCTGGTAGATTTGATTATATCTGTGTTGCTCAGGTGTGCTGGGTTTGTGGAGGGGGTGTCATGAACTATGTGTGTAGGGGGTATCCAGCAGCTATCCTGTCACATTAGTGGAAGGGTTGAGTGTTGAGGTGGGGGGGGTGGGTGGTGCGGGATAGAGATGGTTGAGTGTCGCACTTTGTGACAGCTGCCTGGGTATCTTGTACAACTTGCATGATCTTGTTTCTGTGATCAGAGACTAGCTGGACAATAATGGCGTGGCAGCCCTTCCTATTCACGAATGCTGCTGGCTGGTGTCCTGATGTCAACATGTTCTGGACGTGAGGGAAGCCAGCCACTGCTGTAAATCCCGAGCTCTCTCCTGTTGACGTTGAGGTCGACGGGGAAGGTGATGTACCGGTTAGCCCTGGCGAACAGGGCCCTAGTGACTTGCTTAATGCAGCTGTGTACTGCATGTGGGACATGGCCCCTGCCGCAGGGTCTGGAAAGAGCCAGTGGCAAAGAAGATAAAGGCTGTGGTGACTTCGTAGCCAACGGCAAAGCATGGTCCCCTGGCCACAGCAGGTCCTGTTGCAAGAGGCTGCAGAGGTCTGCAACAGCCTGCCTGGAGAAGCGCGGCCTTTCTGAGGCATTGATCTTTAGATAGTTCGAAGCAAGTGACTTGGCCTGTGCACCCTGTGTGCTTGTCTAGGGCCTCCTGCCAGCAGCCCCCTCACCTACTGACGTAAGAAAACTACTAGGCACTTGGTCTAAGCATTAAACAAAGCTTTAATCAACTGTTTTACAACATGGAGGTCTAGTTGTGTCCGTCACTAGTTCCTGTTAAGAATGTCCTGTGCAAGCTGGGCCCATGCCCGACTATTTATACTCTCCCTGGACAGCGCCACCCGTAGGCTGCTCAGTATTATTTCGTAAGTCTTTCTTTCATGAATGACTGATTCATGTCACCTACTGTCCTCTAATAGGCTCAGCTGCTGAGCATGCTTGTTGCTGCGGCTGCCACTGCTGCTCCTCTTCCTTCCATCAACAGCTCCTCCATCCAAATTAAACTGGCGACAATGGCAGCCACAATAAGCAGATAGAGGTTACTGAGGTTAAGTATGGCAAAGTAAGTGAGAAGGAAGCGATCCGGCAGCTGGAAACTCTCCTGGCAATCCGAATAGCACAATGGCACACAGATCCTCTGATCCAATTACCTACAGGTGAGTGCCCCTTTAAATACGGAGAGACCAATCCCACTAGGTTTTACTGGTGGGTTGTTCACTGCACCCTGACACCATTCATCTTAAATTCAACCCTCTCCAAAAAAAACCCCTAGGAACTCCCCTTCAAAGGTGGCCGTCCAAAGTCCAGGGTGGACGCGGCCCATGGGTGGTGCTCGCTCTGGATTGCCCGCCTCTGTGGCTTTGTCTGTGCCCGGGTAGCCCTGCCGATGGAGCAGGTGGTGTCCGCCGGTATGCTCAAGGCCTTCTGCGAGCGTTGGGCACCGCAGGGACTGGAATGCTTGGTCAACAGAGGACATAATATTATGATTTAATTTGTTAAGTTTCCTCTGTCATTTTTTTTAATGATTTGGGTTTTATTAGTTGTGCCCTTCTAAAAAGGGGGCACTTTTGTTAGATTCTTTTGGGACAACCCAGTGTCTCCTTAAGGGTTTCAATAGAGCTGTTAGTTTCTTGCTGATAAAAATAGCAACCTCCCCATCTCTTTGACCTATTCTATCCTTCCTGAATCCCTTGTAGCCTTTTAGGTGAATTACTGTCCCATCACTTTCATCTAGCCAAGCCACTTGAACCCAGCTCTCCTTAGCTGTAGGTGGCTGGTGGTTGCTGTTGCTAGTGGTTGGGAGTGGTAGGAGTATTGACTAGACCATGCTCAAGCAAAGCAAAGAAAGAGGAGGAACTTCCCTTAAGATAGTTGCTCAAAGTCAATAACTTTAATTTTGAATGCTGGATGTTCAATGAGGAACTGAGAAAGAGAAAATGTCCTCCACGAGGGAGGAAGCCACAATAACCCATGAGTGCTAAAATCACAAGTCAGTTATGATCTTGTGCTTAATTAAGCCTTTCTCTCATTTTAACTGCCTAAAACAAAGTTATGGGGCCACAGGCCTGGTTAGTATATATAAATTATGGTTGGTCTATTAGTTGAGAGGGGTGACAGTTAATGTGTTACTCGTTGGCCCAGATATTCCGATCCCTACGGATGGGTACGCGCTGTGTACACGCCCGTAGGGACATCGGAAATGCCGGTTTCAGGTATGCACAGCGCATGCGCTAAAAACCGGCATTTCCGATCTGTCAAGAATGGTCTTGACAGGTCCTCCAGCTACCCTGGAGAAGGGCCTCTGCGGGCTGGAGACCCTCCGCCCACAGAAAACCCTTAGAAATCTTACGCCTGGTAAAAGGAGACGTAAGGCTTGTTTTTACCAGGATAAGAGTTGAAAAAAGTTAAAATTTAAAAAAAAAAATTTCACTCATTTATCATTTTAAAATACTTTTAAAAAAGGTAAATTTATTTTTAGCCCCGTAAAAAACTATTTTTTGTAAAAAATTAAATTTTTGTTTAAAATTTAATTTATTGTAATTTCAACTAATTTAAAAAATATTTTAAAGTGTTTTTGGGGTGATCTCCATTCATATATTTGACAGGTCTATCTGTCAAGTGTATGAAGGGAGATTCCCTTCTTTGATTGGCTCCCCATGGCCCACGTGATCCCAGAGACGCTTGCGAACCGCCTGCGCCCCTGGGATACGTGGGCCCTGCGAACTTGGAGTTCGAGAGGCCCAGGAACTGAACTATACGCACCTCGGGAGCCCTCAGGTAAGTGCGTAGATTTTTTCCAGATCGGAGGCCTCCGCACGCAGGAAGCCTCCGATCGGAAAATACGGCCCAATAAATGTTATTTAATAACCATAAACTATTACTATAAGGATGTAAATATCTGCATGGAGTAAATATCAGGCTTATGATTTTCCATGTTGATATTCTGACACATTTCTGTGACACATATTGTTTCAGCTCAAGTTGGATACTTCACATGCCAGCTCTCGTGTGATCTGGAAGTCAAGTTTTATATTATATTTGACTCAACTTGCTAATATTAAAATAATACATTTGAAAACATTGCAAACCTCTTGTGACAACATTTCTCTACTGGGCAAAGCAGCAGTTACTTTACCATCAATAAAAGAATGTAAACCTCAGTAAGATGAATCTCTGCAAAAAATGGCGAGAATGTGTAGTAACAATATTTGTGTGTGCTACCATTCGATTGACCATCTAATGTAATTGCTGGAAAATTAGCCAGGAGAGCAAAATCAAAATGGGCAAAACTTCTGAAATCCAAACAATTCAAGGAACAGGCGAATGAAGAATGGTTCACCTCAATGGTCACTTCTCTAAACTAATAAGACCAAGTAGGGCTGGAAACCATACACAAAAATACCTTATAAGGACATAACACCCATGGTTTATCATGTGAGACACATATGCACAGGGGGCTATGGGGGGGAGGAGCTAAACACGATTACAATCACTAAGGAGCTGGTACTCGGTAAGATAATGAGACTTAAGGCGGATAAATCCCCTGGACCTGATGGCTTACATCCTAGGGTCTTGAGAGAAGTGGCGGTAGGGATTGCGGAGGCATTGGTGGTAATTTTCCAAAGTTCCCTGGATTCAGGAAAGGCCCCAGCAGATTGGAAAACTGCTAATGTAATGCCCTTATTTAAAAAGGGAGGTAGACAAAAGACTGGAAACTATAGACCAGTTAGCCTAACATCTGTGGTTGGTAAAATGTTGGAGTCCATTATTAAGGAAGCAGTGACAGGACATTTGGATAAGCATAATTTAATCAGACAGAGTCAGCATGGTTTTATGAAGGGGAAGTCATGTTTGACAAATTTGCTCAAATTCTTTGAGGACGTAACAAACAGGGTGGATAAAGGGGAACCAGTGGATGTGGTATATTTGGACTTCGAAAAGGCATTTGACAAGGTGCCACACAAAAGACTACTGCACAAGATAAAAAAATCACGGGATTGGGGGTAATATACTGGCATGGGTGGAAGATTGGCTATCTAACAGAAAACAGAGAGTTGGGATAAATGGTTCATTCTCGGGTTGGCAATCAGTAACTAGTGGTGTTCCGCAGGGGTCAGTGCTGGGACCCCAACTCTTTACAATCTATATTAACAATTTGGAGGAGGGGACCAAGTGCAACGTATCCAAGTTTGCCGACGATAAAGATGGGAGGGAAAGCAGTGAGTGAGGAGGACATAATAAACCTGCAAAAGGACATAGACAGGCTAAGTGAGTGGGCAGAAATTTGGCAGATGGAATATAATGTTGGAAAGTGTGAGGTTATGCACTTTGGCAGAAAAAATCAAAGAGCAAGTTATTATCTAAATGGAGAGAAACTGCAAAGTGCTACAGTACAAAGGGATCTGGGGGTCCTGGTGCATGAAACACAGAAGGTTAGTATGCAGGTACAGCAGGTGATCAGGAAGGCCAATGGAATCTTGGCTTTTATTGCAAGGGGGATGGAGTATAAAAGCAGGGAAGTCTTGCTTCAGTTATACAGGGTACTGGTGAGGCCACACCTGGAATACTGCGTACAGTTTCGGTTTCCATATTTAAGAAAAGATATACTTGCTCTCGAGGCAGTTCAGAGAAGGTTCACTCGGTTGATTCCGGAGATGAGGCGGTTGATTTATGAGGAAAGGTTGAGTAGGTTGGGTCTCTACTCATTGGAATTCAGAAGAATGAGAGGCGATCTTATCGAAACATATAAGATTGTGAGGGGGCTTGATCGGGTGGATGCGGGGAGGATGTTTCCACTGATGGGTGAGACTAGAACTAGGGGGCATAATCTTAGAATAAGGGGCTGCCGTTTCAAAACTGAGATGAGGAGAAACTTCTTCACTCAGAGGGTAGTAAATCTATGGAATTTGTTACCTAAGAGGGCTGTGGAAGCTGCGACATTAAATAAATTTAAAACGGAGATAGACAGTTTCCTAGCTGATAAGAGAATTAGGGGTTACGGGGAGCGGGCAGGGAAGTGGACGTGAGTCTAGGTTCGGATCAGCCATGATCCTATTGAATGGCGGAGCAAGCCTGAGGGGCCGTATGGCCTACTGCTGCTCCTACTTCTTATGTTATGTAGTACCTTAAAAGGTAATGCAGTATCACAAAACAAATTTCAAGTTACATTGTGTCGCAACACATTGTAAGCTATATAAGTAACAGATTGACAACCATTTAGTAGAGAAAAAAAAGTCATCTGTTGATAAAGCAGAGGTGAAAGCAAAACCATGGCCAAGTCAAGATACCGTCAGAGGCAGAATCGTGCCTGCAAACGGAATGCTAAAGCAAGGCGAGCGAGAAAGGTGAGGGGCAGAAGAACAAGACCCCAGCGTCGACCTCGTTATGTACCCAACAAAAGGGCGCCAAAGATTATGAAGCTGAAGTTAGATAATGAAGTGGATAATACTTTAAAAGCAAAAAACAAAAGTCTTAATGAAACGTTGAAGCACCGACTATCCTTGAGGAAACATGTGTGATTGGCAAGTTGTGTCAAAGAGATTATCAATTGAATACGAATAAAATAAAACAAGTACCAGAGACTTGCAAACTGATCTAATTCCATTGTGTACCTCTCGTTTTTATTCCCTGATAAAAGTATACAGACAAAGTTAGTGCAAGACTTGTGTGAATGTTGGATGGTTTATATTGCTTGATTTCATAATCATTCACTCCCACGATGCATTGGGAGATCAATAGGTGTTACATATTCAATTTGATGCCATAAGTATGAATGCAAATTGTACCTTATAAGGGAGTAGCACTTATTTGCCCCTAATGAGTCCCACTCAAAATCTTCAAAATACAAAGTAATGATCCAGAAAATAATCCATCCTCAACAAGCCAAGACCAAGCATGCATTCATACTATTTACAGCAGTACCCTCATTGATTCTAATTACTTTCAAATATTTAATAGAAAAAGGCATATGTAATTTTGGAGGCACTAAACCAAAGCTTAAGATATTTTAAAAGCACCTAATTTTTTTTCTTTCTCTTCTGTGCCAATAGCCATATGAGGCAATCCATTTCTTCCACTCTGAGTTGTGTCCATAACAAAGACCCATTTTCGCTCCCAAGATACAAGTACTGGACTGGATGTCAACCTGCGACACAGTGAGGCTAAATGAAGTGGAGCTCAAACCCATAACCTTACTTGAGACAGGAATGCTACCATTGAGCCAAGGCTCACCCCTCCCTAATTTTCACAATCTGGCAAAAATAAGGGGCTGACAACATGTATCTATTTCTAAATTCTTGTCTTCATGTATAAGTCCCCTCTGTGTCATTACCCTCCCTAACCTGCCTCTGCAATATCTCCCAGCCATATAATCCTCTTTCAAAAGCTCCATTCCTCTGGCTGTCTCCCCCTTTGCCCCCTCCATCGGCCACACAGCTTTCAGCTGGCTCAGTTCTATCCTTTAGAACTCCCACCCTAAACCTCTCCACCTCTCCCATCCACCTTTAAAACCTCCACAAGACCGGCGAAATACCTTGAGATGTTTCTTTATGTTAAATGATGCTACATATAGTTGCTGTTCTTGGAAGCTTCTTCACATGACAAATGGTCAGCTTGTTTCCTTAGGTATGTGACATGGCTACTGTAAGAGTCACCAGACTTGCAGGAGGAAAATGGAGTCTGGGGTTTAAGAGGTTGCCCTACTACCTGTGAAAACCTGGCTGGGTTGACAGGTTGTTCATTGCAAAAAATGTTTCCCTGTGGGTTTGCTTTGATAATTATGAACAATATCTGATTATCTTTGTGCTAGCCTAGATCAACAACATTCATATAGCGCCTTTAATGTTGTAAAACATCCTAAGGTGCTTATCAGGACCGTTATCAAACAAAATTTGACACCGAGTCACATAGGATATTAGGTCAGATGACCAAAAGCTCAGTCAAAGGAGCGTTTTAAAGGAGGAAAGAGAGGTAGAGAGACGGAGAGGTTTAGGGAAGGAATTCTAGAGTTTAGGCCTTGGCAGCTGAAAGCACGGCAACCAATGATGGAGCAATTCAAATCAGGGATGTTTAAGAGATTAGAATTGGAGGAACGCAGAAATCTCGTGGGGTTGTAGGGCTGGAGGAGATTACAGAGGTAGGGAGGGACGAGGCCAAACAAGGACTTGCAAACAAGGATGAGAATTTTAAAATCGAGGCGTTGCTTAACCGGGAGCCAATGTAGGTCAGTGAGCACAGGGGCTGATGAGTGAACGGGACTTGGTGCGAGTTAGGACACGGGCTGCAGATCAAAGGGAAGGGAGAAGTATAACTGGAGATGGAGTGCTGTGGGAAGTTCTTCCCTCATGTCAAGATCACAGATGAATCGCCCAAGGTTCTTGAAGAGAATTTCTCAGGAGCCTTGATTTTTTTCATTATTTTGGAACTTTTTAAAGCAGCAGCGAAAAATCAAGCATTCTGCTGGTTGATCTATTTTTGCTTATGAGTTAATAAGAATTAATTAGTAGCCTTTAGCCTGAATCATATGGCCTGTCAGTGTGTTATTTTCAACTGATTTCGAAGAGATCAAATATACATAGCTTGCATACATCCAATGGGTAAATAGTTAATTGTTTGCTCAAAGCACTGCTCCCCAGCATAAAGCCACAGTTCAGTTCATAGGGAGCAAGGGCTTGTCAGTGGAAGCAAGCTTTTCCATTGGGCATGATTAAATATGATTGAGGAGAAACCCAAATTCTAACAGTCCTGGATGAGCCGCAATTTCCTCCAAAACCGTCGTCTTCCGTCCCGCCACAAACATCGTGCCCTCGCCAACAAATCCATGCTGCTCCCAGACACATAGGGAGATATTAGGACAGGTGACCATAAGACCAAGTCATGGGTTGAACCAGACTGTTCACAACCTCGGCGTCCCATTTGACCCCAAACTGAGCTTCCAACTCCATAATCTCTCCAGCACAAAGATCGCCTACTTCCACGCCCATCTCCACCGCTGCCTTTCGCATCTACTGCTGAAACCCTCAGCCTTGCCTTTGTCATCTCCAGACTCAACTATCATTGGCAAATGGGAGTTTGGCATTCTCCATAAACTTCAGCTCATCCAAAACCTCCTGCCCCTATCCTATACCGCATCAAGTCCCATTCACCCGTCACCCTTGCTGACCTACATTTGCTCCCGCTCCCCCAATGCTTCAAATTTAAAACTCTCATCCTCCTGTTTAAATCCCTTTAAGGACTCCCCTCTCCCTATCTCTGTAACCTTTGCCAGCCCAGTATTCAGTGACCTCCAGCTCAATAGAACTATGGTGGCTATGATTTGCCCCATCGGATACTAATACCTGACTGGATGTTAACCAGAGATGAGGGCCACGATTTTGCCAGTGCTCAGAGGGCGGGTTTGGAGGCGGGTCAGAGGTTAAATTCGTTTTGATTGACAGCGGGTCCCGAACCCGCCGTCAACCTGCCTCCAAACAACTTTCCCCAAGTGTCGGTCCCCAATTTGCGAATGGAACCGACACCTAGCGGCGGGAAACGAATTAAAGGCAATAAATTGCCTATTAACAGGTACTTGTCAGCAGTTTTTAGGGCCTTTTGCGATTTTCCAGCCTTTTGCAATGGGTTTCACGACGTCTGGACAACATGCCAGGTAAGTGTGGCGTGTTGTGAGTCTGGTGTGATGTTTGTGAAAAGGTGACAGCTGCAAAAGTGGTGTCAAGGACGCAATGTTGCACAAGGTGAGTTTCAGAGCGAGAAAATGTTGGTTACTGCATTTTTAATACATATACAGATTTCTTTAACTTACAAGTTTCTAAATCCAACTGTATGTCCAGTGCCACCTCATTGGGAGAACCTCTCTCACCAGTGACAGATCGCTTCTGTCATCTCACCTGCAGCTGCCATCTATTCCAGCAACATCGGAGCCAATGAAACAATCAGACCTAGTGAGATGGGGAAGTGGTAAAGTAGATAGAGAGGGTTGGGTGAAGGTGCAAGATAAGGTCTCTTTCACCCTTGGAAGGGAAGAGAACCTCCCTGTATACGGTGACTCCCTTCATAAGCATATGGAGGGAGTCATTGGAGAGCCTGGGTGCAAGAGTTCACCTTTGTGCATTGATTGTCAATGTTTGCAGCACCTCAATGCTGTCAAACACTGAAAAACCAACTGTCAAAATAAAATTGTGCATGGTCCCTTTAAGGAAACCGGCAGATGATGCGTCATCAAATGACATTATCAGAGCAGCTTCCCGTTAATTGGCCGGCAAACCCGCAGGGTGGACTCAACAAGGCCAAGCAAGGGAAAATCCCGATTACAGAGCGGAGGCAGCTGGGGGCGGGACCGGAAGCCGGAAACCACCTGACCCGCCCCCATCCCAACACAGAGGAGAAAATCGCGGCCGAGAACTCCAGTCCCTGCTTGCGGGGGGGAGGTACCTGGAGTGGCCTTGAGCCCATAAATATCCGACTCAGAAACAGTAATGCTACTATTGACCCAATGCCTACTCCTTCTCCGACAACTCTGCATTCCGACAACTCTGGCCTCGTGCATTTCCTCATTCCTTTCATCTCACCAGTGTCCACCATTGTCTTCAGCCGTCTAGAAATGGATAGGGTCTGGAATTCCCTCCCTGAACCTCTCTGACTCTCCACCACCCTCTCCTCCTTAAACACCCTCCTTAAACCCCACTTATTTGACCACACTATTAGTTACCCTTCCTAACATCTCCTCAATTTGCCTCGCCATCGATTTTTGTCTGATTACATCTGAGCAAAGTGTCTTGGGGCATTTTTCTATGTTATTATATAAATGCATGTTGCTGTTGTAGCAATTATCTAAAAATCCTTACTCCCGATAATTGTGGACAACAGCTTAACCCATTTAAAATGGATGTGTTAATGACAAGGGAATACCTTGTGAATTTAAATTCATCCCCTATTATTCCAGGTTGTAGTGCTGTAATTGCCTATGCATCCAGCAGAAGGAGCACGATCACAGTGTTAATACCATTCATTTAATAAGGCCCTGGCTGAGCTGCAAGTGATCATTCTAACCACTGCACACCCATACTCCCTGGCCCACCGATGACAACTCCCACGCCTGCTCACTCTCCCTCGTTTATCTGCCCTTGTCCCAGCCTGCGCTGCTCCCAGTCCACCTATTGTCTTCTTTTGGGAGATCGGCAATTTGTTTTTAAAGTGCAAGCAGCACTATTTAAAGAGACTGTTTAAAAACAAATTGCCGGATTCCCAGTGAAAACAGTAAATGGATGGCCACCAGGATGGGCGGGCACAGGGCAGGTGAAAGCAAACAGGACTGGGACCAAAAGCATGTGGGGCAGCTTATAAGCTTGAGGCTTTCCTCTGAGGCTGGTATGTCATAGGGGCATAAGACTGCACAAGGGATGGATAAGGCAGATTGGAAGAGAGGTCATGGGAGAATAGGAAGGATTATGGGCCTGGAAACAATAATGGGCGGGTATGGGCGAAGAGCAGTAGAAATGGGGATTGGGCAGTGGAGAACAGGTGAAAGGGGGTGCCTGGAGGGGTGCAATGGATGAAGGTTAAATGGGAAAGTGAGAGGAAGGGTTAGGGGTTGAGCAAAATGGGCTCTTAAAAAGTAGAGGGGCAGTGGGCAGCCGAAGTGGTAGAGGACACGATGGAAGCCAGGGAGAGTAGGGATAGAAGTGGGTGTGGAGAGCATGGGAAGTGAGCTACTGAGAGATATAGGCCACAATTCTCTGAACTTGCTGTTGTGTCCGTGTATAATAAGACACAGACTGCAGGAGAACGGTACAACAGGCATTTACTCAACGTGGCTCACGATGGAACTGATCTGTACAGATTACTACTCAGTGTTATATACAGGTGTGGTCACTGTCGGTACTGCAGTATACATGAGCTGTAAAAGATTGTTCCCCACTTAAAGGTATATACATTACAATTCCTCCCCTTTTAGATTAACAGTACCATAACACTCATTTAACAATTAAATATCAAACTAATTACAATTAACACTTTTAACATGCAACATTAGCTGAAAATAGTCTATTTATATATTCAGTCTTTGGGGAGGCTTCCTGATCCTTTCTGGATAGCGCCTTTCCCGAGTGTCTTGCTCTTGGTGCGGAGGCGATTCTGGCCCCCTGTCGTCGGTTGGTTCATCAGCTTCCGATGCTACTGTTTCTGGGGTACATGCGACCTGTACGTCGGGTTCATCACCAGGTACGTATGGGCGAGGCATGGGGTTGACTTGTTCCTGTGACTCTAGGATCTGGTCAGCATGGCATCTCACGATGCTCTCCCCAACGTCCACTGTGTACATTAGTGGGCCCTGCCGTGTACATATCGTTCCTGGCCGCCATTTTTCTGTTCGGTAGTCGCAGGCCAAGACTGGTTGCCCTACATTGAAGCTCCTTGTTGGCTTCTCATGGATGTGCTGGAATTGCTTACTCTCAACATCCCTTCGTACATTTGGTCTGAGCAAATCCAGGCGAGATCTTAACCTTCGGTTAAAGAACATCATGGCTGGGGCCTGGTTGGTGACTGCATGTGTCGCATTCCGGTAGGCGAACAGGAAATTGTCCACCTTGTGCTGCAGCAGAATGTTGTCATTGTACATAGCCTTTATTGCCTTCTTAAAGGTTTGTACGAACCTCTCAGCCAATCCATTTGTGGCTGGATGATACGGGGCGGATGTGTAATGCCTTACCCCATTCTTTTTCAAGAACCTCCGGAACTCTTCGGACACAAACTGTGGTCCGTTGTCGGAGCAAATCTGTTCTGGCAAGCCGTTCCTGGCAAAAATGGTCTGTAGGACTGCAATCGTTTTCTCCGTGGTGGTGGAGGACATTTTGATGACCTCAGGCCATTTCAAGTGCGCATCCACGGCTATTAAAAACATTGAGTCCATGAATGGACCAGCAAAATCAATATGCACCCGTTGCCATGGAGATGAGGGCCACTCCCATGGGTGTAGAGGGGCCTGTGGTGGTGCATTTTGGACTTTCTGGCATCCTGAGCAGCTCTTGGTCAGGTCCTCGATTTGTATATCGATTCCCGGCCACCACACAAGCCCTGGCTAGGCTTTTCATTTTTACCCCTCCCAGATGACCCTCATGAAGCTCATTGAGCACTCTATCCCTTAACTTGGGTGGAATTACCACTCGGGATCCACACATCAAGGTTCCCCGGCACACTGACAGCTGTTCTCTCCTTGTCGAGAATGCTGGCAACAGAGTCGCCATGAGCTGGCCATCCCTTCACCGTCAAATCATATACCCGAGACAGTGTCGGGTCATTTCGGGTTTCCTTTTCGATACAAGCATTAGTTACTGGTAGGTATTCAACTATAGTCGAATGGAATATTTCGACAGGATCCACTGCTGGTGCATCATTTTCGCCCGTGACCAGGACACTGGGTCCCTGGGATCCCTTGCAGGACTTGTTCCATTGCCCTCTGCCAAATAGCCGGAGCTGATGCTACCCCGAATACCAGCCGGTTGTATTGGTAGAGACCTTTATGGGTGTTGATTGCGAGGTATTTTTTTGATGCTTCTTCTACCTCCATTTGCAGATACGCCTGGGCCAGATCAATCTTAGTGAAGCGTTTCCCTCCAGATAGCGAAGCGAAAATATCTTCAATCCGCAGAAGTGGATATTGTACGGTGAGAAGGACCGGGTTCACTGTTACCTTAAAGTCCCCACAGATGCGAACCTTCCTTGGTTCCCCAGGCTCAATGACTTTTTCATCACAGGGACGATGGGTGTAGCCCACTCGCTCCAGTCTACCTTGGCCAGTACACCTGAATGTTCCAGACTCTCCAGCTCTGCCTCGATGGCTGGGCGGATCGCATAAGGTACCGGTCTGGCCTTAAAAAATTTTGGGCTTGCGTTTTCTTCAGAATAGCCGCTCGTAGTCCCGTCGGTTTATGACTGTTAGGGCTGATCCTGTGTCCAATTCCATCTTTACCTGGACTCCTGCTATCTTGAGAGTGACCCAAATAGTTCGGTGATCCTCCGTTGTGATCACATTATGTAGTTTCAGACAACTCAGTTCCCTGCTTTCGGAGTCGTTATCACTCTTTTGTTCGTCTGAACTATTCTCCGTCATCTTATGTACCTTCTTGTACTTTTCTTTGGTAGGTTTCTTATTGCTGGTTTTCTTTCCCGACCTGCAGACTCGTGCTATGTGTCCTACTTTTCCACACTGTCTGCACACTTTGTCTTTGAACCAGCAATCATTCTGGTCGTGTGTTGTTCTGCCGCAGCGATAGCACTTCTCTGTTCCATATGACATTTCGTTTGTGCCATATTCTTGCGGTCTCTGTTGTATCTCTGCAGTGCCCTGTGCTGCTGCTTCATATGATACCGCAATGCTGAAAGCCTTTTCCAGTGTAAGGTCCTTTTCAGATAAAAGCCGTTTCTGGGTTCCTTCACTTTGAAGCCCACACACAAACTTGTCCCTTAAGGTATCTGCCAGTCCCGCTCCAAACTGGCAGTGTTTCGATAGTTTGCGCAGTTCTGTTAAATAATCAGCATTGCTTTCATCCTTATGCTGGTTCCGTTTGTGAAACTTGAATCTTTCTGCTATCAGCAGCGGTGTGGGGTTTAAATGTTCCTTTAGTATCGTTACTACGTCTTCAAAACTCTTTTCCATTGGCGTTACTAGATTTCGTAATAAACCATACGTCTTTGCACCCATTAAATTTAACAATACCGACGCTTTCTTGTCATCTGACACCTCATTTGCCTTGCAGTATACCTCTATTCGTTCGACATATGTAGTCCAATCTTCGACTTCATTGTCAAATGCGGTGATACTGCCACTCTTCGGCATTTTGGGTGTGGTTTAAAATGGCATCTCCCAATGGCTTAAAATGGCGTCTCCCGTGCTTTCCTTCCTCCCCCGCTGCTGCCAACGCCGCTCCCGACGGTTCTCGTGGCAATGGCGGCACCCTGTAGGTTTCGCGCGCTTCTCCTGTGCTGCTGCCAACGTTGCTCTCAGCGGTCCTCGTGGCAATGGCGGCGCCTCACGAGTTTTTGCGCGTCTCTCTCTCCGACGCTGCTCGGCCCCTGAACACCGGCTGCGCCCTGTGCGCTCTGCCCTCTCTCTCCCCCGTCGACGCTGCTCGGCCCTTTGCTGTGCCGCTCGGTCGGGCTCTAGCCCGCCGCTGTCCGGGAAGGGTCTGCGCACCACCTGTTGCCAGCCCGTTTCGCTGGACCACCTCGACTGGAAAGCCAAGCCTGGCTCTCGACAGCCTCTCCCGCAATTCTCGAGTCTCTGCTGGGTGACTGGGCGGTTGCCCGTGGTCGACGCCCGAGTCTCTGGCCTTGACCTCCAATCCACTGATCTCCAGGAACGAACCCCCGGGAGGTGATGCAGAGTTGCAGGTAGGTTCGAACTTGCCTTGTCGCCAATGTTGTGTCCGTGTATAATAAGACACAGACTGCAGGAGAACGGTACAACAGGTATTTGTTGAAGTCACTGGGGAATGTGCATGACCGCTAGTGTGGACAATTCTCACAACTTGCATGTGTTGGGCGCTCATGCATGGCATTGAGATCTTGTAGGCAACTCAGGAATGAGCTGCAGCCCCTCAGACAGGCCTTCAATTGTAATGTCACCTTCTCATTGAGAAGTATGAGGTGAGAGATTGCTATGGGTGTGCCACTGCCTGTTGATCAGTGGGCACAGTGGCATGGAGACTTCCATCAAGGCCTGGGCAGAGCTGGCAATGGGTGATGTTGCTGTCCATCTCAATGGCAACACCTCCACCCAAGTCTCAACTCTCCCACCCAATGACTTCACGGCAGCCAGAAAGCAGGCAGAGCCAGGTTGCTGCCGCAGCATCGGAAGGGCAGCAGGCTGAAACTGACCCATCTGGAAGCCATGGTCATAGAAACAATTGACAGCCACCTGGAGGCCAGGATTCTCTCACAGACAATCAGCTGGCAGCCACCTCAAAGTTCAAACCATAGGGACACCACTGGGAAGACATATTGCAATAAGTGATCAAACCCCAACATACACCTACTCATAGGAAGGAGAAACACTGCCATACAGGCATTAGGTAGAGAAACATGCAGTGCTCCTGCTGCAGCTCCTCCAGATGGTGCCTCTTTAAAAGACAATGGGGGAAAAATTCAGTTGCTTTGCGCCTCCCGTTAGCACCCTAAGAGGGCGCTAATGGGGCACAAAGCAACCAGCACCCGGGCGCAGTGATGTTTGCGCTGCTCACGAAATTGACCAGACATTTTGCGGTGGCGCTAAACACTACTGCCACGATCTCCTGCGCCCACAGATCGTGGCGTCAGTCGAGCGTGCAATGCCTTGCTAGCGCCCCAGACCGGATATTGAGTGGCGCTCCCTGCCTTTCCGCCTGCCACTAGCAACGACAGGTTGAGGGGAACGTTTTGCAGTCAGGAAGGGACTGGGGGAACGCTATTTAAAGGCGGCCGCTTCCTGCTTTTTTTGTCAGCGACATTTTTGCACCACGCATTCTGAGAGAGAGAGAGAGAGATTTCTGGAGAGATTCAACACTGTGTGAAGGAGTTTTGGGTACTGAGCAGCACTTTGCAGGTTCATTTTGATTTGACCTTCCTTGCATCGATTTAGAAGAGACTATGGGGGCTGCACTCTGAGCTCTTTCCCTGGGCCTCTCCATTGTTCTTTCCAGCAGATTTGATGTACAGGTCTCTCCAGGCCGAGAATCAAGGCTGCAATGAGCAGGATGTGGATGGAGAGCAAGATCGACCCTCCCCTTTAAGAACTGGCCGGTGCCAGTGTGTCTGTGTTCCATTGCTGACTGACATCACATGAGCTTCGCCAGCGCTCTGAGGTAGTGCCTCGCTCCTCGGTGTTAGCGCCTTAAGAGAGGTGTGTAGCGCCTGATTTAGCGTTCCAATCACCTCCAGGGGCGATAGAAGCAAAGTTTGCAGTCGGAGGTGATAATTAGCGGCAGGCGCTAAACTTTGCGCCCGGCCGATAATTGCGCCCCAAACGGGGCGATACCGAATTTCTCCCCCAAAGTTGTGCCGAATGCAACAGCCTATAATGATTCTGCAAGCTTTGGCTGGATTGTACTGCACGATGCCCCCTGATTTGTCAAGGCACCAGGAGTGTTGCTAAAGCGTGGCAATGGTGTTCTTTTTCTCATGATGACCCTGGTGGAGGCTTTGGCATCACATCTGTGGTTGGCTGATGTGCAGGGAGGCTGCGGAGGCACCATGAGCTAAGGCAGCAACGTGCCGAGGATCAGCAAAGACGAAGGTATGACGGACTGACATCAAATGGAAGCACCTTGAGTGCTGTGTGGTAATTTGACACTACTTTGCTTGATGACGTACAGATGATCACACACAACTGCACAGTTACGGAGTAGAAGACCTTCATAGAAGAGGCACTCCAATTATCAGGAGCACAAAGAACATAAGAAATAGCAGCAGGAGTAGGCCATTTGACTCTTAGAGCCTGCTCCACCATTCAATAGATCATAGCTGATATTCTACCTCAACTCCACCTTCCTGCAATATCCCCATATCCCTTGCGTTCCTTATTATCCAAAAATCTATCGATCTCTGTCTTGAATATACTCAACGATTCCAAAGATTCACAACCCTTTGAGTGAAGAAATTTCTCCTCATCTCAGTCCTAAATGGTCGGCCCCTTATTCCGAGACTGTCGACCCCTTATTCTGACACCGAGAATAAGTGTGCCATCTATTACCCCCTGGACTTTGGGGGATTCCATCATTCTGAAGAACTCTAGGGCTTGGGGCCTGTTGCTCCCTGGGGTCCAATTGGCAAATGACGTATCAGTCATTTGCTGAATGCACCAATGTACTGATGACTAACTTACCTTGGAAGTTTTGCCAGTGGCTACCTGAAAACACCCCAAGGCAAAAATAAAATTCAAGACGGTTGTTACATTGACTGTCTCTGGCAGTGCCGTGTCAGCCCTGGAGTGTGTGCCTGCAGATCCTCCGGCAGAGCTTCTGGACTATCTCCTGCTTAAGCCTGTGAAGCCTTTGCTTCTCTGTTAGATCCAGAGAAATCCTGCAGAGCCAATAGATTTTTCTGTTTAGATAAAGGTGATTACAACAGTGACTAAACTTCAAAAGTCCTTCGTTGGCTCTAAAGCGCTTTGGGACGCCCTGCAGTTGCGAAAGGCGCTATATAAATGCAATTCTTTCTTTTTATAAAGGTGGGTAAGTGCCCTCCTCCTCCAATGTTGCTTCAGCACCCTACAAGCCAAGGGCGCTTCCTGTACATCCCTTCTCTTACTCCAAATAACACATGTAAACAGTGTATTTCAAATGGGACCTCCATTCTGTCAAAGTGGGGAGTGGCCTTCAGCTACTCCTCAGCTGGCCAACATGTTGACCACGGTGAAACCCCTCGATAACCATTTCCAAAGCACAGCAGTGTGACGTTTCTTGATCCCCATTTAAATGGAATTTAAACACGAATGCCCTCTTGAGGCACAACACCAGACCTGCCACTGGCAGGCAGGCAGTCTGCACAATCAGGGCTGCGACTCGTCACGACAGGTTTCCCTTCATTTTTCCTCAGCTTTGCACCCCTGAAAATAATCGTACTTGGAGCCCACAGAAAAGGAAAATCAGTCTCTATATATAACAGGTAGGTAGTTAGCTATTATTCTACCTGTGTGAGGTATGGCATACTAAACACTTACGAGGACTATTTATCAGCGTGATAACTGGTAATTGGAGCAGTAAGGGAAGGTATATTGGTATAATGAGGTCAAGGATGTTGGCCAGCTAATGTCGCAGAAGAAAAAGGAGACCATGGTCTAGCACAAAGAAGTAGTCTGTCACAGAGTTAGATAAATGCTGGTGTGGAACAGTGTGCACGGAAAGCACACGGAAAACACTTACGCGAGGTTTGGCTGAGTGAACTAAATTTGCACAATGCAAGCAATATTTCCATCAGCAGCAACCTCAGATGTTAGAACGTTTAAGATTCCTTAGAACCCAGGACATCAGTTGAAATTTAAGGGGGGAAAAAGATGCTGGTCTAACACCCCAATGCAAATTTTCAAAGTTAGAGACTCACAGACTGCAGGCTACAATCAGAAAAGAAGCTACTTCAAAATCAATATAAACCAGAAGTCTTTAAACTGAAGAGAATATAAACCAAGATGATTCCACCTTCTGACTTAGCAAACCTGAGTCAGTTCACCAGAGACTCAGAAATGTTGTTGGAAACCATGTACAATAGTGCTTCTAAGCTATTACATCATACAGCAAGTCTATCCTCTTCCAGAAATGGATGGGAAATTGGTTGAAGATACAAGCTAGAGGATCTGCAAAGGAAACTATCAAAACAGTAATTCCAATGAGTATTGAGAAGGAAGGATACACGATGATGAAGTAAGATTAGAAGGCTATACACAAAATGAGCCCAGTGCATGAAAAACTACAATACAAAAAGAAAATAAACAAAAAGAAAATACTGCAGATGCTGGAAATCTGAAATAAAAACAGAAAATGCTGGAGATACTCAGCAGGTCAGGCAGCATCTGTGAAGAGAGAAACAGAGTTAACGTTTCAGGTCGATGACCCTTCGTCAGAACTGGAAAAAAGCAGGAAATGGAGGAGGGGATGAAAGAACAAAAGGGAAGGTCTGTGATAAGATAGAAGGCAGGAGAGGTTAAGAGACATTGAGAGACATTGAGAGATATTCAAGGCAAAAGGAGATGGTAATGGGACAGGTTAAGAAACAAAGGATGGCTCTAGATGAAGTGTAAATTGCACTGGCAGAATGAAAGACAGCTGCCATGTGGGGGAGAAGAAAAGGCACAAACAAAAGGTATGGATAAAAAAATATATATATGATAGGAGCCGAGGTTATGATCTGAAATTGTTGAACTCTGTTGAGTCCAGAAGGCTGTAAAGTGCCTAATCGAAAGATGAGGTGCTGTTCCTCGAGTTTACGCTGAGCTTCAGTGGAACAATGCAAGAGGCCGAGGACAGTGAGGTCTGAGTGGGAGTGGAGCGGAGAATTAAAGTGACAGGCGACAGGAAGCTCGGGGTCCCCTTACGGACTGAACGGAGGTGTTCCGCAAAGCGGTCACCCAATCTGCGTTTGGTCTCCCCAATGTAGAGGAGACCACATTGTGAGCAGCGAATACAGTATACTAAATTGTAAGAAGTACAAGTAAATTGCTGTTTCACCTGGAAGGGGTGTTTGGGGCCCTGGACAGTGGGAAGGGGGGAGGTATAAGGGCATGTGTTGCATCTCCTGCGCTTACACGGGAAGGTGCTGGGCGAAGGGGAAGGGGTGCTGGGGGTGATAGAGGAGTGGACCAGGGTGTCGCGGAGGGAGCGGTCCCTTCGGAATGCTGAAAGAGGAGGTGAGGGGAAGATGTGTTTGGTGGTGGGATCACGCTAGAGGTGGTGGAAATGGCAGAGGATGATCCATTGAATGTGGAGGCTGGTGAGGTGAAAGGTGAAGACAAGGGGAACTCTATCATGGCTCCGGGAGGGAGGGGCAGGGGTGAAGGCAGAAGTGCGGGAGATAGAATGGACACGGTCAAGGGCCATGTCAACCACGGTAGAGGGGAATCCTTGGTTGAGGAAAAAGGAAGACATTTCGGAAGCACTGGTATGGAAGGTGGCATCGTCAGAACAGATGCGGTGGAGACGGAGAAACTGGGAGAATGGAATAGAGTCCTTACAGGAAGCAGGGTGGGAGGAAGTGTTGTCCAGGTAGCTGTGGGAGTCAGTGGGCTTGTAGTGAATGTTTGTCAATAACCTACCCCCAGAGATGGAGACGGAGATGTCGAGGAAGGGAAGGGAAGAGTCGGAGATGGACCATGTGAAGGTGAGGGAAGGGTGGAAATTGGAAGCAAAGTGGATGAAATTATCTAGTTCAGGGCAAGAGCAGGAAACGGCACCAATACAGTCATCAATGTACCGGAAAAAGAGGTGAGGGAGGGGACCCGAGTACATAGATACATAGAAGATAGGAGCAGGAGTAGGCCATTCGGCCCTTCGTGCCTGCTCCGCCATTCGATGAGATCATGGCTGATCCTTTAATTCAGTATCCCGTCCCCGCCTTCTCTCCGTAACCCATAACCCCTTTTGCCCGTAGAAATATATCTAATTCCCTCTTAAATATATTTAATGAGCTGGCGTACACTGCCCTCTGTGGCAATGAGTTCCACAGGTTCACCACTCTCTGAGTGAAGAAATTCCCCCTCATCTCTGTCCTAAATGGTTTAGCCCTTATCCTTAAATTATGTCCTCTAGTTCTGTTCTCACCCGCCAAGGGAAACATTCCTTCTGCATCCAGTCTGTCTAGACCTGTCAGAATTTTATACACTTCTATGAGGTCCCCTCTCAATCTTCTAAACTCCAGTGTGTACATCCCTAAACTACATAGTCTCTCCTCATAGGTCATTCCCGCCATTCCTGGTATCAGCCTGGTGAATCGCCGCTGCACCCCCTCCATGGCAAGAACATCCTTCCTCAGAGTAGGACTGGAACAAAGAGTGTTCCACATATCACACGAAAAGGCAGGCATAGCTAGGACCCATACGGGTTCCCATAGCAACACCTTTGATTTGGAGAAAGTGAGTGGAGTCAAAGAAGACTCCAATGTTCAATGTGAGAACAAGTTCAGCCAGGCGGAGGACGGTGATGGTGGATGGGGACTGGTTGGGCCTCTGTTCAAGGAAGAAGCAGAGTGCCCTCAGGCCATCCTGGTGGGGGATGGAGGTGTAGAGGGATTGGACGGCCATAGTGAAAAGGAGGCGGTTGGGGCCAGGAAACTGTTAGTGGCGGAGGGCATCGGAAGAGTCGCGGATGTAGGTGGGAAGAGACTGGACAAGGGGAGAACTATGTTTACTGTAGGGTAGGGAGGGACATATTTTCATTTTTTACTTTGTTCTGCGAGCTCAAACAAATTCAGGATTTCAAACCAAGGTATTTACATTAGGTCAGCCATGGTTTGTGCATCATAGATGCAATGACAAAAAGAAAGAGGTTATTACCAACAAGGACTTAATGAACATAAATATGAGGGAGGGAGGAGGGAATATTTACTATTTTAGAAATGGCATTAGATCTCAGATTTATTGGATTAGAGAAGACAGGGGAGCAAGATTGGATGGATCAAAGTGAACATGGTTAGATAAAGCAAGGAAGTAAGACTAGATGGATCAGAGTCAATTCAGATAAATAATGTAAGAGGAGCATGATGAGATGGATTAAAGTCAGCACGGTTAGAGAGGGCTAGGGAGTCACCACAATGCGAGCAGCTGAATTAAAACAGATTTGTCATTACAAATTTCTTAAATCTGATGAAGCGACAAAGAATTAGAAGACAATTGAATGTATTTTTTTGATAATCAGTTTTCTATATCGTCAGCAATGTGCAATACACAAAAGGAATATGCGTGATAGAACGATACGTTGTAAAGCAGTTGTAGTGTATGTACCTTTAAGAGCCCCTGTGTACTGTAATACCGGTAGTGACCACTCGGGTATATAAGCCTGTATAGCGTCTTGTATCTTTTAGTTCACCTCCAGACTTTGTTCAGTAAACACCTGTTAAACCAACTCCTGCATTCCGTGTCTCCATTAACACACGGATACAACAGTGGCAATGAATTGGAAACGGACTTACCTGCAATTCGGCAGCACCTCAAGGAGATCGATTCCTCAGATGAAGGTCGAAGAAAAAAAAAACAAACAAAAAAAACTGAGTTCACCAGCTAGCCGGGCTGGTTGCAGGTACTGCACTAATCCTTCCTGGGCGGCGGGCTGGGGCTCAATCGGGTGGCTCTGCAGCGGGGCCGAGCAGCGAGTCGGAAGGCGGAGGCAAACAGAGACGGAGGGTGGAGCACTCGGGAGACGGCCGGCGCTGCAAAGCAGGTCGGCGTTCGGACCAAGCAGAGGGAGGGAACAGACCCAGAGAGTCCGGCGGGAACGAGTCTCCAACTATTAAAAATATCTGTGTAAATAAAAACCGCGGAGAACAGCGTTGTCAGCAGCGGCAGCGGCGGGAAAGCGCGGGAGGCGCCATTTTTTTCTCGGCAGGGAAGAAAGGAAAGCGCGGGAGGCGCCATTTTTGATTTTCAGGATGCCTAAGACTGGCAATATTACTGCTTTCGATAGTGATATAGAGGATTGGACCACATATGTGGAAAGAGTGGAGGTATATTGCACAGCGAATGAAGTAGAGGATGATAAAAAGGCATCGGTACTTCTAAATCTGATGGGCGCAAGGACATACGGGCTGTTACGAAACTTAATCAATCCAGCCAAACCGATGGACAAGAATTTTAAGGAGATTGTTGATACCCTACAGGAGCACTTAAACCCAACACCGCTGCTGATAGCGGAACAATTCAAATTCTTCAAGAGGAATCAGCACAAGAATGAAAGTAACGCTGGTTACCTCACCGAATTAAGAAAGCTGTCAAAGCACTGCCAATTTGGGGCAGGACTGGCAGATTCTCTACGAGACAAATTCGTCTGCGCTCTCCTAAGTGAAGGAACACAGAAAAGGCTACTTTCTGAGAAAGATTTGACACTGGACAAGGCTTTCAGTGTGGCTGTATCATACGAAGCAGCAGCAAGAGGAGCTGCAGAGATACAGCAAAAGCCACAGGACTTCGGCACCCATGAAATGACACGGGGTTTCGAGAGATGTTATCGCTGCGGCAGATCCACCCATGACCAGAGGGACTGCTGGTTCAAGGACAAAGCATGCAGGCAATGCGGAAAGATGGGACACATTGCACGTGTATGCCGCTCTGGAAAAAAAAAATCCACTGACAGGAAAAAAATCAATAAGGAAAAGTACAGAAAGGTACAAATGATGACGGACAGTAGCTCCGAAGACCAGAAGAGCAATAGCGACTCCGGAAACAAGAGACTAAGCTGTCTCAAATTACATAATGTACTTGCCAAAGAAGATTACCAGACCATTTGGGTTACCCTCACGATAGCGGGGTCCCCAGTTAAAATGGAGCTAGATACAGGATCAGCTCTGACCGTCATAAGTCGACGGGATTACGAGCGGCTATTTCCGCATATACCTTTGAAAGACACATCCATTATCTTGAAGACATATACGGGGCAGAAAGTATACCCCAGAGGGAAAATAAGGGTGCCTGTTGTATACAACGGCAAGGAAATACAGAAGTTGTATTTATACGTTCTGCAAGATGGTGGTCCACCGCTGTTGGGACGTGAATGGATCAGAAAGATACGTTTAGACTGGCACTCCATTCAGGCACTGACGGTGACCAGTAAGAAAAAAAATGATGATGACGTCATACCTGAACGATTAAAAGACATCTTGGCCAACGCCAAAGAAGTGTTTCAACAGGAACTAGGAACCTTGAAAGGCATCACCGCCTCAATAAAAGTAGAAGATGCGGCAATTCCCAAGTTTTTTAAGGCAAGGCCGGTGCCATACGCAATTCGTCCAGCAGTCGAGGCAGAGCTGGAGAATTTGGAAAAGGCAGGCGTGTTATCCAAGGTAGATTGGAGCGAGTGGGCAACACCCATCGTCCTGGTCATGAAGAAAACGTTGAATAATGATAAATCTGAAGAACAGAGAAAAATTCGCATCTGTGGGGACTTCAAGGTGACTGTAAACCCGGTCCTTCACACGGTACAGTATCCTCTTCCGAGGATAGAAGATATTTTCGCCTCACTATCCGGAGGGAAACGTTTCACCAAAATTGACTTGGCACAGGCATATCTACAGATGAAGGTTGAGGAGGCCTCTAAAAAGTATCTCACGATAAACACACACAAAGGCCTGTACCAGTACAATCGACTGGTTTTCGGAGTAGCATCAGCTCCAGCTATCTGGCAAAGAGCTATGGAGCAAGTCCTGCAAGGGATTCCGGGGACTCAATGCTACCTAGACGACATCCTTGTAACAGGAGAAAACGACAACGAGCACCTTGCCAATTTGGAGCAGGTGCTCACTAGGCTGAGAGAACGGGGCCTACGAGCAAATTGCCCCAAGTGCGAATTTTTCCAGAAACAAATATCATATTGTGGCCATATAATTAACGAAGAAGGGTTGCATAAGTCACCTGAAAAAATTGAAGCGGTCATAAAAGCCCCAGCACCTGAAAATGTCTCACAATTAAGGTCGTTCCTGGGATTGATAAATTACTATCATAAATTTTTACCGAACTTGTCAACTGTTCTGCACCCTCTTAACGCACTGCTACAAACGGGAGTAATTTGGAAATGGAGTGAAGACTGTAAACGTGCCTTCCATAAATGCAAAGGCTTGATCACGTCCAAGGAAGTGTTGGCTCATTACAACCCATCACTGCCAATCAGACTGGCGTGCGATGCATCCCCTTACGGCGTAGGAGCGGTATTATCGCATAGATTCCCTGATGGCTCGGAGCGGCCGATAGCTTTTGCGTCGCGCTCATTGAACTCAGCTGAGCGTAACTATGCCCAGATCGACAGGGAAGCACTCAGCCTGGTGTGGGGAGTGAAGAAATTCAACCATTACCTACACGGACAAAAATTTACCTTGTTGACTGACCATCAACCCCTCGTCTCCATATTCAACCCTAAAAAGGGCGTTCCCATTATGACAGCGCAAAGGCTACAGAGGTGGTCCCTTTTCTTAGGGGCACACCAATATGACATAGAATACAAAGGATCAAAACAGCATGGGAATGCTGACCGTTTATCGCGCCTACCGTTGCCAACGGTAGAAGAGGCACCTACAGTGGACCCAGTGGAGATGTTCCACTCAACCATAGTGGAATGTCTACCAGTAACAAATTCTACCATTGAAAAGGAAACGAGAAATGACCCGACTCTCTCACGAGTCTACGATTTAACGGTGAAGGGATGGCCAGCACATGGTGAACCACTGTTACCAGTATTCTCGCAAAGAAGAGAACAGCTGTCAGTGTGCCGAGGAACCTTGATGTGTGGATCCAGAGTGGTGATTCCACCCAAACTCCAGGATAAAGTGCTAAAGGAGCTTCACGAGGGGCATCTGGGTGGAGTGAAAATGAAGAACCTAGCCAGAGCGTTTGTGTGGTGGCCAGGTATCGATGGAGACATCGAATAAATGACCAAGAGCTGTCTAGGATGCCAGAAGGTCCAAAACGCCCCACCACAAGCCCCTCTACATCCATGGGAGTGGCCCTCATCTCCATGGCAAAGGGTACATATCGACTTTGCTGGTCCATTTATGGACTCAATGTTCTTAATCGCGGTGGATGCACACTCCAAGTGGCCGGAGGTAATAAAGATGTCCTCCACCACCACAGAAAAAACCATCACAGTATTAAGGACCATATTTGCCAGGAATGGGCTGCCTGAACAGATCTGTTCTGATAATGGACTGCAATTTGTGTCCGAAGAATTCAGGAAGTTCTTAAAAAACAATGGGGTTAAGCACTACACATCCGCCCCATACTATCCCGCCACCAATGGATTAGCTGAAAGGTTTGTCCAGACCTTCAAGAAGGCCATAAAGGCCATGGGGTAATGAAGACATAAATCTACACCATAAGGTAGATAACTTCTTGTTTGCGTACAGGAATGCAACACATGTGGTTACAAACCAAACTCCCGCCATGATGTTTTTCAATAGAAGACTAAGATGCCGGCTGGATTTGATCAAGCCAAACATCAGAAGGGACGTAGAGAACCAGCAATTTCAAGGCATGAATGAAAGGCCAACTAGAACCTTCCAGATAGGTCAACAAGTTTTGGCCCGGGACTACCGTACCGAGAAATGGCAGCCTGGAACTATTTGCACACGACTAGGACTGCTGATGTATACCGTGGACATTGGAGAAAGCATAATAAGGCGCCATGCTGACCAGATCATAGAGTCATCCGAAAAGGGACAACCTACACCACAACTCTATACGCCTAATGATGAAGCAGAGATACCCATAGTATCTACCTCTGATCCGGTGATACTGGAACCAGATGAACCCGACACTGGCATTCAAGCCGAATCGACCTTGCCAAAAGAACCTACTACACCACCGAAAACTACTACACCACCGAGGCGTTATCCGGACCGAGTCAGGAAGCCTCCAGAGAGACTGACTTATAATTGATTAACTGCAGCAAATGTGTAGATTATTGTTCTTGTAAACATGTTAATTAATGATTACTTGAAATGTTATGTACTAATTATCTAAAAGGGGAGGAATTGTAGTGTATGTACCTTTAAGAGCCCCTGTGTACTGTAATACCGGTAGTGACCACTTGGGTATATAAGCCTGTATAGCGTCTTGTATCTTTTAGTTCACCTCCAGACTTTGTTCAGTAAACACCTGTTAAACCAACTCCTGCATTCCATGTCTCCATTAACACACGGATACAACAGCAGTGATCTCATACCATAGGAAATACATCATAATATACATATATCAGTACCTTAAAAGGCAAGAAAATGTCCCAAAATGATTATGACTATTGTGCACATCACACCCTATGTAATACACCCCTCAAAACATTTATAAAAATGAATCCTCATCATTTTAAAGCAGGGCTTGAACACAAACGGAAGCATGACTAAGTCAAAAACCTACACAACCTATAGTAGCTGCCGTCAGTGGCACAAGAAACGGGGCAAGATAGCAAAGCCTAACAGACACATGTCCCCGAAAAATGTCCAACGTAGGTCTCCAACAAAGATGAAATCTAACAAAAAGCATAAGAAGAAAGGATGGAAATAGACTGTTGCCAATCACTAGGCTCCAGAAGAAAATTTTAAGTGGAACCAGGATCACAGAATTAATGAACTACGCAAATAACATCTTACTACCATTGAAGAGATCTCTCTGAATGCTATGGGATTATGTTTGTTGCCTTATGGATACAATGTATTATGAATTAAAATAACTAATACTAGAGACTTGAGAACAAAATGTATTAACACTGTGTGCTTCTCTTCCTGTGTACATGGATTAGGGCAGTGACAATAAAAGGTGATTTACAATACTTAGTAGACCTTCTTCTACAGAAGAGGTTTACTGTAATTATCACCTGTTACTATCTTTTCGATAGACCAGTTGGTCTAATGTCAGCTGTGGGCAAACTCTTGGAAGTCATAATTAGCGAGAATGTAGCGATGCATTGAATAATCAAGGGCAACATGGTTTTTTTTTATAGGCACGTCATATTTGAGTTTCCTGGGAGAAGTGACTGATTGTATAGATAAAGGGACTGCAGTAGTTGTGGTGTATGTAGACTTTCAGAAGGTGTTCAATAAGGTAGGCAGGAGGCTAATTGCACAAGGTCAGACATACCGGGAGAGGCAAGAGTTGAATGGATGCTGAGTTTTTGAAAGATTGTAGGGCCGTAAGAGGCTACAGAGAGAGAGGGAGGGGCAAGGATTTAAATTTGAGGTGTTGGGGGAATTGGGAGCCAATGTAGGTGATGGGTGAACAGAATTTGATACGGTATAAGGTGTAGGCATGCGCTGAAGTTTATGGAGGATGTAGGACGGGAGGCATTTTCTTTTATTGCCAGCAAGGCCAGCATTTATTGCCTAATCCCACAAGCAGGTGGTGCTTTTCTGAATACATACATGGCTTGCTCAGCCATTTCAGAGGGCAATTAAGAGTCAACCAAATTGCTGTGAGTCTGGAGTCACATATAGGCCAGACCGGCAGATTTCCTTCCCTAAAGGACATTAGTGTTTTTACAACAATCCAATGGTTTCACAATCACTGATACTAGTTTTTTATGCCAGATTTTATTTAATAGCTGCCATAGTGGGATTTGAACTCATGCCTCTGGATCATTAGTCCAGGCCTACTGGATTACTAGTCCAGTGACGTAACCACTGTGCTCCCGTACCCGCATAACCAGGAGAGTTTTGGAATAGTTAAGTCTGGAGGCATGGATGAGGTTTCAGCAGCAGATGGGCTGAGGGGGGGATGGTGTTTGGCAATGGTTTGGAGGTGGCAGTAGGCGTTCTTTGTGATGGAGAGGATATGGGCTCGGGACGGAATAGAATGCCAAAGTTGCAAACAGTCTGGTTCAACTTGAGACAGTGGCCAGGGAGGAGGATGGAATTGGTGACTAGGGTATGGAGTTTGTAGCGGGGGCTGAAGACAATGAATTGGGTTTCCCCAATGTTAACCTGGAGGAAACTGCAGCTCACAACACAGAGGGGGTGGCAGGGTGAGAGAAGCGTTGGAGCTGGGTTTTGTCAGTGTACATGTACCCAATCTCATGTCCTCAGATAATGTCACCACGGGGAATCTTGTAAATGAGGAAGAGGAGGGGGGCCAAGGATAGATCCTTGCGGGACTCGAGAGCTAATGGTTTGAGGGCAGGAAGATAAGGCGTTGCTGGAGATGTTCTAGCTATGATTGGATAGCAAGCAAGGGTAGTCCAACTGAGCTGAAATGGAAACATAGAAATATAGAAGATAGGACGAGCGGTGTTGGAAGAAGATGGTGTGGTCAACCATGTCAAAGGCTGCAGAGAGATCGAGAAGGATGAGGAGGGATATAAACACAGAGGATGTCATTGGTGATTTTGGTTAGGGCAGTTTCAAGTGCTGTGGCTGGGGCAGAAACCTAACTGGAGAGATATAAACCTGGATTTGAGGGAAAGATGAGAATTGATTTGGGAGGCAACCATACATTCAAGGACTTGAGAAAAAAGGGAGGTTGGAGATGGGGTGGTAGTTTGCAAGGACAGAGGGGTTAAGGGTGGGCTTTGTGAGGAGACAGGTGATTAGAGTAGTTTTGAAAGGGAGAGGACAGTACCTGAGTAGAGGTACTGTGTCAATGTCAGCTAGTATGGGAGCCAGGAGGGGAGGTTAGGTGGCCAGCAGTTCAGTGGGATTGGGGTCAAGAGAGCAGGAGGTGGGTCTTGTGGACTAGGTGAGCTTGGAGGGGGTGAGAAGAGATGAGAGAAACAAGCAGATGGTTGGTGGGGGAGGGGGGGTGCGGGGAGGATGTGGCAGAGGCAACTGAATAGATGGTCAAAATCTTCGAAAAGACATAGAAGTCCTGTACAATTGTAGTAAGGGGCTGTGAATGGCGAGGGATACAAGGGAGTGGTCAGAGATGATCCTGTCCGTGATTGAGACCATGGGCGCATGGTCGAGGGGCGTGGTGAGTTTATATGAAGGGAGAGGTTAAGGGATGATGGAGGGCAGTGAAATTGAAGGAGAGGGGGCAAGGTGAGTTGCGATTGAGATTGAAATGACTGAGAATGCAGATGCTAAGGGAGGAAAGATGGTAAATATCTCAGTGAGAAACTTAGGGTGGGGTTTTGGGGGGACAATGGAGATAGAGGGTGGAGCATGAAGGAGGAGAAGTGCTCGAAGGAGGAGACAGTACTAGAGGAGTAGGGGGCAAGAGACTAAGGTGTGATATGACCATAAGGGCCATACCGCCATTCATAAGTCAAGTTTCTGTCAAAACCATGATGTCAATGCAACTATCCACAATAAGGTCATGAATGGCTAGGACCTTGTTGGTGAGTGAATGGACATTCTGGCTGTAAGTGCAGATAGCCGTGGTGATTGTTGATGTGCTGGCACAGTCCAGGGGGCAGTGGTGGGTGCAGTGAGCAGGAAGGTGGTTGGTAGGATTAGGCCCCAGCAGACGAATGGTGGCATGAATGGCTGACAGGAAGGAGCGGGGACAGGATAAGGGCCCAAGAGGGGTAAAGAGAAGAAAAAGAAAGGTGAGATACAAGCACTTGCAAGCAAGAGCGAGTCCCCAGAATTTCAGGCTAATACAGGTTGACTATCCCTTATCCGAAAACCTTGGGACCAGCTGTGTTTCGGTTTTCGGATTTCAGAAGGTATTATTTCAGACTGGGAAACTCTGAACATTAAATTAATTTGGTAATTAGTATTTGTATTTAATATAAATTTTAAAAGTTCAGGCTACCTCTTGCGACTGTTCCGTGTCTCATTCCTCTTCCTGCTTCTCTGTGCTGCCGCTCACAGTCTGTTTACAGCTCCCCCTGCTCCGTATCTGAATTCCTTGACTTAGCGGGGGTCTGGGGCTCGACTGCCGCCGCCAGTTGTGGGAAAGCCGGATATCGGTTGACTCCTACGCTAAGCTGGCCCACAAATTAGGTCAGAAAAGCATCGGCCGCGTCGGGTCATGTTTGGCGCCACTCGGGTTATGTCGTGCGCATGACTTACGCTCCACAAAAAAACTTTCGGTTTTCAGAAGTGCGGATAAAGGATAGTCTACCTGTACCTCAGAGATACATAGAAACAGAAACCATGACAACATGCAGATTGCTATTGTTAACATGATCTGCAATAAGTCAAATTGTTTGTACTGCCTTGTGGTGCATTTAATATATCTCAGCTACAAACAGAAGATGGTGTAACAGAGCCCTTGAACTCCTTCTGAATGCCTGATTATTCATTTTGTCAATGCCACAATACTACTTCGACATCCTAGTGCACCCCTTTGTCTAACTATCTCCAGCTCTGTTGGTGAGCAGACACAAGTCCTGGTTGTTTTCAGTTCTCTCAGTGGGAAACTGCTGTATCTTTCCCTGAAAGCTCATTACCAAGTCCTTAACAAACACATGTTGTCTTCTTATGAAAAAGTTATTATCGTTAATCAGACATTTTACGAACTGCCAGAAAACTCAAAAGAGCACAAATGTCCATCAACACTTTTTATGCCATTTCTCCCCTGCTTTTAGCACACATTTCCATGATTACTGCATTTCACTCTTGGCAAAAAGAAAAGCCCTTGCTGGTTTAATTCCACTCAGCTATTTACCTGCTGCAAATCATCATGGCACTCTTGACTAATCAGCAGTGCTATCTTCTTAAGTCAGAAAACATGCTCAGCAAGCAGAGAGATGCCGGGATTGTTTGCTGTCACCCACAGGGAGTTCCATTTCCATGGTAACTTTCACTAGGAAACATTCAGCATTGGATTCCAAGGCCAAAAAACATCTTTAATAAAATGGAAACAACTTCTCAACCCACAGGACTTCTTTCCAAAAATAACTGTTTCAAAATAAAATAACAGGGGACTATTTATAAATAGATGTACTTACGGTGGTCTACCATCATAAAATTAACAGGCATTGAGCAGATTTTTGTTTTGGCAGTTTGTTTTCTGTGGTTAATTTAATCAGAAATCCATAAATATTGGCTCGCTAATCAACCGACTGAATCAATTTGCTTCCATCCAGTCACCCACTTCCATCCATCAGAGAGGCCGGCCGTGACACGCAAGAGCTCCAGTGAACGATCAAAGGCCTAAAGGTAGGGAACATCCAGGCAACCTCAAGTGCCAGTGTTGCTGAAGTGTCCTGCAACTCCGAGTCAGATCCTGTGCAGGTCCCCAGCTCAGATCCCTTAACTCTACAGTTCCACACCAAACAGGTGCTGCTGCCACCCACATGGGAGCGGACAGGCGAATTGTTCAACCAACCCGTCAAAAGGAAAGGAAAACCATTTGTGAACTTGTGTGCATGTTATATCCTGCAACAAATCACCTGAACGAACACCATTCTTGAATGCCAGGTATCTCTTGGAGCACTCTATTTTCATGTGAGAGGAAGAGCACATGGTTCATTATCTTTTAGTGGTGTTAAGGGTCCTCGTCCTTTATTCTAGGTAGGAGTCTGCGTATAGATATGGTGAGCTGAGTTTATCCCTGCTTAACTGTCAGAATAAAGGCTAACTTACAGCTTTATTACACAAAACTGCAAGCCATCTGTCTACTTCTACATTGATCCCATATTTCACACAAGTGATGACACTTTTAGAAGTGAAATATCAACTGGCACTTCACTGCCAAAATGAAGTTTATGATGTAACAGTAACAGAACGGATTTCATTTGTGGCTTGTTTATGACATCATACAGCACCTTAGCTAAGGTTAACGGTTTGTTTTTAACTCTCACAAAGCCCACGTTTGTTCATGATTTGAATTCATGTTTGAGAGGCTCTTCCAGCACCCGTCTTGCACACTACTGGACAGGATACAAGAAATCATTTGTCATGCGATGGATGTGTGATCATTCTTTCACCTCTAGCCTTCAATCACTCTCTCTCTTCATTGCAACCTTTCCATTCCATTGATAGCGATACTATGAACTTTTCTCTTTTCCTCTTCCGCCCTGCTTCTTCAGCGACTTGCAATCAAGACTCATTACACAACAACAACAACTTGTATTTATATAGCACCTTTAATGTAGTAAAACATCCCAAGGCACTGCACAGGAGTATTTTAAGACAACAAATTTGACACCGATCCACATAAGGATAAATTAGGGCAGGTGACCAAAAGCTTGGTCAAAGAGGTAGGTTTTAAAGAGCGTCTTAAAAGGAGAAAAGAGAGGTAGAGAGGTGGAGAGGTTTAGGGAGGGAATTCCAGAGCTTAGCGCCTAGGCAACAGAAGGCACGGCCACCAATGGTTGAGCGATTATAATCAGGGATGCTCAAGAGGGCAGAATTAGAGGAGTGCAGATATCTCGGGGGGTTGTGGGGCTGGAGGAGATTACGGAGATAGGAAGGGGCGAGGCCATGGAGGGATTTGAAAACAAGGATGAGAATTTTGAAATCAAGGCGCTGCTGAACCGGGAGCCAATGTAGGTCAACGGGCACAGGGGTGATGGGTGAACGGGACTTGGTGCGGGTTAGGACACGGGCAGCCGAGTTTTGGATGACCTCAAGTTTACACTACCTTCCACTCTAGCTCACTCAGCTAATGAGTGAGATGATCTCAGCCGAATTGGCAGCCTGGATGCTATGATGGGCCTCGGTGCTCCTGGGCTAGGTTACATGCTCCAGTGACATGCATGGGTACGATTCCCTCTATGGCCGAATAACCTGCTGAGGCTCAGAGTCAAGGCTCGCCAATGAAAAAATGGCCGCTTGGTTGAGGAACTGAAAATTGGCCAACACTCACAGAAATGTACTCAGCATGAAGGGGAAAAAATAGGAGGAAAAGAATGACTCTGAAGATCTGAAGAGAAAAAGGAAACCAACTGCAAAATGAACAAAAAAAAGAACAGCATCCTAAAGGTTGGAGGAAGAAATACACGCCTGTAACTTGAAAGTGCTTGGCGTGCTGATCCAATTGTGAAGCAGCATTAAATAATGGTCATGTCATTGTCCCTGATGGTACTGGGCATCTCTTGTAACACGGACACGCTTTATGCTAATTCGCAGCAAAACATCGTAAATCAGAGAAAGCAAACCCTTAACATTTACTGGTTGCACAAGATTTACAGTCACTGTTGGAGGCCAGTCGCTGCGATATGTGGCATTTTACCATAAGTTAAATGAGGCAAAGAACACATTAGAATGCAGCTGAACTGCAGCGGGCAAGAATAGTTCCTTGTAAGCATAGTTACGAGAGCTAAAAACCATCATAGTGCTGCTTGGTTTATAACTTCACAGAACAGTTGTATACATTGTACGCATTCCTCATTTCTGCAGTGAAAAATAAAATTACTCAGCTCAAAGATTTTTCTTTTAAACTGAATTTTTAAAAATGTACATTTTTAACATAGAAACATAGAAGATAGGAGCAGGAGTAGGCCATTCGGCCCTTCAAGCCTGCTCCGCCATTCAATGAGATCATGGCTGATCATCCAAATTCAGTACCCTGTCCCTGCTTTCTCACCATACCCCTTGATCCCTTTAGCCTTAAGAAATATATCCAACTCTTTCTTGAATATATTTAATGAACTGGCCTCCACCGCCCTCTGTGGCAGAGAATTCCACAGGTTCACCACTCTCTGGGTGAAGAAATTCCTCCTCATTTCAGTCCTAAATGGCTTGCCCCTTATCCTTAGACTATGACCCCTGGTTCTGGACTCCCCGGCCATCAGAAACATCCTGCCTGCATCTAGTCTGTCCAGGCCTCCTTCCTGCATCTAGTCTGTCCAGGCCTGACAGAATTTTATAGGTTTTGATGAGATCCCCTCTCAATCTTCTAAACTCCAGTGAATATAAGCCCAATCGACACAATCTCTCCTCATACGTCATTCCTGCCATCCCAGGTATCAGCTTGGTGAATCTTCGCTGCACTCCTTCCATGGCAAGAACGTCCTTCCTCAGATAAGGCGACCAAAACCGCACACAATACTCAAGGTGTGGTCTCACCAAGGCCCTGTACAACTGTAGAAAGACATCCTTGTTCCTGTACTCGAACCCTCTTGCTACGATGGCCAACATACCATTTGCCTTCTTAACCGCCTGCTGCACCTGCATGCTTACCTTCAGCGACTGGTGCACAAGAACACCCAGGTCTCTTTGCACTTCCCCTTCTCCCAATCTATTGCCAGTCAAATAATAATCTGCCTTCCTGTTTTTGCCACCAAAGTGGATAGCCTCACATTTATCCACATCATAGTGCATTTGCCATGTTTCTGCCCAATCACCCAACCTGTCCAAATCGTACTGGAGTTTCATGACATCCTCCTCACAGCATACCCTCCCACCCAGCTTTGTGTCGTCTGCAAATTTGGAGATATTACATCCAATTCCCTCGTCCAGATCATTAATATATATTGTGAACAGCTGGGGTCCTAGAACCGATCCTTGCGGTACCCCACTAGTCACTGCCTGCCACTCGGAAAACAACTCGTTTATTCCAACTCTTTGCTTTCTGTCCGCCAACCAGTTCTCTATCCAAGTCAATACCTTGCCCTCAATCCCATGTGCCTTAATTTTGCACGTTAATCTCTTAATCAAAAGCCTTCTGAAAGTCCAAATACACCACATCCACTGGTTCTCCCTTATCTATTTTACCAGTTACATCCTCAAAAAATTCCAGTAGATTAGTCAAGCATGATTTACCTTTTGTAAATCCATGTTGACTTTGTCCGATCCTGTCACTGCTTTCCAAGTGCTCTGCTATTACATCTTTTATAATGGACTCTAGCATTTTCCCCACGACCGATGTCAGGCTTACCGGTCTATAATTCCCCACTTTTTCTCTACCACCTTTTTTGAATAGTGGGGTAACATTAGCTACCCTCCAATCCATGGGTACTGTTCCAGAGTCTATCGAGTTCTGGAAGATGACCAGCAATGCATCTACTATTTCTAGGGCCACTTCCTTAAGTACCCTAGGATGTAGATTATCAGGCCCTGGGGATTTATCGGCCTTCAGTCCCATCAATTTTCCTAACACCATTTCCTTACAAATACTGATTTCTTTCAGTTCCACCCTTTCATCAGACCCTATGTTCCGCGGCATCTCTCGGAGGTTATTTGTGTCCTCCTTTGTGAAGACAGAACTAAAATATGTATTTAGTTGGTCAGCCATTTCTTTGTTCCCCATTATAAATTCCCCTGATTCTGACTGCAAGGGACCTACGCTTGACTTCACCAATCTTTTTCTCTTCACATATCTATAAAAGCTTTGTGTCAGTTTTTATGTTCCCTGATAGCTTACTCTCATGTTCTATTTTCCCTCTCTCAATTAATCCCTTTGTCCTCCTTTGTTGAATCCGAAACTGCTCCCAATCCTCAGGATTATTGCTTTTTCTGGCCAATTTATATGTCTTCTCCTTGGATCTTATGCTATCCCTAATTTCCCTTGTTAGCCACGGTTGAGTCACCGTTTTTGTTTTATTTTTATGCCAAACTGGGATGAACAAATTCTGTAGCTCATCCATTCGGTCTTTGAATGTTTGCCATTGTCTATCCACCATCAACCCTTTGAGTGCCATTCCCCAATCAATCCTACCCAACTCGCTCCTCAGACCATCGTCGATTCCTTTATTTAAATTGAGGACCCTAGTCTCTGAGTCAACTACTTCATTCTCCATCTTAATGAAGAATTCGATCATATTATGATCGCTCCAACCAAAGGGGCCTCGTACAACAAGATTGCTAATTAATCCTTTCTCGTTACATAATACCCAGTCTAAGATGGCCTGATCTCTGGTTGGTTCCTCGACATATTGGTCCAGGAAACCATCCCGTAAACACTCCAGGAATTCCTCCTCCACAGTATTGTTACTAATTTGGTTAGCCCAATCTATATGTAGATTAAAGTCACCCATGATGACTGCTGTGCCCTTATTGCATGCTTCTTTAATTTCCCTTTTAATGCCATCCCCAACCTCTGCCTTACTGTTTGGAGGTCTATATACCACTCCCACTAATGTTTTTTTCCCCTTAGTACTTCTCAATTCTACCCATACAGATTCCACATCATCAGAGCTAATATCCTTCATTACAATTGTGTTAATCCCTTCTTTAACCAGTAATGCTACCCCACCTCCCTTTCCTTTTTGCCTATCTTTCCTGAATATCGAATACCCCTGGATGTTGAGTTCCCAGTCTTGGCCATCCTTGAGCCACGTTTCCGTAATCCCAACCAAATCATATTCATTTACCTCTATCTGCGCAGCCAATTCATCCACCTTATTACAAATGCTCCTCGCATTAAGACACAAAGCCTTCAGGCTTGTTTTTTTAACGCTCTTAGACCTATTAGAATTATTATTTTCTGTGGCCACGTTTGATTTAAACCGTTGATTTCTCTGACTGCCACTTTTGTTATTCTCCTTCCTTTCTTTTGCTTTTATCCTTGTTTCCCTTTCCTCTGTCTCCCTGCTCAGGTTCCCAACCCCCTGCCATTTTAGTTTAAACCCTCCCCCACAGCACTAGCAAACACTCACCCTAGGACATCGGTTCCAGCCCTGCCCAGGTGCAAACCGTCCGGTTTGAACTGGTCCCACCTCCCCCAGAACCGATTCCAATGTCCCAGGAACTTGAATCCCTCCCCCTGGCACCATTCCTCTAGCCACGTATTCATCTGAAGTATCCTTCTATTTCTACTCTGACTCGCACGTGGCACTGGTAGCAATCCTGAGATTACTACCTTTGAGGTCCTGTTTTTTAATTTACCTCCTAACTCCCTATATTCCGCTTTTAGGACCTCATCCCGCTTTTTATCTATATCGTTGGTGCCTATATGCACCACGACAACTGGCTGTTCACCCTCCCCTTCCAAGATGTTCTGCAGCCGCTCGGAGACATCCTTGACCCTTGCACCAGGGAGGCAACACACCATCCTGGAGTCTCGTTTGCGGCCGCAGAAACGCCTATGTATTCCCCTTACAATAGAATCCCCTATTACTATAGCTCGACCCCTCTTTTTCCTCCCATTCTGTGCAGCAGAGCCACCCCTGGTACCAGGCTGCTGCTGCCTTCCTCTGATAAGCCATCCCCCCCAACAGTACTCAAAGTGGTGTATCTGTTGGAGAGGGGGGATGGCCACAGGGGACCCCTGCACTACCTGCCTGCGCTAGTACTCTGCCTGTTGGTCACCCATTCCCTTTCTTCCTGTCCAACCTCTACCTGCGGTGTGTCCAACTCCGTAAACGTGCTAGTCACGATGTCCTGAGCATCGCGAACGCTCTAGTATGCATCCAATCGCAGCTCCAGTGCCGCAATGCGGTCTGTCAGTAGCTGCAGCTGGATGCACTTCCTGCACATGTAGTTGTCAGGGACACAGGAAGTGTCCCTGAGTTCCCACATATCGCAGGAGGAGCATATCACGTGGCCGGGCTGTCCTGCCATGACTTACCCGTTAATTAATTGAATTTAAATCAATCAATCCCACTAATTACACTACAGTTAAATGGTTTACCAACAGTCCCCGCTACACCAGAGAGAGACCTTAGAAACTATAAATCAGAGTTAAAGTTTAAAAAAGAAATACTTACCAACCAATCACTTACCTGCTTCCTGGTGACGTCACACTTTGATTACTTTTTACCTCTCTCCCCTGCTGCTGAATTGGTAAGCCTCGCTGAATCCGCCGCTTTTAAACAGCCGCTGCTCCTCGCTGCTCTCACCCAGGTCCAGCCACTGTGGTCGGGCCTCGCCTCGCTGCCGCCGCTTTTAAACTGCCGCCACTCCTCGCTGCTCTCTTTTTCATACCTATTGGAGTTGACTCAGAAATGGCTGCACTATATTTTTCATGAGTTATTTTGGGCACATCCCCTGATCTCACAGTGGCTGCTCCTATGTACTTACTTATCAAGGACCAGGCAACTGGGGAGTCTGTACACCAGATGGTGGTGTTGTAGGAATTTATGTCTTAGCTCCTTCAACGTGACAATGCAACTTAAATTCAACCGTAGTGAACAAAACCTCCAAGTTTGCAGACAATACCAAAACAGAAGGAAGGGAGAGCAAATAATAACATAAGAACAGAAGAATTAGGAGCAGGAGTAGGCCATACGCCCCCTCAAGCCTGCTCCGCCATTCAATAAGATCAAGGCTGATCTTCAACCTCAACTCCACTTTCCTGCCCTATCCCCATATCCCTTAATTCCTCTGGATTTCACAAATCTATCTATCTCAGCCTTGAATATATTCAATGACTGAGCATTCACAGCTGTCTGGGGTAAAGAACTTTCTAGGAATTTCTTCTCTGAGTGAAGAAATTCCTCCTCATCTCAGTCTTAAAAGGCCGGTCTCTTATCCTGAGACTATGGCCCCTAGTTCTAGACTCTCCAGCCAGGGGAAACAATCTCTCAGCATCTACCCTCAATCCCCCTCAGAATCTTATATGCTTCAATGAGATCATGGCCCCGATTTTCTGCCAGCCGGCGGGCGGCTTCCCAGGCGGCCAGGGGCCGAAAAAGCGGGTCGCTCCCTCCCCCCCCAGATTCCCCGCCCTGTCCAACTTTCAGACCGCCGTTTCCCCGCGACGCGAATCGGTCCCGCCCGCCGCTGGCGGGACTGGCCGTCAGAACACTAATAAGCAATTATTACCTTGTTTAAGTCGATTTTGGGGCTTTCCCCGCATCAAACACGCCTGCAGGGAACGCCGCTGATGAAACCTGGCATGAAGCTTGCCGGCTTACTTGCTGTTAGCTGCAGGTCATTTGGAAAAGCTGCGATTTAAAAGGACAGCACTTGTATGTTGAAGGACCTTGTTGCTGAAGGCTTGGGGCTACTTCTTCAAGGCTTAGGCACAGCTGTGGAAGGTTGGAGCCTCACAAACTTCTCCAATATGATCTCCTGGGAAGCCTCTCTCACCACCCTCACTCAGCGCTTCCTCAGCGGAGGCATCTACGAGAAGCATGGGACGCCTTTTTTTCCTTCCCTTCTTGCCATTAGAGGATCTCCAGCAGCAGAGGCGGCAGCAGCAGAACCAGGAACAGCAGGATGAGCACCAGGCTGCTGCTCACTCACCTGAAGCTGCACAGGCCAGAAGGGACCAGTGCTTGGAAGTGGCTTGAGAGCACGTTACTGCGCTTTAGGGGGCCATGGGGACCCGTTTCTGCACTGGCAGTCCTACTCAGAAGGACTTCCATGAAGATCTGGTTTCTCTGTTCAATAGATGGCCAACGCTCAAGAGATGTCATTCTTTTATGAGCACTCACCATGTTTTCCGTACCCTGGCGAGTTATCTCCTCCATGGAGGTTGCCAACCTTTCCATGGTGATGCGTTTATGCACCAATGACTCCACAAAGGCTCTGCTCATGGTCGCTATGGACTCCGCCATTCGCTCCACACTCGCAGCGACCCTGGAGACAAAACCTGCCAGAGACTCCTGCATCTGTGCATGGAGATCCATCACCTCTTCTCTTGCGGATGGACCCAGAGGCAGAGGGTCGACATGCAGCGCAGCTGAGCTGAGCTGGCAGAGTCCTGCGCCCTCTGACGAGGACTCTCCACTGCTGTCCCTGTCTCCAGAATCTGCTGAGGCTCACTTGTGAGCTGTGAAACACCAGGTGTGTAAGGGTTTTTTTTTGTTGCTAGGTCTCTCTCTCTGGTGAGACCTCTCTTTTGCACAGTAATTTACCGAGTGGTTCGACCCACTCACCCCTTAGGTTCTGTACACTGGACTTTGAGGCAGGAACTACAATGCAGAGAATACTCTGCAGACCAAGTTTAATGAAACAAAGTGAAATTTTATTGCATAAAGAAAAATTGAATGTAAGCCAGTAAGGTACATGGGAGGGAAAAACAAATCATAATACAGTACTAACCAATATATCCACAGGCATATTATACTTTACAAGGTTCACCATGAAATAGGGAAACACAGAGGGACAACAACTCATTGTTAATTATCCCCTAAAATGCCCACCCCCTAAACCTAGCTAGATTAGATTACGAGGGGCCAGAAACATGCTCACCAGTCCCAGTTAGAAAATAGAGGTTTTGAAGTCTGCGTTTTGGTCCTCTCAGGCGTCCTGTCTCCACGTGGTCAGCGGAATGCAGCGGGCTGCGACACACTCTTTTCTCCCTCAAGGTAATGGACACGGACAGGCTGGATGTTAGCAGGCCTGGACGTCGGTGTGGAGAGAGCCCATCTGTTTGACCATGTTCATAAGGTTTCCTCTTGGAGGGTCGTCGTCTTCTCGTCTCGTCAATGGCCCGGGGTTTGACGATGATCTCCCGATAGCTACCCCGGGTCTGGACGCTGACTCAACCTGAACCACCAATGGCTACTCTGAGTCTTCAAAACGTCTCCGATCCCAATCGTCTACCGAATCATCTTCTTCTTCCGAGTCTGAGCAGCCTCTCTACCAAACCCGAACTCCTAACCCAACTGCACCTTCTTCGGACCCCCGAATGATCTCTCGAAAATGATCTCTACAATGCTCTTCTTGCTCTTCCGCACTTCTCTCTGAACTCCTAATGGCTACCTCAGGTCTCCAGTGATACTTCTCATGGAGGCCCTTATCTCCCGCCATATCAAGGTTAGTCTTTGTTTAAATTTTGGCAGGCTTGTCGCACAGAGGGGTAGTCATTGTGTTTAAAGTACTTTCGGGCTGGCCGGTAACTGCCATCTCTAGTCTGGAATGACCTTGTTTGTCTTTAATGGGTCTTTATGTCCCTCTTTGAACTTGAGGCTGTTTCCCTTTGTCTGGGTAAACATTTTAATGGCCTTTATCTACAGGCCGATCTGATTGGATCTGCATCCAATCCATATGTATGGGGTTCTGTCTGGTTTTGCATTCTCCGAAATTGCATTCCAGAATTTACTGTGAGCTGAATCCACAAAAACTGTCTGTGGACTGCAGGAACCATTTTAAAATGTCCCAAAAAGCTGGTCACAGGGTCTGGTGGCCATTTTGTGTGCCCCTTTTTCTGGGCTTCTTTTAAAACAGTCTTTAAAATTAAGGCCTTTTCTGCCAATAGACCCTTATAGGACAATGTTCAATTTTGCGAATCCTACAGGTGACAACACTACTCTATGTCCCGAAGGTCTGCGCTGGTGCTGGGTGCGCTTACTTCTGCTGACGCTGCGCCCTCAGAGGTTGGAGCTTCCTCTGAGGAGTCTGGCTGCACAGCCTCTTCCTCCTCCACAGCTGAGGACAGGGGCTCTGGATGGTACTGTGGGGGAGTAAAGGAAGGAGTTAGAGATGTGATGCCAAGGTGACATGCACATTCGAGTTGACATCTGCTGACACCTGCATCCATGCAGCCTTGGTCTCAGTGGGAGGCCTCTTCCTGCCTGACCTAGGGAAGAGGACCTCCCTGTGGGCCCTAACCCCATCCAATAATGCCTGCAGTGAAGCTTCGTCGAATTTGGAGGCAGCTCGGGGTCTGGCACTGGCCACGGCTGCTGCAGGCTCCTCTGCCATCCTGTATGAAGGCTTCCAAATGAACCAGAGGATGCAGTGCTTGCTATGGACCTTGAAAGCACCACGAATGATGACATCATACTGTGGGGCTTTGACTAGAAATGGACAATTAGTTAAGTGGTGTTGAGTAATCTTAGGTAAATAAGCAATACACATTGTCCGTAAAATAACTGTATCCCTCCCGTCAGATTAGGGTCCGATTTCTTGGCCAACAACAGTCGAACAATTTCATCCTTTGAATGTGCTGCTGCGATGTGCAGTGCAGTCCTTCCATCCTGAAACATGGAATGAAAAGCATGTTACAAACAGAGTTATGAAAAACATGGGCCAGAATTTGCTGTGGCAGGGTGCCTGCCGTCGGTTACATTTCACTTTGCCAATTTAGGTTATTAATTTCTTTGTGTGGCAAGTTGCTGAAAGTGCGAGCAGATACCCTCATCCATGCCTTTGTTATCTCTAGACTTGATTATTCCAACGCATTCCTGGCTGGCCTCCCACATTCCACTCTACGTAAACTTGAGGTCATCCAAAACTCGGCTGCCCGTGTCCTAACTCGCACCAAGTCCCGTTCAGCCATCTCCCCTGTGCTCGCTGGCCTACATTGGCTCCCAGTTAAGCAACGCCTTGATTTCAAAATTCTCATCCTTGTTTTCAAATCCCTCCATGGCCTCACCCCTCCCTATCTCCATAATCTCTTTCAGCCCCACAACCGCCCCCCCCCCCCACCCCCGAGATATCTGCGCTCCTCTAATTCTGCCCTCTTGAGCATCCCTGATTATAATCGCTCAACCTTTGGTGGCCACGCCTTCTGTTGCCTGGGCCCTAAGTTCTGGAATTCCCTGCCTAAACCTCTCTATCTCTCTTTTCTCCTTTAAGACGCTCCTTAAAACCTACCTCTTTGACCAAGCTTTTGGTCACTTGCCCTAATTTATCCTTATGTGGCTCGGTGTCAATATTGTTGTCTCAAAATACTCCTGTGCAGCGCCTTGGGATGTTTTACTACGTTAAAGGCGCTATAAAAATACAAGTTGTTGTTGTTGTTGCAGTGAGGGAAACCAGGCCTCTGGGACCTGAGTGGACAACATCAACAACAACTTGTATTTATATAGCACCTTTAACATAGTAAAACATCCTAAGGTGCTTCACAGGAGCGTTATCAAACAAAATTTAATACCGAGCCACATAAAGAGATATTGGGGCAATGACCAAAAGCTTGGTCAAAGAGGTCGGTTTTAATGAGCTTCTTAAAGGAGGAACGAGAGAGGTGGAGAGACGGAGAGGTTTAGGGAGGGAATTCCATAACTTAGGGCCTTAGCAGCTGAAAGCATGGCTGTCGATGGTGGAGCGATTAAAATCAAACAGGGCAACCAACAGGGAATCTCCTTAACCAATCCGATTGAAAGATTAAGAAACGAACAGTCCAAAGACTGAGCAGGAAGTGTAACTTAGAGTGGGTGAATTCAATGTCAAATCAGGTACAGAAAAAGAGAAAGATTGGATTACGAGAGAGAAAAAAGAGACAGAAAAGAAAAAATTAAATTGGCATTTTAAAATCTCCAATAACAATTAAGGAATGAGAATTCTTACTTGCAGTAGTTAATTTCCAGTGCCAGAGAAGTTGATTGGCAGTAATTAACAATAATCACATAGTTAAAAGGATACTTAAACTTGAAATGACACGACGGAACTTTCTGTTCTGACGAAGGTTCATCGACCTGAAACATTGGGCCCGATTTTGTGGATTGTGTGGGAAATGGTCGGATTATGTGGGGTTCTGACACACAAAGAAAAAGTGTCAGCCAGCTGCACGCAATTTTCCCTCAAGTGGCCAATTAATTTCCAGCGTGTGGACAGCCTTGCTAATTGTCCATTTCTAGTCAGAAAGCCCCACAGTATGATGTCATCAATCGTGGTGCTTTCAAGGTCCACAGCAAGCATTGTTTCCTCTGTTGGTTTCCAAACGAACCATACAGGATGGCAGAGGAGCCTGCAGCAGCTGTGGCCAGTGCCAGACCCCGAGCTGCCTCCAAATTAGACGAAGCTTCACTGCAAGCATTATTGGTTGGGGTTAGGGCCCACAGGGAGGTCCTCTTCCCTAGGTCAGGCAGGAAGAGGCCTCCCACTGAGACCAAGGCTGCATGGATGCAGGTGTCAGCAGATGTCAACTCGAATGTGCATGTAACCTTGGCATCACATCTCTAACTCCTTCCTTTACTCCCCCACAGTACCATCCAGAGCCCCCGTCCCCACTGTGGAGGAGGAAGAGGCTGTGCAGCCAGACTCCTCAGAGGAAGCTCCAACCTCTGAGGGCGCAGCGTCAGACGTAAGCGCACCCAGCACCAGCGCAGACACTCACACCTCGGGGGGACCTTCGGGACATAGAGTAGTGTTGCCACCTGGTGTTTCACAGCTCACAAGTGAGCCTCAGCAGATTCTGGAGACAGGGACAGCAGTGGAGAGTCTCGTCAGAGGGCGCAGGACTCTGCCAGCTCAGCTCAGCTGCGCTGTATGTCGACCCTCTGCCTCTGGGTCCATCCGCAAAAGAGGTGATGGATCTTGTGGAAATGTACCTTTTAAAGCTGAATATAGTTACATGTGCCCCTTTTTGACAAACAAAATGGGGTCCCGGTCCTCCCAGAAGCCTCTGCAGAAATGTCCTCTATTCCTTCCTTAAACATGTTAACCTTGACCAAACACTGTAAACCGTTGCTTATCTGCGTTGTAAACAAAGACCATTTACATGAGTAAAGGGAACCTTACGCAAGCCACCTGGCCAGAGGCTTGGCCACCAGCTAACAGAAGAAACATACTGTATGAAGTATCTACATTCCAAACAATACGGATAGTCTTAATTAAATAGTCTAGAATAAATAACTACCCATTGTATTATCAATAGTCTTTCTCTATGCCAGACTTTAGAAATATGTAGAAACTTAGTTAAGGATTGAAGAACTCTTTGTCCCTTTGTCTGACTTGAAAGACACATGATGAAACCATAACCTGTTTACTGTATAAATATGTTGTTAATCTGTAATTCTGGAGAGTGTCTCTGCTTAGCCTTTGACTGAGCGGGACGCTCTCCTTGCAGCAAGTAAAAAATTATTAAAAGAACATCTACCGGAGCTGATCGTTTCAGGGTCTCATTGAGAGTCGAGATTTCGACAATCTCCATGCACAGATGCAGGAGTCTCTGGCAGGTTTTGTCTCCAGGGTCGCTGCGAGTGTGGAGCGAATGGAGGAATCAAAAGCGACCATGAGCAGAGCCTTTGTAGAGTCATTGGCGCATGAACGCATCACTATGGAAAGGTTGGCAACCTCCATGGAGGAGAGAACTCGCCAGGGTACGGAAAACATGGCGAGTGCTCATAAGAGAATGACATCTCTTGAGGAGCGTTGGCCATCTATTGAACAGAGAAACCAGACCTTCATGGAAGTCCTTCCGAGTAGGACTGCCAGTACAGATACGGGTCCCCATGGCCCCCTAAAGCGCAGCAAGGTGCTCTCAAGCCACTTCCAAGCGCTGGCGCCTTCTGGCCTGTGCAGCTTCAGGTGAGTGAGCAGCAGCCTGGTGCTGTTCCTGGTTCTGCTGCTGCCGCTGGAGATCCTCTAATGGCAAGAAGGGAAGGAAAAAAAGGCGTCCCATGCTTCTCGTAGATGCCTCCGCTGAGAAAGTGCTGAGTGAGGGTGGCGAGAGGGGCTTCCCAGGAGATCACATTGGAGAAGTGTGTGAGGCTCCAACCTCCCACAGCTGTGCCTAAGCCTTGAAGAAGTAGCCCCAAGCCTTCAGCAACAAGGTCCTTCACCATACAAATGCTCTGTTTAAATCGCAGCTTTCCCAAATGACCTGCAGCTAACAGCAAGCAAGCCGGCAAGCTTCACGCCAGGTCTCATCAACGGGGTTCCCCGCAGACGTGTTTCACGTGGGGGAAAGCCCCAAATTCGCAACGGCCCCTGAAAATAGGTTTAAAGATGGTAATAATTGCTGATTAGTGTTCCGAAGGGCAGTCTCACCAGCGGCGGCCGGGACTGAAGCAGGTCGCGGAGAAACGGCGTTTCGAAAGTCGGACAGGACGGGGAATCAGGCCCGGAGGGGGGGGGGGGGGGGGGGGGCCGCGACCCACTTTTTAGGCGATTTTCGGCCCCCGGACAAGCCACCCGGCGGCTGGCAGGAAATCGGGGCCGGTGATGCTGACAGCTTCCAATCCAAGCTGGGGAAAAAAAAGTGTATTTTTCCTCATGAAATGTTGACAAGGTGACACTTGGGCTAAAACGCAGACTGTTAGATTAAATTTCCAATGGTTGGCATCTATGATAAAGCATCAGACAGCCTCCTGTTCAAATAGACTCACCAACCTGTATAGATCTGGAAGCAGTAGCTACTTTTGGATTTCGTAATGAGGGATAAAATACAAATTTGGTACAAAATAGGAATTTTGAGATTCTTTAGTCAATGGAAATATATATTGTAGTTCCCTTTGAGGTCAGTGACTGTTACGCCTTGCTTTAATTAGGTCACGGGACTACTTTGAACAAGCACTTTATCGACCAGCTTGGTTCTCCAAGTCCAAGAAGTTCTTTTGCTGCCAGTGATTCAATCAGCTTACTGTTGTTGATCCTATTATTCTGGCAAAGGCCCAAACCCAGCATCTTTCTGAGATACCATGGAAGCCGTTCGCAGTCAGCCACTGATGGTTCAGTTAGAGCTGCCTTTCGCTATTGGCTTGCGACTCTTCTGTATTTCCTAGCATTCTGCAAAGACTGGAAAGTCAGATAAATCACTAGCACATACGAGATTCCTTGGTGGGAGACTGGCAGGACCCCCAGATAAATGGCAGAGACCTTGTTATGCCAGGCTTCCACTGTGTCTGGGAGTTTCCTCAGTAGCTCATGAGAGGCAGAACTTTTGCCCGCACCCTAGAAGGCAAATGACAAGTTAGTTTCAATACAATTTGTTGGACAAAAATTAGATGAATGTTTTGATTCTTTTTGGCTCCAAGTTGTCAATTCTCTTCTGTTGAGCACTCTACAGTTAAGTATTGGTTCTCATTGGTTACCGTCCTGTAGAAATAGAGTATTTTGACAAAGACATGGAGGTTGCAGGAAAAGATAGTTCCTTTCATCATGAAGGTGGAAAGTTGCATTTTAGGAAAGAAGTCAGTAATTGCATTCACACTGATGTGACAAGCTGGTGCCATTTTGGGCAAACTGAAGCTATCAAAGATCAACAGCGTGGTGATGGAATATGACAAGTGTCTCAGATGCCAAAGATCAGACTCAAATGGGACTCTGCCACACTCCACCACAGCCTCGTTTCTTAAACCAGTGCAAATCCAATGTTTTCAAAACTTAACGTAACAAATTTTCAAACCTTTAGAAAAATGGTCAAAAAATCCTGAAATGCAGTATTTGCAGCATTATATATACATAATATGCTTTCTCAATTTATGCACCAGATCACACCAGATCAATGCATAATTCATCAAATTCCTTTACTAAAAGTTAATTTAAATATTTATTATAAAAATGTTATTGTCCGTCCTTGGTTGCCCTTCTTGAACCGCTGCAGTCTGTGCGGTGAACATACTCCCAGAGTGCTGTTAGGTAGGGAGCTCCAGGATTTTGACAGTGACTGAAGGAACAGCAATATAAGTGTTTTAAGTCAGAATGGTGTGTGGCATAGGGGAACTTGGAGGTGATGATGTTCCCAAGCACCTGCTGCCCTTGTCCTTCTAGGTGGTTGAAGTCAGGGGTTTGGGACATGCTGTCAAAGAAGCCTTGGCAAGTTTTTGCAGTGCATCCTGTTGCTAACACTGCAGTGGTGATGGAGGGAGTAGCTGTTACGGTGGTGGACAGCTGTCAATCAGGCAGACTGCTTTGTCCTGGATGGTGTTGAATTTCATGTTGTTGCAACTGCACACAGCCAGGCAAGTGAGAGTATTCCACCACAGTCCTGACTTGTGCGTGGTGGATAGGCTGAGTTGCCAGGAGGTGAGCTGCTCGCCACAGCCTCTGAGCTCTAGTAGCTATGACATTTATGTGGCTGATTCAGTTGAATTTCTGGTCAATGGTGAACCCCAGGATGTTGATGGTAGGGGGACCTAGTGATAGTAATGTCAAGGAGAGGTGGTTAAACTTTCTTGTTGGAGATGGTCATTGCCTTGCAGTTATGCAGCACAAATGTTAATTACCTAAGGCTTGCTGCATGTAAGCATGGACTGCTTTATTATGAGGAATTGTGAATGGAACTGAACAGTGTGCAAGCAGTAGACAGCCGCACTGCTTACCATATGATGGAGGGAAGGGAATTGATGAAGCAGCTGAAGATAGTTGGGCCAAGGACACTGTACATAAGTGGTCTCTACAATACCAGAACATAGGTTCTAGATGTACACTAGGTTAAGTGCTAGGCAATGTATTGGTACTATGTCCCCTGAATACTTTGAATTTCAACAGGCACAGTAGTGTAGTGGTCGTTACTGGACCAATAATCCAGAGAAGGAGAGTTCAAATCCTACCATGGAAGTTTGAGAATTTGAATTTAGCATATTAAAAAAAAAATCTGGAAATTAAAAAATGCCATTAGTAAAAATGACCAAAGTTGGTCCGCTAATGTCCCTTAGGGAAGCATAGCTGTCCTTAGCGGGTCTGGTGTACGTGACTTCAGTCCCACACCAACATCCTAACTGCCCTCTGAAGTGGCCTAGCAAGCCACTCCGGTACGCAGTGTTACCAGTGGTTCAAGAAGGCAGCCCTCCACCAGGGCAACTAGGAATAGCCAATAAATGCCAGCAACCCTCACATCCCAAGAATGAATTAAAAAAACATCCAGGTAGACAACAAATTATTTGCTCTAACTTTTAAGGGTGACCAACAAAGCTGTTTCAATAGTACAGGTAACATTGAAGTTGGTTCCTTCTGAAATGCCCTGAAGTTGTCCAGCAGAGGGAGGTAGAACTATTGGGAAAACTGAATACTGACCAGATCATGCCATACAAATAATTTTGTTTTAAATGTCTTAATTGGTGCTTTCCTACATATGGGGATAAGCAGGTACACTAGAATACAATAAATCCCTACTACTCTAGTTAACTCCCCACACATCATCTAGTTCTGATTTAAAATCAGAGTGTTTGTGTGGCAGAGCATCATAATTACACTTGCATTATTTCAGGTTTGAGTACCAGAGGCATTCTCTTCATAATTCTTGTATTCAGATTTTTATCGACTACTCTAAAGACCACAATATAAGTATTAAACTCAAACTTATGGGTAAATGGCTTGCATAGGAAACCAAGACCACCAAAATGGAAAATTAAGTCTGCCAACAAATCAGTTTCCACATTAATGATTTTGCCAGCGGTCCCCAGTTGATTTACAGGAAAATCTCATTTAAACGGCACCTAAATATCCAGAATTCTCTTAACCGGCAAAATTCATACTCCGAAAACACCTCAATAACCAGCAATGTTGCCGAGTCCGAGTCTCCCGCGGTGGCCGAGTTAGTCAGTGGGGGTATTTCTCCAAACTGCCACTACTCGGCTTCTTGGCGCTGTTGGAAGTCGGAACACCTCAATGCCCCTGTAACAGGAGTCTGACTCTCCCACGCTGCCGGTAGTCTCTTCTGGTCTGCCATTTTACAGGGGTACTGTGTGGCTCCCACGCTGCTGGTAGTCATTGCATTGCATTACCCTCAACTGGCAGTACTGTACTTAATCAAGCATCTTCCACCATTCATTTAACAACATTCTGTAGGTGAGTACCCAATTACTGTATACTGCACATTTCTTGATTTTTAAATTTTTCTTTGTTAAAAATAGCCCTCGGTAGATAATCCTCAACGTCATCCGGAATTTTTGATCAACCGGCAACACACCGGTCCCGTCGGTGCCGGATACCAAAGGGTTTCCTGTATAACAATTTGTTCCTGGTACAATTTCCTCTCTTTTGCCATCCTCTTTAGCATTATCAATTTAGTCCACTTTAGGTTCCTAACTTTCACTAAATGGATGTTTAATTAGACCATTTTTATTGCACTTTTGCAAGTCAAAGGCAATATTATGTTTTAAGAATTTTTAGGAACTATCCAACCCAGCAGCATTCATCTATTGAAAAATTAGAAAATTTGGATATGGCACACAATTGTCAACAAATCTTACTTCTCGATTTCACAACTTGGCCAACACCTTTCTCCCCCCCCACCCCCACACACATACTGGTAGCAGCCTAATCAGAGGATTAGGAAGAAAGCGATGCTGTACAGTTACCAAGTATAACTTAGCAATAAGTAGGTGGGATGGGGAAGAATTCACTACTTTATCAAACACAATTTAACCTGAAACAGTATTACAGCAATAATTTATAGTAAACCTTTATGGATCATATCAGTCACTGGTGAATTACAGGTGATCTACATTAATCTAAGATCTATACAACTGCAGAACTCATACTGATTTGAATTAGTTTATTGTTTGTCTCCAGACGTGACATTGTGGGAGACGGCTTTTCGGAATGGAATTGCAGATGGCACAGAAGTGGTACCAAACTGGTGTGTACCTTTTGCCTCGTTTCCAGTTTGTATGCCAATTCCCTACACAAGGAAGAATTTTACAAATTCAGAAGCAGTGTTAATGGCAGCTGTCAATGTCACTTGATGAAATTTAACAATGTTGCCAAATAGGTAATTTAATATAGGACAGTAAATATTTTGGTACTAACCTACCCCATGGAGTTATTAGGTCTTGGACGACAAACATCTGCAGCTATAAAGTTCTAGATTAATTTTTTTAAAATCAGTTCACAACTGTCTAAATATAACCAATTGCTGTCACATTTAAGACAGTAATCTAATCAAGGTCTACACGAGCATCTTCGTGTAATTACAGCTTCATCATTCATTGGCGGCCATGCAGTATTACAAGTAGAGTGGGCGTGAAGAAAGTTATTTTTCCTTCCTACTGTATCTTTACCATTTGATTCCAACGCAATATATTTCAATGGTATGATCGTTGGAAGCATAAAAAAGTATGCTGCTGTTCCATAAGTGAAAATTATCCATAGACCCTGCCTCAAATTCAAATTCTTGTCCTTGAACCCCTACATAGCCTTGCCTGTCCCTACCTCTAACCTTCTCCAGGCTTATGACCCCTCCCGAACTATCTGTTCCTGATTCCAGCCTAACATGGAGTAGTGATCTTCCACTGATGGTTGAGTAGATAAGTCAGGTTATATTCAATTTTCACTTAAAAAAAAAAATAAAGTTACTTGTAGTTGAGAGCTATAAATGGTTGCAATCAGATTACAACGTTGCAGAAAGCACTTGTGACCATTTTTTAAACAAATCTAAACAGCGCAGGGCAGAGGCAATGGTTTAGGCGTCAGCCTTGCCTCAATAATAACATTCTCACCAGAATCACAAGGTTGTGGATTCAAGTCCCTATCCAGGATTTGAGCACATAATCAAAGCAGACATTTCAGTGCAGAGCTGCACTGTCAAATGTGCTGCCTTTTGGATGAGATGTTGAACCAAAGCCTCAGGTGGATGTAAAAGATCCCATGGCACTATTCAAAGAAAAGCAAGGGAGTTCTCCCAGTGTCCTAGCTAATGTTTATCCCCATACATCACAAAAATATGTATCTGGTCATTTATCTCATTGCTGTTTTGGGAACCTTGCTGTCTGCCAATTGGCAGACACATTTCTCTAGATTACAACAGTCACTACAAAAGTAATTCAATCGTACTTAATTGGCAGTGAAGCACTTTATGTAAATGCAAGTTCTTTCTTTCCTACTTTTTAAAAACCTTCTCAAATTTGTCAATCATGTAACATGCTGTATTAAACTAAAAATAACAAAAAATGCTGGAAACACTCAGGTCAGACAGCATCTGTTAAGAACAGTAGAGTTAACATTTTGGTGTGGACCTCTTGTCAAAACTGGTAATTTACTGCTTTTGGAGAAGAGACTGAATACGGTCCCTATAAAAAACATTTCCAAGTCAGATTCCAGCACGTAACATGAAAATGCACTGGCAACATTCTAAAGTATATCGTCAAACTATTTACCACTCCTTTCCCCCCCCCCCTTTCCTTTTGTTTCTCTCACACCTGGCAGCTATCTCTTGCCCTGCCAGTACACTTTACACCTAATCTCAGCCTATTACCATCTTGTCTAGCTCTTTTGTTTCTTTCACTTCTTTTGTCCGATCGCAGCCCTGCCTTCGATCTAATTTCTTTTCTTTCCAGTTTTGAAGAAGGGTTCGACCCGAAACGTCAACTCAAATTTCTCTCCACGGATGTTGCCTGACCTGAGTTTTTCCAGCATTTTCTGTTGTTATTTTATTTACAGACTAATATCAATTGGATTTGTACCAAAATGTAACTGTAAAATAGAGATGTTACCAGATTATTCTCAGCTTTTAATACAATACTTTCATCTCAGGTGACTACAATGTATTTCCTTTGAAATGAATTACTGAGAAAAGTGAATGTCAATCCATCCAGAACAGGTTAAGTATACATATAACTTTGCAAGATCCTTTTATTTAAAAAAAAAAGGGTGTTTCACATTTACAGACATGTTTAAGAAAAGGTCAGCATACAATAATTCTGGTGCCAGCCCCTGTAAATGTCAAAGTGCTACTTCTAACACACCGACAAGATTCCAAAGTCAAGTTGAATAGCTGCCAGCGCCTTGCAGAGTTATTCTCCTCGAGTTCAACACATTGCTGCATTTCCTTCATTACAACAGTAACTGCACTTCATTGGAGTTCAGAAGAATGAGAGGCGATCTTATCGAAACATATAAGATTGTGAGGGGGCTTGATCGGGTGGATGCGGTGAGGATGTTTCCACTGATGGGTGAGACTAGAACTAGGGGGCATAATCTAAGAATAAGGGGCTGCCCTTTCAAAACTGAGATGAGGAGAAACTTCTTCATTCAGAGGGTAGTAAATCTATGGAATTTGCTACCCGAGAGCTGTGGAAGCTGCAACATTAAATAAATTTAAAATGGAGATAGACAGTTTCCTAGCAGATAAGGGAATTAGGGGTTACGGGGAGAGGGCAGGGAAGTGGACATGAGTCTAGATTCGGATCAGCCATGATCCTATTGAATGGCGGAGCAGGCCCGAGGGGCCGTATGGCCTACTCCTGCTCCTGCTCCTACTTCTTATGTTCTTATGTACTTCAATTGTAAAGCACTTTGGGATGTCTGGAGGTTGTGAAAGGCGCTATTTAAATGCAATCTTTCTTTTACCATATACCTACTATGAAGTAGTTAATTGTCACTAACACTGGAACTTTCTAACCCAAATAAACTTAAGCAAACATTTTTTTTTGGGGGGGGGGGGGGGGGGGGAGAGAGAAAGAGAAAGGCAAAGGAAAATTTGGGAATAAGGGACGAGAAGCTGCTTTTCTACTGTTCATTTAATTTGGATTCTGGGAGCCCAGCATCCATGAGCCAGCTCGTACTATACTTTTGGATCAGTTTGCCCAGCAGCTTAGGTAAAACCGAGTCTCCAAATATACCACTGAGAACAGAGAAGCATAAACACTGGGAGCTAGCTCCTGGAATCCAATTAAAATAGCTGATCTTACATGGCTGCCAGCACATTGCCTAACTGAAGGTTCTGTGGCATGCTGTCCACCTTTATACTCAAGGGGCACAGGGACGTGGCCTGTAGAAGAGATTTCATAACTCCAAATAAATCCTGGTGCTGTGTTTCAGCTTAATTTTTAAACAGCTGTATGTCAAGATCATGTAAAAAAAGACTTGCATTTATATAGCACCTTCCACAACCACCGGACGTTCCCAAAGTGGTTCACAGCCAATAAAGTACTTTTTGAAGTGTAGTCACTGTTTTAATGTAGGAAACACGGCAGCTAATTTGCGCACAGCAAGCTCCCACAAACAGCAGTGTGGCGATGACCAGATAATCTGCTTTTTTTAAAGTGATGTTGATTGAGGGATAAATATTGGCCCCAGGTCACCAGGGGTAACTCCCCTGCTCTTTTGAAATAGTGCTGTGGGATCTTTTACGTCCACCTGAGAGCAGAGACGGGGCCTCGGTTTAACGTCTCATCTGAAAGACGGCACCTCCGACAGTGCAGCACTCCCTCAGCACCGCACTGGAGTGTCAGCCTAGATTTCTGTGCTCAAGTCACTGGAGTAGGACTTGAACCCACAACCTTCTGACTCAGGTGGTCACAACTTTTAAATCCATATGGCTTTTATTTAAATATCATTTTAAACAGCTACCAATTTTGTTGACCAGCTTGCCCCAATATTGGCAGGACCATCACCTCGGTCTCAAAACTAGGCTTGTCCCATCATGCATTTAGTGGAGTACCATTTAAAATAAAAACCACAATATACACAAGTGCTAAAAACAATGCTAGGGAGAAGTATTCCAAAGATATACCTTTAGTTTTACCATTCCGGTAAAATGTTCGTCATCAAGCACCCTACCCTACAGGGTGAAAGCACCTGCATCACATGGACTAAAGTGGTTCAAGAAGTCAGCTCACTGCCACCTTCTCAAGGGCAATTAGTGATGGGCAATAAATGCTGGCCTTGCCAACAATGCCCACACCCAGTGAATAAATAACTAAAAACATAGAAGTCCACCTGCGAAAGGGTAATGCACAGCTGCACGAGGAACATTCTTTAGCCACTTCATTCAACAATCAAAATTTAATTATTCTGTCAACAGTAAATGAAAAGTTGTTGCAGTTTCAATTGTGACCTAACAGGCCCATTATTTATAGCTAGAGCAAGTTGGGCAAAAGGATAACCCTTAAAGTGCATATAGAGGACACTGGACAGGGAGGGAGTAGAACAGAAGTAACTAAGGGGATTGACATTACAAATGCACAAAAATGACAGCAACATTAGTGGAATCATATTACACCACACACATGCAGTATTTCATTTATTTTAAAAAATCAGATTCAGCTGAGGGAGCATTAGAAATACTACTACAGAACACTATCTTCATGTTCCAGAAAGGAAAACTAAAAGCAGATCAGAACTTTAAAGTGAAGAAAAAGAATCGGCCCTTGTGGCCCAGACTGACAAAGCAGATATCCATAAAGTAAAAACACATAGCTGCCTTTTGTGGCCACTAGTGTGTGGAAATATGAAAAGCAATTTCAGAAATAAGAATACAGTGCTAATCTATACAGTACGTTGTATAAAAAATGCAATATTCTAATTTTAAAATGGGAATTAAATCGTGCAGATTGAAGTGGGGCTCTCTTAAAAATGACAACTTCTCATTAATACAAAATTAAAGTGATGTTATGGTATAACAAAAAAAAACAGCAGCAGTGTACAAAGACTAAAGATACAAATTACTTCAACACAAAGCCAGTCCCCACTTTATCTCCCGTCTCCTCAAGCTAGGGTATGGCTCTGCAGGTGCATGTAACCTGTCAGTATCTCACCTATTTAAAAAAAAATTTGTACGCCTAGACAGTGAGCCTCAGTGTAAAGGCATCAAACCTGGGACCTTCCTGGACACAAACACTAGACAGTGCACTGGCTGAGCCAATAGGGGAACTACCAGCTTTCCTTTACTGTGGAATACAAATCAAAGCACACAGCTATCTGTATTTGGTTCACTAACCTAGTATGGCAGCTAAAATGAATTGAAGCAAATTTAAAATAACAAATGCAGCACTACGCAATTATGCATTTTTTGCTTCCATGACACATTTCACTAACCGAATGATCTGAATACAGCATTTCATATTATTTATGCCACTTACGATCCATGGAGTAGAGGTATAAATTAGAGCCATTTTAAAAAAACCTTCCACTTCTGACTACTATTCTGCTTTTACTCATTTAGTTAGCTGCCATACTAGACAGCAACCAATGGTGTCTCTGTCCCATATCCTGGAATGCTCTCCCTGTGTTCTATGCCTCCCTACCTCTCGCCCCTCCTTCAAAACCTACCCTTTTGATCTTGCTTTCGTCACGAGGCCTGAACCTTTTCCCAGCACTGCTCGAGTCACCTCCTGACTCCCCAGAGCCTTTCCACCATCTACAAGGCACAAGTCAGGAGTGTGATGGAATACTCTCCACTTGCCTGGATGAGTGCAGCTCCAACAACACTCAAGAAGCTCGACACCATTCAGGATAAAGCAGCCCACTTGATTGGCACCCCATCCACCACTTTAAACATTCACTCCCTCCACCACTGGCGCACCGTGGCTGCAGTGTGTACCATCTACAAGATGCACTGCAGCAACTCACCAAGAGTTCTTCAGCAGCACCTCTCAAACCCGCAACCTCTTCCACCTAGAAGGACAAGGGCAGCAGGCACATGGGAACACCACCACCTCCAAGTTCCCCTCCAAGTCACACACCATCCTGACTTAGAAGTATATCGCCAATCCTTCATCTTCGCTGGGTCAAAATCCTGGAACTCCCTCCCTAACAGCACTGTGGGAGTACCTTCACCACACAGACTGCGGCGGTTCACCACCACCTTCTCAAGGACAATTAGGGATGGGCAATAAATGCTGGCCTTGCCAGTGACGCCCACATCCCATAAGCAAATAAAAAAAAGCAAAGGGATCTAGGGATACAGGTGAATAAATCATTAAAAGCAGGTCAGCAAAGCAATTAAAACATTTTTAAAAAGCAGATTTATTTCTAGGGGTATAAAATTCTAATTTGTTAAAATGTTAAATTTGTATAGCACCCTGGTCAGGCTGCACTTCGAGCACTGTGCACAGTTGTGGTCTCCATACTATAAAAAAGACATTGAAGCACTGGAGAAAATGCAAAAGGTATTAACAAGAATGGTACCAGAACGGAGACATTACAGCTATCAGGAAAGATTGAACAGGTTTTTTTTCCTCCTCTCCTCCCCCCCCCTTTTAGAAAAGGGAAGACTTAGCGGTGACCTGATAAGAGGTCTTTAAAATGATGAATGGGTTGGACAGGGTAGATGTGGAGAGAATGTCTCCATTTGTGGGAGAATCCAAACCTGGGGGCCATAAATACAAGATGGTTAATAATAAATCCAATAGGAAATTAGAAATGTCTTTACTCAGAGGTTAGAATGTGGAACTTGCTACCACATGAAGTGTTTGAGGCAAATAGCTCAAGATATTAAAAGGAAACTAGACATGTACACGAGAGGAAAGGGAACAGAAAGATATGCTGAAAGACCGAGAGGAGATTCACCTGGAGTTCAAGCACCAGCACAGACTAGCTGGGCTGAAGGGCAGCACGGTGGCCTAGTGGTTAGCACTGTTGCCTCACAGCGCCAGGGACCCGGGTTCGAATCCGGCCTCGGGTGACTGTCTGTGTGGAGTTTGCACATTCTCCCCGTGTTTGCGTGGGTTTCCTCCCACAGTCCAAAGATGTGCGGGTTAGGATGATTGGCTAGGATAAATTGACCCTTAGTGTTAGGGGGATTAAATACATGGGGTTACGGGGATAGGGTGGGATATGTGTCGGTGCAGGCTCGATGGGCCGAAATGGCCTCTATCTGCACTGTGGGGATTCTGTGATTTCTGAAGTGCCTGTTTCTGTGCTGCAGATTCTATGCAAGCTATTGTGTGCTGCAGATACATTATTTTAAAGGTTTATAAAAAGTTTTAAAAGCTGTGTATTAAATAGTCTCAATTTGTTGCTGTTAACCTAAAGCTCTGCTCAGAAATCACCCCCTTTTAGGTTGACAGCAAAAAATGGAACAACATTCAAAAGTACAAGTGATAACACTGATTTTAACAATGGATAAGCAGCATCACAGAGCTTTTAGTTTATTGGTCAACTGTTTAGTCTCAGCTGCTCACTGGCATTAAAACTACATCAGAAGGTGGCAGTGGGCAGTAACATCATCAGAAGGTGGCAGTGGGCAGTAACATCGTCAGAAGGTGGCAGTGGGCAGTAACATCGTCAGAAGGCAAAGCAAAATGGAGAGTCCAGTACAAAACTGGATTAGTATGACGGATGGAAAATGCAGTTAATGCAAGTGGTTTTGGCAAGCACAATTTGAGCATTAGATCAATGTAATCACTAAAAGCAGATTCCACTGGAATGCTTTCACAAGCATTTAAATATGTTGTGATTTAGCTAGGGTTTTTATTGCTGATTTTGGTTCAGTTTCCCCCCCCCCCGCCGCTGAAACAAGACCTAGGAATGCTATTTTGTACTTGCCCTACAAGTTTTATAAAAAAGGTCAATGAAGGGAAAACATCCTACACTATTTAAATCATTAACATATTCCCTCCGAAAACATTTAATATTGTATAGCAACCATCAGTAACTGGAACAAACCCAAAGTTCCATTCAATTCCCAGTTTGTGATCAGTAAGCAGATCTCAAGACAGGAGTGGTAGAAAATGTATAATTAGCCTCAGTGCCAAGGTGGGAAAGAAAGAAAAAAAAAGACAAGCTTCTTGATCAGTTTTGAGTGACCCTGCTGAAAGTATGTGTGGATATCAGGTGAGCAGAGAGGATCTGACTTGACTGCTATTGCCATTAATGAATAGCCAGTTAACACTCACTGCCTAGACTTGTAAGAATTAATACATAGGCACTTGATGCCCATCAAACTATTCCTCAGCAAGAAATCAATGCTTTTAGGATTTAATGTATTTTACAAAACACTGCTTAGGTAAGAGAAAAATACTAAGTTTATTCAAAGTGCCATTAAGACTACAAATTTTGAAATAGGGCATTTTCCTTATATTTTAAAATATGTTAGTTTTTTTTCAGATCCTTGTTGCATTTACTGCTCTGCGAGCAACCACCTTATCCAAACACTTTGAAGAATGTTATGACAGTATAAAACTTATACTACACCCATTACATTTTCATTACAAGAACACACATCTAATATTCAAAATTTATAGTACAGCAAGTTGTAAAAAAATACATATTAATGAAGCATCTGCCAGTGGGTTATCCCCGCTTAACTAGAAATAGCGTATGTCTTTTAAAAGTCTTCCGCCTCAGTGAACAGAACAGTCCCCCAATTATAAAACCACAAATTGCTGTTTGTATTGGATTAAAAAAAAGTGAATTGCAATATGCTGTTTAAATTCTTAAAATTAATTAGTTAATAAAAGGGCATTGGTAAAGGGACACTTGCTATACACTACCAGGTCAAGGTGGCGAAGTGTTTTCTTCTAGCTAATAACCCTCAAAATGGCATTGCTTCAGTTTCCTATTAGACGTGGAAATGTGGATGTTAAATATATTTTTCGACCAGTCGTAGAAAACGAAAAAGTGAATTAGCTACATCTATTCTTTCCTCACTAGCATACATTTTAAAATGGTATGTAAAATATTTAAAACCAAATCTGAACTGTAAATTTAGACATGAAAAGACAAAATAAATGAATGCAGATACCATTGAAAGTGCGACACAATCTAGAAATCGCTCAAAGGATTGCATTCTGTGACATTTCCAAAGATCATGTAAACATTATTGACAATGTAGTCAAAAAACTCCAAACCTTCTGTGCCAATTTAGTTTAATTAAAAAAATCACAAACCATATTAATGCACAAAAACCATATTAATGCACAATAACAACTTTATTAAACACTGCATTATGCATACAGAAACCACCAATACGACATTTAAAAATGCTGCCTACAAGGCCACAACCTACATGTTTACATACAGGAAGTACGTGCTCTACTTTAAAAATAAACTAAAGCACAAATTTGGGTTTTTCCAGCTACATGGATTACGATTACATTTTGCCTGTCGACATATTGCTCACTAAAGTAAAATAAACTCCAAAAAAAGGAGTTGTACGATTGAAAACGTCCCCTCACACAACTAAATTAGTTCTTGCCCGCAACATGCCCAACAACTGAGTTTTTCCAGCGTTTTGTGTTATTTCGGCTTTCCAACATCCGCAGTATTTTGCTATCACATTCCCAACAACCTGCTGATGGACTTTCTCCATTGCAGTCTTGGATTTAGTTCCCAGCCAGGACCGCGCGTGCGCACAACGCTCCCAGACTGATAGCGTCCCCCCTCCCCTCCCTAGCACCTGCGCACACTTCCACCTATAAATCTTTAGCTGCAACGTTATCTAAATTGTGTATTGGGAGCATTGGCTGGATTTCGCCTCAACCAAACCACCGAGACTTCAGCCACGCCACTACAGCTGGCGCCTATTGTCCGCCATCTCCCCCATCGTACAATCGGAACCACGGGAATCCCCCGCCCGCGCCTGCGCGCACCGCTTCCAAGATCCAAGGAGACCAAAGGTTCATTAACTCCACCCCTCCCCCCACAGTGCTCACAAGCAGCCGCTTCCTCCTCTTCATCGAGCGTCTACGTACACTGCGACAAGCCGTTACCAGACATCCCCCCTCCCCCCACAATCGCTTACCTTCTGCGCCTGCGTACACCCTACTTCGTCACAAACGACTACCGCAAATTACAGCGCCTGCGCATACCCTTCTTCCTCCCCCCCCACACGTCACAGCTACCGCAAGCTACGGCGCCTGCGCAAACCCTTCACCTGCACTATCAATCACCAGCAACAGTTGCCGCAAGCTACGGCGCCTGCGCAAATCCTCCCCCCTCACGCAAAGCGCAAGCGGCGGCTACCGCAATTTACGGCGCCTGCGCAAACCCTTCCCTCCCCCACACACAGGCAACGGCTGCCGCAAGTTACGGCGCCTGCGCACATTCTCTCCCTTCCCAACACCCCCCCCTCCAAAAAAAACAGCAGCAGCAGCCAACCCGCCTCCACCGACAAAACATCGTCCCAAGGGATCGCGCGTCGTCAACCCCATCGACACACACACACACTCTACCAAAAAAAAGCGACATTCTGACTTATAATTTACCAACCGTTCCGTGGGTCCTTTTTAAAAAAAAAAATAAGCTAATTGAGCCAACCAACAAACTTGGCAATTTTTTTTTTTTTTTAAATGGTAAAAAGTTTTTCAAGCGGATCTTTCGACAACTGCCAACTCTTTGCCTCGCCGCAGAGCCCCTTCCTTTTCTAGAACATTCCAGTCTCTTCGGAGACGTTACGTCACGGATCGCCAAGCGCCGCCGGTGAATGCCGGGAACTGGCGGTTCGCTGCCGTTGTTCTTCAACTTTGAAGAATACAAAAACTGTTTAGGGAAAAAATAAATATATTATATATATATATCTGTCGCCTATCCAGGAGAATTGAACAGAATATATTATATATTTTTCCTTCCTGGCGTGAGATTCCTTTTAAATTGTAAATCGTTGACCGGGGCCGGGTTGACGTCCGGAAAGCAGCCAATCAGACGGCCCGTAACGAAAGTCTTCGGTTGGCGGGTCACGTGACGCGGATCCGTCCAACCCGCGGAAACGTTGGACCCGCGGAAAGTCAAAGGCCGTCCCGGAGATGGAACCTGATCAAAGGTCTCGTCGTTTATAATTTCTCTCGCTTTATAATAATAATAATAACATAAATGTTAACAAAAGGACGTTATAGTTATTTTAGTGTTTTCCCTGGGGGGGGGGGTTCTGCAACGTGATTTGGGTTTTTTTTTCTCCCCTCCTTCCTTCCTCCCTGTCCTGAAATTTTCAACGCGTTTCTTCACACGTCCCTTCGAAAAGGTAAAGGCCGAAAATGATGCTTTAATGGAAAAGAGCGAGCGAGCGAGCGAGCGAAAGCGAAGCGAAGGCCCGTGATAGCAATCGGATATTGTGTGTTGTGCGGTTGGACTGACTGAAACAGGAGGCGTGTGTGATGAGCTTGAGCTGCTCTTTTGCTCAAAGCGCATCTCTCTCTATTTTGTTTTAATTGGGGTGGGTGGCGGAGGAAAAAAAACTTTTACATTATTTAATGTTATCGACCTTTCGCTTTTAAAAAAAAAAAAAAAATTATTTTTGTTTTACATTTCCCAGCCCCCATTTTAGAGTCTCTTCCCTCTCCTCCCCTCATGATTGTGGGGTAAATTTTTTGCACAGATAACTGTATAATGACGACTGCAGTAGAGAGGGAGACCCTTATTTGTTAATCTATATGTTTGTGTTTTTTTTCCAAATGCTGCTGAAGAGATTTTAAGGTTTCTGTTGAAGGGAATAGTTTACAAAGATTGTTGGATCGCTGAAATTTGAAAACAATGAGATATGATTCAGCAGCAATTTCTCTTAAAAATGTTGCAGCTTTCTGAGGCACGGTAGTGGTGACGCGTCTATACTGAACTAAAATGGCTTTATGCTTATAGTCGCTGGCTGGGTTGTCCGAATCCGTTTGGCAAATAATACCAGTAAAACCAGTAATCTCATAATGACATGACGCTGGTGTCACGAAAGGAAGAAACTGAGACTGGTCAACCATTTCAGTTTAAGCGTTGGATGATCGAGGCACAGGTTGGTTGAGGAACGTTGTGGGGAGGAAAAAAGGGAAAGTCATTCAAATCAAATCTGTTGATAATTAGATGGAAGTTTTTTTTAATAATCATCTAAACGTGCTTTGGAAATATATAGGGAATGATGAAGTAGATTTAACTTAATTCCTTAGATTTAATTACGATGTAACAGTCTGGTAGTACGAATTACAATTCTCTCGGGAATGCAGACATTTTAAATCTTCGTAAATCGTGATTTTTTTTTGTGTGTCTGTGAAATCGGATTTAGATCACGAAGAGAATCAGATCCAGTTTACTGTAAACTGTTGCTTTTAAAAGCTTTATTGCGCTCTTTTAGTAAAACTGGATGAGCTCTTGTAAACTGGTATTTGTGGCTTAAAATGAGGGCTATGCTATGAAACACTTCATACTGCAGACTCTGACAGCCCCTGATTGCGTTAATTTATCCCCCCCCCCCCCCCCCCAAAAAAAAAATACGCAGAGCATCGGGAAAAAGCACTGTGATTTATGTACTTGTTCGTTATATGGAATCTTGCTGCTGGATATTGTTTCTTGTGAGAGGCATTTTCATTTCTGCTTTTTAGAACAATGCAAATCTCATAGACATTTATAGAGTGAGCTTCCAGACTTTAGTAATTGGATACTTCAGATTTTTTCTCCTTGCAGTTTGATGGAAAAATACTATTTTAAGTGCCTGATTTGAATCCAAGCCAAATATCACTTTCCTGTGTCTTTGAATTTGAACCACATTTGGTATACAAGTTGATTTAAGTGGACACATTTTTTATCTGTGCTGAAGGCTGTATTCTTAAACTGTCCTATCTCATTCTTGATGTACAGGAGCAGGATAGCATTGAGGGTGGGCTAGACAGAGCTAAATACAAGGTTCTCTCTTCATTTGGTGACACCCACAAGCACACAGGGTCAGCTTCTACCACAATAACCCAACTCTACCTCTCTGCCTGCACCATCAATGCCAACTGCCTGTCTGATGATTCAATTATGGATGAGTCAAAATTTTCTTCAGCTAAATATTGGGTGTTGTGGTAAAATCTGACTCTGTGCTTGTAGATAATGTCATTATGGGGTAGTATATAAATGAAGAAGAAAAAAGGATCAAGTATGTAACCCTGAGAAGACAAAATAGATGACTGGGCACAGAAGAGGAAAACATTGGAAGAGATCTAATGACTGCTCTGGGACAGGCAGGAGGGAAAATGAAAACCAGATTGAAGGAGTGCTGAAAATAAAAAGATTTTAGCTGAATCATTAAATCATGGATGAGTTTAAATTTCCTTAAGCTCAATGTTGGTAAAATTGAATTTTTTGCCTTAGGCTCCCACCACCACCTATGTGCTGCTAAACTCAACTCCATCAGTCTTATCAGATTAAATCTAGATTTAGAACCTCTACATCCTGTTTCATTTGAATTTTGTATCCTGTGTTGTCCAATGCTGAGACCTAGAATCATAGAAATTACAGACCAGAGGCAGGTCATTTAGTCCATTGCCCATGTTGGTACTGGCGCTTCAACTGGAGGTATCTACTTTTCATCCCTTATCCTTGTGCTTTTTATCTGCAGCATTGTCTGGTTGTAGGCCCACCTCTTCCTCACTACAAAATCCTAGGTTTGGCCTGGATATTTGACTTAGATATTGACATTTGATTTGCTTTGCTACGACCATACGAAAGAAGACTACAAATTCCTTATCGCAGTTTCCTCACCTCAAGAATTGATTCCTCCAACACTTTCTGCGCAGCCACCTGCACTCCATCCTCCACAGACTTCCACTCTATTCATAATTCTGAGACCTGTATCATCTCATCCATAAACAGCATGCAAACTCATCAACCCCATCCTTGCCAAGCTTCACGGGATCTTGGTGTCCGAGCAATTTGACTTCAAGAACCCCTTTTTCATATTCCTCCACAGCTTTGCTTCACTGAGGTTTTCCCCCTCCACATTTCTAACACTGGGTTACTCTTTACCTCCCATTCACTCTACTACACCATCAATGGCTATTTCTTTCAGTCACTGCTTCTGCTGTCAACAATTTTTCCTCCCAATTTCTCTGCCACTATTTTCACCTTTTTTCTTTTTCCTGCCTATGTTTTCTTTATTTGAGGAGCACTAAAGAAATTTCCAGTGTTGTTTGAAGTTTTTTTTCCCCACACCACCCCTTCAATGTCTTTAAATTTTTTCCTGGAGGTTTGAAAGCCACTGATTTATAAGAATATAATGAGGCCCAGTAAGTTTATTCCCTTTGATTTTTTTAAATTCACTTATAGGTACAGTTTCATTACTTTGTCTATGTCCCTACTCTTCACATTTGAACCTGCATGGCCAATGTCGATGGGCATGCTTACCAATCAAGCGTCAAGCTGGATCATGTCCTCAGCTGATGTATAGGGGCATATTTTTGAACAAAATTGCAAAAACAGTTTGATTTTTTAAATTATGTTTAGAATATTAAATGCATATACATTTTGCAGAATCATTGTACACCTTTGTGCAATAAGTGCAGAGAATAAATTGGTACCTTTGGTTTTATTGGGCTGCTGAGCAATGTGCACTTAATGTTAAAGGCAAATTGTTTGGTCTAGCTTCTGAGATTCAGTTCGGAGTTTAGTTTTGAGAGTAATTTTTCTATAGGTTAACATATAGAACGTATGAGTTTTGGTTTCCTTAACCAGTAACTTTTTTGGGATGTTAGCACAGATTGGCTGCTGTGTTTGTCTTCACAACAATCACTGCCTTCAAAAATAATTAATCAGACTTTTACACATTTCTAGGTGATAAGCTAGGTATTGTTTTCATTATACACTGAGTGAAGCCGGAGCAGATTATCAATGCTGAACCTAAGATGAATACTACTTTGATTTTTCTATTTCTGGACAACATTTTACCTCATGAAGAAAGGGGCTGATAATTTGGAGCCTTGGAACATTTCTGTCAACATCAAGATTTCCAAGGCGGATACAGCATAGGATGTGTTGCCAGGGAATAGTTGTCTCTTCCCAATATTTCTTAGTCTAACTACAAACTGGCACCCCTGTTTGCATTTTCCATACCAGCATAATTCATGGTCTCCGAGTGAAATAGCCAGTTTGTCCTGAATTATTTTGTCGACCCATAGCCACTGACTACTGGATAGAAACCATCTAAACTAATTTCTTGTTGGACCCTTTCAGCGATTAGGAAGACAACCTAATTTACTTTCATTCCATCAGACCAGCTGGACTTGAACTCAAGTCCCAGAAAGGAGAGTATTTTAGCTAACTAGCCATCCGTTTCCTATTTTTCTGCATTTCTTGCAAGCATTTTAATTTTTTTTCAGATAATGTGATTGTATGACACAGTGTTACTATTTTGAAATGCGCTTTCAACATATGGTAGTGTTTAAATAATTCAGGAAGGTAACACACGCTGCAGTGATTGGGTTTTATTTTGTAAATTACAGCTAATGGGAGAAAAACTTCCCCCATGCAAATTAAGGAGGAAAAAAGAGATGGAAAGGTACTGAAAAAGGTAATAAGGATAATACACAAGAAAATTCCATGTTTTGGGGGTTACAATAAATGCACTAGTAACTGGGGGAAATTAATAGGGAACACGACTAATAATATTGATATTCTAATGTTATACTACTACTGATCAATCAATTTATATTTTAAACTCTGGCAGGGCTGCCATTTTGCAAACAGGCAAGCAGTCTGATTCAGTTTCTCGGGCAGTACGTATATACTGTAACTGATGCGCTTGGCTTAGTCATGTCTGTCACTCCAGTTAATCCAGTCATTATATGAAGGTAGGTGGGAACCAGTTGGATAGGAGAATGATTTGTTCCCTTTTCATCTAATATGATAAAAGGCTATATTTACATTTTTAGAGCGAAACTGCTTTATACATGTAAAAAATCATATATGTGCATTTGATTTTGAATATTTCACTATCCAATTTGGATTTTAATTATAGAATAGGTGTCCATTTTTAAAAGATTTTAATTCACATCTTGGAAAGACTCCACAGGTGTCTGGCCATATTCCATTTTAGTATCTCACCTGGGCTCTCAAATAAAGCAAAGGTCTTCAGACTTGAACATAAGCGGTGTTTTCATGTCATCAGTTTCAATTGATGCTGCTTTTCACAGCCCTATTGTGCTTGAGGAAATAAGCTGAGGTTGATAATTTCTGTGCCATTTGTTACTCTTACAAGGTTCAAGGAATAAAGATCAATTTTGTTTTTAAGAGCAGACATCTTTTGTCGGTATACAAATGATACTGGTGTGTTTTTTTCCTTTTATTTAACCCTTACTCTTTCTCTGTTCTGAATACAGTTACATGGTCAGTGACGTTGATGTCAGTAGACTGAGAAGCGAAAACCAAGTTAATTTCTGTCCTTGCCAAACATTTACATAGGTGTACTTGTATTTCTAACAGGGCCTCTGGATAGCAATCGGGCCAAGATATTTTTTCTCCCTTCTCTTTAGGCTTTGGATTTGAAGCTAACTGCATTGTCACCACCATCCTGCTGAAACCTGCTTTCTCTGCAACGTTTGGAACTCTAGCAACACACCATGCTAAGCACCATGTTAGGAAAGGGCTCCAGCTACTTCTGCAAGTTTTATTTGTTGTATATTTTTTAATCTGTGTTCTCCCACCTCTTTTCCCCCCCCCCCCCCCCCCAACAAACAATTCCACCAGATGAGAGAATTGCACTGCGAGTGATTAGTGTGTGACCACAAAATTTAAGGGGCAGAATTATTACTATTTTCTCTGTGTAAGATGGCTAATTGTTTCCTTCCTGCTGCATTTTTTTTAAATTGAGAAAAAAAAACATGAAGGGTCAAGGCATTACATAGGATATACGGCACAGAAACAGGCCATTCGGCCCAACCAGTCCATGCTGGCATTTATGCTCCACTCGAGCCTCCTCCCGTCTTTCCTCATCTAAATCTATCAGCATAACCCTCTATTCCCTTTTCCCTCATATGCTTGTCCAGCCTCCCCTTAAATGCATTTATACTATTCGCTTCAACCACTCCCTGTGGTAGCGAATTCCACATTCTCACCACTCTTTGGGTAAAGAAGTTTCTTCTGAATTCCCTATTGGATTTCTTGGTGACGATCTTATATTGATGGCATCTAGTTATGTGCTTCCCCACAGGTGGAAACATTCTCTCTCTATCCACTCTATCAAAATCTTTCATAATTTTAAAGACCTCTTATTAGGTCACCCCTCAGCCTTTTTTCAAGAGAAAAAAGACCTAGGCTGTTCATCCTGTCCAGATACGTACACCCTCGCATTTCTGGTATCATCCTTGTAAATCTTTTCTGCCCCCTCTCCAGTGCCTCTATATCCTTTTTATAATATGGCGACCAGAACTGTACACAGTACTCCGTGTGGTCTAACCAAGGTTCGATACAGGTTTAGCATAACTTCCCTACTTTTCAATTCTATACCTCTAGAAATAAACCCTAGTGCTTGGTTTGTTTTCTTTTTATGGTCTTGCTAACCTGTGTCGCAACTTTTAGTGTTTTGTGTATTTGTACTCCGCGATCCCTTTGTTCCTCCACCCCACCTAGACTCGCACCCTGCAAGTGATGTGATCTCCCTATTCTTTCTGCCAAAATGTAATACCTCACATTTATACGTTGAATTTCATTTGCCAATTATATGCCCATTCTGCAAGTTTATTAATGTCCTCCTGTAATTTGTTGCAGTCCTCCGCAGTATTGACTATCTCTCTTTCCCCCCCCCCCCCCCCCCCCCAAAAAAAAAATTTGGTGTCATCCGCAAATTTAGAAATCGTGTTTTTGATTCCAAAGTTTAAATCGTTAATGCAAATTGTAAACAGCAGTGGTCCCAGCACTGATCCTTGTGGAACACCACTACCCACCTTCTGCCACTGTGACTAGCTACCCTTTACTCCTACTCTCTGCTTTCAGTCCTGAAGCCAGCCAGCTATCTATTCTGGTACTTGTCCCCTGACTCTGCATTCTCTGACCTTGTTCATCAGTCTATTATGGGGGTACCTTATCGAAGGCCTTTTGAAAATCCAGATAAATTACATCTGCATTGCCATTGTCTACTCTCTCTGGTTGGTCAAGCAAGACTTTCCCTTTTGAACTCCATGCTGACTATTCCTTATTATATGTTTGGTTTCTAGTTCTTCTATTTTCTCCTTTTAGTAGGGATTCCATTATTTTTCCTACCACCGATGTTAAGCTGACTGGTCTATAATTCCCTGGACATGTTCTATCCCCCTTAAATATCAGTATTACGCTAGCTATCTACCAGTCCTCTGGCACTACACCTATTTATAATGAATTATTAAATATGCATCGTAATGCCTCTGCTTTCTCTTCCCTATCTCTTTTAAAATGCATGGATGCAATCCATCCGGACATGGGGTTTTATCCACTTTTTGAGTTTGATTAGTTTATTTAATATATCCCCTTTTTTATTTTAAATGCACTTATCTAATTACTAATCTCATCATCCAATGTCATGTCCATCTGTTCTAGCTCCCTGGTAAATACTGCAGCAAAATAATTATTTAATATTTCTGCCATCTCTCCATTGTTACTTATGGCATTTCCTGTCTATCCCTTAATGGCCCGAATCCATCCCAACTTTTTTTTTATTGATGTGCCTATAAAATAATTTACTATTTTGTTTTATGTTCTTTTGATAATTTAATTTCATAGTTCTTCTTTGCCTCCCTAATTGTTAATTTCATAGTTCCTCTTTGCCTCCCTAATTGTATTTTTGACTTCTCTCCTAATGTAGTGCAGAACACCAAGGTGGATAAAAGTAAAAGAGAAGGTAGTGTAATTTGGGAAGTAGTGATTAGGTGATGCTTAGCATTGTCTTTTAAGGTCGTAGAAGGATCGAAACACAAAGGGAAACCCACAGCTTTTGGGTCCTGGTAAGATATAGGGTTCTGCATCCACATTTACTTTGAAACTAGTGCTGTTTTTCCTGTACCAAACTATTGCTGGTGATAAGGCAGACTTTGGTTTCAAATTTGCTAGAATCTGGAACTGATGGGATACCTGGTTGTCCAATGCAGAGATTGTGTATAATCTAATAGTTTTGAATTCTATCTACCATGCATTCTAAACAATTGGTCTCATCCGACTTAAAGCTGATACATGAATCACAGAAAGGTAACGTACAGGTACAGCAAGCAATTAGGAACGCAAATGGTATGTTGGCTTTTGTTACAAAGGGATTACAGTGTAAGAGTAAAGAAGTCTTACTACAATTATACAGGACATTGATGAGGCCACACCTGGAGTACTGTGTACAGTTCTGGTCTCCTTACCTAAGGAAAGACATACTTGCCTTAGAGGGAGTGCAGCAAATGTTCATTAGACTGGTTCCTGGGATGAGGGGATTGCCCTATGAAGAGAGATTGAGTAGACTAGGCCTATATTCCTTAGAGTTTAGAAGAATGAAAGGTGATCTAATTGAAACATATAAAATTCTTAAGGGGCTTGACGGGGTTAATGCTGGGAAATGTTTCCCCTGGTTGGGGAATCTAGAACACGGGGTCACAGTCTCAGAATAAGACGTAGGCTATTTAGGACTGAGATGTGGAGAAATTTCTTCACTCAGAGAGTTGTGAGTCTTTGAAATTCTCTACCCCAGAGAGCTGTGGATGCTCAGTTGTTGAGTATATTCAAGACAGAGGTCGATAAATTTTTGGGAGCAAGGGAATTAAGCGATATGGGGATAGTACGGGAAGGTGGAGTTGAGGTAGATGATCAGCCATGATTTTGTTGAATGGCGGAGCAGACCTGAAGGGTCAAATGGCCGACTCCAGCTCCTATTTTTTATGTTCTAAAGTATATTTTGCTAATTTTGAGGCCAAGATTAACTATGGCATGGCGAGCTTTTAATCAACAGTTGTGGGAAAAGAAATTTACTTGTGTCTGGAGAAAGTTAAGTTTCACAGTGCAAGCGACAGTAGAGGCTGTCTGGAAAGCAGACATTTTGTGGAGAGTTGCCCAATATAATATGAAATTCTGTTTCAGTGACCTCCTGAATGGATATGATGGGCTACCCAGTCAATACTGAAGTAGAACTTAATATTACATCAGTATGATTTCTAGAAAAAAAGGATGCCTCTAACTTTAATTTTTTTCCTACGTGTTTTCTGCCCTCCCCTTCTCTGACGATAATCCGGTCACACTCTGACATCTATATATATAAATCAGTACTTCTGTCTATCTGTCATTCTGTCTGTCTATCTGTCATTCTGTCTGTCATCGCCTGTGCGTCTGGCGGGCTATGCGCTCGAAAGTTACAGGGCATACCTACGCGCGCGTTACCTCCAAAGAAAGCTTACGCTTCCGAGACGGTTTTAAGCGTATTTACGTTTCGGCCGGGCTAAAATTGCGCCCGCGGTATCCCAAAAACCTTCAACATTCTGCTCATTAGCATCTCATTATCCGCTCATTAGCGACAGAGTGACCTCGAGCTCGACCAATTGTACGCCGGGTTGCTGGCGTGTGCCGCCGGGCCAATCGGTGCGTGTGTGGCTGGGCTTTATCGTTCTGAACAGAGGTGAGTCGCCGCCATCTTGATTCCAAACTTTTCCTTTTTCCCGCTTTCTGCATCTTAAAAAAAAACGTTGCTTTTAAAACACACATTGTTTTAAAAAAAAATGATTTAGAAACGAATTAACTTATCTAATCTCATTAATTTTCCTACCTTTCCCCGTTTTTCCAGGTAGGCCTCGAAGCCTCGGCTTCTCCTTCACACCCACGCCCGAGCTAGGCACCTCCCGGCCCCACTCGAAGGCTTGAGTGCCGAGCCTCAGCCCAGCGCCGCTAGGGTGCGCGCGCAGCAGGAGCTGAGACGCGGCGTCTCTCTCTGGCTCGGCCGGGGGGCGGGGCTTGCTGAGCGTCAAGCGTCACCCTGGCAACCGGCCCCCCGGCCGTCTTGCACAGCCGCAATCGGCGGTCTTCACCTCGGGGGGGGGGCGCGACCCTCGGGGGAGGGGGGGCTGCGACCCGGGGGGGGGGGGGGCGACCCTCGGGGGAGGGGGGGGCGCGACCCTCGGGGGGAGGGGCCCTCCCCCGCGCCCTCCCTCCCTCCCCGCTCTCCCCCCCCCCTCCCCCCCTTCTCCCCCTTCCCTCCCTCCCTCCTCCCCCCCCCCCCCCCCCCCCCAGTCGCTCGCTCTCTCTCTCTTCCAACAACAACATGCCCTCGAAAAAGCCTCGGCACCGCCGGGCACTTCAGCTAGTTATTCATGTATGCGATGTGATGATAAGTATTAGCATTTTGTTTGTGTTTGTTGTGGGGGTGGAAGGAAGATACAAAGTCAAGTAGGGAGCCCAAAACCCTAGTTTGTTTTCTTTTAAAGTGACAAGTTTGTTGAAAGGCCATAATTGGGGGGTTTTGAATGTCACAAACTGAGTTCCAGACTTCTGATTGTCTGTACTCTCAGAAAATTGTCCAGCTCCCTTTTGAATGCTTGCAGGAAATCTGCATACTGCACATGCTTGCAACTTATTCCAGAGGTCTGTGACTGCAAAAAGAAGCACCCTTCGAGCATCTAACCTAGTTTAAGGCTTTTATAACTTATATGACGCCAGGTCCTCCCTAACCTATCTAGCTCAAATAGCCTATCCTTTTGGACCGTCTTTTCATTATTTTATAGACTGCAATCATATCTCCTAAAAGTCTACACTTTTGCGAAGTTTAAAAAAAAAAAAATCCCTTAAACTATGTGTTAGGCTAGTGGCCCTCTGATACTTTCCATCCCTCTACATTCCCCACCAGCATTACCAACTTCCCAAGAACAAAAAAAAAATACTCCCAGTGCTAATCACCATGTTGGAACAGGTTTTCTGTCCATGATTGGCAAGAATTCCAGGGGCAGTGAGCGGAGAGCAGCGGCAGCTGCAGACAAACGATACATTGCTCAAATGGATTTCTGGAAGAAATTAAAACCATAGAGCAAGAAATATTTATTTGAGAATTCAAAATGAGTTCCTATATGCAAACAAAAAATCTGAGACAATAGCTTTAAGGATGCATTTTGCAAAAATGTTTTATCAAAAAATTCAACAATCTGAAATGCTCAAAAATGAGAGAAAGTGGTGTGCATTACAGTAATGTGGATAATGGCAGAAGAGGCCGTGTGTCAGGACTGCAGTATGTGGGGATTTGTGGACCGTGAGCCTGTCCAGAATAACCACACTTGGGGGAAATGTCTATGTTGAGTCACTCCAACTCAGAGGTGAGTTGGAGACACTCCGATGCATAAGGAAGGGGGAGGAATATATAGATGGTTTACTCCAGAACACCATCACACAACATAGAGAGGTCCAAACATTAAAACAAAAGCTGAATTTAGGTGAGGTGAGAGTGACTGCTCTTGACATCAAGGCAGCATTTGGCTGTGGCGCGAAGGAGCCCTAGTAAAACTGGGGTCATTCCTGGCACAAAGGAAGATGGTTGTGTATGTTGTACAAGGCAATCATCTCATGCCAGGACATCGCTGCAGGAGTTCCTCGGGGCAGTGTCCTAGGCCCAACTATCTTCAGTTGCTTCATCAATGACCTTCCCTTCTTCATAAGGGCAGAAGTGAGGCTGTTTGTTGATTATTGCACAGTGTTCAGCTCCATTCATAATTCTGCATAATGAAGCAGTGCATGCCTAAATGCAGCAAGACTTGGATAGCATCCAGGCTTGGGCTGATAAATGGCAAGTAATGTTTGTACTATGTGTGACAGGCAATGACCATTTCCAACAAGAGAGAGCCTAACCAGCTCCCCATGACATTCAGTGGCATTACCATCGCTGAGTTCCCCACCATCAACATCCTGGGGGAGATGAGCTTTCGACTATATATCCATGCCATCATTAAAACCACCAATTTCCACCTCCATAACATCGCGTAACTCCACCTCTGCCTCGGCTCACGTGCTGCTGAAACCCTCATCTATGCCTTTGTTACTGCTAGACTTCATTATTCCAACGTACTCCTGGCCAGCCTCCCACCTTCCACCCTCCGTAAACTTGAGCTCATCCCCAACTTGGCTGCTTGTGTCCTAACTTGCACCAAGTCCCGTTCACCCATCACCCCTGTGCTCGCTGACCTACATTGACGCCCAGTTAAGCAATGCCTCAATTTAAAAATTCTCGTTTTTGTTTTCAAATCCCTCCATGGTGTAGCCTCGTCCCTCCCTATTTCTGCAATCTCCTCCAGTCCTACAACCCTCCGGGGTATCTGCGCTGCTCCAATTGTGACTTCTTGCCCATCCCCGATTTTAATTGCTCTGCCATTGGTGGACGTTCCTTCAGCTGCCTAAGCTCTGGAATTCCCTCCCTAAGCCTCTCTGCCTCTCTTTCCTCCTTTTAAGACGCTCCTTAAAACCTACCTCTTTCTGCCCTAATATCTCCTTATGTGGCTCAGTGTCAAATTTTGTTTGATAATGCTCATGTGAAGCACCTTGAGACGTTTTGGTACTACATAAATACATGTTTTTGGTGTGGGTGGGTGGGGGGGGGTGGTCCATCATTGTCCAGAAACTGTACTGACCAACCACATACATGCCGTGGCTACAAGAGGAGGCCAGAGGCTGGGTATTCTGCAGCGAATGGCTCACCTCTTGACTTCACAAAGGCTTTCCACCACCTACAAGGCACAATCCTGGAGTATGATAGAATACTCTCCAATTTCCTGGTTGGATGCAGCTTCAATAACACTCAGTCTTGACACTATTCAGGACAATGCAGTCTGCTTGATTGGCTTAAACTTCCATTTCCTCCACCATCGGCGTATCATGTTTGCAGTGTGTACTATTTGCAAGATGCACTGCAGCAAATCACCAAGGTTTCTTTGGCAGCACTTCCCAAACCTGCGAACACCACCTAGAAGGGCAAGGGCAGCACATGCATGAGAACACCATCACACTTCATCCTGACTTGGGCACATCTCACCATTCTTCCATTTTTGCTGGGTCAAAATCCTGTCACTCCCTCCCTAATAGCATTGTAGGAGCACCTTCACCACACGGACTGCAGCGGATCAAGAAGGTGGATCACCACATGCCAGCCATGCCAGCAACCCCACAATCCCCAGAATTAATTTTTAAAAAGTTATAGGAAGAGGAGTCTATGACATAATCAGAAGGCAAGGGAGAGCCTAGCGGAGACAGAAAAGAAGGAACCGCAGAAACTGGTCTTGTTAAACAAGTACAGTGTACTTGCTACCTGTAGTGATGAGGAACAAGACTGCGAGGAGGATGACCAGAATGTTAACCAAGGCACTGTGGAGTGTGGGGGGAAGATGCAAAACAGAAAAGTTGTAGTTATAAAAGTTCAATAATAATGGAGAAAGAGGGTGTTCTCTGCAGTTGTGATCACAAGTCCAGGAATGGGCGTTGCCAGGGGAGGGATGTTGCCACCTAAATAAGAGTTCTGTACACAGATGCTCATAGTATAAGAAATAAAACACATTAGTTAGAAGCATAAATTCAGCTTAAAGGGTGCAAAGATCTTACTACAAGCTGTGCATGACTGGAAGCTAAATATTCCAGGCTATAGAATCTATAGACAGGGAAATTGGAAAAGGGCGGAGTGTAGCAATATTGATAAAAGACACAATTCCAGCAGTTGAAAGAAAGGATTTCAGTAAGCGTGATCATAGTGAAAACACTGGGTAAAACTAAGGAACAGCAAAGGATGCAAGACTGCTGGAAGTTGTCTACTGACTGACTTCCTGACAGTGTGGCTGGTTTTTTTGGGGGAGGGGGGATATAAATATGGAGCTCAGGTAAGCCTGTAGTTAAAATCCATGTTTTAGTGGGAGATTTTAATTTTCACGTAGCCTGGGAGAAGCAGATCAGCTCAAGTAGTAGAGACAATTAAATCCTAGAATATTTTATTACATAGGAACAGGAGTAGGCCATTTAGCCTCTCGCGCCTGTTCGACTATGACTGCTGTGTACCTAAAGTCTATTTACTCATCTTTGTTCCATATTCCTTGATAACCTTCCCTAATAAAAATCTATCAATCTCAGTCTTGAAAATTTCAATTGACCCAGCATCCCTCTGCCTTTTTGGCAGAGGGAGTTTTATAAAGGTGGCATCTCTGATGATGATAAATGATTGTAGTGTAATGAAAGTTTAAAATAAAAAGTTCTTGAGTGGCAAACATATCCACCATGGTCTCTGAAACGTACTTGATTGCTTTTGGGGTTTGGAGAGGAATTCCCAGAAATTTTCCTTATTTGGCCTAGCATTTTTCTCTGGTTTTTCATTTGCCTGTCCCAGCAGATTGCATGGGAGAGAGTGCGGTTAGGGGTGACGGTATACAGAAGTTACACCATAACACAACAGGGTAGGCTTGATGGATCAGCTGTTTTTTTCCCTATCTTTTCATGTGTTAGGTGCAAGAACAGAGACCTGGGGGTGTTTGTGCACAAATCTTTGAAGGTGGCAGAACAGGTTAACAAACCAGTTATAAAGCATATGGGATCCTGGGCTTTATAAATAGAGGCATGGGGAGGGGGGGAATTTTAACCCCAGAAACGGGTGAGTTGGGGTTGGGTGGGATGTTCATTTTAAAATCTGAATCCCGCCTCCAACCTGCCCACTTTAACGGGGGCGGGCAACTAAACCTCTCGCAAGAGGCTGGTTGGCTATTTAAATATTCTAATGAGGCTGCGTGCCTCATATTTAACCACCATTTTAGCCCTGGCCGGCCGGGTTTCCTGAGCCTCGGGGAAACCCGGCAGCTAAAGGCAAGAGGAGTGCTGGATCCAGGAAGTAAGTGCTTTTTCACTTACCCGCTGGATCCAGCTTGCAGCTTGCCTGCTTCACACACTGCCCCCCAACCCCACCTCACCACCACCCTTCCGATCGCCTCCATTCTCACCCCCAATCCTTCTGATCTTCCCCTTGCTCTGGCCTCTGGACTCCGCTCATCCCGGCTTCTGATCTTCCTTGTGGCCTCTGGACTCCAATCACCCCCCTGCTCCGGCCTCCAATGTTGCCTGGTTCCAGACTCTCATCTTCCTCCCCCTGCTCCAGCCTCTCCAATCCCTCCCTCCCTACTCTCTGCTCCCTGGCTATGGCCTGGTGCCGAAGGCCTACCCGCCCGATAGCCAGCCAGCCCCTCAATCTGGCTGTCTGTGGCCGGGAGACGGAGACAAAAAATGGTAATCAAGTCCTGCTGTTAAATTCAGCAGGACCTGGGGGAACCCCGTTCCTCCAGGTTTCCCAATCCAGTTCCCTCCCTGCTTCCGAGTTAATATCCAGCCCATAGTGTACAAAAGCTAGGAAGTTCTGCTAAACTTTAGGAAGGATGTGAAGGCTTTGGAGAGGGTACAGAGGAGATTTACTAGAATGATTCAAGGGAAAAGGGATTACAGTTCCATAGACAGAGTAGAGAAGCTGGGTTTGTTCTCCTTGGAGCCGAGAAGGCTAAGAGGAGATTTGAGAGAGGTGTTGAAAATCATGAAGGGTTTAGATAGAGTAATACAAAAACTATTTCCAATGCTGAAGGGTCGATAACCAGAGGGCACAGATTTAATGTGATTGGCAAAAAAAGCAAAAGAACCAGAGGTGACATAAGGAAAAACCTTTTTTTAAGCAACGAATGGTTAGGATTTGGAATGCACTGCCTGATAGGGTGGTGGAAAGAGATTCAATAGTGGCTTTCAAAAGGGTTTTGGATAAATGCTTGAAGGAGAAAAAATTGCACTGTTACGGGGAAAGAGCCGGGGATGGAACCAACTGGATTGCTCTTTAAAAAGCCGGCGCAGACTTGATGGGCCGAATGGCCTCCTTCCGTGCTGCACTATTCTATGTCTTTAAAGCCACATTTATTGTCTATACCTATTGCTCTGAGAATGTATTGGTGGGCAAGCTTCTTGAACTGCTACAGTACCTGACGGTGCTTCCACAATAGTACAGATAATTTACAGCACAGAAACAGGCCATTCAGCCCAACAGGTTCCCACAGATTGGAAGGTAGCAAATGTAACCCCACTATTTAAGAAAGGAGGGAGAGAGAAAACGGACCTACAGACCAGTTAGCCTGACATTAGTAGTAGGGAAAATGCTAGAATCTAACGACGTGATAACAGGGCACTTAGAAAATAATAATAGGATTGGTCAGAATCAACATGGATTTCTGAAAGGGAAATTATGTTTGATGAATCTGTTAGTTTTTTGAGGCTGTAACTAGCAGAATAGAGATGGGGAACCAGTAGATGTGGTTATTTGGATTTTCAGAAGGCATTCGATAAGGTGCCACACAAGAGGTTATTAAATAACATTAGGGCTCATGGGATTGGGGGTAATATGCTAGCATGAATTGAGGATTGGTTAACGGACAGAAAATAGAGAGTAGGAATAAATGGTTAATTTTTGGGTTGGCGGGCTGTAACTAGTGGGGTACCGCAAGGGTCAGTGCTTGGGCCTCAGCTACTCACAGTCTATCAAATGATTTGGATGAGGGGACCAAATGTAATATCCACGTTTGCTGATGATACAAAGCTAGGTGGGAATGTAAGTTGTGAGGAGGATGCAAAGAGGCTTCAAGGGGATATAGGCTAAGTGAGTGGGCAAGAACATGGCAAATTGAATATAATGTGGAGAAATGTGAAGTTATTCACTTTGTTAGGGAAATAGAAAAGCAGAGTATTTTTTAAATGGTGAGAGATTGGGAAATGTTGGTGTCCTTGTACACGAATCACTGAAAGTTAGCATGCAGATACAGCGAGCAATTCGGAAAGCAAATGGTATTACAAGAGGATTTGCGTATAAGAGTAAAGATGTCTTACTACAATTATATAGGGCCCTGGTTAGACCACACCTGGAGTATTGTGTACAGTTTGGTCTCCTTACCTAAGGAAGGATCTATTTGCCATAGAGGGAGTGCAACGAAGGTTCACCAAACTGATTCCTGGGATGGGGGGATTATCCTATGAGGAGAGATTGAGTAGACTAGGCCTATATTCTCTAGAGTTTAGAAGAATGAGAGGTGATCTCATTGAAACATACAAAATTCTTACAGGGCTTGACAGGGTAGATGCAGGGAAGATGTTTCCCTGGCTGGGGAATCTATAACCAGGGGTCACAGACTCAGAATAAGGAAGGGGTTGACCATTTAGGACTGAGATGAGGAGAAATGTCTTCACTCAGAGGGTTGTGAATCTTTGGAATTCTCTACCCCAGAGGGCTGTGGAGGCTCAGTCATTGAGTACATTCAAGACTGGGATCGATAGATTTTTGGATATTAATGGAATCGAGGGATATGGGGATAGTGCAGGAAAGTGGAGTTGAGGTCGAAGATCAGCCATGATCTTATTGAATGGTGGAGCAGGCTCGAGGGGCTGAATGGCCTACTCCTACTCCTATTTCTTATGTTCTTGGGTCTAACCGGTGAAGACAGATAGGTGTAAACTTCTGTTACGCAAGTAATAAATTCAGCAATATACAGGAAACTCTTTTTATCTGGCACCGACAGGACCGGCATGATGCCAGTTGATCAAAAAGTCCGGATTACAGAGAGGTATACTTACCAAGGTACAAGCGCCCCGTACACGGCCACAGGTGCAGGAGTCCCGGTTACACGGCCACAGGTGCAGGAGTCCCGGTTACACGGCCACAGGTGCAGGAGTCCCGGTTACACGGCCACAGGTGCAGGAACCCCAGTTACACGGCCACTAATATACAGTAAAACTTACTTGAACCTACTCCTGAATTTTGCCGGTTAAGAGAGATTTCTGGATATTTAGGTGCCGGTTAAAAGATAGTTTCCTGTATTGCAAATGCCATATGTTGAAGCTATTGGAAACGCATTGATTTAATGTGTGTGTGTGATGGATTGTGCTTTTAGTAGAGCTACATTTACCTTGCATTGCTGACAGCAGCCTTGGCCTCCGCAGCAGTGTGGTGAAGTAAATGAGGCTGTGCTGCTGTTTTCCGGTGGTGCCAAAGTTCAACTAAAGAAGTGGGTTTTGTGGTGCAGCTGGAAGCAATAGCTGAAGGTAATGCAGTCTATCTTTTCTGGCCATGGTGTGCATGTCAGTAAGCAGTTTTTCTTTTGCTGGTCTGCGTCGATCTTCCACAGGTCCAGATTACAAAGTATGACTTCAAAACAACTCTTTGATGACTTGTGGCTGCACAATTGATTTTTTTTCTGGTGCTAGGGAATATGTTCTGCAAAAGCAGCTGGGTGCATTTCACAGCATTAGCAGCCTTAGACTATTACAGAATTGATTCTCTGTAATATAAATGCAAAATCAAAATCTTTGCCTGCAGTACAGGGCGCAATGCAATGGTATATTTCTTAGACTTTTGTTAATGTGAGGAGCTCAATATCTTGGCATTTGCACTGTTAGTATTAAAACGTGTTGGTGGAATTGACTTCTGAATTTGCTTCCTTTTGCCTGCTGCACTTTGAACCACCTTGTTTAGTTTATGGGTGGTTTACAAAGCTGATAGGGAAACCCACCTTTTCATGCCTGGCTCCTCTTCCTGTGGTTGCCTTTTTTTCGTTTTCGTCCACATATGACAGCTGGATGGGTCTAGCTTTAATGAAAGGTTAAATTAAATGGGGATTTTTGGATTCATTTTTGTTCACCCAGTCTCCATGCAGCAGCCAAAATAAGTAGAGTAACCCATTGACTGGGAAATCATGCAGAGTAGGTAGAGCGTATGTTTGTTGACACATAGGATTCAGAAGTGAAGCACACATGGTCGTTCTTGTGAATAATAAACTCCGGAACTGTAAATTGCTTGATGACATAGATGAACGACTTTGTTGGGGGCGGGGGGGCGTTATAGCCAGCTGGAAGCACAGGTGCATTTTCTTAAGTTTGGGTTGTTTAGTATTCCAGAAAGATTTCCAATTTAGCAAATTAGCTTGCAAATCCAGTGCTTTTTTTTTTGAATACTAAGTGCAGTGTTAATGCCAAGTGGCCAAGTGGTTTGCAATTTATGGAACAAGGCAAGATCAAAAATTGGTACGAAGAATAGAGTTTGAAACCTGTTTTAATTATCCATGTCTGTGCATAATGTTGGTGTGTATCTGGGAACTCTGAGTAATGCATGAAGATTAAGAAAAAAATCCTCCCTCTTCTTCAGCTTCCCCAACAGTGTACTGTGTAAATGCTGGTACATTCAACTCCTATTCATTCAAGGTTGTTTTCTGTTCAATAATTTAAAATTATCTAGTAGTTAGATTTATACAATTTTAATTTTACAATTATATAAATTACAATTCTACAAAATACTTGGTGATTGTGGGTTGCTTCCTGCTCACAGCATGCTTGTCCACAAAATTATCAATTACATTTCACTGCACTAAATGTATCATTGGGACATCTGGCTTAGTTGTCAGAAATTTCATCAGCAGTCGTACAAAATTAGACATGATGGCTGTGGTGGTTCCTCTACATCCGTCTACACACTGGACCCACTCGCTTGGGACTGTTCCTCAATCACTTCTACAGCAGCAGCCTCTGGCATAGCATAAATAACTACTAGTCATAATGATCCCTCCTCAGCACTGCAATGGAATCAAAACTCGCGTCTGCTGGCAGTCACAACAGAGAACTCAGACGTTCAGTGTTTTTGAGTTTGTATCAGTGCCTGTGTGGGATCCTCGACTCTGTCCAATGCAGCTGCTTCCTCCTTTGGTAGGATGAATTTGAAAGCAGTTGGCAAAGGAGTGTCTTCAGCCACTCCCCTGCAAACATCCAACATAAATGGCATGCCAGCATCTATTAGTTGGATTATAGATGTCAGTCTAGCAGTAGAAATATTAGCTCCAGTGCATTTAGGCGCCAGTATTTCATATGACCCCCACAGTTGTCATCTTGTCACGGCAACTTTTCTGCCTTGCGATGACGTACTTTGGTGAAATTGGCACCGCTGCTTTTTTTTTTAAAAAGCATAGGTCATCCATACTTTTTTGTTGTTTCTGCAGGTTATATTGATTTTTTTTTTGCCTCTCCCAGGAGATTGAGGAGGGGGTGGAATGGGGTGATGGTGTGAGTGGGTTATACAATGCTGAAATAGAACAGGCTTTATGGAGCAGCTGGTCTTTTCCTGTCCTTTTAATAGTAAACGGTATAGTACAAAATAATCTTGTATCTCGGGTTGTATATATTTATATGTTTAATATTTAAAATGCACATTATTTCCTAGTTCCTACCAGTATTTTAACATTTGTACAAATTGTACAAGCGTGACACTATTAAACTATTCCTGCTGTATGCGGCACTGGCATTATTAAGTACTCTGCATTTTGCGGATCTTGTTACTGTGCCAAGATATTTTTGCCAATATACACCTAGGTTTTTTAATGTATATGAAAAGGTTTTTCACGTTTGAAAATGTTAAATCAAAATGACTAATATTACTGCTGTATCCTTTGTATAACTGTATACTTGTTTATATAAACAGCTTAGTGCACTTTTTTTCCTACTCTTCACCTGCTAATGTAATGGTAGCTACGCCAAGATTTTTTAAATTTTCTCTTTTAGCAATAAGACAGTTCCATTTTTACTTGCATTTACATTTATCGATAACGGATGGAAAGAATGAATGATCTGTATTGAAGTAATTGCTGTGTAACTCATTTGTTGAGACCAGTTGTCTATAGAATGTTGGTGTGACGTGGGGTGAAATTGTAATTGGTACCGTAAAACAATTTTAACAATAGTGCCTTGTCCTACAACACAAGGACAACAAAGCTACATACGACTGTACAAAGTTGGAAATTGATGAGCAAATTTCTGGCAATACTTTCGTATATTGTATTTTGGGACTACATTATATTGTTTTTGACTTCAATTGTTAATGATTGGATAGTTTCAGAATTATTTTAGAATGGCATGATGGCACTATATAGCACTCCAGTATGTTGTCATAAATTCAGCCAAGGGTATACAGCTGATATTTTTCCAGTCGTATTCCTCATCTCAACCATGACTTTGGGGAAAGATATTGAGTGTTCTGAACTTTTCAAATTTTAAACAGAATGCCACCTTAGCTCAGTTTGTAACATTAACCGTTGAGAGTTCAAAACCAACTCCAGGATTTCAGAGCATAATCGAGCACTGAAGAATGCTGCATTGTCAAAGGTGCAATGCCTCTGGATGCATAGGAACAGGAGTAGGCCATTCAGCCCCTCGAGCCTATTCTGCAATTCATTTGGCTGATCTGTATTTCAACTTTTACCCACCTTGGTTCCATATCCCTTAATACACATACCTAACAAAAATCTATCAATCTCAGTTTTGAAATTTTCAATTGATCTAGCCAAAACAGTTTTATTTATTTTTTTTAGAAGGGGAGAGTTCCAGATTTCCACTACCCTTTGTGTGAAGAAGTGCTTTCTGACATCACCTCTGAGCGGCCTAGCTCTGATTTTAAGGTTCTACCCCCTTGTTCTGGACTCCCCCACCACCTCAATTAGATCACCCCTTAGTCTTCTATATTCAAGGGAATACAAGCCTAGTCTATGCATTCTGTCCTCATAATTGAATCCTTTTATCCCTGGTATCACTCTGCTAAATCTACACTGCACCCTCCTCCAAGCCAGTATATCATTCCTGAGGTGCAGTGCCAAAACTGAACGCTGTAACCCGAGCTTTATACAACTGTAGCATAACTTCCACCCCTTTGTATTCCAGCCCCCCTTGAGATAAAGGCTAACTAACATTCCATTAACCTTTTAAGTTAATTTTTGTACTTGTCCACTTGCTTTTAGTGATTTCTGTACATGGAACCCTAAATCTATCTGCTTTTCCACAGTTCCTAGTTTCCCACCATTTAGAAGATACTCCTGATCTGCCTTTCTTCCATCTAAAAAGGATGACCAACACTTTCCACATTGAATCTGCCACAGTTTTTCCACACTCACTTAATCTATCAATACCCCCATTGCAACTTTCTTCTCCCATCTACACTACTTAATTGTGCCACTTAACTTTGTGTCGTCAGCAAACTTGGATATACGACTCTCTATTCCTTCATCTAAGTCATTGATAAAAGAAAGAACGAACTTACATTTATATAGTACCTTTCAGGATGTCCCAATGTGCTTTACAGCCAATGAAGTGCTTTTGAAGTGTAGCCACTGTTGTAAATGTAGGAAACGGGGCAGCCAATTTGTGCATAGCAAGGTCCCACAAACTGCAAAATATTTTGGTGTGATAACGAGATAATCTGTTTTAGTGATGTCAGTTGAGGGATAAATATTGGCCAGGACACTGGGGATAACTCCCCTTTTCTTCAAAATAGTGCCATGGGATCTTTTACGTCCACCTGAGAGGGCAGATGGGGCCTCGTTTTAATGTCTTGTTCGAAAGACGATGCCTCCGACAGTGCAGCGCTCCTTCAGTACTGCACTGTAGTGTCAAGCTCGATTTATGTGCTCAAGTCACTTGAGTGGGACTTAAACCCACAACCTTCTTATTCAGAGACGAGAGTGTTAAGCATTGAGCCATGGCTGACTACTGCTCATAAGTATAATGAATAGCTGAGGCCCCTGATCCCTGGAGGACACCACTACTCACATCCTGCCAATTGGAGTAGATATCCTTACTCTCTGCCTCCTACCTCCTAACCAATTCCCTACCCATGTCAATAGGTTGCTCCAATTCTATCGCTTTTATTGGCGCAAACAGGTTCCACAAAGAGTATCAACCGCCTTCTGGATGTGACAAATTGAGCCCCCATCGCCTGTTTTTGATGGTTCAAATGAAAGTTCTAGATCCCTTGGCACTAATCGAAGTCCAGCAATTGGTATTGTTGGTAGCATTCCTTCCATAACCAATACCACCAATGAAACGGTCTTTCATCTTGTTCTTTGTAGGTTCTTTCTTTGTACCAAATGGCTGCTGCATTTGCCTACATAAGAGTCACTACAGGAAACTTTGTGCTATCCGGCACCCACGGGACCGAGCTGCTGCCGTTGCCTCAAAACTGCCGTACTCTCCAGAGTTAATGTTGAGAGATATGGAGATTCTTATCTCCGTATTTGACAACAAACACTGTTGCTTAGCAACAGCTTCTAAACACTCGGGTGTGGCCTGCAAGCTCTGTATATGAAGCTGTTGCTATAGCTACAGACCTTGCACAGCTTGACTGTTCAAACAAAGCAAAAAAAACAAACAAAAAGAATAAAAAAAGGCGGCTGATTTTTGCCGGTGGCTCCAGATTGCCAGATAGCTCACCTCCGGATAGCACAAAGTTTCCTGTACTTCAAATTAATTCATTGTATGTGAAGCATTTCTGAGAGTTAACATACATACACACTTTGAAATCCTCTGAAAATGGTCTGTCAAAATGCAGCATTCAACCCAATATACTGTACACTAATATGCAGTAATATAACACAATACAGCTTTAATATAATACTGATGCAGAATTGATTCTATTTTCCACCTTAGCTATGCCTGTGAAGAAGGGTATATTCATTGTGGGTGGGGAAGGTCAGTTGTCAGAAACTAAAAATTGCTAGCTGTTTCTGAATAAGTTGCTTCAATGTTGTTGGCGGTGCTCTGGATTCTGCAATATAAAAGTGGCATGTGTTGTTAGAGCCCATGCTGATTGGAAAAGGAATCATTGATCTGGTCTCAGGCTGCTGATAGTGGTCTGTCATGGTGCAATGGTACAAATGGGCAGAAATAAAGTTAGCACGTGTGCATTAAAATTATTTGAATTTCCCCCACTGAGCTGCCCTATCATTCACTGCATGGATTTTAATGTGAACGTACTGCTGCTCATAATAACTTCCTGATGCTGCCATAAACAAGGGAGCTGCAGTTTTACAATATGTGGTTAAGAATAGACTATTAAACATATTGAAGTAAAACATTGCTGTATCAAAGATAACTTTCATATCCCTGGGGAGAAACTAAATATCAGTACATCAAGATAATTGATTTTGTATCAAAGACTTTAAAAATAGGTGCCAGGGTTCAGGTGGAGACAGGTGTTGTTCTCGTTTGAGTCTGGTGATTACTAGGAAAACGGACGTCTTAAATTTGTACAAATTGCAGATTTGCACAAATTGCAGATTTACCATAGCCTGTTGCATCCTCCAGCAACCTTTAGTTCATAAAATGACAGTTCACTTTTAAGTGTTTGCACAGAAGAAGGGCTTAAAGCAGTTTCACAGGCAAGAGAAATGACGTGAGGTTTTGCTATTGGTATTCTGTACAGACTTGTTGATTTTAAAAAAAAATATGGAGATACAACTGTAGGAGATCTTGGATTCCAGGCATAAGTGCTTAAGAGCTAGCACTCTTGTGATGCTGCTTCAGTTGTAATTTAAGAGTCAACAACATCTCTGATGTGCGGAGTAGGCTTGGGCAATGGAGTAGATTAACATAAAATGCACTAGGCTCCATTATTACAAACTAATTCTGGAGCAAGAGAAATGGGGATGGAGTATTTCATTACAGGCACTATAAGTAGATATAGGCTTTGTACTGTACTGAAGTTGCTCACAGTGATTTCTTGGAGACTTCCTTTCTCTTCTGTCTGATTTTTCCAGCTATCTGGCCACTTGTCCCCAGTGTAGATCAGAATAGATTAACAAAAAGCTGAATGTTTGAAACTAAACACAGTTTTCAACCTTCTCTGAGTAGAAGTGACGGGCAATTAGCCTTGCTAAACAGTTTATGAAAGGATAAAAAGAAATGTTGGAAATTTGAAATATAAAAAAATGCTGACAATACACAGGTCAGAACCTGAAAGAGAAAGACCGGTTAATGTTTCGACAAAGTGAAGGGCGTGTACCCGGAATGTTGAACGTTCTATTTCAGATTCTGACTTAACTATGCTTTTTTTCTTTGTGTTATTAACTTTGTCGTCTCGGCACCATTCTCATGATTTGTCTGGCCAGTACAGTGCATCATTACTGTACTTGGTTGCCACTTGTCATTCGTATGGAGAGTTAATCGCGCCTAGTTATAATTCCTTTTTTAGCAGATTTGAAAAGCTAAAGACAGTACTATGTCTGAGAATTAACTTCATTTATCACAGAATCCCCACAGTGCAGATAGAGGCCATTTCGGCCCATCGAGCCTGCACCGACACATATCCCACCGTATCCCCGTAACCCCACGTATTTAATCCCCTAACACTAAGGGTCAATTTATCATAGCCAAATCAACCTAACCCGCACATCTTTGGACTGTGGGAGGAAACCGGAGCACCCGGAGGAAACCCACGCAGACACAGGGAGAATGTGCAAACTCCACACAGACAGTCGCCCGAGGCCGGATTTGAACCCGGGTCCCTGGCGCTGTGAGGCAACAGTGCTAACCACTATGCCACCGTGCCTCAAAACATTCAGAATAGTACAGATTTCCTACACTACAACAGTGACTACACTTCAAAAAGTACTTCATTGGCTGTAAAGTGCTTTAGGACGTCCGGTGGTCGTGAAAGGCGCTATATAAATGCAAGTCTTTCTTTTATTTAGCCCTACATTTAAAACCATCTGTGCAGGGAACTTCTAGGGGAAATTGTTACCTGGTCTTGAAGGTAGGCAAAAGCTACTACTGAGTGAAACGTATCTCTTTATACCATTTTCTTTTATGGTCTAGTTTCTGCTGGACTTAATACTACTAGGTGTTCTATGACCCTTGGAGCTTTGAACAGATTGCTAGATTAATGCGGGGTCTCTCGTCTTGTCACACCATACCATTACTTCCCATCATTGCTTTTCCCGAGTTATAGTCTTTTATGAAAACCTTTGCTGTTATGCTCTATAGCAACAAGAACCTTTTTATATTGCAGTAATCTCTTTCTCTTGCACCCCCCCCCCCCCCCCCCCACTGCGATCAAAAACCTGTGTTTTAATGTAACAACCCATTTAGCTCTATTATCCAACTAGCTTATTCAGTTAATAATCTATATGTGCCTATCATTACAGTACAATGTCTTCGGCTTTAAAATTCATCCTCTTCATGAGGATATACATATCAAGAAAAGCTGAACAGCCTGGGGCTTTTTTCTCGAGATAAGTGAAGACTGAGGGGTGACCTGATGGAGATCTTTAAGCTTATAAAAGGGTTTGATAGGGTAGATGTGGAGGAAATAGTCCAAAACTAGAGGTCATAAATATAAGATAGTCACTAATAAATCCAATATGGAATTCAGGAGGAACTTCTTTGCCCAAAGAGTGGTAAGAATGTGGCACGTGCTACCACAAGGAGTAGTTAAGACAAATAGCATAGATGCCTTTAAGGGGAAGCTAGCTAAGCACATGACAGAGAAAGGAATAGAAGGGTATGCTGATAGGGTTAGATGAGGAAGGGTGGGAGGAGGCTTGTGTGGAGCATAAATGCCGGCATATGTCATTTGGGCCGAATGGCCTGTTTCTGTGCTGTAGACTCTTTGTAACTCTGTTATCGGCATCATTGCGGGGAAAAGATAGGATATGCGAACAAACAGTTTAAACCAATTTGGTTATATTAGCTGTTCTGCCTTTGTTCTGTATTATAATAATGTAAAGGCATATCTATATTCTTAAAATAGTGACCATCTTAATAAATGCAGCATTACCACCAGAAGTACCCCCGACTCCACTGTTAATAGTCTAATATAAACAAGGTGTTTTCTGAAATAACAACAGAAAATGCTGGAAACACTCAGCAGGCCAAGCAGCATCGGTGGAGTGAGAAACAGTTAACATTTCAGGTCTGTGACCCTTCATTAGAACTGGTAAAGTTGGAAACCAGCATTTTCTGTTATTTCAGATTTCCAGCATCTGCAGTATTTTGCTATTGTAAGGTGTTTTCTGACCCTGAATGGCTGAAAACTTGTTCTGCCTGTACAGACTAGCATTGTTGTTTTGCATCATCAAACTGCATGGGCCAACCCCTGATATTGGGAAAGGTATATGGTTGGACTTTTAAGTGCAGTTGTGACTTTTGAACAAGCAGTTTTTGAACAACTCATTTCATTACTTCGGCCAGTGTTACAAATTCTGCAATATAAACCTGATGGCATTGGTAGAAGCTTAGGAGCATTTATTTTCAATTTGTTACTCCAGGTCAGATAGCAATTACAAAAACTGGTTTGAATTAAAGCTTTGGCATGCGGATGTTGCTTTCACAGTATTGTAGCATTAAATTCCAGTTGTAAAGCTTTCCATACCTATTGTAAATGGTGGAAATTGACAAAATGTAAACACATTTTTACCTAAGGCACTTGGGGTTTGTGTACTTCGGTATTTCTGCACCAACTTGTTTGTACACGTATTGTCATGGGAAATGCTTATCTGTAGTTTCCTTTTATTTGCAGTTTTTCTCCAGCAGTGCATATATAGGCAGTAGATATAAAGTCTTATTTCTTATATATTGTCTTTTGAGTCCTGTAAACACTTCTTACCATGGAAAACGGAGATGATTTTACTGTGTGCGTTCTGCAAAAGAAACATTTTCCTACATTATCTGTAGAACATGAAAACATCCCATTTGTTAAGTAAATATCTTTAGTGCACTGAGTGTTTGTTTTTTGCTGCACATTTACCTGGTTTCTTTAATCTCCCACAAGTACTATTATTCCTCAAATGACTACCTCAGAAAAAAACTTTAAAATGGCTCTTGGAAACGTATTTTACTGTGCAGTGAAGAAATGTCAGCCTGTAAAATGTGATGTATCCTGTGTAGATTTCGGTGGAATCGGTCTGTTTCATCCCGTCAGTAGTGCTGGCTGGAATAAGATGATTCGAATAAAGTAGGATTGATGCTTGTTCATTGTGAAATTCAATGAAAGGGAGCTTGATAAAGTGATGTTTTTTTGGGGGTGGTGGAAAAAATAAAAAGTTATTTTAAAAAACTGACACCCTCCTCCATCTGCTCAGCTGTGGCCATGGGAGAACTCATGGATTCAGACCCATGTTCTGCCACTCCATAAAAGTACTTCAGTTTTAAAAGTTTCATCCTCTTATTCAATGCCCTCGCTCCTCCCTATCTCTGGAACCTCCTCCAGCCCTACAACCCTCCAAGAACTCTGCATTCTGCGAAATCTGGCCCGTTGAGCATCCTCCACTTACTTCGCCGTACCATTGGCGGCTGTGCCTTCAGCTGTCTAGGCCCTAAGCTCTGTAATTCCCCTCCCTGTGTCTCCAGCTCTTTCTCCTCATTTAAGACTGTCATTAAACCTACCTCTTTTACCAAGCTTTTAGTCACCTGTTCTAATATCTCTTCCTTGGACTTGGTGTTAGTTTTTGTCTGATTGCCCTCCTGTGAAATGTCTTAGTTTTATTATGTTAAAGGCACTGTATAATTGCAAATTATTGTTAAAGACCTTGGTACTTTGGCTGACCAATTACTTTGGTTCTGCCTTCACAAAAGAGGACACAAATAACATCCCAGAGATATCGGGCAACATAGGGTTTAATGAGAGGGAGGAACTGAATGAAATCAGTATTTGTAGGGAAATAGTGTTAGGGAAATCGACGGGATTGAAGGTCGATAAATCCCCAGGGCCTGATAATCTACATCCTAGGGTACTTAAGGAAGTGGCCCTAGAAATAGCCCATTGCTGGTCATCATCCAAAATTCTATAGACTCTGGAACAGTTCCCATGGATTGGAGGGTAGCTAATGTTACCCCACTATTCAAAAAAGGTGGTAGAGAGAAAACGGGGAATTACAGACCGGTAAGCCTGACATCGATAGTGGGGAAAAATGCTAGAGTCCATTATAAAAGATGTAATAGCAGAGCACTTGGAAAACAGTGACGGGATCGGACAAAGTCAACATGGATTTACAAAAGGTAAATCGTTCTTGACTAATCTACTGGAATTTTTTGAGGATGTAACTGGTAGAATAGATAAGGGAGAACCAGTGGATGTGGTGTATTTGGACTTTCAGAAGGCTTCCGACAAGGTCCCGTATAAGAGATTAGCATGTAAAGTTAAAGCACATGGGATTGGGGGTAAGGTACTGACTTGGAGAGAGAACTGGTTGGCAGACAGGAAGAAACATAGAAGATAGGAGCAGGAGTAGGCCATTCGGCTCCTCGAGCCTGCTCTGCCATTTAATGAGATCATGGCTGATCATCCAAATTCAGCACCCTGTCCCTCCTTTCTCCCCATATCCTTGATCCCTTTAGCCTTAAGAAATATATCTAACTCCTTCTTGAATATATTTTAATGAATTGGCCTCAACTGCCTTTTGTGGTAGAGAATTCCACAGGTTCACCACTCTGGGTGAAGAAATTCCTCCTCATCTCAGTCCTAAATGGCTTACCCCTTATCTTTAGACTGTGACCCCTGGTTCTGGACTCCCCTGCCATCGGGAACATCCTTCCTGCATCTAGTCTGTCTAGTCCTGTTAGAATTTTATATCAATGAGATCCCCTCTCATTCATCTGAACTCCAGCGAATATAAGCCCAATCTCTCCTCATACGTCATTCCTGCCATCCCAGGTATCAGTCTGGTGAATCTTTGCTGCACTCCCTCCATGGCAAGAACATCCTCAGATAAGGTGACCAAAACTGCACACAATACTCAAGGTGTGGTCTCACCAAGGCCCTGTACAACTGCAGCAAGACATCCTTGCTCCTGTACTCGAATCCTCTCGCTATGAAGGCCAACATACCATTTGCCGCCTTAACCGCCTGCTGCACCTGCATGCTTACCTTCAGCGACTGGTGCACAAGGACACCCAGGTCTCGTTGCACTTCCCCTTCACCCAATCTATTGCCGTTCAGATAATCTGCCTTCCTGTTTTTGCCACCAAGTGGATAACCTCGCATTTATCCACATTATACTGCATCTGCCCAATCACCCAGCCTGTCCAAATCATACTGGAGTTTCTAGCATCCTCCTCACGGCACACACGCCTACCTAGCTTTGTGTCGTCTGCAAACTTGGAGGTATTACATCTAGTTCCCTCATCTAGATCATTAATATATATTGTGAATAGCTGGGGTCCTAGCACCGATCCCTGCGGTGCCCCACTAGTCACTGCCTGCCACTCGGAAAAAGACCCGTTTATTCCAACTCTTTGTGACCACCAGGCAGAGCAGTAGGCGCAGGCACATAGTGCAGGGGTCCCTTGTGGCCATCCCCCTCTCAAACAGATATACCAATTTGGGTATTGTTGAGGGAGATGGCTTATCAGGGGAAGGCATCAGCAGCCAACTTCATGGCAACGTGGGTGGTTCTGCTGCACAGGACGGGAGGAAAAAGAGCAGGAGAGCTATAGTAATAGGGGATTCTATTGTAGGGGGCACAGATAGGCGCTTTCTGTGGCCGCAAATGAGACTCCAGGATGGTATGTTGCCTCCCTGGTGCAAGGGTCAAGGATGTCTCTGAGCGGCTGCAGGGCATTCTGGAGGGGGAGGGTGAACAACCAGTTGTCGTGGTGCATATAGGTACCAACGATATAGGTGAAAACCGGGATGAGGTCCTAAAAGCTGAATATAGGGAGTTAGGAGGTAAATTAAAAAATAGGACCTCAAAGGTAGTAATCTCAGGATTGCTACCAGTGCCAAGTGCTAGTCAGAGTAGAAATAGAAGGATATTTCAGATGAATACGTGGCTACAAGAATGGTGCAAGGGGGAGGGATTCAAATTCCTGAGACATTGGAACCGGATCTGGAGGAGGTGGGACCAGTACAAACTGGACATTTGGCACCTGGGCAGGACCGGGACCGATGTCCTAGGGGGAGTGTTTCCTAGAGCTGTTGGGGAGGGTTTAAACTAAAATGGCAGGGGGTTGGGAACCTGTGCAGGGAGACCGGAAAGGAAAGCAAGGATAGAAGCAAAAGACCAGAAGGAGAAAAGCAAAAGTAGCAGTCAGAGAAATCAAGGGTGTAAATCAAACATGGCCACAGGAAATAATAATTCTAAAAGGTCTAAGAGTTAAAAAAAAAAAAAAAAAAAAAAAAAAAACAAGCCTGAAGGCTGTGTGTCTTAATGCGAGGAGCATTCGTAATAAGGTGGATGAATTAGCTGCGCAAATAGATGTAAACGGATATGATATAATTGGGATTACGGAGACATGACTCCAGGGTGACCAAGGCTGGGACTTCAACACCCAGGGGTATTCAATATTCAGGAAAGACGGGCAAAAAGGAAAAGGAGGTGGGGTAGCATTGCTAGTTAAAGAGGAGATTAACACAATAGTAAGGAAGGATATTAGCGCTGATGATGTGGAATCTGTATGGGTAGAGCTGAGAAATACCAAGAGTCAGAAAACGTTAGTGGGAGTTGTATACAGACCCCCAAACAGTAATGCTGAGGTTGGGGATGGCATTAAACGGGAAATTAGAGACGTGTGCAATAAGGGCACAGCAGTTATCATGGGTGACTTTAATCTACATATAGATTGGGCTAACCAAATTAGTAACAATTCTGTGGCAGAGAAATTCCTGGAGTGTATACGGGATGGTTTCCTGGACCAGTATGTCGAGGAACCAACTAGAGATCAGGCCATCTTAGACTGGGTATTATGTAATGAGAGAGGATTAATTAGCAGCCTTGTTGTGCGAAGCTCCGTGGGGCGGAGCGATCATAATATGATAGAATTCTTCATTAAGATGGGAGAGTGAAGCATTTGACTGAGACTAGGGTCCTGAATTTAAATAAAGGAAACTACGATGGTATAAGGCGCGAGTTGGCTAGGATGGATTGGGGAATGTTACTTAAAGGGTTGACGGTGGATAGGCAATGGCAAACATTCAAAGACCGCATGGATGAACTACAGAATTTGTTCCTCCCTGTTTGGCATAAAAATAAAACAAAGAAGGTGACTCAACCGTGGCTAACAAGGGAAATTAGGGATAGCATAAGATCCAAGGAGAGGACATATAAATTGGCCAAAAAAAGCAGCAAAGCTGAGGATTGGGAGCAGTTTAGGATTCAGCAAAGGAGGACAAAAGGATTAATTAAGAGGGGGAAAATAGAGTATGAGAGTAAGCTTTCAGGGAACATAAAAATTGACTGTAAAAGCTTCTATAGATATGTGAAGAGAAAAAGATTGGTGAAGTCAAGTGTAGGTCCCTTGCAGTCAGAATCAGGGGAATTTATAATGGGGAACAAAGAAATGGCAGACCAAATAAATGCATACTTTTGCTTCTGTCTTCACAAAGGAGGACACAAATAACCTCCCAGAGATGTTGGGGAACATAGGGTCTGATGAAAGGGAGGAACTGAATGAAATCAGTATTTGTCGGGAAATTGACAGGATTGAAGGCCAATAAATCCCCAGGGCCTGATAATCTACATCCTAGGGTACTTAAGGAAGTGGCCCCAGAAATAGTAGATGCATTGCTGGTCATCTTCCAAAATTCTATAGACTCTGGAACAGTTCCCATGGATTGGAAGGTAGCTAATGTAACCCCACTATTCAAAAAGGGTGGTAGAGAGAAAACGGAGAATTATAGACCGGTAAGCCTGACATTGGTAGTGGGGAAAATGCTAGAGTCCATTATAAAAGATGTAGTAGCAGAGCACTTGGAAAACAGTGACGGGATCGGACAAAGTCAACATGGATTTACAAAAGGTAAATCGTGCTTGACTAATCTACTGGAATTTTTTGAGGATGTAACTGGTAGAATAGATAAGGGAGAACTAGTGGATGTGGTGTATTTGGACTTTCAGAAGGCTTTCGATAAGGTCCCGTTTAAGAGATTAGCATGTAAAGTTAAAGCACATGGGATTGGGGGTAAGGTACTGACTTGGATAGAAAACTGGTTGGCAGACAGGAAGCAAAGAGTTGGAAAAAGCTGGTCTTTTTCCGAGTGGCAGGCAGTGACTAGTGGGGTACCGCAGGGATCGGTCCTTGGCCCCCAGCTATTCACAATATATATTAATGATCTAGACAAGGGAACTAGATGTAATATCTCCAAATTTGCAGACGACACAAAGCTGGGTGGGCGTGTGTGCTGTGAGGAGGATGCCGAGAAATTCCAGGATGATTTGGACAGGTTGGCTGATTGGGCAAAAGCATGGCAGATGCAATATAACGTGGATAAATGTGAGGTTACCCACTTTGGTGGATTATTATCTGAATGGCAATAGATTGGGAGAAGGGGAAGTGCAACAAGACCTGGGTGTCCTTGTGCACCAGTCGCTGAAAGTAAGCATGCAGGTGCAGCAGGCAGTTCAGAAGGCAAATGGCATGTTGGCCTTCGTAGCGAGAGGGTTTGAGTACAGGAACAAGGATGTCTTGCTGTAGTTATACAGGGCCTTGGTGAGACCACACCTTGAGTATTGTGTGCAGTTTTGGTCGCCTTATCTGAGGGAGGATGTTCTTGCCATGGAGGGCGTTCAGCGAAGATTCACCAGGCTGATACCTGGGATAGCAAGAATGACGTATGAGGAGAGATTGGGTCGATTGGGCTTGTATTCGCTGGAGTTTAGAAGAATGAAAGGGGATCTCATTGAAACTTATGAAATTCTAACAGGACTTGACAGACTAGATGCAGGAAGGATGTTCCCGGTGGCCGGGGAGTCCAGAACCAGTGGTCACAGTCTAAGGATAAGGGGTAAGCCATTTAGGACAAAGATGAGGAGGAATTTCTTCACCCAGAGAGTGGTGAACCTATGGAATTCTCTACCACAGAAGGCAGTAGAGGCCAATACATTAAATATATTCAAGAAGGAGTTGGATATAGTTCTTAAGGCTAAAGGGATCAAGGGGTATGGGGAGAAAGCAGGGACGGGGTACTGAATTTGGATGATCAGCCATGATCGCATTGAATGGCGGAGCAGGCTCGAGGGGCCGAATGGCCTACTCCTGCTCCTATCTTCTATGTTACTCTTTGACTGATAACCTTCAGTAACTGCTGTACTCCCATTCTGGTGATTTTATAATCCCAAAAACCACCTATATAAACTGAAGTTAACTACTCAATTAATATCTCTGCCATTCCCTCCCTGTTCACTACAAACTTATCTTTCATTTCTTAGAGGCCCTACCCTAACCTGACTGTCAACCTACTAATATGCCTCTAGACGCCTTCATGTCGTGGTTTTCATTTTATGCTAATTTTCTCTTATATTCCCTCTTAGCTTTTCACTATTCTCTATATTTATCCTGCAAGTGGTAAATGTTTGTTTGTTTTTAGTTTCAAAAACATCTGCATGGACAGAAGGAGGCCATTCGGCCCACCGTGCCTGTGCTGGCTCTTTGAGAGGGCTCTCCAATTAGCCCCACTCCCCCTGCTCTTTCCCCATACCCTGCAAAATTTCCCCTTTCAAATATTTATCTCATTCCCTTTTGAAAGCTAATAAATTTGCTTCCACCACCCTTTCAGGCAGTGCATTCTAGATCATCATAACTTGCTGTGTACATTTTTTTATTCCCTATGTCACGCTTGGATCTTTTGTCATTTACTTTAAATGTGTCCTCTGGCTACTGACCCTTCTGCCACTGGAAACAGTTTCTCCTTATTTACTCTATCAAAACCTCTGATGATTTTGAACACCTCCTATCAAACCTCTTAACTTTCTTTGCTCTAAAGAGAACAACCCGTTTCTCTCGTTTCTTCACGTAATTGAAGTCTTTCATCCCTGGTACCATTCTAGTAAATCTCCTCTGCACTCTAAGGCCTTAACATCTTTCCTAAAGTGTGGTGCCCATAGTTGTCCACAATACTCCAGCTGGGGCATAACCAGTGTTTTATAAAGGTCTAGCATAACCTCCTTCCTCTTGTACTCTCTGCCTCTCTACTTATAAAGCCAAGGATCCTCTGCCTTTTTAACAGCCTTCCCAACTTGTCCTGCCACCTTCTAAGACTTGTGTACGTACACCCCCAGGTGTCTCTGTTCCTGCACTCCCTTTAAAATTGTACCATTTAGTTTATATTGCCTGTCCTCATTCTTCCTACCAAAATGAATCACTTCATACTTTTCTGCATCAAATTTCATCTGCCGTGCTTCACCAGCCAGTCTGTTCATGTCCTCCTGAAATCTGTTATCATCCTTCTCACAGTCCACTACACTTCTGTGTTTCGTGTCATCTGCAAATGTTGAAATTATGCCCTGGCCATTAATGTATATTAAAAATAGCAGTGGTCCCTGGGGGGCACCGCTACATACTTCCCCCCAGCCTGGAAAACAACAGTTCACTGCTACTCCATATCAGCCTCCTCCTGAGGTCCCCACCATCACAGAAGCCAGTCTTCAGCCAATTCGAATCACTCCACGAGATATCAAGAAACGGCTCAGCGCATTGGATACAGCAAAGGCTATGGGCCCTGACGAAAAGTCATCGACAGAACTCTCTTCACCGATGCTGCCTGACCTGCTGAGTATCTCCCAGCATTTTCTGTTTTTATTTCAGATTTCCAGCATCTGCAGTATTTTTTTGTATTAATAATCCAGACACCTGGACTAATAATCGGACACGTGAGTTCATATCCATGGCAGTTTGAGAATTTGAAATTGGTTACTTAAATAATAATCTGGAACAAAAAATGCTAGCATCAGTATTGAAGCTATTTGATTGTCGTAAAAACCCAACTAGTTCACCTAATGTCCTTTAGGAAAGGAAACCACCGTCCATGTGTGACTCCAGACCCACAGCAATGTGGTTCACTCTTAACTGCCCTCTGAAATGGCCGGTTGTATAAAATCGCTACAAAAAAGTACACCCAGCCTTGTCTCCCTGCAAAGTCTGCTCACTAACATCTGGGGACTTGTGCCAAAATTGAGAGAGCTGTCCCACAGACTAGTCGAGCAACAGTCATACTCACAGAATCATACTTGTCGGGCAACGTCCCAGACTCATCCATCACCATCCCTGGGTATCTCCTGTCCCACCGGCAGGACAGACCCACCAGAGGTGGTGGCGCAATTGTGCATTAGAAAATATCTGAATTCCAGAGTTGAGGTGACTGCCCTTGATATCGAGGCAGCAGTGTGGCACCAAGGAGCGCTAGTAAAATTGAAGTCAATGGGGATTGGGGAGAAAACACTCCACTGGTTGGAGTCATACTTAGCACAAAGGCAGATGATTGTGGTTGTTGGAGGTCAATCATCTCTGCCCCAGGACATCGCTACTGGGGTTCTGCAGGTCAGTCTCCTCGGCCAGCCATCTTCAGCTGCTTCATCAATGACCTTCCCTCCATCGTAAGGTCAGAAGTGGGGATGTTTGCTGATGACTGCATAGTGTTTGGTTCCATTCGCAATACCTCAGATAATGATGCAGCCCATGCCCCCATGCAACAGGACCTGGACAACATCCAGGCTCGGGCTGATAAGTGGCAAGTAACATTCACGTCACACAAGTGCCAGGCAATGACCATCTCCAACAAGAGAGAGCCTAACCACCTCCCATTGACAGTCAATGGCATGACCATCGTCTAATCCCCTGCCATCAACATCCTGGGGAATCACCGTTGACCAGAAACTCAACTGGACCAGCCACATAAATACTGTAGCTACAAGAGTAGGGCAAGAGGCTGGGTATTCTGTAGCGAGTGACTCACCTCCTGACTCGCACCAAAACCTTTCCACCGCCTACAAAGGAACAAGTCAGGAGTGTGATAGAATACTCTCCCCTTGCCTGGATGAGTGCAGCTCCAACAACACTCAAGAAGCTCGACACCACCCAGGACAAAGCAGTCTGCTTAATTGGCAGCCCATCCACTGCTAAACGTTCACCTCCTCCACCAGTGGCGCAACGTGGCTGCAGTTTGTACCATTTACAAGATGCACTGCAGAAACTCATCAAGACTTACATAAGAAATAAGAGCAGGAGTAGGCAATACGGCCCCTCGAGCCTGCTCCGCCATTCAGTAAGATCGTGGCTGGTCATCGACCTCAACTCCACTTTCCCGTCCGATCTCCATATCCCTTGATTCCAAAAATCTATCTGTCTCAGCCTTGAATATACTCCGACTCAGCATTCACAACCCTCTGGGTGAAGAAAATCCTCCTCATCTCAGTCTTAAATGGCCTACCCCTTATCCTGAGACTATGCCCCTAGTTCTAGACACTCCAGCCAGGGGAAACAACCTCTCAGCATCTACCCTGTCAATCCCCTTCAGAACCTTTGTATGTTTCAATGAGATCACCTCTCATTCTTCTAAACTCCAGAGAGTATAGGCCCATTCTACACAATCTCTCATCATAGGACAGCCCTCTCATCCCAGGAATCAATCTAGTGAGCCTTTGTTGCACCACCTCCAAGGCAAGTATATCCTTCCTTAGATAAGGAGACCAAAACTGTGCACAGTACTCCAGGTGGTCTCACCAAGGCCCTGTACAATTGTGGCAAGACTTCCTTACTCTTATACTCCAACTCCCTTGCAATAAAGGCCAACATGCCATTTGCCTTCCTTATTGCTTGCTGTACCTGCATGCTAGCTTTCTGTGTTTCTTGCACGAGGACACTCAAATCTCTCTGAACACCAACATTTGAAAGTTACTCACCATTTAAAAAATATTCTGTTTCTATTCTTCCTACCAAAGTGAATAACCTCGCATTTCCCTACATTATACTCCATCTGCCACCTTACTGCCCACTCACTCAGTCTATCTATATCCCTTTGCAGACTGTGTTCTCCTCACAGCTTACTGTCCCACCTAGCTTTGAATCATCAGCAAACTTTGATACATTACACTCAGTTCCTTCATCTAGGTTATTAATATATAGACTGTAAATAGCTGAGGCCCCAACACTGATCCTTGCGGCACCCCACTAGTTACATCCTGCCCACCTGAAAAAGATCAGTTTATCCCTACTTTCTGTTTTATGTCTGTTAACCAATCCTCCATCCATGCTACTATATTACTCCCAACCCCATGAGCCCTTCTCTTGTGTAATAACCTTTTATGTGGCACCTTATCGAATGCCTTTTGGAAACCCAAATATACTACATCCACTGGTTCCCCTTTACCCTGCTAGTTACATCCTCAATAAACTCTAATAAATTTGTCAAACACGATTTCCCTTTCATAAAACCATGTTGACTCTGCCTAATCATGTTATGATTTTCTAAGTGACTTGATACCACTTCCTTAACAATGGATTCCAGCACTTTCCCAACAACTAATGTCAGGCTAACTGGCCTGTAGTTCCCTGTTTTTTTTTCTCTCCCTTCATTCTTGAATAGCGGTGTTACATTTGCGAGTTTCCAATCCGCTGGGACCGTTCTAGAATCTAGGGAATTTTGGAAGATCAAAACCAATGCATCCACTATCTCTTCAGCCACCTCTTTTAGAACCCTAGGATGTCGGCCGTCGGGTCCTGGGGATTTGCCGGCTTTTAGCCCCATTAGTTTCTTTAGTACTTTTTCTCTACTTTATATTAATTACATTAAGTTCCTCACCCTCATTAGATCCTTGGTTCCCCACCATTTTTGGTATGCTTTTTGTGTCTTCTGTGAAGACAGATACAAAATATTTGTTTAACGTTTCTGCTATTTCCTTATTCCCCATAATAATTACTCTTGTCTCCGCCTCTAAGGGACCACCGTTTACTTTTGCTACTCTTTTTACATACTTGTAGAAACTCGTCTGTTTTTATATTTCTTGCTAGTTTTCTCATTCTATTTTTTCCCTTTTTATCAATTTTTTGGTCAACCTTTGTTGGGTTTCTGAAACACTCCCAATTCTCAGGCTTACTATTATTCTTTGCCGCATTATAAGTTGCTTCTTTCAATCTAATGCTATCCTTAACTTCTTTAGTTAGCCACGGTTGGATCACTTTTCTCATGGAGGTTTTGTTTCTCAATGGAATGTATTTTTGTTAAGAATTATGAAATATTTCTTTAAATGCTAGCCACTGCTTATCTACCTCCTTACCTTTTAATCTATTTTTCCAATCTACCTTAGCCAACTCGCCCCTCATACCTATGTAATTGGCTTTATTTAAGTTTAAGACTCTAGTTTTGGACTTTGGCAAATCACTCTCAAAATTAATGTAAAATTCTATCATATTATGATCACTCTGCCCCAGAGGATCCTTTACTATGAGATTGCTAATTAACCCTGTCTCATTACACAATACAAGATCTAAAATTGCCTGTTCCCTGGTTGGTTCCTTGACATATTGTTCTAGGAAACTGTCCCGAATGCATTCTATGAACTCCTCCAGACTGCCTTAGCCAATCTGATTTGTCCAGTCTATATGAAGATTAAAGTCGCCCAAACCAGCGACCTCTACTACCTACGATAGCAAAATACTGCGGATGTTGGAAATCCGAAATAACACAGAAAATGCTGGAAAAACTCAGCAGGTCAGGCAACATCCATGGACAGAAATTTGAGTTGACGTTTCGGGTCGACCCCTTCTTCAAAACTGGAAAGAAAAGATAGATCGGAGGCAGGGCTGCGATCGGACAAAAGAATAAAAGAAACAAAAGAAGTAAAAAAGAGACAATAAAAGGTGTTAGAAGCTAGACGAGATGGTAATAGGCTGAGATTGGGTGTAAAGTGTACTGGCAGGGCAAGGGATAGCTGCCAGGTGTGAGAGCGAAACAAAAGGAAAGGGGGGGGGGGAGGAAAGGAGTGGAAAAATTACAAGAAAAAATGAAATGGGGGCCGAGGTTATGATCTGAAATTGTTGAACTCGATATTGAGTCCGGAAGGCTGCAGAGTGCCTAATCGGAAGATGAGGTGCTGTTCCTCGAGTTTACGTTGAGCTTCCGTGGAACAATACAAGAGTCCAAGGACGGTGAGGTCCGAGTGGGAATGGAGCGTTGAATTAAAATGACAGGCGACCGGAAGCTCAGGGTCACTCTTACGGACTGAACGGAGGTGTTCCGCAAAGCGGTCACCCAATCTGCGTTTGGTCTCTCCAATGTAGAGGAGACCGCATCGTGAGCAGTGAATACAGTATACTAGATTGCGAGAAATACAAGTAAATCGCTGTTTCACCTGGAAGGGGTGTTTGGGGCCCTGGACAGTGGGAAGGGGGGAGGTATAGGGGCAGGTGTTACATCTCCTCCGCTTGCACGGGACACCCTAGTCCACTCCTCTATCACCCCAAACAGCCCTTCCCCTTCGCCTGGCACCTTCCCGTGCAAGCGGAGGAGATGTAACACCTGCCCCTATACCCGCCCCTTCCCACTGTCCAGGGCCCCAAACACCCCTTCCAGGTGAAACAGCGATTTACTTGTACTTCTTGCAATCTAGTATACTGTATTCGCTGCTCACGATGCGGTCTCCTCTACATTGGGGAGACCAAACGCAGATTGGGTGACCGCTTTGCGGAACACCTCCGTTCAGTTTGTAAGAGTGACCCCGAGCTTCCGGTCGCCTGTCATTTTAATTCAACGCTCCATTCCCACTCGGACCTCACCGTCCTTGGCCTCTTGCATTGTTCCACGGAAGCTCAACGTAAACTCGAGGAACAGCACCTCATCTTCCGATTAGGCACTCTGCAGCCTTCTGGACTCAATATCGAGTTCAACAATTTCAGATCATAAACTCGGCCCCCATTTCATTTTTTCTTGTAATTTTTCCACTCCTTTCCCCCCCCCCCCCCCTTTCCTTTTGTTTCGCTCTCACACCTGGCAGCTATCCCTTGCCCTGCCAGTACACTTTACACCCAATCTCAGCCTATTACCATCTCGTCTAGCTTCTAACACCTTTTATTGTCTCTTTTTTGCTTCTTTTGTTTCTTTTATTCTTTTGTCCGATCGCAGCCCTGCCTCCGATCTATCTTTTCTTTCCAGTTTTGAAGAAGGGGTCAACCCGAAACGTCAACTCAAATTTCTGTCCATGGATGTTGCCTGACCTGCTGAGTTTTTCCAGCATTTTCTGTTGTTACCTCTACTACCTAGAAGGATTAGACCAGCAGGTACTTGGAAATGCCACCACCTCCAAGTTCCCCTCCAAGTCACACACCATCCTGACTTGGAAATATATCGCCTTCATCGCCACTGGGTCACAATCCTTGAACTCCCTCCCTAACAGCACCATTGAGTACCTTCACCATTGGACTGCACCAGTTCAAGAAGGTGCATCACCTCCACTTTCTCAAGGGCAGGTGGGGATTGGCAATAAATGCTGGTGTTGCCAGCAATGCACACTTCCCACGAATGAATGAATTAAAAAAAAAAAAAAATGCAGCCACTGCCCCTTTAATCCAATGGGCTTCAATTTGCTAACAAGTTTATTATGTGGTACTTTATCAAAAGCCTTTTGAAAGTCCATATACACATCAACCGCACTACCCTCATCAACCCTTTCCATTACTTCATCAAAGAACTGAGTCAAGTTTGTCAAACACAATTTGCCTTTAACAAATCTTTGCTGGCTTTCAATTATTCACCCATATTTTTCCAAATACCAATTCATTTTGTCCTGCTTTATTGTCTCTAGAAGTTTCCTCACCACTGACACTGGATTGATTAGCCTTTGGTTGCCTGGGTTTATCCCTCCTTTTTTGAACAGGGGTGTAACATTTGCCTGTTTGTGTTGTACATTATATGTAATTCTCTTTTATTCATTTATGGGATGTGGGCGTCACTGGCAAGGCCAGCATTTATTGCCCATCCCTAGTTGCCCTTGAGAAGGTGGTAATGAGCCACAGCCTTGAACCGCTGCAGTCCGTGTGGTGAAGGTACTCCCACAGTGCTGTTAGGGAAGGAGTTCCAGGATTTTGACCCTGCGACAATGAAGGAACGGCGATATACTTCCAAGTCAGGATGGCGTGTGACTTGTAGGTGGTGGTGTTGTTCCCATGCGCCTGTAAAATTGATCTAATGTCTGTGTTCATCTACAGAACCCCACCTCACTGAAATATACTTGTATTTGTTCTGTAACGCTTGTAATGTTAAGAGAATGCAGGTGGAAGTATCTGTTTTCTTCTAACATTAAAAAGACTTGTATCAAGTTTCTGAAATGTCATGGGGATGCAGTGGCTGAACTGAAGTCATGAAAGCCGCTATATATATGCAAGTTCGTTCTTTTCTTTTACTACAGGAAGTTGGGAGGCTGATCACGATCTGAACCCTAAGTTATACTGCAATTTATCCACCAATAAGGGAGCAGCACTGAAAATGGGTCTTCCCAAGCCTGTAAAATCGAGGGTGGACAAACCAGCAGTGAGAAATATAAGTACAAATAGGAATTGTTGCTAGGCTTCAAGAATTGCAGTTTAGATAGCAAAGTATTAGATTTCAGCAAATGTGCTGTGGGGAAAATGGCATTTCTGTACTATATTCACTTGAGCTTTGAAAAATATCTTGTAGATTTGGCCCTTTCAAATTCGGGTTGTATCTGTAGAGAGCATTTTGTACAGTATTCAACTAAATTAAAATAATGACCCTTACAGCTTTGTCAGCAATGGCGATAGTGTTGGGAGCAGTTTGAGGTAATACATTAAGAGCAGTATATGGACACAACATTAAAGCTTTTCGGCTTGTCTGAATTTTATAGTAACCTATTGGTGCCACCAATACATTATTAAACCTAATGGGTTTAATGGAAAGTATCAATAGATATAAATATTTAAATTATATCTGTGGACATTTTGTTTTTTTTTTGCATGTATTTACAACATTCTGCAAAATATTTTGCCATGTCCCTGCTTCAGTTGTTGACTTCTTTGTCTTGGGAGTTACTTTTGAGAAGCAGATCAAAACTATGTTTTGTTTTCTACTTGGACAAACTCAATAACTTGACCACCTGTACCAGGTAGGAGCTTGTGTTGATGTGGCAGTGATCTTCTGTAAATAAAGTAGGTTGTTGGGGAAATGTGTTTTCAAAACCTTATTTTTTCTGATTTAATTACAGACTAGAATTAAAGTAAAATCAGACTAAGTTCCCCTCCCACCCCCAATTCTTGGGAGGATAGGCTGTAGTGACAGGAAGAGCAACCGCCAGTTGCATAATGTGGCTTCTGGCTCAGCTGCTGCCTTGCCTTAACTGGCTGGGCCATTGGAGGATTCGATCATCCTCTCAAAAAATGCAGTTTTGTGTGGTTTTCATTCCTACCCACATACCCTCCTTTATTTCCCTTCCTGCCTTCCTTATTGGTGAGTATTTCTGTTTGTGCTTTGCAGTTCTTGGCTATTCCTCCCCCCCCCCCCCCCCCCCTCACCAATCGCCCTCTATCACTTTCTTTATGGTTGCTTAGTTCACGCCCGGCTTGTGGCTGTTCAACAACAAAAAATTCTGTTATAATAGTTGGTAATATTACACAACCCTAGTAATACTTTTTTGGGTGGCTGTTCTAATACCCTTGTGTATGATTCTGTTACAGCTTTACAATCTTGTGGTTTGGATGATTTTACAAAACTAATTTTACCTGAACCACTGGAATTTTATTTCCATCTTTGTAATGAGTTCTGACCAATTCTATTTCTAACAAGCAAACTGTTTTAATTTTCCCACTGAGACACCATAAGAACAAGCATATTTTGTATGTAATCTAATTTCTCATTGCAATATCATCCACGCTATTCGTGTATAATTAAACTATTATAGTAGACCATTAACACAGATTTTTATGCATTTTATTGTTACTTCATGCCATCATGCCCCGTCCTGATTTCTCGAGCAAGAAACGAATCCTTGCTTACTAACCCTGAACTTCATAATCCAGACTGCTCTCCTGCTGACTGTAGTTGTTGGTGCTGGGAGATTATGCAGCCCTGCTGCTGCTTTCTCGACAGTTTGAGAAATAGTCTGTGAAATAGATTTGTTTTTGGAAAATGTATTGTTTTGGTTTTGAAGGTTGCAAAAATTAATAATTTGAACTGGTAAATATTCTCAACAGACTAAATGTAATCACGGTAGAATCAAAGAATGGTGCAGTACAAAAACTGGCATTCTTAAGTCTATGCCAGTGTTTTTGCCAATTTGGTTCAATCCCATTCCCTTGCTCGTACCCCTTACCCTTTAATATTATTTTTCAAACAACTAGTATAATTCCCTTACTAAAGAATTTATGGGGTCTGCTTCTGCAACAGTTTGTGACATAGAATTCCACTTTATAGACACCTTCTATGCAAAGAATTTTTTCTAACCTCCCTTTTTTAAATTCTTTTTATGATCTTAAATTTGTGCCTTCCCTTTGCCATCTCATGGACTGGAGCACCTCTTACTCTGCCACTGTTGAAATGATTTTATTGAAGAACAAATTTAGTTCTGTGGTAATGCTTTTTTTGCCTGGATATAGTTTTTTCCTCAAGGCTTCATATAAATTGTTTCCAAGTTTGAAAATAAATACAGTAAAATCTGATTTTCAGAAAAAGATTTGAAGGTCTGTTTATGGGATTGTCAGTAAATCAGAATTTTAAGCAACACAATAATAACATTGCATCTATTATCATTGATAAAACCACCATATTTAATTCTTTGTAATTTTGTGCAATGAGATTAATGCATAAACTCATCAACCACTTGACCTACTTCTACCATGTTTTTAGCTAAACTAGCTCAGATGTATCTGCAGCAATGTCTGAGCTACATAATGAAAGGAAGCTGAAAGTCCAGAATGAGCATCAACTATTGCAACAAAAAAAAATGTTATTCTGCACTTTCTGTTTCTAATTAATATTCTTGCCAGTTGCAAGATGATTTATTAAAGGAAGTGTTAAGGGGACTGATTGCTTTTGTCGGTAATGGTCATTACTGTACTAACTGCAGTTCCTAAACTGCTTAAGCTGCTGTTGACCGCTATGGATGGCCAATTACTGCATATCTCAGCATTTATACTGGAGCTCACTCTTCAGTATTGCATTGTCTTCACTCCGAATATATTTTTGTGCAAAGCAGGATATATAAGGTTTGCAGATAGGGATGGTGTGACAAAAATTGATCATTGTATTTGTTCTGTACAAAAGTGACTTTCTTACGACTTAAAATCCAAAACGAAGCAGAAGTGCGACAGAATTTCTGGTGTGTGCCTTTACAATGACAGGAAATCCCAAAGGGCTTCACTAGCAATGAAGTGCTGTTGAAGTATAGTCACTGTTATAATGCAGGGAAATGTGGCATCCAATTTGCTCACAGCAAGATCCCACAAACTGCAATGAGAGAAATTACCCATAAAACATTTTAGTGGTGTTGGTTGAGGGATAAATGTTGACATGGACACTGCGAGAACACCCCGACTATTCTTCAAACAATTCCACAAGATCTTTTATGCCCAACTAAGAGGGCAGACAGGACTTTTATTTAATGTCGTGTCTGAAAACGGATATATTACTTCGACTCTGGGAATTAATTTGAAAAAGGATGGTTCTAGATAGACTGGTTATTATGTTATGGGTGGAATATTTGGGTTATCAGAAGCTCAGTAGAAAGTTAAGCCTAGTCTGCATAATTTACTTTGTTGTCATAATTGAGCTGTTGGCGCTGCCTGTAATTTTTTTAAATTTTTCCTCTTTTTCCACCCCACCCCACCCCACCCCATATTAAGTGTCTTGCTGATTACGGATCTCTGAATTGCTCTTATTTTGTGCTGTCAGATATCCTCTTTCTTGTTGAAATACTGGACTCTGTTTCACTGACCTTAATTCACTTGCTCTGTCCTTGAATGTTTAGCAATTTCACACTGTCTGTGTCTCAGATTTCAGCGTCTGCTCTAACACAACAGTGGACTCCAGGGAGTCGTGCACCAGCAATCTCCAGGATCCTCCAGTCTGCAGACCAGTGGAAACTTGAGTAGGAAGAAAGCTTATTCCTTTTTTAAAAAAAAGTCAACTGGGAATGTGACAGCACTGCAGTCTATTTAAATTATGTTTTTATAGACCGGTTCTCTGGTGGCTTAATGGACAAATATCCTGGTGTGATATTGAGCCATTTAAAGGATGGTCCCAAATTTGATGTATTCTTTAGCAAAATACTGCGGATGCTGGAAATCTGCCGAAGGGTTCGACCCAAAACGTTGACTTTATTTCTCTCTCCTCAATGCTGCCTGACCTGAGTGTTTCCAGCACTTTCTGCTGTTATTTTTGATTTATTCTTATCTTGGTGGGGCCGTGGAAGGAGTGGGCCTCTGGGCTAGTGAGAAATATTACCAGGTGGTTTCCTACTCTCTATTGCTGTCCTGTCACCCTTCTGAAATGTGTGTGAAGTATGATGTTGGCACGGACACGACCTGGCTCCGTGTTGATGCTCCCCCATGGTTGAAATTTGTTGTCTAGGTCTACAAATGAAGAATGGTTATTTGGGTGAGGTCACCACTGCTGCTGTTATCCCATGGATCTGTACCCGAGCATGAGTCTAACTAAGAAGGGAGGAAAATTAAGATGGATGTAGGTTAGTTGCTCTTCCATAGCACATGATATATAGACTTAATTTAAACAATGATGGACATCCCTTAAATCAAGCAATATTATTTAATTGCTATATATGTAAATTGAAAACACTTTGCACATAGAAGATTATATTTGTAGCCTCCATATTACAATTGAAAAAGTTTTCTATTAAAATCGTTTTGATAGAACTGTTTTAGTCTAATTGTTGATTACAATAACCAAGAGAAAAAAAGGGAGCAGTTCAACACAAATAACTGGTAGTATTTCTACCTGTTCTAGGCAGAAAGATGATGTTTTGCTTTCCTCATCATACTAATAACTATATTCTACAGCCGGTGATCTTTCTTTGAGCCTGTATGTTATTACACTGCGTATGCTGTCTAGTGTAATCACTAGAGTCCTTAATATTTTGAATATTCTAAGCCTATCGCGATCAAATTTCTTTTTTCTACCCTAACCCAACCCTTCCAACTTTATGTACAATTGCTGTGGTTGGTTCCCACCAACCCAACTTTTGCAAATATTCAAGTTGACCTTCTACTTGCATTTCCTCACAGATTTCAAAACCTCTTCCTTGCTCTTCAACCCACAATATTTTTTCTTTTTTAATAATGTGTAATTTATTTCTCAACCCTCTTGTCCTGAAGATAATATTTCATGGTGGGTGTGGTCCCTCTGGTGCCAACAGTCCTCAAAACCTCTCCCAATTAGCCATTCTTCACATGGCAGTGTATGTTGGCAAATACAGGAAACTTTCTTTTATCCGGCACGGACGGGACCGACGTGGTGCCGGTTCATCAAAAATTCCAGATAACCGAACACTATAGTAAAAGATACGGAGCTGAGAGCTCCGTATAAAGCAACAAACCCTGTTGCTAACAGCTTCAGAACAATCGGCACAAGTTGCAAGCATCTCTGTAGCTTAGCAACAGCTGCAGCCACACCCTTGCACAGCAACAAATGGAGTAAAAAAAGTAATATAAAGTTACCTGAACCTACTCCTGAATTTTGCCAGTTAACTGACATTTCCAGTTATTTAGGGGCCGGTTAATCGAAAGTTTCCTGTACCTTTTACTGTGGGGAACATCACAACTGAACTTGATCATGCCCTTTCCTTACACCCATAGTGCTTTCCAAGTGGGGTCAGAAATGACCACCTAAGAGCTGTGTTCCCGCTTTATTCTCCACCACCATGCTCCTCCCTCCATGCTCATGTTCTCTGCTCTGTCCTCTCCTCTCCCCATACCTGCATTGACTATTTCAGATGGCTCAGTGCACGTGCGCGGCAAGTGACGTTATCTGACCAGAGGAGTCCTGCGCATGTGCGCCATTAAAAAAAGGAAGTTCTCATTCCCTGCCAGTGTCCACTCCAATTTTTAATGGGCACCTCGTCCCAGCTAGTAGCTGGTGCAATCCATGACCTGTGAGAAGGATCTTGAAGTTGTATTCACACCCTCTAATTGGGTGTGTACAATTTGAACAAACTCATACTATCTACTAGTGTATGTATGAGGTTAATTATGTAAGATTCTGTAATACTCCACAATGAATGACTGACTAATCTAGGCTACTCATGGGTGTTATGATGTCCAAAAGGGTGCATTCCTTCACATACTGTGGCACTTTCCTAAAATATCCCTCTTTTGAGAAGTTGAGATGAACAGTGGTGAATATTCGAGCCAAGGCAGCTGGGTAGCCATATGTTTGGGATTACTGTTGGAAGTTAATGCCCAACAGTGCTTGTGCAGAATGATTCCGTCAGCATTGTTAGTGACAAAGGCTTATAATCCTGGTATGGTGATCAAAATAAAACTACCTGTGTACTTACACTGGGTAGACAGTACTCAAAAATACAGACCTATGTTCTATAATGCTTGGAAGGTGAGAATCTACCATCAAATTGGGAGGGAACAGGAAGTCTCTTGGGGTTACAAGACTGAGTTAATGAGATCTTCTTGAGACAGAAGGAGAATGGCTCCTACCTATTGGTTCAGTCCCCAAACAAACCTCTAGGGTCATTGACACATGCAACCGAGATTGGTTCATCTGGGCTGGGAAAGAACAATTTTGGTTTGGTTCTGATGTGAATTCCAGGGAACGGTGGATGCAGGGGGAGAAGTTTATGTTGTGTGTGTTAGGACTAGTATCTGCTACATTTAGACTGTTTCCATTTGTGGTTTGATCTGAAAATTAAAGAGTTTTTCAATTAATAAAATGTCAGCCACTTGATTACCTCAAATATCAATTTGGAAGCCTCCGAGACCTGTTTGCAAAATAAAGGAAACTTGGTTTTTAAATGCATAATGGTAGCAGTGTAGCAAGTGGAAATGAGCATAAATTATTAAAGTAAAATTCAATCAGCTTGGAATTCTTTACAGCAGAACCATATTCCCGATGGAAGAGGAGGCATTCCCAAAAATACTGTTTCAGCAATACTTATTAGATTTTTATTGTTTAATTTTATTAATTCATGGGATGTGGGCGCCACTGGCAAGGCCAACATTTATTGCTCATCCCTAATTGCCCTTGAGAAGGTGGAGGTGAGCCGCCGCCTTGAACCGCTGCAGTCCGTGTGGTGAAGGTACTCCCACAGTTCTGTTAGGGAGGGAGTTCCAGGATTTTGTCCCAGTGATGATGAAGGAGCGGCATTCTATTTCCAAGTCAGGATGGTGTGTGACTTGGAGGTGGTGGTGTTCCCATGCGCCTGCTGCCTTTGTCCTAGGTGGTAGAGGTCACGGGTTTGGGAGGTGCTGTCGAAGAAGCCTCAGTGAGTTGCTGCAGTGCATCTTGTAGATGGTACGCTCTGTAGCTATATTGTGCTGATGGTGGAGGGAGTGAATACATTAAGGTGGTGGATGGGGTGCCGAATAAGTGGGCTGCTTTGTTCTGGATGGTGTCGAGCTTCTTGAGTGTTGTTGGAGCTGCACTCATCCAGGCAAGTGGAGAGTATTGCATCACACTCCTGACTTGTGCCTTGTAGGTGGTGAAAAGGCTTTGGTGAGTCAGGAGTAGGGTTGCAGAAATCTGGGAATTTTTAAAAGAGGAAACTTTCCATGGGAATTTTCAGGAATTTATGGGAGTTTGGGGAATTTATGGGAATTTTGTTTTTTTGCACACTGACCCTTATATTACCTTTGTCATCAAAATAGACATACTGTTCCATGCAAATAAAAACAGGCTTGCAAATAAAAACAGGCTTTCAAAACTTTTAGATTATAATTTTGAACTTTATTGAACCCCCACAAAAAAGACCCATCTAAAATAAAGAGCGTCAGCTTATTTAGCCTGTAATTTGTCCTTATTTTGTCCCTTTGAGTCTTCTACTCATGAGTCTTCTACTCATCATTGCTCCTCCTGATTCTCTGACGTGTCCATTTCCTCCTCTGTCACTGTCTAGCTGTGTGGTGGACACTTCTGTATCTGGCTCAATAAGTTGTAGGTTCGCCCGGATAGCCACCAGTTTCTCCACTCTCTTGTTAGTCAGCCTGTTGCGCACCTTTGTATGCGTATTCCCAAAAAGTGACCAGTTTCGTTCAGAGGCCACTGATGAAGGTGGGATTTGGAGTATCACCGATGCAATGGGTGACAGGGCCTCAGATGCACAAAGTCCCTTCCACCAGGAATGTGCACTGATATGCTTGCATGATTCCCATATCCCGTCCCCATTCCAAAGACCTTGCTTGGTAGAGAACTTTGCCAGACTTCCCAGAACTTTGCCTACATCCAGATTGAGGTTGCGTGAGAGGGTAGAAATCACACTGTAAGCGCTGTTGATCTGTTCTCCAGAAAGTATTGGTCTCCCAACATGCTTTGGGTCCAGCATGTATGCTGCAGCATGAATCGGCTTGACACAAAATTCCTGACGCGTATTATGAATTGAACAATTGCCTTCTCCTCTGCTTTGAGCAGCAGGGATGTGGGTAGGGCAATGCTGATTTTGTTCTTTTAAATCAGCAAAAAGCCTGAGAACATCTGACAAGACAGCGTCATCTCCTTCAATCTGAGCAATTGCAGATGCTGCTGGTGAGAGTAGTTTTAAGGCTGCTAACCACTCTCCCAAAACACATCATCCAGCAATATTTTCTTGATGGTGGTTTCCATATCCCCAGACTAGGATATTGCCTTTTCTTGCAGCGACTCCTTACCCTCCATAAGGCTGTTGTACATTATGACAACGCCACCCCATCTAGTGTTGCTGGGCAGCTTCAGTGTGGTGTTGTCGTTTGCTTGTAGTTGTAGGTTGCTGCAACTACCTGTTTTCCCCTGACATACTTAACAACTTAAATAACAACAGAAAATGCTGGAAATACTCAGCAGGCCAGGCAGCATCCGTGGAGAGAGAAACACGAGTTAACGTTTCAGGTCTGGGACCCTTCATCAGAACTGGAAAAGGCTGGAGATGTAACAGATAACTGCTCTCGCCGTATCTTGAGATCCACGCTCAACGCCATGCGCCGCCACATGAACAACCTCGACCTCTCTCTTCAGCAGCACCGACGCACTCTATTTCAAAGCTGTCCGGGTCCACAGTTCCATTTCATCCTTCGACTCATCCGACGCTTCAACAAAAAACTCTTTCTTCCTTTCTGATGTCAAGGATCGCAAGCTTCATCAACTCGCGGACACCAATGCCCCTCCAGAACCACCTTCCCCGTTACTTTCCTCTGATCCCATCCCTTCTTCCAATCTCACCCCCTGCCGTGTTTTCACTATCCCCTCTGACCTTACCCTCTCTGACCCCGAACGATCAGTTCTCAGCAAAGGCCTGAGCTTCATCCCCTTACGCCCCCATCTGAATTAATTTCGAGCTCGGCACGATGCTGAGCTCTTCTTCCGTCACCTTCGTCTCCGTGCCCACTTCTTCCCCCTGCACGGCTGATCCTTTCTCCCGCTTTCTAAATTCTCGTTCTACTTGGACCCCTCCCTCTGGCCTCTTACCCTCCTCTAGATCTTTTCATTGCTAACTGCTGACATGACATCGGCCATCTCCATTTCTCTGCTCCCCTCTCTCACTCCAACCTACCTCCCTCTGAACTTGCAGCGCTCCGATCCAACCCTAACATTACCATTAAACCTGCTGATAAGGGTGGTGCTGTTGTTGTTTGGCGAACTGACCTCTACCGTGCGGAAGCTGAACGCCAACTCTCCAACACCTCTTCCTACCTCCGCCTGGACCATGACCCCACTAGCAAACATCAAGCCATTGTTTCCAAGTGTGTCACTGACCTCATCTCCTCTGGAGATCTTCCCTCCATGGCCGCCAACCTCATAGTCCCCCAACCCCGCACAGCCCGCTTCTACCTCCTTCCCAAGATCCACAAACAGGACTGCCCTGGTAGACCCATCGTTTCAGCCTGTTCTTGCCCCACAGAACTTATCTCTTCCTATCTCGACTTTTTTTCTCCCCTTGTCCAGTCTCTTCCCACCTACATTCGCGACTTTTCCGACGCCCTCCGTCACTTTAACAGTTTCCTGGCCCCAACTGTCTCCTTTTCACTATGGACGTCCAATCCCTCTACACCTCCATCCCCAACCAGGACGGCCTTCGGGCACTCCGTTTCTTCCTTGAACAGAGGCCCAACCAGTCCCCATCCACCACCACCCTCCTCCGCCTGGCTGAACTTGTTTTCACATTGAAGAACTTCTCCTTTGACTCCACTCACTCACTCCAAATTAAAGGTGTTGCTATGGGAACCCGCATGGGCCCTAGCTATGCCTGCCTGTTCATGGGACATGTGGAACATTCTTTGTTCCAGTCCTACTCAGGTCACCTCCCTCACCTCTTTTTCCGGTACATCGATGACTGTATTGGTGCCGTTTCCTGCTCTCGCCCTGAACTAGATAAGTTCATTCACTTTACTTCCAATTTCCACCCTTCCCTCACCATCACACGGTCCATCTCCGATTCTTCCCTTCCTTGACTTCTCCGTCTCCATTTCTGGTGATCGGCTTTCGACAAACATCCACTACAAGCCCACCGACTCCCACAGCTACCTGGACTACACTTCCTCCCACCCCGCTTCCTGTAAGGACTCTCTTCCGTTCTCCCAGTTTCTCCGTCTCCGCCGCGTCTATTCTGACTATGCCACTTTCCGTACCAGTGCTTCCGACATGTCTTCCTTTTTCCTCAACCGAGGATTCCCCTCTACTGTGGTTGACACAGCCCTTGACCGCGTCCGTTCTATTTCCCATACTTCTGCTCTCACCCCTTCCCCTCCCTCCCAGAATCACGATAGGGTTCCCCTTGTCCTCACCTTTCACCTCCACATTCAACGGATCATCCTCCGCCATTTCCGCCACCTCCAACGTGATCCCACCACCAAACACATCTTCCCCTCACCTCCCCTTTCAGTATTCCAAAGGGACCGCTCCCTCTGCGGCATCCTGGTCCACTCCTCAATCACCCCCAACAGCCCTTCTCCTTCACCTGGCACCTTCCCGTGCAAGTGCAGGAGATGCAACACATGCCCTTTTACCTCCTCCCTTCCCACTGTCCAGGGCCCCAAACACCCCTTCCAGGTGAAACAGCGATTTACTTGTACTTCTAGCAATTTAATATACTGTATTCGCTGCTCACGATGCGGTCTCCTCTACATTGGGGAGACCAAACACAGATTGGGCGACCGCTTTACGGAACACCTCCGTTCAGTCCATAAGGGTGAGCCTGAGCTTCCGGTCGCCTGTCACTTTAATTCACCGCTTCACTCCCGCTCTGATCTCTCTGTCCTCGGCCTATTACATTGTTGCAATGAAGCTCAACGTAAGCTCGAGGAACAGCACCCCATCTTTCGATTGGGCACTTTACAGTCTGCTGGACTCAACATCGAGTTCAACAATTTCAGATAATTATCCCTGCCCCCATTTTTCATGCAGTATGATTTTTGCCACTCCCATTTGCAACATTTCATCTTTCCTGCCTCTTACAAAAGTACAGGATGTTCTTTCTATTCCTGCCCCTCCCCCCCCCCCCCCCCCCCCCCACCCCCGCCTCTGCACCTGCTTAATATCTGTTACATCTCTAGCTTTTTCCAGTTCTGATGAAGGGTCCCAGACCTGAAACATTAACTCTGTTTCTCTCTCCACGGATGCTGCCTGGCCTGCTGAGTATTTCCAGCATTTTCTGTTATTTCAGATTTCCAGCATCCGCAGTATTTTGCTATTCTACTTAACAACTTGCTTGGCTCTCTTGTACAGTGTTTCCATGGTTCTCAAACCCACGATGTCCTTGAGGAGCAGGTTGAGCCCATGAGCTGCGCACCCAATAGACGTAATATGAGGGTAGGCCTCCTCCACTTGAGCCCAAGCAGCCTTCATATTCGCAGCATTGTCAGTAACTTCTGCAAAGACCTTTTGTGATCCAAGATTGTTGATGACCGCTTTCAGCTCATTAGCAATGTATGTGCCTGTTGTCCTTCGTGTCTGTGCTCTTGAAGAACACTGGGAGAGGAGTGGAGACGGTGTAGTTTATGATGCCCTCCCCTCGTACATTTGACCACTCATCTGAGATAACTGCAACACAGTCTGCCATCTCAATCGTTTCTTTGAGCTTTTCTTGGACTCTGTTATATTCAGCCTCCAGCAAATAAGGGAGGACCGTATGCGGGGTGAGCCTGTCGCATATACAGCTCGAGCAAGGCACTCATCTGCATTCTTCTGGCTATGGTTATCCATTGTATCAAATAACCTTCCAAGTGGGCCAGGAGTTGCTGATGATAAGGAGCCTGATGCTGAATGTGAACCATCATCTTCTTGAATGGAAGCAGAGGAACTCTGGGCTGACTGCTGTGAGCTTTGAGTGAAGTTGTTGCATTTGGATAAATGCTGCTGCATCTTTGTGGCATTCTTTACATATGGCTTTGTACAGTGTTTGCACATGTACACAGTCTTTCCATCTTTAATGCCGGAGTAAAATGCTTCCACACATCCGACGGTAAACATGGCATTGTTCTATGCAGAGAAATAAAGGGCATTCGTCTGTGTCGAACTGCGGTTGATCACGATTGCAACAGGGTGAGTAAATTTTTCCTGATGCTCCATGTGATGGGAGCATGACCTGTGCGCGCACGACGCTACATCCACTCATCCAACCAATCAGGACACATTTGTTCACAGTCACACATAAAACTTGTAATTATTAAAACAAGCCAAGTAAGAAGATAAACATATTGATTAAGAAATTCCTTAATAATTAAGATTCCATCTCTGTTAGTAATTTTAAGAGAGGACCTGCGGGGGGAAAAAATGAATATTATGCTAGCATGTGCTTTTTTGGACAAAATTCCCAAGCTAAACTTCCTGTGGAAATTTACTGGAAACTTTCCACCCCTTCGCAACCCTAGTCAGGAGGTGAGTCACTCACTGTAAAATACCCAGCCTCTGACCTGCTCTTGTAGCCATAGTATTTATGAGCTGGTCCAGTTGAGGTTCTGGCCAATGGTGACCCCGCAGGATATTGATGGTGGGAGATTTGACAATGGTAATGCCGTTGAATGTCATGGGGTGGTGGTTAGATTCTCTCTCGTTGGTCATTGCCCGGCACTTGTGGCACGAATGTTATTTGCCACTTATCAGCCCAAGCCTGACTGTTGTCCAGGTCTTGCTGCATGCGAGTACTGACTGCTTGATTATCTGAGGATTTGCGAATGGATCTGAACTCTGTGCAATCATCAGCAAACATCCCTCCATCATAAGGTCAGAAGTGGGGAAGGTCATTGATGAAGCAGCTGAAGATGGTTGGGCCTAGGACACTGCCCTGAGGAATTCTTGCAGCAGTGTCCTGGGGCTGAGATGATTGGCCTCCAACAGCCACAATCATCTTCCTTTGTGCTAGGTATGACTCCAGCCAGTGGAGAGTTTTCCCCTTGATCCCTATTGACTTCAGTTTTACTCTGGTTCCTTGATGCCAAGGGCAGTCACTCTCCCCTCACCTCTGGAATTCAGCTCTTTTGTCTATGTTGTGGACCAAGGCTGCCATGAGGTCTGGAGCCAAGTGATCCTGGCAGAACCCAAACTAGGCATCGGTGAGTAGGTTATTGGTAAGTAAGCTTTGCTTGATAGCACTGTCGAGGACATCTTCCATCACTTTGCTGATGATTGGGAGTAAGCTGATGGGGCGGTAATTGGCCGGATTGGATTTGTCCTGCCGTTTGTGGGCAGGACAACACCTGGGCAATTTTCCTTTTTTGCCGGGTTGATGCCAGTGTTGTAGCTGTACTGGAATAGCTTAGCTAGAGGCGCGGCTCGTTCTGGAGCACAAGTCTTCAGCACGACAGCCGGAATGTTGTCGGGGCCCGTAGCCTTTGCCGTGTCCAGTGCACTCAGCTGTTTCTTGATATCGCATGGAGTGAATAGAATTGGCTGAAGACTGGCATCTGTGATGGCGGGGACCTCGGGAGGAGGCCGAGATGGATCCTCCACTCGGCACTTCTGGCTGAAGATGGTTGTGAATGCTTCAGCCTTGTCTTTTGCACCCACAAGTGACTCCACCATCGTTGAGGATGGGGATGTTCTTGTTGGCTCCTCTTCCCTTTAGTTGTTTGTTTGTCCACCACCATTCATGACTGGGTGTGGCAGGACTTCAGAGCTTTGATCCGATCTGTTGGTTATGGGATCTCTTAGCTCTGTCTATAGCAAGATGCTTCTGCTGTTTAGCATGCATGTAGGCCTGTGTTCTAGCTTTTTAGGTACGCTTGGTGCTGCTCCTGGCATGCTTTTCCTACACTCTTCATTGAACCAGGTTTGGTCGCCTGGCATGATGATGGTAGAGTGAGGAATATGCTGGGCCATGAGGTTACAGATTCTGGTGGAATACAATTCTGCTGCTGCTGATGGCCCACAGCGCCTCATGGATACCCAGTTTTGAGCTGCTAGATCTGTTCTGAATCTATCCCATTTAGCACAGTGGTAGTGTGAAGATGGGCCTTTGTCTCCACAAGGACTGTGCGGTGGTCACTCCTACCATTACAGTCATGGACAGATATATCTGTGACCAGTAGATTGGTGAGTACGAGGTCAAGTAGGTTTCTCCCTCGTGTTGGTTCTCTCTCCACCTGCTGCAGGCCCAGCCTGGCAGCTATATCCTTCAAGACTCGGCCAGCTCGGTCAGTAGTGGTGCTACCAAGCCACTCTTGGTGAAGGACATTGAACGCCCACCCAGAGTACATGCTGTGCCCTTGCTACCCTCAGTGATTCTTCCAAGTGGTGTTCAATATGGAAGAGTACTGATTCATCAGCTGAGGGAGGGCAGTAGATGGTAATCAGCAGGAGGTTTCCTTGCTCATGTTTGACTTGATGCCATGAAACTTCATGGGGTCCGGAGTCAATGGTGAGGACTTCCAGGGCCTCTTCCCTCCCGAGTGAATACCACTGCTACTACTACCGGTGGGACAGGACATATCCAAGGATGGTGATGGTGGGGAGTCTGGGACATTGGCTGAAAGGTATGACTCTGCGTGTATGACTATGTCAGGCTTGACTAGTCTGTGGAACAGCTCTCCCAATTTTGCCCAGATGTCAGTGCGGAGGACTTTGCAGGGTTGACTGGCCTGGGTTTACATTTGTCGTGTCTGAGTCCAATGCCTAGGTCGATGCCTGGTTGTCCGTCCGTTATTCTTAAATCAACTTTGTCGTAGTGGTTTGATACAACTGAGTGGCTTGCTAGGTCATTTCAGAGGGCATTTAAGAGTCAACCACATTACTGTGGGTCAGGAGTCACATATAGGCCAGACCAGGTAAGAACAGCAAGTTTCTTTCCCTAAAAGACATCAGTGAACCAGTTGGGTTTTTACAACAAGCCGTTTCATGGTAATCATTATTGATACTAGCTTTTTATTCCAGATTTATTTAAATTCTCCAACTGCCGTGGTGGGATTTGAACGGATCATTAGTCCAGGCCTCTGGATTACTAGTCCCGTAACATAACCACCATTGCGTGGTTGCCACTATTTGTGAAATGATGAATTGAAGTTCTCAAAATAATGGGGAGGAAAGAGAATTAAGCACCTCCTCATCGGTATTCTGCCCTTCAGCAACACATCTGCAAGCCTAGGATTCGATTGCTGATGAAATCCACAACCACAGTGCACCCCCCAATTGCTTAACTGATATCAGAGCATAAACTTTTCCAATGGACAAAACTAAAGACAAGCTGCTCCGCTACGATCAAAATCTCCACATCACAGCCTCGATTCGACTCGGCTCGGCTGCTCGCTCTGCGTCAGTCAGAAGCTGTGGAACCTTGGTGCCCTGTTTACCATTGCCAAAACTGCCTATTTACATCTCTGCTACACCACCTGCTTCTCACTCACCTCACATCATTGTCACCATAACACTCATTCATGCCTTTGTTACCTGCAGGCTCAACTTCTTCAACGCTCTCTTCACTGGCCTTCTGAGCTCCATCCTACATACTGGACACTCAATCTCATCCTATCCTGCACTGTCTGGCTCCTCTGTTGCCCTTGTTCTTATCCTTCCCATCCCCAATGCATTAAATTCAAGATCATCATTCTTATTTAGGGATGCTTGTTTGCCTTTGTCTGTCCCTACCTTTGCAGCCTCCTTCAGCTCTACTTGAAGTCATAACGGCACAGAAGGAGGCCATTCGGCCCATCGAGTCTGTGCCAGCTCTCTGAAGAGCAATCCAATCAGTCCCATTCCCCCACTCTATCCCCGTAGCCCTACACGTTTATTTCCTTCAAGTGCCTATCCAGCCTCCCCTTGAAAACATTGAGTGTCTCCGCTTCCACCACTTCCGTCAGCAGCGAATTCCAGATCATCAACCCTCGCTGCGTAAAAAAAGTTTTCCCTCACATCCCCCCTGCATGCCATTTGGTTTTCACACGATATTTGTGATCTGATCTTGCAAATAAGAGGTTTTGTGCTATTGTCACACATCAAAGTAGCATTGCATTTATTGTGATTGATTGACAGTCCTAATGTCAAAAGAATAGTGGGATTCAATGCAGAGGATCTTTGTTAAGTTTCTTGAGATTGTTTCGATGCAAGAACTCTGAGCATTTGGCATGTGTATTCCCTGGGAATCCCCATGCATGAGGTATCCAGCTGTTTGTGTATATGTGTATAGAGCAGCAGTGATACCCGCCCTGCTGTATGCCTCAGAGACATGGACCGTGTACAGCAGGCACCTCAAAGCACTGCAGAGGTACCACCAACGCTGCCTCCGCAAGATCCTGCAAATCCATTGGCAGGATAGGCGCACCAATGTCGGTGTTCTTGCTCAGGCCAACATCCCCAGCATCAAAGCTCTATCAGCTCCGATGGGCGGGTCACATTGTCCGCATGCCCGATAAGAGACTCCCAAAACAAGCGCTCTACTCGGCGCTCCGGCACAGCAAGAGAGCCCCAGGTGGGCAGAGGAAACGCTTCAAGGACACCCTCAAAGCCTCCTTGAAAAAGTGTAACATCCCCACCGATACCTGGGAATCCCTGGCCCAAGACTGCACAAAGTGGAGGCGAAGCATCCGGGAAGGCGCCGAACATCTTGAGTCTCTTCGCCAGGAGCAAGCAGAAGCCAAGCGCACGTCAACCCAAGCACCCCACCCACCACTTCAACCACCATCTGCCCCACCTGTGACAGAGACTGTAGGTCCCGCATTGGACTCATCAGGCACCTGAGAACTCATTTTTAATGTGGAAAGCAAGTCATCCTCGGTTCCAAGGGGCTGCCTAAGAAGAAAAGATATACAGCTGTGGCCCAGGAGTGTCAGCTGTGGCTCAGTCAGTAGCACACTCGCCTCGGAGTCAGAAGGTTATGGGTTCAAGTCCCACTCCAGGGACTTGCGCACATAAAGCTAGGCTGACACTCCAGTGCAGTGCTGAGGGAGTGCTGCACTGTCGGAGGTGCCGTCTTTTGGATGAGACATTAAACCGAGGCCCCGTCTGCTCTCTCAGGTGGATGTAAAAGATCCCATGGCACTATTTCGAAGAAGAGCAGGGGAGTTATCCCCGGTGTCCTGGCCAATATTTATCCCTCAACCAACATAACAAAAACAGATTATCTGGTCATTTTCACATTGCTGTTTGTGGGACCTTGCTGTGTGCAAATTGGCTGCCACGTTTCCCACATTACAACAGTGACTCCACTTCAGAAGTACTTCATTGGCTTTGAGACGTCTGGTGGTCGTGAAAGGTGCTATATAAATGCAAGTCTGTCTGTCTTTTCTTACATATATGCAGAATTATTTATTCTGCCCAATTTATTTGCTGTTTTTAATTATCAATTAATTTAATTAAATTAAACCAAAGCTGGTTTAATGTAATGTTCTGTCATCTGAGAAACTGAAAATGTAGTGGGGATCCTAGGCAAATTCCAATACATCTTCCTGCAATCAGGGTTATTGTTAGATCCATGCTATGTAAAGCAGAAAGTGAAAGCTACTTATTTTGGTTCTTATCACAATCCATTTATGGAAACTGTCTTCAGGTCATTTGGACAAGATGGCTAAACCCCAAACTGCAACAATAACATTGGGTGAAAGTGTAATTGGTGTTCCATTACCCCTCCCCAACATCCTTAACATGAATGGAGAAAAGACAAGATTTCCCCTGTATTTTCATTGGAAACCTGTTCTGGTATCTGGATGAAAATAAGGACAGTTATTCAGTAGTTTATAACTAGTGTAAATGTTATTCATTCAAGCTCTCCAAGCTACTGCTGCTTATGCATTGGCAAGCACTGGTACTCGTCAATTACTAAATGTTGCTATTTACAAAACAACATTTATGAAGCTAAAATTATACAAAATGTTCTATCTACAGCCCTTTCCATACAAAATGTGAATTCCTTTCACTTTGAATATTTCTCTGCTTCTTTCTCAATTAGATTGGATGCTTCAGAAATCTACATGAACTGTCATGGATCATAAAATGCATACATCTTTAGTATAAAAACATAGACAGTGACATTTGCTAGTCATGTTTGGCCTTAACTTGTTTCTCCCTCCTCCCTCCATTCAAAACTGTCCTGAATGGGTTGTAATACTGGAATCTATTTTGTCATTATTTGTAAATCTGTTTTTATAATACACCACATTTTAGATGCATCACCTTCAAGTGAACACACAACTGCTTTTCTGAAATTGATGTGCACTTTGGGAATCTTCAGTAGCTTAAAAATGGATGGTACTAAAAAGAAGTTTAAAGTTTATTTTCAAAGATAGGAGGGCAAGATGTTTTTCTCCAGTTATAAGGAAGAATTGCATAACAAACATTAAGCATTATTGCTTTAACAAAGGTATGCCAGAATTGCAAAGAAGTAAATATTGAAACCCAGACCCAAATTATACCATGGGTTGCTAGTGTATCAACATTTGAAATAAATTGGATAATGTCTCCGCCAAAATAACAGAGTGAACAGTTTCAAATGAATACATTTAGCAGCTGATAATATGTCTTAACTGGATTCTCTGAGGGTCAGTTGGTTTGTTCCACGTAAGCTGAATTTGATGTTTTTAGATTTAGCAAAAACAGATTTTGTAAATGATATACCATATTGGTCCTGAAATTATTAACCTGAATTGTGATGCGTCTGTGGCTCTCCCTGACACGGCTTCCTGCAGTTTTGGTAGACTTCCCTTAATCACTACCTTGTCACTTTTCTAGTTTCAAGCTGCTTCGTAAAGAATAAATCAGCTGACTTTCATAAAGCTTTGAATGATTTTAGTACTTGTTGTCTAGTAATTTATATTTCAAACTTTATAATGCATAATCACTGTGTTTGACCTTGTATATAACTTGGATGAAATGTTTGCAATACAGGGGATATTGATAAATTCTGCTGTTTCATTTTCAAGCAAACTTAATACTTGGTAACAAATGTAATTTGGTTTTGGGTTATTCTGAATTGGTTGGGAGATAGGAAACAGAGAATAGGGATAAAGGCAGTGTTCTCTGATTGGCAGGATGTCGCAAGCGGTGTTCCCCAGGACAGGTTGCATAGACTTGGTATTGTATTCCCTTGAGTATAGAAGGTTGAGGGTTAATCTACTCCCTTTAAAATGATAAAGGGATTCTATAGGGTAGATACTGAGAAACTACTTCCTCTGGTGGGGGAATCCAAAACAAGGGAGTACAACCCTAAAATTAGAGCTAAGCCAGTTAGGAGTGAAATCAGGAAGCAATTTTTCACACCGAGTAGTGGATATCTGGAACTCGCTGTGGATGCTGGGCCAATTGAAATTTTCAAGACTGAAGTCAATAGGTTTTTGTTAGGTAAGGGTATCTAGGCATATGGATCAAAGGTGGGTAAATGGAGTTGATGTGTAGATCAGCCTTTCCTGGCATGTCAAATCCATTGATGTCCAACTGAATCTTACTGAGAATTATCACCAGTGCACTTTTATCGACACCAACACCTTGGCTGCCTGTGCTTGCAAACATCGCACCATCACACTTATGTCGCGGATATGCAGTCTCCAGAGAATACAACTGCTACACCAGCAAAGACATGCTGATCCAGGCCGCCTTGAACAACCTACCATCAACCCGTCTCCAATCTAGAAGGCCGTTTTGGACCAAAGCCCTTCAGCGATCTCCCCTCCGCCTTGATGACCGATGGCGAAATGCTTGGAAGAACTATGATGTACGGAATGGATTCCTTATAGAGGACCCCACAGTACAACCTGAAGAATCAAACCTTCCTTACAAACAGTGGACAACCATCAACCGCCTCAGAACCGGTCATGGTAGATCCTGCCACCTTCTCCATAGATGGAAGATTAAAGCACCCCATCATGCGACTGTGGAGCTCCTAATCAGACCCTGGAACACAGCATCGAGCACTGCCCTCAGAGGAAATTCACAGGCAGCCTACAAGATATCCAGGCTGTTACACCGGAAGCTTTGGCCTGGGTATCTGAGTTAGATATTAACATTTGATTTGCTTTGCTACTACCATACGAAAGAAGAACAAAGAAGAACTGAATGGCCTACTCCTGTTCCTATGTTTCCATATATGGTAACTATGCTTTCATTCACAAAGTTCACAATAGCACTAGCAGTTTTAACACACTTTAGAAAGTAATGGTGAAATAGAACTATTACCATTAATAACACTACCTAGAAACATTGTAGATTTAAAATTTAAAAATAATCCGTAACCTATGCGGCACCAGTAGCTAGTTGGGCAATACATACCGAGCAGGTAAAGGATAGGGGCAGGTAAGGAGAAGAGACGCAAGCAGCCATGTCAGATAAGGCAATGTGAAACATTGTGTCATAGAAAAGATATAAAATTCTAATTTGCATAACTAAACTAAAAGATAGTGACTAAAATAATGAATCGTGCTGTACATGTGACTTTTGAAATATGCATTAATATTAGGCCTGGGAAGGTGGATATAACAGGTTCTACTTGTGTTTTGCCTTGAGTAGGTTCTGCAACAAGAAAGCTTTTTCCTTACAACCAACCTTTCAAAAGAAAAATCCAGCTGGTAGAAAGTGGTGAATAGAATTGAGTATACAATAGATTAGCCATGCAGGTTATTTGAGTGATGTATTATGCCAATCACTAAGGTGCTTTTAAGTTGGTATGTACCATTTTACTTGCTGGATGAACAACATTATTTCTTTGAGTATCAGTCAATGATGGATAAGGGACAGATTGTCATTATTTACCATTATAGGACCCTTTATTGTTTGCTTTTTCTGTTTCTCCAGTTTCTCTCCAATCTCCCCTCATGACCTCTCCACGCTCATCTTGTCCACGAGACCCACCTCCTGCTCCCTCAACCCTATTCCCACCAAACTTCTGACCACCCAACTTCCTTTTCTGGCTCCCATGTTAGCTGACATTGTCCCCCTGTCCCTCAAATCTGCCGTCATCACCCCTCTACTCAAAAAAAAAAAAAAAAAAAAAAAAAAAAAAAAAAAAAAAAACCTTTGACCCCTCTGTCCTTGAAAACTACCGCCCCATTTCCAACCTCCCTTTCCTCTCAAATCCTTGAACGCGTTGTCGCCTCCCAAATCAATGCCCACCTTTCCAGCAACTCCATGTTTGAATCCCTCCAATCAGTTTTCCGCCCGCCACAGAACCGAGACGGCTCTCATCAAAGTCACAAATGACATCCTTTGTGACTGTGACAAAGGTAAACTATCCCTTCTCGTCCTTCTTGTCTGCAGCCTCTGACACGGTTGACCACTCCATCCCTCTCCATCGTCGTCCAGCTGGGTGGGACTGCACTTGCCTGGTTCCATTCTTATCTATCTAATCGTAGCCAGAGAATCACCTGCAACGGCTTCTCTTCCGGCTCCCGCATCGTTGCCTCTAGTGTCCCCAAGGATCTATCCTTGGCCCTCTCTTATTTCTCATCTGCATGCTGCCCCTTGGCGACATCATCCAAAAACACAGTGCCAATTTCCACTTTCACGCTGACGACACCTAGCTCTACCTCACCACCACTTCTCTTGACCCCCTCCAAGGCCTCTAAATTGTCCGAAATCCAGTTCTGGATGAGCAGAAATTTTCTCCAATTAAATATTGGGAAGACCAAAGCCATTGTTTTCGGTCCTCACCACAAATTCCATTCCTTCGCCACTGACTCCATCCCTTTCCCTAACATCTGTCTGAGGCTGAGCCACACGGTTCGCAACCTTGATGTCATATTTGACCTTGAAATGAGCTTCCAACCACACATCCACGTCATAACGAAGACCGCTTATTTCTGCCTCCGTAATATCGCCCGTCTCCGGCCTTACCTCCGCTCATCCGCTGCTGAAACCCTCATCCAGACTTGACCATTCCAATGCACTCCTGGCTGGCCTCCCACATTCTACCCTACGTAAACTTGAGGTCATCTGAAACTCGGCTGCCCCTGTTCTAACTCTCACCAAGTTCCATTCGCCCATCACCCTTGTGCTCACTGACCTACATTGACTCCTGGCCAAGCAATGCCTTGATTTTAAAATTCTCATCCTTGTTTTCAAATCCCTCCACGGCCTCGCCCCTCCCTATCTCTGTAATCTCCAGCCCCCCCCCCCCCCCCCCCGAGAGATCTGTGCTCCTCCAGTTCTGCCCTCTTGAGCATCTCTGATTTATAATCGCTCAACCATTGGTGGCCATGCCTTTTGTTGCCTAGGTCCGAAGCTCTGGAATTCCCTGCCTAAACCTCTCCACCTCTCTTTCCTCCTTTAAAACCTACCTCTTTGACCAAGCTTTTGGTCATCTGCCCTAATTTCTCCTTATGTGGCTCTGTGTCACATTTTTTGTCTTATAATTCTCCTGTGAAGCACCTTTGGATGTTTTACTACATTAAAGGTGCTATATAAATACAAGTTGTTGTTCACCTTTTATGTAACTATCTCTTATTAGTATTTAAAATATATCTCTTTTGTAACCTTCACAATCTTGACTTTGGCTGCGATGACGAGAAAGGAATAATAGACATAGTTTCTATTATGTGTGTGTTTGTGGCTGCTTCACTAATAGAAAAATCACATGTTTAGTACCAGTTTTCTGTCTCATTTCTCCATTATGCCAAGTGTCAGACTCAATTTCTATGTCACATTTCAATAAAGGTATAAAGAAAAGCAGGAGTCACAATGTCTGTAACCTCTCTCTGACTTTATACACATTTTTATATAAAGAAAGCAAGCCAGGGTTGTGCGCTGCAATCCAAAAAGCAATTAAACTCGGACATCACCTAGTGTTTACTTAACAGTAATTAAACTTTGTGTCATTAAAGAAACATATCTTCACCTTAGCAGCAGACTAATAAATTGTGCACTAAATTATATAATATGCTCCTTACAGAAGTCTCTTATCCAGTGTCACATAAGCAATGACGCAGAAGATCCAGTTGTCTATTAATAATTTAAAACGGTACATCTCGCATACATTTCCTTTCCATGCATTTCTCCATCATATGCAAATTTCTGTCATGCTTCAAAAAGAAGGCAAGTCATTTGACGCAGGAGCTAGAGTATAATGTCTGAGCTGAAAAGCCAGGGTTGTGACCTTCAGCCTCGAGCACATAGACTGTGGCCTTGAAGGAATGCTACTCACCATAGCTGCAGATCATATATTCTGCATTAGATTGTACAACATGACCCTTATATTTAAAAAAAAAAAAAAATGTTTTATTCGGCTTAAGCATGACCAGCCCCATAGATTTGTTAGTAATATAAATAAAAATACAAAATGCTGGACATACGGGGATCAGAAAACAGATAGTAAAGAGAAAAATATAGTTTAACATTTTGGATGTTGAAGATGCTGATAAAGGTTCTGTCTTTTTTCCTCTTTACAAATGCTGAAGACCTGCTGTATGTTTCTAACAGTTTGTTAATGTTTATTTTCTAGCATTTAAGAATCTATTTAATCCAAATAACTTCTTCTTTCACTTCTATCTCTTCCTTCTCTCTTTCCCTGCCCCCACGTGTATTTCATGCAGCTTTCGAATGGCTTTGTGTAATGAGGTTTACTGAAAAGAAGTGGGTGAAAGTAATGTTATCCTTTGCCTTTAATAAGGATCAACGGTGTCTTTGTGTAAACTATCTATTAAGAACATAAAAATGGAAAATTTCTGTTCATTTTAAGTCCCATCTCATCAGTGCTTATAATACAAGGTTGAAAAGTGTGGCAACTCTCCACATGGGCATTCTCCTGTAAAAACTGCAAAGTTAAAGTATTTATTGAAGTAATTAAAGAAATATTTTGTGCCTACATGCTTGAGTATTCTTCCAAAGTAATGTTGCTAAGAGCTTGAGTTATGTCTAATAAAATGTGGGAGGGAAAAACAAAGGAAGAAATGGGACATTTCCTACATTGAATAATTCTGTTGTAAGAAAGCTAGTTGTGAACAGCTGCCTTAGAATCATAGAATCTTACAGCACAGAAGACAGCCATTCGGCCCATCGTGCATGTACCAGCTCTTTGAAAGAGCGATCCAATTAGTCCCACTCCCCTACTCTTGGCCGTAGCCCTGCAAATTTTCCCTTTTCAAGTGTATCCAATTCCCTTTGAAAGTTACTATTGAATCTGCTTCCACCACCTTTTCAGGCAATGCATTCCAGATCATCATAACTCAGTGTGTCAAAAGAATTCTCATCTACACCTGGTTCTTTTACCATTCATTTTAAATCTCTCGACTCTGGTTACCAACCCTCCTGCCAGTAGAAACAGTTTCTCCCTATGCACTTTAGCATAACTTCCATGCTTTTGTACTCTGTGCCTCTATTTATAAAACCCAGAATCCCGTATGCTTTTTTAACAGCCTTATTGACAGGTTTGTGTATCTGAACCTCCCCAGGTGTATCTGTTCCTGCACCCCCTTTAAAATTGTGCCATTTATTTTATATTGCCTCTCCTCATTTTTCTTTCAGTTCACATTACTCTGCATTAAATTTCATTTGCCATATGTTTGCCCATTTCACCAGTCTGTTTATGTCCTCCTGAGGTCTGCTGCTGTCCTCCTCACTGATAACTGCATTTCCAAGTTTGTTGTCATTTGCAAATTTGACTACCCTTTTGTTCTTTATATGTTTATAAAAGACTTCAGTACACTTTCTTAGCCCCTCTTTTTTCAGCTCTCCTCTGCATGTTCTGTATTCTGCTTGATTCACTACTGTATTATGAACGTGACATTTGTCATAAGCCTCTTTTTCTGTATTATTTTAATATCTCTTTTTAGTCATCCAGGAAGCTCTAGCTTTGGATGCCCTTCCTTTGCCCCCTCGTGGGAATGTGTCTAGTCTGTACCTGAACTATCTCCTCTTTGATGGCCTTCCATTGCTCAATTACTGTTTTGTCTGCCAATCTTTAACTCCAATTCACCTGGGCCAGATCCCTTTTCAACTCATTGAAGTTAGCTGTCCTCCAGTTAATTATTTTCATGCCTGAATGTTCTTTGTCCTTTTCCATAACTACTCTAAACCTGATACTTTGATCACTGTTCCCCAAATGCTCCCCCATTGAAACATGCTCTACTTGCCCCACTACATTCCATAGAACTAGATACAGAACTGCTTCCTTCCTTGTTGGGCTGGAAACATACTGATCAAGAAAGCTCTCTTGTACATATTTCAGGAATTCCGCCCTCTCTGCACTTTACACTTACTATCCCAGTCTATAATTAGGATAATTATACTACCTTCACCACATGGACTGCAGCGGTTCAAGAAGGCGGCTCACCACCACCTTCTCGAAAGCAATTAGGGAATGGCAATAAATACTGGCCCTGCCAGCGACGCCCACATCCTAGGAACGAATAATAAAAAATAAAGTCCCCCATTATCACTACTCTAGTTCTTGCAACTTTCTTAAATTTGCCTGCAAATTTCCTCCTCTATTCTCACACTTTGGCCTATAGTAGACAGCCAGTAGCTTAATAGCTCCTCGATTGTTCCTTATTTATAACCAAATAGATTCTGTCTTTAATCCCTCAACTAAATTATCCCTTTCCGGTACTGTAATTGTCTCTTTGATCAATACTGTCACCACCCCTCTTTTTCCTTCCCTATCTTTCCTGAATACCTTGTAGCAAGGAATATATAAAGTTCCCAATCCTCCCCTTCCTTGAGCCAGGTCTCTGTTATTGCCACCATATCATAGTCCCACGTGGTGACTTGTGCCTGTAGCTCCCCAACCTAATTTATCACACTGCGTGCATTTACGCATATGCACATCAAACCCATTTTAGACTACCTCGCATTTATCCCCGTCTGATCTCTCCTATTTCTGAACTTTTTTTACTCAAATTCTCTTTGTCTTACCTCGTCCTCTGTGCACCTTGTTTCTCCTCTCTAATGCTTCACCCTGGTGCACCTCCCCCTGCCAAATTAGTTAATACCCTCCCCCACAGCACTATTTAACCTGCCCGTGAGCACATTGGTCCCAGCCCTGTTGAGGTGCAACCCGGCCATCTTGTACAGGTCCCTCCTGTCCCGGAACTAGCCCCAATTCCCCAGGAATCTGAAGCCATCCCTCCTGCACCATCTCTCCAGCCATGCGTTGGCCTGTATTATCTTACTGTTCCTATACTCATTAGCACATGGCACTGAGAGTACAATCCAGAGATTACTACCTTTTTGAGGTCCTGCTTTTTAACTTCCTCCCTAGCTCCAGAAACTCTGACTGCAGGACCTCAACTCTTTTCCTTCCTATGCCATTGATTCCTATGTGGACCATAACTTCCAACCGTTTCCTCTTTCTCCCTCATTGTTCTGCACCCTCTCCGTGATCTAATTTACCCTGGCACTGGGAAGGCAACACATGTGGGACTCATGTTGGCGGTTGCAGAAACGTCTGCCTGTCCACTACTGGAGGGGGAGCAGGAGAAATTTCTTTCAACCCTCACTTCTTATGAACTTTAAACATATGTTTCTGCTGCTACACCATCAATTTTATCTTCTCTTTATAGTGCAGAACCACTTCAAGAAGCACTGAGTCATAGAGTTATACAGCACGGATAGAGGCCCTTCGGCCCATCGTGTCCGTGCCGGCCATCAAGCCCTGTCTAATCTAATCCCATATTCCAGCATTTGGTCCGTAGCCTTGTATGTTATGGCATTTCAAGTGCTCATCCAAATGCTTCTTAAATGTTGTGAGGGTTCCAGCCTCCACAACCCTTTCAGGCAGTGAGTTCCAGACTCCAACCACCCTCTGGGTGAAAAAGTTCTTTCTCAAATCCCCTCTAAACCTCCCGCCCTTTACCTTGAATCTATGCCCCCTAGTTATTGACCCTTCTACTAAGGGAAAAAGCTCCTCAGTATCCATCCTATCTATGCCCCTCATAATTTTGTACACCTCAATCATGTCCCCCCTCAGCCTCCTCTGCTCCAAGGAAAACAAACCCAATCTGCCCAGTCTTTCTTCATAGCTGAAGCGTTCCAGCCCTGGTAACATCCTGGTGAATCTCCTCTGCACTCTCTCCAAAGCGATCACATCCTTCCTGTAGTGTGGCGACCAGAACTGCACACAGTATTCCAGCTGTGGCCTAACCAGTGTTTTATACAGCTCCATCATAACCTCCTTGCTCTTATATTCTATGCCTCGGCTAATGAAGGCAAGTATCCCATATGCCTTTTTTACCACCTTATCCACCTGTTCCGCCGCCTTCAGGGGTCTGTGTACTTGCACACCCAGATCCCTCTGCCCCTCCGTCTTGCCTAGGGTCTTGCCATTCATTGTGTATTCCCTTGCCTTGTTAGTCCTGGGTTTCCCAATTAAATGGAATCCTTCCTGTTTACGTTGCAGGGCAGTTTCCATAGCATTGGAGCAACAGATCGTCCTGCATGTACAACTTGTATATGTGCATTTGTTTTAAAATTGTTATTTGCAACTTTATTTCTGGAAGCCATTTCTTCCCAGTTGCTGAAAAAGATCCATATAGGCTTAGTGATCAGGAAGCTGCATCACTCAGACAGAAAAAATGGCAGCCAACAACAACAGCAGCCTCTACTTTTGTTACTAACAGCACTGTTGCCTTCAAAGATGATAGGGAAAAATCACCTATTTACAACACTGTTGGAGAAGTCGGTGACACCATCAATAGCATTGCTGTAAGCTGGTTTTGGGTCATGTGGGTGGGTGGGTATCCAGCCAGGGATGCAGCCTGCCTTCGGGGTGATGGGTGATAGTTTCATGGCCATATAGTATTACTAGTTGCAAAACAGCCACCCTGCCATCCAGCCACCCCGACACCCAGTTGAAAAACTGCAAAATAAGTGAACTTGTCTTAAGTTTTGGAAATTTACCTTGTACATAGAGTTTTGCATGTAGGTTAGTGATGGTACAAATAGAAGATTTGTATTTATATAGTGCCATTCATGACCTCTGGACATTCCAAAGCACTTTACAGCCAATGAAGTACTTTTGACTGTTGTAACGTCGAAAACGCAGTAGCCAATTTGTGCACAGCAGGGTCCCACGTACAGCAGTGTAGTATTGACGAGATAATCTGTTTGTGATGGTGGTAGAGGGATATATATATTGGCAGGACACTGAGGTGGACTCCCCTGCCCTCCTTCGAAATAGTGCCATGGGATCTTTTACGTCCACCTGAGAGGGTAGATGGCCTTGGTTTAACGTCTCATCCGAAAGTCGGTACTGCACTGGAGTGTCAGCCCAGATTTTTGTGCTCAAGTCCCTGGAGTGGGACTTGAACCCAGAACCTTCTGACTCAGAGACAAGAGTGCTGCAACTGAGCCACAGCTGACAACATATTCACTTTTAATCTCTGGACGTGTTCCATTGACTACACTTGCAAAGTCAAGTTACAACAGTCTACTGTACATCATTGACCCTTCAAAAATAATTCTCTAGCAGACTAGAAAAACTGGGGTTGTTCTCCTTCAAGCAGAGAAGGTTAAGGGGAAATTTGATAGAGGTGTTCAAAATCATGAAGGGATTTGATCGAGTAAATAAGGAGAAACTGTTTCTAGTGGCAGAAGGGTTGGTAACCAGAGGGCACTGATTTAATGTACTGTACTTGGCAAAAGAACCAGAGACAATATGAAGGAAAAAATGTTTCCACAGCGAGTTATGATGATGTGGAATGGACTGCCTGAAAGGGTGGTGGAAGCTGATTGAATTATTAAACACTTGAAAAGGAAATATTTGCAGGGCTATGAGGAAGAGATGGGGAGTGGGCTAATTGGAGAGCTCTTTCAAAGAGCAGGTATGATGTGCCAAATGGCCTATTTCTGTGCCGTATTATTCTATAAGCACAATGTTTCTTCAGTCTTCCTCTTTAGAAGGAGTGTCATTTTTTAATGAAGGTATATTGTACCATCAGCTCTTGGAAAATTCTTTCTTTTGGGGGGAAAAAAAAGCTTCTGCTGTTTTGCAGCCATAACTCAGCTGGGTGTTGTCTCTAGATTAGCTGGACCAATGGGCATGACGTGGCCATGTCCCGTGGCAGCCTAAAGTGGAGGGTCAGAAAGCAGTTGAATGGGAATGCTTGGCATATTTTTGTTAGGAATTTTTGTGCTTGTTGAGGTGACTGAATGGAATACTCTTCCACTATGGGAGCCAACATTACCCACTCGCATAGCGTTAGTCAGATGTGAAGTTGACTCAGCTGTGCCCCAGCATTGTGCTTTAACTCTGCACCACAGGAGAGCTCCAACTTTTGCACTTCTACTTACTTTGTGGTCCTGTCTGTGCAAAAGTTTCAGTTTTGTGCTGTGGACTCGTGAACGACTGGGAATCGTGTTGACTAGCAAAAGGAGCATTTTATCCATTTTTTTAAATTTAGGTATTTTTCAGGGTGAAAATCTGATTCACTTAAAGAAATATTCCAATTCGAAACCTGTGCATTTTATATGTCAGCTCATCAGCTCCCAGAGATGATATGGCTCGAATAAGATTTACTTTACCAGAAACATGTCGGTTAACTGTTGGCTTTGTTCTCCAAGTGGTCCATCAAGTCAAAGGTCTGCAGCACAGTGACAAATGGATTGGTATCTATTCATGGTCAACCGTGAGGGATTATGGAGTGTCCTCCTCAAATTTGGCTGCCCTCCAATGTCTGCCCACACCACCTTCAGTGTGCCAGTGCAACCTTCAGTCGCCTGAGGAGTGTTTAGGACCTCAAACCTGGCACTAAGCCCATGGTCTACAGAGCAGCAGTGATACCCGCCCTGCTGTATGCCTCAGAGACATGGACCATGTACAGCAGGCACCTCAAAGCACTGGAGAGGTACCACCAACGCTGACTCCGCAAGATCCTGCAAATCCACTGGCAGGATAGGCGCACCACCGTCGGTGTTCTTGCTCAGGCCAACATCCCGATCATCGAAGCTTTGACCACGCTCGATCAGCTCCGATGGACGGGTCACATTGTCCGCATGCCCAATACGAGACTCCTAAAACAAGCGCTCTACTCGGAGCTCTGGCATGGCAAGAGAGCCACAGGTGGGCAGAGGAAACGCTTCAAGGACACCCTCAAAGCCTCCTTGAAAAAGTGTAACATCCCCACCGACACTTGGGAATCCCTGGCCCAAGACCGCACAAAGTGGAGGAGAAGCATCCGGGAAGGCGGCGAACACCTCGAGTTTCTTCGCCGGGAGCAAGCAGAAGCCAAGTGCAGGCAGCGCAAGGAGCGCACGTCAACCCAAACACCCCACCCACCCACCCCTTCAACCACCGTCTGCCCCACCTGTGACAGAGACTGTAGGTCCCGCATTGGACTCATCAGTCACCTGCGAACTCATTTTTAGTGTGGAAGCAAGTCATCCTTGGTTCCGAGGGACTGCCTAAGAGAAGGTATCTATTCGGTGAAATCTGCAGATAAAAGCTGAAGACATTTTCTGTGTTGCTAATTCTGTGTCTCTGACAATTTTAGGTGCAGATGACTCCATGGGTCTAACAAAATCCCATGTATAAGTTATGTTACAAAAAGTGATTTCATCTCTAGTATTCCTAATTAGCGAAGGGTTTTGTAGTTTGCTCTTTGTTTTGAGAAGGTGTAGGTAAAGTTCTGTAAGCTACTGCGATCTGTTTCATTCTCCATACTACTGGTTATCTGTGACTTTTAATAAATTTGTTCTGTAGTTTATACTTCATCTTAATGTTTATTGTACCGCTTTCCAAAGTCTAGGAGGTTGCGTAAAGGCTTGTCATAGGCTTGCAAGGGTTTCTGTTCGGCTGCTGGGCAGTACTACAGTACAGGATATTGTGCGTATTAGGTCACACTTCAGTTCGGAGTAAGTGAGGACTCTTTTTATGGCAATATTCCTTGCCACAAAGTATGAGAAATATGTATAAAACCCAAAAATGTAACATAAGCTCATTCTATGCAGGGCCTTTACAGCCATTACAGAAAAGAGAATTTTGTCCTGTTGCTTTAAGCTCAATTCAGATCCAGGTTCCAGAGGTGATAGAACACTATGGGTTACACACTGCATCCAATCCTCCAGGCAATCCGGATTGCGAATTGCAACAGTGGCAGGACTATTGCTGCACTGGATTTTTATCAAATCTATATTTATATGGAACTCAAGTTCTGTGGGTAGACTAGTTTGTTTAACTCTGTGAAATGTTTCCAGTCTTCTATGATGTATCGGACTGTCAGTGCTGCTTGGTGTGTCGACTATATTTGTGAATAATTCTGTTTAATAGTTTAGTCTGTTATGAAGGATTTGATGTGTTTTCTGAAGTGGCATGAGATATAATATATTATACAAATGTAAGTTTACAGTAAGAGGGAATGATTGTGCTATGCTGTATCTCAGACACTATATGCATTTGGTTACGTTTCAGATCATAAGGCGTGCAGTCTTGCCTGTGAATGCAATTTTTTTTTCAGTAAGCTCAAATGTATCTGGTTGATTCCAACATACATCATTATCAATTCAACTGGCTTATATTACTCTGATATACGAAGTCCTGCATCCTCATTACTCTGTCCTCTACCAATTCCATTTGCTCCCTGTGCATTACTTTTAAGTCTCCCCACAACCTCACCAAACTCAATTTTGGGGAAACTTCTCCAGCCATATACAGCATCTCTGCCTTCTCTTCCTCTAACTGGATTCTAGGCTTCCTCTCTCCTGGATCTTGGGTTTCCTATGTCCATTGAAGCCATTCTTTCAGTCACTATGCTCATGCCCTCAAATTCTCTTCTGAAAGCATTTTGTTTTGCTTCCTCTCTCTCTGCTTTGGTCTCCCTTTCCTAAAATTACTTCATTTGCTGCTCAGTGTCCACCTCTTCCTCCTGTCAAACACTCCGACTTTTTTTTGTGTGGAAAAGTGCCTGTTGCTTATACACAATAATAGATTGTAAATTGGGAAAATGTTGCTGCCACAGATTTAGCTATTTCCAGAAAATTTCTCGGTTAAATTAATTTTGTATTTAAATTCTGGCAGTCTTGGGCAGCATGAAATATTCTTTGTGCTAATACTTCCTGATTTATAATAGTATATTGTATTGTAGAGCAATATTAAAGCTTGCCAAAACATTGTTGGACTGTAATGTGCACCCAAAGGGTTTTTATTTTTTTTATTATTTCACGTTGTCACTTGTGTTTTCAACATTTCTCAATTGAAATCTCTTGCATCTGATTTTTGCTATTTTTCTTTGCGAGGCAAAGGCCATCTAAACGTGGAGAAGCTATTAATAAATAATTATCCTCTCCTTTGTCAAATCACCCCATTTTGGAGAATCCCATTGATACTTGGGAATCATTAAAATCATTTTTTTACTGATTTCTACCAATAAATTCATGCATTTTTTTTCCTGAATTTAAGTGGGGGGGGGGGGGGGGGAAACAATTCACCCTTGATATCTTATATAAATCCAGTCCCTATCACATTTGTGACTCCAACATATTGCATGCTGCAGCATATATGGTGACATCACTGATGCAATACTCAATTTTTCAGCAGGAAATAAAGTGAAGGCTGTGTAATCTGGATTTTTTTTTAGATACAGCTGTATATATTTATAATGCAGTAAATGTTACTTTTCCCATTCCTAGTTGGGTGTGGGAGCAAGGACAGCAGTGCAGTGTTGCAGTTACCACACCGGTAGTCCCCTGAAGACTGAGGTCATCAATCAAAGGTTGATCCAGATTACCTCAGCATTTATGTTTTGCTTGTTTTCTTGAGTTTTAGCGATGTTCAAAATATAATTGATTTTCTCCAAATTTGCAGTTTTTTAAAATCTTTTTCCTCATTGACTTTCTTTTTTTAAACTAGAAATAAAACCTGAAGAATGTATTTTTAATTGGCAATAAAAGTTGATTGTAATGATCCTTATTAATACTTTAATTAGAAATTAGACCGTTTAAATGTCTAGTATAAAAATTAGTGACCTGGAAAGAGAATAATTATGTGCAGCACAAGCAGCAAATTTAGAAACCCACAAAGGAATGCACATGAAACTATCTTAAGTTCTTTATAAGCAAGTGCACAACAAAGACTACATATAATTTTCATGTATATTTTAAGATTATTTATAACTATGTGAAAAGGATGCCAAATAAATCTGGATGACCTAGTCTTATCTTTTCCTTCTTCCCAGCTAAGTGCTTTAATGGCCAGCATTCTTTTAAACCTGCATTCTTTTAAACCTACACTTATCAGCTTTGTGGTTTGAGGTCTCTTTGGAATTGGAGTTTCCTCTATGCACCATAACTACTTTGATTTCTGGTTTAGTGCTTCTTGTTTTATGCTGTAATGTGCCTTGCACCAAGTGTACAAGGAGTCCTTTCCCTTTTACTGGTACCTACTGATCCTTTGGGTCTTTGGTACATTGGCACACGCAAACCACCAAAAAAAAAAATTCCTGAGCGGTTTAAGTGATATCACTACAGTAAATTTCCAAAGTTCAGAGAAAGTCCCTTTGATATGTATTTCGGAACTTGTAGTGAAGTGTGTCTCATCACCTCTTACCAATTTTTTTTAAAGCGTTGTGTAATTTTTTTGTGCATTTCTGGAATGTGTTTTGTTACATCATGTTATCCAAGTAGTTTGAGAGCAGGCCATCTGGCCCATACGGTAACACCCCCCTCCCCCATTTTTTGTTGGATCTCCTTGTGTACCTAACTGTTGCAGTCTTTTTTTCTCTTCCCATCCCTACCCCCCAACAAGCGATCTGTATCCCATTCAGGAATCTTTTGTCAAAACTTCCTCTCTTGATCCTCGCAGGCGATCAAGCAAACCCCAGGAGGCCCCAGACTCATTCAGTATTTTTGGAATAATTAGTCTTGCCTTCCATATGTTCCATCCTTTTTAAAAAAAAAAAAAAAAAAAAAAATGTGACTAATGCCTTCTTGAAGGACTGCAATCCGTTCTCACTACTGTCTCTGGAATTCTGCTTCACAGCTCGATCACCCTTTTTAAAAAAAAAGTAAAACTTTGGAACAATGAACTTCACTCCCTGCTTGCTGTTTATTTGGGTAGCCCCAAGATTACCCAGCCCCACCAACTCAATCACTGTTTGCTTGCAAATTGTTGCTGCTCTTAATAACTTCAAATCTGTATTAGATCTCTTCTAAGGCTACTCCTCTCCAAATCCAAACTGAAGGCATCAATTCTATCTTCATAGCTCATTGATCTTGGATTAGGGATCATCCTTGCTGACCTCCGTTGTACCCTCCTTCGAGCCATGATGTTCTTGAGGTGGGGGGTTGTCAAAAATGGTACAAAGTACTCCAAGTAAGGTCTCATTAATGCTTTGCATAACCCTTTCATCTTGGCCCTAGTTTTTTACTGGGCAGCTGCTTGCTTGGGGGCAGTGGGTAATGCAGCCTCCCAACATTGCACTTGAACTTTGAGGCTGGACAGTGTTCACTCCCAAGTCTTTCTAGCTCACTGTTGGCTTTCGTGCACACTCTAACGAGAGGTCAGCAGGTGAGTCACGCTTGGCAGAATACCCTGTCTCTGCCCTGCCCTAAGAGAAAAAGATTGGTGAAGTCAAGCGTAGGTCCCTTGCAGTCAGAATCAGGGGAATTTATAATGGGGAACAAAGAAATGACTGACCAATTAAATACATATTTTGGTTCTGTCTTCACAAAGGAGGACACAAATAACCTCCCAGAGATGTCGGGGAACATAGGGTCTGATGAAAGGGAGGAACTGAAAGAAAATCAGTATTTGTAGGGAAATGGTGTTAGGGAAATTGATGGGATTGAAGGCCGATAAATCCCCAGGGCCTGATAATCTACATCCCAGGGTACTTAAGGAAGTGACCCTAGAAGTAATAGATGCATTGCTGATCATCTAACATTCGATATAATCTGGAACAGTACCCATAGATTAGAGGGTAGCTAATGTTACCCCACTATCCAAAACAGGTGGTAGAGAGAAAATGGGGAATTACAGACCGGTAAGCCTGACATCGGTAGTGGGGAAAATGCTAGAGTCCATTATAAAAGATGTAATAGCAGAGTGTAGTGTCCGTGTGTTGATAGAGACACTGAAGACAGGAGTTGGTTCATAGGTGTTTACTAAGCAAAGTCTGGAGGGGTACTACGGATATAACACAATATACAGGCTTATATAGCCCGGGTGGCCATTACCGGCATTACAGCACATATGGGGCTCTTAAAGGCACATACACTACAATTCCTCCCCTTTTAGCTAACCAGTACATCATATTTTAAGTAATTATTAATTACATGTTATAAGAAAAATAATATACACATTGCTGTAGTTAATTAATTATAAGTCAGTCTCTCTGGAGGCTTCCTGACTCGGTCCGGATAACGCCTCGGTGGTGTAGTAGTTTCTGGTGGTGTAGTAGGTTCTTTTGGCAAGGCTGATTCGGCTTGAATGCCAGTGTCGGGTTCATTGGGTTCCAGTATCACCGGATCGGAGGTAGATATGGGTATCTCTACTTCATCGTTCGGCGTATAGAGTTGTGGTGTAGGTTGTCCCTTTTCGGGTGACTCTATGATTTGGTCAGCATGGCGCCTTATTATGCTTTCTCCGATGTCCACGGTATACATCAGTGGTCCTAGTCGTGTGCAGATAGTTCCAGGCTGCCATTTCTCGGTACGGTAGTCGCGGGCCAAAACTTGTTGACCTATCTGGAAGGTTCTAGTTGGCCTTTCATTCATGCCTTGAAACTGCCGGTTCTCCACGTCCCTTCTGATGTTGGGCTTGACCAAATCCAGCCGGCATCTTAGGTTTCTATTGAAGAACATCATGGCGGGAGTTTGGTTGGTAACCATATGTGTTGCATTCCTGTATGCGAACAAGAAGTTATCCACCTTGTGCTGAAGTTTTATGTTTTCATTACCCATGGCCTTCTTGAAGGTCTGGACAAACCTTTCAGCCAATCCATTGGTGGCGGGATGGTATGGGACGGACGTGTAGTGCTTAACCCCATTGTTTTTTAAGAACTTCGTGAATTCTTCGGACACAAATTGCGGTCCATTATCAGAACAGATCTGTTCCGGCAGTCCATTCCTGGTAAATATGGTCCTTAATACTGTGATGTTTTTTTCCGTGGTGGTGGAGGACATCTTTATTACCTCCGGCCACTTGGAGTGTGCATCAACCGCGATTAAGAACATTGAGTCCATAAATGGACCAGCAAAGTCGATGTGTACCCTTTGCCAGCGAGATGAGGGCCACTCCCATGGATGTAGAGGGGCTTGTGGTGGAGCGTTTTGGACCTTCTGGCATCCTAGGCAGCTCTTGGTCATTTCTTCGATGTCTCCATCGATACCTGGCCACCATACAAACGCCCTGGCTAGGTTCTTCATTTTCACTCCACCCAGATGCCCCTCGTGAAGCTCCTTTAGCACTTTATCCTGGAGTTTGGGTGGAATCACCACTCTGGATCCACACATCAAGGTTCCTCGGCACACTGACAGCTGTTCTCTTCTTTGCGAGAATGCTGGCAACAGTGGTTCGTCATGTGCTGGCCATCCCTTCACTGTTAAATCGTAGACCCGTGAGAGAGTCGGGTCATTTCTTGTTTCCCTTTCAATGGCAGAATTTGTTACTGGTAGACATTCCACTATGGTAGAGTGGAACATCTCCACTGGGTCTACTGTAGGTGCCTCTTCTACCGTTGTCAACGGTAGGCGTGATAAACCGTCAGCATTCCCATGCTGTTTTGACCCTTTGTATTCTATGTTGTATTGGTGTGCCCCCAGAAAAAGGGACCACCTCTGTAGCCTTTGCGCTGTCATAATGGGAACACCCTTTTTAGGGTTGAATATGGAGATGAGGGGTTGATGGTCAGTCAACAAGGTAAATTTTTGTCTGTGTAGGTAATGGTTGAATTTCTTCACTCCCCATACCAGGCTGAGTGCTTCCCTGTCGATTTGGGCATAGTTACGCTCAGCTGAGTTCAATGAGCGTGACGCAAAAGCTATCGGCCGTTCCAAGCCATCAGGGAATTTAGCGATAATACTGCTCCTATGCCGTAAGGGGATGCATCGCACGCCAGTCTGATTGGCAGTGATGGGTTGTAATGAGCCAAAACTTCTTTGAATGTGATTAAGTCTTTGCATTTATGGAAGGCACGTTTGCAGTCTTCGTTCCATTTCCAAATTACTCCTGTTTGTAGCAGTTCATTGAGGGTGTAGAAGAGTTGATAAGTTCGGTAAAAATTTATGATAGTAATTTATTAATCCCAGGAACGACCTTGATTGTGAAACATTTTCAGGTGCTGGGGCTTTTATGACCGCTTCAATTTTTTCAGGTGACTTATGCAACCCTTCCTTATTTATTATGTGGCCACAATATGATATTTGATTTCGGAAAAATTCGCACTTGGGGCGATTTGCTCGTAGGCCCCGTTCTCTCAGCCTAGTGAGCACCTGCTCTAAATTGGCAAGGTGCTCGTTGTTGTTTTCTCCTGTTACAAGGATGTCGTCTAGGTAGCATTGAGTCCCCGGAATCCCTTGCAGGACTTGCTCCATAGCTCTTTGCCAGATAGCCGGAGCTGATGCCACTCCGAAAACCAGTCGATTGTACTGGTACAGGCCTTTGTGTGTGTTTATCGTGAGATACTTTTTAGAGGCCTCCTCAACCTCCATTTGTAGATATGCCTGTGCTAAGTCAATTTTGGTGAAACGTTTCCCTCCGGATAGTGAGGCGAAAATATCTTCTATCCTCGGAAGAGGATACTGTACCGTGTGAAGAACCGGGTTTACAGTCACCTTGAAGTCGCCACAGATGCGAATTTTTCTCTGTTCTTCAGATTTATCATTCTTCAATGCTTTCTTCATGACTGGGACGATGGGTGTTGCCCACTCGCTCCAATCTATTTTAGACTAGCTGGGGAGCCCCGCGTTGCGAGGGCAATTTTGGGGCGCTTGGTCTCCCTGCCCCTGTGTGTCCCCCCTCTCCCTGTCATCTCCCCTCCCCTTCTCTCCCTCCCCTCCCCTGTCTCCCTCCCTCCCTCCCCTCGCCCGTCTCCCTCCCTCCCCCACCCCTCCCCTCTGTCCCTCTCTCCGGCCCCTCCCCCTGCCTAGCGCCTGAGGTCCGGAGCTGAGGTCCCCCGCGTATCGCGCGGCTGATGGACGGCCGCTGTGGGCGGGCGGGCGGCGTATGCGCGGTCAGTGCGGGCGGCGCAAGCCCCCCGCGATTTCCCGAGGCTCCCCCCCCCCCGCGATTTGCCGAGGCTTCCCCCCCCCCCCCCACCATTAAATTGTTATTTAATTCCCTAACACATCATTAAAACATTTACCTTAGTTCCCTAACACACAGAAAGTTTGGGGGGGGAAATTGTGAAAAATCAAGATGGCGGCCACTCACCTCGGTTCAGAAGGATAAGGCCCGCCCACACACGCACCGATTGGTCGACCGGTCAGGTCACCGAAGCGTAGGATTGGTCAATGGTCGAGTCACTCGACACTCAACTGTAGGAAGGAACCCGCCGTCCGATTGGTCGACCTCGACGTCACACGGTCGCTAATGAGCGGAAGGCTGAACGTTTTTCGGATACCGCGGGCGCGGTTTTTGTCCGGCCGAAACGTAAATACGCCTATGACCGGTCCGGAATCGCAAGCTCTCTTTTGAGGCGACGCGCGCGTCGGTACGCTCTGTAACTTTCAAACGTATAGAGAACGGACAGACAGACAGAAGAGCCGCTTTATATATATAGATAATACGCCTGCCTTTTCCAAATTCTCCAGCTCTGCCTCGACTGCTGGACGAATTGCGTATGGCACCGGTCTTGCCTTAATAAACTTGGGAATTGCTGCATCTTCCACTTTTATTGAGGCGGTGATGCCTTTCAAGGTTCCTAGTTTCTCTTGAAACACTTCCTTGGCGTTGGCCAAGATGTCTTTTAATCGTTCAGGTATGACGTCGTCGTCATTTTTTCCCTTACTGGTCACCGTCAGTGCCTGAATGGAGTGCCAGTCTAAATGTATTTTCCTGATCCATTCACGTCCCAACAGTGGTGGACCACCATCTTGTAGAACGTATAAATACAACTTCTGTATTTCCTTGCCGTTGTATACAACAGGCACCCTTATTTTTCCTTTGGGGTATACTTTCTGCCCCGTATATGTTTTCAAGATAATGGATGTGTCTTTTAAAGGTATATGCGGAAATAGCCGCTCGTAATCCCGTCGATTTATGATGGTCAGAGCTGATCCTGTATCTAGCTCCATTTTAACTGGGGACCCTGCTATTGTGAGGGTAACCCAAATGGTCTGGTAATCTTCTTTGGCAATTACATTATGTAATTTGAGAGAGCTTAGTCTCTTGTTCCCGGAGTCGCTATCGCTCTTCTGGTCTTCGGAGCTACTGTCCGTCATCATTTGTACCTTTCTGTGCTTTTCCTTATTGATTCTTTTCCTGTTAGTGGACTTTTTGTTTCCAGATCGGCGCACACGTGTAATGTGTCCCATCTTTCCGCATTGCCTGCATGCTTTGATCTTGAACCAGCAGTCCCTCTGGTCATGGGTGGATCTGCCGCAGCGATAACATCTCTCAACCCCGTGTCATTTCATGGGTGCCGAAGTCCTGTGGCCTTTGCTGTATCTCTGCAGCTCCTCTTGCACTGAAAGCGTTGTCCAGTGTTAAATCTTTCTCAGAAAATAGCCTTTTTTGTGTTTCTACACTTAGGGGACCGCAGACGAATTTGTCTCGCAGAGAATCTGCCAGTCCTACCTCGAATTGGCAGTGTAGGGTATCAACAATCTCCTTAAAATTTTTGTCCATCGGTTCAGCTGGAGTGATTAAGTTTCATAACAGCTTGTATGTCTTTGCGCCCATTAGATCCAGAAGTACTGAAGCTTTTTTCTCATCTTCTATTCCATTTGCGGTGCAATATACCTCCACTCTTTCCACATATGTGGTCCAATCCTCTATCTCATTATCAAAAGCATCAATATTGCCAGAATTAGGCATCTTAGAAAAGATATGGCTCTTCCCGCGCTTTTCTTTCTTTTCTGCAGAAAGATATGGCGCTTCCCGCCGCTGCTGCCGATGACAACGCTGTTTCCCGCGGTTTCCGTTCTTTAAATTTATTTATTTATTTATAGTTGGAGACTCGTTCCCGCCGGACTCTCTGTAGGTCTGAACGCCGACCTGCTTGCAGCCGCGGCCGTCTCCCGAGTGCTCCCTCCCCGTCTGTTACTGCTTGCCTCCGCTTTCGCTGCTTGGCCCAGCTGTAGAGCCAGCCGCTGGAGCCCCAGCCTGACGCCCAGGAAGGATTACCGCAGTACCTGCCACCAGCTTGGCCAGCTGGTGAAACAACAGCTTCTTTCACTTCTTGATTCTTCTGGACGCCAGAGGAATCGATGTCCTTGAGGTGCTGCCGAATTGTAGGTAAGTCCGTTTCCACTTCGTTGCCACTGTAGTGTCCGTGTGTTGATAGAGACACTGAAGACAGGAGTTGGTTCATAGGTGTTTACTAAGCAAAGTCTGGAGGGATACTACGGATATAACACAATATACAGGCTTATATAGCCCGAGTGGCCATTACCGGCATTGCAGCACATATGGGGCTCTTAAAGGCACATACACTACACAGAGCACTTGGAAAACAGTGACAGGTTCAGACAAAGTCAACATGGATTTACAAAAGGTAAATCGTGCTTGACTAATCTACTGGAATTTTTTGAGGATGTAACCTGTAAAATAGATAAGGGAGAACCAGTGGATGTGGTGTATTTGGACTTTCAGAAGGCTTTCGATAAGGTTCCGCATAAGAGATTAGCGTGTAAAGTTAAGGCACATGGGATTGGGGGCAAGGTATTGATGATAGAACGGATTCTTTTACCCTCAGTCTGGTTCAGTAATCACTGAGTCGAATGCAACTGGAGAATTCAAACGATTTATTTTCCGCGGAGTCTTACTCTGAAATGTCGGCACCGACTCCTGCAAGAGTCTGACGAACCCAACAGAGCAAGCAATTTGTCATACAGTGTGCTACATTATTATACTTGCATTTGAGAAGACATTAACACCTCGTATATTCCTGCACCAATCCTGAGCTGTGCACGTATACATTTAATTTGATTTCCTGGCCTGGCAGTTTGAAATAAAGAAGTCACATTTAACTGAATAGGTTACAGCTAAGTAAACATCCTGGTAATGTGTTCACGATCACCTAAACATTATGGTAATGCGTTTGCGATCATGGTAATGCGTTTTCTGATCGCCTATTGTCTGTATAACTTCTGCACGCTGCCTTACATTGTTCCTTTCAGCAAGGTGTGACATTGTGGGCGCCAGCCACATTAGCAGCCAAAGATCAGTTTAGCCTGTTTATTTTACTTCTTGCTGCCTTCACAGTTTCTTGTTTCTATTTCCTTGACCTTGGTATTCTCATTGACTTGGATAGAGAACTGGTTGGCAGACCGAAAGCAAAGAGTTGGAATAAACGGGTCTTTTTCCGAGTGGCAGGCAGTGACTAGTGGGGTCCCGCAGGGACCGGTCCTTGGACCCCAGCTATTCACAATGTATATTAATGATCTAGACGAGGGAACTAGATGTAATATCTCCAAGTTTGCAGACGATACAAAGCTGGGTGGACGTGTGTGCTGTGAGGAGGATGCCGAGAAACTCCAGTATGATTTGGACAGGTTGGGTGATTGGGCAGAAGCATGGCAGATGCAATATAACATGGATAATTGCGAGGTTATCCACTTTGGTGGCAAAAACAGGAAGGCAGATTATTATCTGAACGGCAATAGATTGGGAGAAGGAAGTGCAACGAGACCTGGGTGTCCTTGTGCACCAGTCGCTGACGGTAAGCATGCAGGTGCAGCAGGCGGTTAAGAAGGCAAATGGTATGTTGGCCTTCGTAGCGAGAGGGTTTGAGTACAGGAACAAGGATGTCTTGCTGCAGTTGTACAGGGCCTTGGTGAGACCACATCTTGAGTATTGTGTGCAGTTTTGGTCACCTTATCTGAGGAAGGATGTTCTTGCCATGGAGGGAGTGCAGCGAAGATTCACCAGGCTGATACCTGGGATGGCAGGAATGACGTAAGAGGAGAGATTGGATCGATTGGGCTTATACTCGCTGGAGTTTAGAAGAATGAGAGGGGATCTCATTGAAACTTATAAAATTCTGACAGGACTGGACAGACTAGATGCAGGAAGGATGTTCCTGATGGTCGGGGAGTCCAGAACCAGGGGTCACAGTCTAAGGATAAGGGGTAAGTCATTTAGGACTGAGATGAGGAGGAATTTCTTCACCCAGAGAGTGGTGAACCTGTGGAATTCTCTACCACAGAAGGCAGTAGAGGCCAATTCATTAAATATATTCAAGAAGCAGTTGGATATATTTCTTAAGGCTAAAGGGATATGGGGAGAAGGCAGGGACAGGGTACTGAGTTTGGATGATCAGTTTGGATGATCAGCCATGATCGCATTGAATGGCGGAGCAGGCTCGAGGGGCCGAATTGCCTACTCCTGCTCCTATCTTCTATGTTTCTATGCTCTTGCAGCCATGGTGTTTATATGGCTGGTCCAGTTAAGCTGCTGGTCAATAGTGATTCCCAAGATGTTGATGGTGGGAACTTGGTGCTAATGGTGTAATTGAAGGTCATGGGGGCATGACTAGGCTTTCTCTTGTTTAAAGGTAGTGACTTTGCCATCCTCTGGTACCCTTCCTAAGTGGCTGAACCTAGTCGTTGTGTGTTGAGGGTCAGTATAGCTGAGGCTCTCACAGTTCAATAGCCTGATGATCCTATCCTCTCCCAGTGTCCATACCGTACTTTTCAGGAAGAGCTACTGGGTAGCAAACAGGAGCAGGTACCCAAGTTGGCTCCTTCCTAGTCTTTCCACTTCCTCCCAAGCCCAGGGTTGCCAAAGGCAATTACAGCACCTGAAATGCCACTCTGGCTAAGTTTGACTAACTCAAATGCTGAATGGTTCTACAATAACCAGTGCACTTCCCAACAGCCATTAGGAGAGGATATGCTGGGAGAAGGTTTAGGTTATAGTGGTATGTCTGTTACCGCCAACTAATTAAACTTGAAAATCATGAAAATATTTCTTCTTTGGCCAGTGGATCTTTTTCTAGAATACAGTGAGTAAATTCAGAAACATCCCTGTATCATCCAAAGATGTGCGGGTTAGGTTGATTGGCTATGATAAAGTTGACCCTTAGCGTTAGGGGGATTAAATACGTGGGGTTACGGGGATAGGGTGGGATATGTGTTGGTGTTGGTGTAGGGGTTATGGGGATCAGGTGGGATATGTGTCGGTGCAGGCTCGATGGGCCGAAATGGCCTCTATCTGCACTGTGAGGTTTCTGTGATTCTGTGATATCCAGCATACGGTTTGTCCACCACACTGTCTTTTTGCAAATTTCTGTGTCAATCTTTGGGTGGAAAACAAAAGATTGTTTTTTAAAACAGAAAGCAAGCCAATCAGTTTCAACATAGAGAAAATCTTTCCAAACAGTAGTAATACCATAAATAACTGCAGCAAATGCTGGAAACACTCAGCAGGTCAGGCAGCACCGAGGAGAGAGAAACAGAGTCAATGTTTCAGGTCAAACCCTTCTGGCCTTATTTGGTCAGAATGTCTGTAAACTTGATTGATTTTAGCAATCGCACATTTTTAATAAATAGCCAGCCATTTAATACGAGACAGTTCTAAAACTTGCATCACTTTCCAATCTGCAAAATTCCTTACAAAATAACAGTTGTTCAAGAAGGGGAGAGGAATAAACCTGGTAACTATAGGCCAATCAGCCTTCACGTCAGTGGTGGGAAAACAAGTAGAGACCATTGTCAAGGACAAAATGAATTCTCACTTGGAGAAGCATGGGTTAATAAGAGACAGCCAGCATGGATTTGTTAAGGCAACTTATTTCTGACTAACCTGATTCTGTTACATCATCAAAGAACTCAGAATTTATCAAAAGACATTTGATAAAGTACCACATAACAGACTTATTCGGAAAATAGACACACATGGTGTTAAAGGGACGGTGGTAACTTGGGTACATAATTTGACTCGGGGATAGGAGGCAGAAAGTAGTGGTGAATGGATGTTTTTCTGACTAGAGAGAAGTGTGCAGTGGGGTCTCCCAAGAGTCAGCATTGGGACCATTTATTTTCTTGTATATAAATGACCTGAACTTGGGTGTAGGGAATACAATTTAGAAGTTTGCGGATGGTACAAAACTTGGCAACGTGATAGTAAGTAGAGAGCAGGATAGTAACAGACCTCAGGAGGACATATGGACACTGGTGAACATATGGCAGATGCAATTTAACGTGGGTAAGTGTGAAGTGATGCACTTTGGGAGAAACATGGAGAAGCAGTACTATTTTGGTGCTATTTTGAGGGGGTGCAAGAACAGAGGGACCTGGGGGCGCATAGTCACAAATCTTTGAAGGTGGCAAGGCAAGTAAGGCAGTTAAAGTGTATGGGATGCTTGGCTTTGTACATGCAAAATCAAGGAAGTCATGCTAAAACTTTACAAATCTCTGGTTAGGCCTCAGCTGGAGTATTGTGTTCAATTCTGGGCACCACACTTTACGAAGGATGTCAAGGCCTTGGAGAGGGTACAGAGGAGGTTTACTAGGATGATACCAGGGATGAGGGACTTCAATTATGTGGAGAGGTTGGAGAAGCTGGAATTGTTCTGCTTAGAGCAGAGAAGGTTAAGGGGAGACCTAATAGAGGTATTAAACATTGAGGAGTTTTGATAGAGCGAGTAGGGCGAAACTTTCCCCTGGCAAGTGGGTCGGTAACCAAAGGTCATCGATTTAAAATAATTGGCAAAAGAACTAGAGGGGCAATGAGGAAAAATGTCTTCACACAGGGGGTTGAGATCTGGAACGTACTGCCTGAAAGGGCAGTTGGACATGTACTTGAAGACTAATTTGCAGGGTTATGGGGGGAAAGGCTGGGGTGTGGGACTAAATTGGACAGTTCTTTCAAAGTTCCGGCACAGGCATGACGGGCTGAATGGCCTCCTCCTGTGCTGTAAGATTCCCTTATTCTATCTTGGAGCTTACTCTTATCAGCATTGTGGAATATCTGTTGGTATATCTAGTTGTTCCCTCATTTTCTCTGTTTCCTCCCTCCCTCCTCCCTCTCTTCTAACCCACTGCCGCTTCAGCAATCTGCTTAGTTTTACATCAGAACTGCGATCATGTAATCAGGTTTTTGAACAAGTAGGCTATTCTGCCAGTTCTTGAATGTAGTGCCACACTAACTGAGAACTATGTTTTAATATATCCATGCATGGTTTGTAACTTTGCTGATAAAATGGACCCTGCTGCTGGAGAGTTCAAAGGGCAAGCATTCCATCAATGCCTTCAGTTTACAAGCCTTAATTAAGCTAATGTTAAACCATACAGCTCCTCTGTGTCTGAAATAGTGTTCTGCCAGCATTGAATGAGTGAAAAATGTATATGAGCAATAAAATACCAAAAACCCATTTTTGCACAAATAGTCGTTAAATCCTATTTGTGCCCGTGCCATAACCTACATTCTAAAACCACCTATGCTTGTTGCAGAAAGGTTTTGTGAATACTGTTTTGAACTTTGAGCATTTTGTCAGTATGTGCTTTCTCTCTCTTTGTACTTTGGATAACATTTCTGTCTGATTTAACAACATTTGTTCTACTTACATAAACATTTTCCATCTTTTTTTTATTTATCAACAGTCGCGTCTTTCCACTGCCCAAAGCTCCTGGCATGAGTATTAATTTCTAATTTTCTGGTTTAAGAAATCTGTTCTTGGGAATTGGGTTTTGTAGTGGGTTATAACTCATCCAATCAGCTCTTGAGATTAGGGTTCAGATTTAACCCTGATTGATGGTATGAGAGGCTTCTCTCTCTGCTGGCAGGCTGGCTGCACCAATAAAATTAGTTTGGGTAGTCTCAAACTTTGAGAGTGGGGTGGGCCCACAACATAAACTGCTAATTTGCCATTAATTGGTAACCTTACTGACAAGTTAAAATGATTGAGTAAATACAAAGGTCACATTGGTACAGTAAAGGTGCTATCTGAAGTCACTGCTACAGCACATTGTAGAGGCAAAGTAAAAGGAGCTTTATCCTACTATCTTCAGTGAATTTTGTGCTTTAATTCTTTTAAGCTTCTTAGCAAAGTAATAAAATAATTGGTTAACAGAACCCAGTAGATGTTCAGTCCTCAAATATTGTATTATGCAGTTCTTCCATGAGCAGGCAGGCACGTGATGTAATGTGTGTGGGAGTCTATATTTTGCCGTGCTAATCCTTCATCAATATTCCATTTACTATACAAAAAGTGTCGGAGCTGTGTAAACATGTACAGATCCAATATTCCTGTTTTGTATAGTTAGTGATTGAACCTCTAAATTAGCCCAAACCTACTTAATCCCTGGGTCCAAGAGCCAGATAAATAAAGTTCTGTTGCCAAGTTCAAGTTCAAAGCCGATAAATCCCCTGGACCCGATGGCCTACATCCTAAGGTTTTGAAAGAGGTGGCTATAGAGATAGTATGTTAAAAAGGATGCAGCTGTAGTGGTTTCCTCCTTACTTAGCTTGTCCATTGCACAAGTGCTGGCAAAAGAAATTCGTGTAAAACCTTTCTGTGCATTTACAAAGATAGTTGTTTCAAATTTTTCTTTAGAATTTCTTCTAATAGACCAAGTAATTAACAGGGCAGCAGCTTTGTAGGAGGCTCTCAAGTTATGGGAGTAACTGCAGCATTTTTCTACTTGCTAGAAAATTGTCATGAAACTACTCTCCTAGTATCAAGTGATATGGTTTCATAAACCAGCAAGCAACTGAATACTCCCACGTGTGTACATTGCAGTATTCATAGAATCATAAAAATTACAACACAGTAACCCATAACCCAGTGCCAGGGTTAAAGACATCTCCTCGCTGCTGGAGAAGAACTTGGAGTGGGATGGGGAGGATCCAGTTGTCGTGGGAACCAACAACATAGATAGAACTAGAAATGAGGTTCTGCTGAGAGAGTTTGAGGAGTTGGGGTCCAAATTAAAAAGCAGAACCTCAAAGGTAATAATCTCTGGATTGTTACCTGAGCCACGCGCCAATTGGCATAGGAATAAGCAGATTAGGTGGTTAAATGCGTGGCTCAGAGTGGTACGGGAGGCGGGGCTTTTGCTTCATGGCACCGATACTGGGGAAAGAGGGAGCTATTCCGTTGGGTCGGGCTCCACTTCGTGTCCTGGTGAATCGAATAACTAGGGCAGTAGACAGGGCTTTAAACTAATGAAGCGGGGGTGGAAGGATTCAGGAAAGAGCAAATTTAAAAGCAGCAAAAGAACTGTCAAGGCTCTAGAGCAGAACAGAGTTTTGGGTAAAAATAAGCAGTGTGGGTCAAGAAGGGACAGACAGAGTAACAAAGGTAATCGGGCATCAGTGACTAAGGTGACATCAGGGAAAAATAGAAAAAAGCCAAAGCTAAAGGCACTATATCTGAATACGCGAAGCATTCGCAACAAAAATAGATGAATTAATAACAGAGATAGAAATTGATCTAATAGCCATTACGGAGACGTGATTGCAAAGTGACCATGGTTGGGAACTAAATATTCCAGGATACTTAACTTTTAGAAGAGATAGGCAAAATGGAAAAGGAGGAGGGGTATCCCTGATAAAGGATGGGATAAAGACAGTACAGAGAAAGGATCTTAGATCCGAAAATCAAGAAATAGAATCAGTTTGGGTGAAGCTAAGAAACAGCAAGGGACAGAAAACATTGGTGGGAGTTGTTTATAGGCCCCCAAACAGTAGTTGTAATGTAGGGCAGAGTATAAATCAGGAAATTAGAGGCGTATGTAACAAGGGTATACAGTAATCATTGGGGACTTTAATCTACATATAGACTGGGCAAGTCAAATTTGCAGTAATAGTGTAGAGGACAAATTCGTGGAATGTATGCAAGATAGTTTTCCAGATCCGCATGTTGCGGAACCAACTAGGGAACAGGCTATTTTAGATCTTGTATTGTGCAATGAGAAAGGGTTAATTCTCTCCACTTGCCTGGATGAGTGCAACTCCAACAACACTCTAGAAGCTTGACATCATCCAGGACAAAGCAGCCCGCTTGATTGGCACTCCACCACCGGCGTACCGTGGCTGCAGTGTGTACCATCTACAAGATGCACTGCAGCAACTCGCCATGGCTTCTTCGGCAGCACCTCCCAAACCCGCAACCTCAACCACCTAGAAGGGCAAGGGCAGCAGGCGCATGGGAACACCATCCTTGCAAACTCCCCTCCAAGTTACACACCATCCTGACTTAAAAATATATCACCATTCCTTCATCGTCGCTGGGTTAAAATCCTGGCACTCACTCCCTACCAGCACTGTGGGAGTACCTTCACCACACGGACTGCAGCGGTTTATGGCGGCGGCACACCACCACCTTCTCGAGGGCAATTAGGGATAGGCAATAAATGCTGGCCTTGCCAGCGACGCCCACATCCCAGGAATGAATAAAAAAAATTAATAACCTTGTAGTAAAGGGGCCCTTGGGGAAGAGTGACCATAATGATAGAATTTTATATTAAGTTTGAAAGTGATTTAGTTAAATCCGAAACTGGGGTCTTAAATCCAAACGAAGCAAACTGTGTAGGTATGAAGTGCGAGTTGGCTAAGGTAGATTGGGAAACTACATTAAAAGGTATGACGGTAGACAAGCAATGGCTAGCATTTAAAGAATTAATGCATAATTTACAACAAATATACATTCCTATAAGGTACAGAAACCCTACGGGAAAAGTGGTCCAACCATGGCTAACAAGAAAAGTTAAAGATAGTATTGGATCAAAGGAAGAGGCTTATGTTGCCAAAAAGAGCAGTAGGCCTAAGGATTGGGAGGATTTTAGAATTCAGCAAAGGAGGACCAAGAATTTGATAAAGAAAGGGAAAATAGAATATGAGAGTAAACTAGCAGGAGACATAAAAACAGACTGTAAAAGCTTCTATAGATATGTAAAAAGAAAAGTTAGCAAAAGTAAATGTGAGTCCCTTACAGGCTGAGACAGGAGAAATTATAATGGGGAATAAGGAAATGGCAGAGAAATTAAACAAATACTTTGTGTCTGTCTTCACGGAAGAAGATGCAAAAAACCTCCTGGAAATAGTGGAGAACCAAGGATCTAGCGAGAATGAAGAACTGAAAGAAATTAGTATTAGTAAAAAAATAGTACTGGAGAAATTAATGGGACTGAAAGCCGATAAATCCCCTGGACCCGATGGCCTACATCCTAAGGTTTTGAAAGAGGTGGCTATAGAGATAGTGGATGCATTGGTTGTCATCTTCCAAAATTCCATCGAGTCCGGAACGCTTCCCCCCGAATTGGAAGGTAGCAAATGTAACCCCACTATTTAATAAAGTAGGGAGAGAGAAAATGGGGAACTACAGACCAGTTAGCCTGACATCAGTAGTAGGGAAAATGCTAGAATCTATTATTAAGGACATGGTAACAAGGCACTTAGGAAAAAAATAGGATTGGGCAGAGTCAACACTGATTTATGAAAGGGAAATAATGTTTGACAAGTCTTAGTTTTTTGAGGTTGTAGCTAGCAGAATAGATGAGTGTGAACCAGTGGATCTGGAGTATTTGTATTTTCAGAAGGCATTCGATAAGGTGCCACAGAAGAGGTTATTAAACAAAATTAGGACTCATGGGATTGGGGGTAATATACTAGCGTGGATTGAGGATTGGTTAACAGAGAGTAGGAATAAACGGGTCATTTTCGGGTTGGCAGGCTGTAACTAGTGGGGTACCGCAAGGATCAGTGCTTGGGCCTCAGCTATTCACAATCTATATCAATGATTTGGATGAGGGGACCAAATGTAATATATCCAAGTTTGCTGATGATACAAAGCTGGGTGGGAATGTAAGTTGTGAGGAGGATGCAAAGAGGCTTCAAGGGGATATAGCAAGGCTAAGTGAGTGGGCAAGAACATGGCAAATGGAATATAATGTGAAGTTATCCACTTTGGTAGGAAAAATAGAAAAGTAGAGTATATTTTAAATGGTGAGAGATTGGGAAATGTTGGTGTTCAGAGTGACCTGGATGTCCTTGTACACAAATCACTGAAAGTTAACATGCAGGTACAGCAAGCAATTAAGAAAGCAAATGGTATGTTGGCCTTTATTACAAGAGGATTTGAGTACAAGAGTAAAGGGGGGAGAAATTCGGTGGGGCCGCAAACGGGGCGCCAAGCTCGCCTGGGCGCCGGAATTAGCGCAGCGATCGGAGCAGTTGCGACCACCGGAAATTCAGCTTGAATGCCCCAAGAGGGACACGGGGCGAGGCTCGAGGCGCTCCGCGTCCCTCTTAGGCGCTGAAACTGAATATCACAGTGCAGCGTGCTGCAGCACCACATGCTGTGGCACGGCGCGCTGCGGTACTGCAGGCCTTCCTCCCATTCTTAAGGGGGAGGGGCCTGCACCAGCGCGACCGGAGATCGCGAGTGCCGGCAAAAGAGCCCGGCACCGAGGAGAAGTGCCAGGCTCTCGGAAAACAGCCGGCACTGCCGTGGGGGGGGGAGATCAGGAGGCCGGGGACGGAGGTGCTGGCAGGCGGCCGCTGGAAAAAACGTCCGCCCCGCACCTCCACCTTAATTTGCGCCACTGGTAGGCCCCGTGAACCGGGTGCGACTAGCGAACGGCGCTACAGAGGCGGGCGCTACCGAATATCGAGATCGGGGCGGTAGCGGGGCGCTGCGCACACCGATGACGTCATCGGTGGCGACACAGCGCAACAGGCTAACGCCGCCATTAGCGCCCCAGCTAAATATCGCGGGAGGTGTGGGCAGTGGCTCTAAAGCCACTGAGTGCCCTCTTTAGGCGCTAACTGGTGGCGCAGCCCACCGAATTTCTGGGCCAAGATGTTTTACTGCAATTATATAGGGCCCTGGTGAGACCACACCTGGAGTATTGTGTACAGTTTTGGTCTCCTTACTTAAGGAAGGATATACTTGCCATAGAGGGAGTGCAATGAAGGTTCACCAGACTAGTTCCTGGAATGGGGGGATTGTCCTATGAGGACAGATTGAGTAGACTAGGCCTATATTCTCTGGAGTTTAGAAGGATGAGAGGGGATCTCATTGAAACATACAAAATTCTTAACGGGTTTGTCAGGATAGATGCAGGGAGGGTGTTTCCCTGGCTGGGGAGTCTAGAACCAGGGGTCACAGTCTCAGAATAAGGGGTCAGCCATTTAGGACTGAGATGAGGAGAAATCTCTTCACTCAAAGGGTGGTGAATCTTTGGAATTCTCTACCCCAGAGGGCTGTGGAGGCTCAGTCATTGGGTATATTCAAGACAGAGATCGATAGACTTTTAAATATTAAGGGAATCAAGGGATATGGGGATAGTGCAGGAAAGTGGAGATGAGGTAGAAGATCAGCCATGATCTTATTGAATGGTGGAGCAGGCTCGAGGGGCCGAATGGCCTCCTACTGCTCTTTTTTTATGTTCTTATTTGATGCATAGCACTTGGGCAATTGTAAGCCCTTCAGCTGGAGCTGTCGACTCTTAATTCCATTTCCCTGTAACCTCAAGTTCTTTTTCAAATGCTCATCCAGTTCTCTTTAAAAGAGGTTATTCTTTCTACCTCAATAGCCACTTATGATAAAGCAATGCTTGTTCTAATAACCTTCTGTATGGAACGATTTCTTCTAACTTCATTGTTTATTCTTCCTGTAACAAATCAAAGTCATGGCTTGTGTATTCAATGTCCCTATTTCTAAAACCCAGAACCCCACTTGCCTTTTCTACCTGTACTCCCACCGTTTTAAAGACCTGTATATCAGCAATCCTGGATGTCTTTGCCTTTGTTCTTCCACTCTTAAGAATCTTGCCACACAGACCATACTTGCTTTCACTTTTTTCCAAAATGTACTACACATTTATCTGCACCTGCTTCATGTATACCCACCTATCTATATCTTCCTAACCGTTTACTGTGCCTCCTTATTTGTTATCATTAGGAAACTTTGATACCACTTATGCTATGAACTTTTATATAAGTGGAAAATACAACAGTTCCAGCACACATTCTTGGGGCATATCACTAACCCACATTCTGGAACCCGAAAACCTCCCTATATTTCTGGTTTTGAGTTTGTTGTGGTGATGGAATGAAAGAATGGACTTGCAGTGGATTGTTGGTCTGTTTTTTTATTTTAGGACTGAGTAGTAGTTATATTGTTTATTATCATCCTAGTGATGTATTTTCATACTGTGCATTATTTCCCAAATGGGAATGTTTTTTGTATCCCAGTATGTTGTGTTTTTCAGCAGAAATCCAATGGGACAAGTAGTACATGAAGAATTTCAGAAAGATATGGGCGATACTAGGGAAGCTATATTTATTGCCTATCCCGAGTTGCCCTGCGAAGGTGGTGACTAGCCTTCTCATTGAGTCACTTCAGTCCTTGTGCTGGTTTCTACCTCCATACCATCACCTGACTCTGCTCCTGCCTCCGCTCCTCCATGCCTTTGTTACCTCTAGACTTGACCATTCCAATGTTCCCCTGGCTGACCTCCCATCTTCCACCCGCCATAAACTTCCGCTCATCCAAAACTCTCTGCTCATATCCTAACTCGCACCAAGTCCCGTTCAGCCATCACACCTGTGCTCACTTACCTACATTGGCTCCCGGTCCAGCAACGCCTTGATTTTAAAATTATCATCCTTGTTTTCAAATCCTTCCATGGCCTTGCCACTCCCTATCTCTGAAATCTCCTAAAACTCCATGAGATCTCTGCGCTCCTCCAATTCTGGTGTCTTGTGCATCCCCGATTTTAATTGCTCCAGCATTGGTGGCCATGCCTTCAGCTGCCTAGGCCCTAAGCTCTGGAATTCCCTCTCTAAACCTCTCTGCCTTCTACCACTCCTCCTTTAAGACACTCCTTAAAATCCACCTCTTTGGCCAAGCTTTTGGTCCCCTGTCCTGTCCTAATAGCTTCCTGTGTGGCTCGGTGTCAAATTTTGTTTGATCATGCTTCTGTGAGGCGCCTTGGGACATTTTACTATGTTAAAGGCGCTATATAATTGAAAGTTGTTGATGCTCTTATAATGGTGTTATGCAGGGAATTCCAGGATTTTAACCTAGCAACAATGAAAGAATGGCGGTATATGCCCAAGTCAGGGTGGTGTGTTACTTGGGAATATCATCACTTCCTAGTTCCCAAGATTTTTCTGCTCTTATCTTTCTCGGTGGTGGAAGTTATAAAGCTGGAAGCTGTGTCAATGTAACCTTGGTGAGTTGCTGCAGTCATCTTCTTAGGCAGTCCCTCAGAACTGAGGATGACTTGCTTCCACATTAAAAATGAGTTCTCAGGTGACTGATGAGTCCAATGCGGGACCTACAGTCTCTGTCACAGGTGGGGCAGACGGTGGTTGAAGGGGCGGGTGGGTGGGGTGCTTGGGTTGATGTGCGCTCCTTGTGCTGCCTGCGCTTGGCTTCCGCTTGCTCCCGGCGAAGAGACTCGAGGTGTTTGTGCCTTCCCGGATGCTTCTCCTCCAATTTCTGCGGTCTTGGGCCAGGGATTCCCAGGTGTCGGTGGGGATGTTACACTTTTTCATGGAGGCTTTGAGGGTGTCCTTGAAGCGTTTCCTCTGCCCACCTGGGGCTCACTTGCCGTGCCGTAGCTCTGAGTAGAGCGCTTGTTTTGGGAGTCTCGTATCGGGCATGCGGACAATGTGACCCGTCCAGCGGAGCTGATCGAGCATGGTCAAAGCTTCGATGCTGGGGATGTTGGCCTGAGCAAGAACACTGACGTTGGTGCGCCTATCCTGCCAATGGATTTGCAGGATCTTGCGGAGGCAGCGTTGGTGTTACCTCTCCAGTGCTTTGAGGTGCCTGCTGTACATGGTCCATGTCTCTGAGGCATACAGCAGGGCGGGTATCACTGCTGCTCTGTAGACCATGAGCTTAGTGCCGGGTTTGAGGTCCTGGTCTTCAAACACTCTCTTCCTCAGGCGACCGAAGACTGCACTGGCACACTGAAGGCAATGTTGGACTTCGTCGTTGACAGTAGGCTCCCGAGGTATGGAAAGTGGTCCACGTTGTCCAAGGCCTTGTCGTGGATTTTGATAATCGGGGGACAGTACCGTGTGGCGAAGGCAGGTAGAGGACCTTTGTCTTACGGATATTTAGTGTAAGGCCCATGCTCTCGTACGCTTCGGTGAAGGTGTTGACGATGGTTTGGAGTTCGACCTCCAAGTGAGCGCAGACGCAAGCGTCATCTGCATACTGTAATTCGACGACAGAGGATGGGACGACCTTGGATCTGGACTGGAGGCGACGGAGGTTGAACAGTTTCACGTTTGTTCTGTAAATTAGCTCCACTCCAGTGGGGAGCTTACCGAGGGTGAGATGGAGCATTGCAGCAAGGAAGATCGAGAAGAGCGTTGGTGCGATGACACAGCCTTGCTTGACCCCGGTTATAAAGCTGGAAGCTGTGTCAAAGTAACCTTGGTGAGTTGCTGCAGTACATTTTGCAGACAGTAAATACTGCAGCTACAGTACAGAGGAGTTTGATATTGATTCCAGTAGCAGGAGCATTAATCAGGTGGACTGCTCTGTCCTGGATGATGTTGAGAACCTTGAATGTTGCTCCAGCTGCATTTGTCCAGGCGAGTGCTGAGTTTCCATCACACTCCTGATTTGAGCCTTCTAGATAGTGGAAAGACTTTAAAGGTTCAGGAGGTGAGTCACTTATTTCAGAGTATCTAACCTTTGTCCTGCTTGTAGTCTCTGTATTGATAGGGCTAGTCCAGACAAGCTTCCAGTCAATAGTAATGCCGTTGAAGGTCAAGCAGAGGAGGTTGGCGGCTGATGATCTATTTCTGATAATTTGAAGTCCTTTCTTGCCCTTCAAAGAAAAATGGAATTATCCAATAATTTGAATTAAGCAACATAAATATCACAGCAAAGTGTGAATTTGGCGCTTAAAAACGTCGATTATTTGAATTAAGCTGTATTCCATAGTGAAGGTGGCACAGCATCAGTATATACACATCAGTTGTCAGTGTAAAGCAGAACTCTGGATCACTTGATTGAAGGATAAATATCATTAACAAAAACATTTTGTAGATGCAAGAACATTTTTCTGCTGAGGGATGTTTGCATAGAGCCTGCACATCAATGACCTGCTTTTTCACTAGAGCTGAGGACATTAAGGGTGACCTAATCGTGAAGACATCTTTTATGAAGAGTTATTATGATAAGGTAATGGATTGTTTCCAGTAGTCAGTGAAACAGTAACAAAAGGGCACATAGTTAAGTTAATCACAAAAATTAAAGTGGGAGGGCGGGAAAAAAAATCACAGGTGGTTCATGTTTGGAATTGTCTGCTGCATTGTTGAAGCAGAGTCCATAAGTTCTCTTTTTTAAAAGGAAATTGCATGCTCCAAAATAGCCTTATGTCCCTCTTTTTTGTTCTTTGTATTTCTTAATAGTTTTCCTCTGCTTGGCATTCTCCTCTTAATCTACTGAAGATTTGAACTACTTGGTAAGATACAATACTACGGGTGACAATGACCCTCTAATACCTCAACCAAAGGCACCACCTTGTGTGAGCTTCGGTAATGAGTGTTGGCATGCTATTCGACTTGGGAGAATCACAGCTAGGCTGATCCTGTTTTCACCTGATATCCACACAAATATGTAAGCTTTCCAGCTGGGGTCACTAGGTATTAATCATGAAGTAGGAACCCTTCCTATTCCAGATTACCTTCTGCCACTGTAGCTTCATAGCCACTGAATTACTTTTGAGCTGTAGTCACTATTTTGCAGGCAAAAGCAGCAACCAGTTTGACAACAGCAAACCGCAGTAAGATGAGCAAGGTGGTGGTGATTTATGGGTGAATATTGACCAGGACACGAGGAGAAAGTGCCATGCAATCTTTTATGTCCACCTGAATATGCAGACAGGGCCTCAGTTTATCATCACAGCTGAAAGATGACCCTTCAGACATTGTATGCTGCTTGTGTACTGCAGTGACGTGTCAGCCTAGCTTATGCTCAAATCCTAGAGTGGGGCTTGAACCCACAGCTCTCTGACTCAGAAGTGAGAATGCCACTGAGCCGAGCAGACACTTATCCCCTCTTGCACGTGGCAAGTTGCTTGTACTAAATGTTTCTGTCGATCTTCACAGTAGGATATTTCTATCTACTTCAGAGTGGGGAATTTTCTTTTGCTTAACTGGCTGAGGCCTATTCTTGTTTTTATTTTAACCCTGTGATCACTGACAGATTTGAAAATAGCTATTAAAAAAATCTCATGGTTCTGTGTTGCTGATATTGGAAACGGTTCCCTCTCCTCTGGTGCTGTCCTCCCCACCCCTTTTTCAAATCTATCACCATCAAGCCCCTCCTCATTAACCTACCTTTGACCCCTCTGTCCTTGCAAACTATCACCCGATCTCCAACCTCCCTTTCCTGTCCAAAGCCTTTGAACATGTTGTTGCCTCATGTTTCCATAGAGCAACTCTGTTTGTTTGAACACCTCCAATCAGGTTTCCGCCCCTGCCACAGCACTGAAATGGCCTCAATCAGTCATAAATGACATAGTATGTGACTGTGATCATGGTGCACTATCCCTGCTCATCCTTCTCGACCTGTCTACTGCCTTCAACACTGTTGACCACGTTATCCTCCTCCAACAATCCTCCGTTGTCCAGCTGAGTGGGGCTTCCCTCTCCTAATATTCTCTATCCAGTCGTAGCCAGAGAATCTCCTACAATGGATTCTCTTCCCACCCCTACATCCTTAACTCTGGAGTCCCCCAAGGATGTATCCTTGATCCTTCTCCTATTTTTCTTAATGCTGCCCCTCTGCGACATCAGCTGAAAACACAACGTCTGGTTCCAAGTGTATGCTGGTGACCCCCCATCTCTACCTTTCCATCACCTCTCTTGACCCCTCTTGCCTTTGTGTTGTCAGGCTGCTTGTCCAAATCCACTACTGGACGAGCAGAAATTTCTTCCAATTAAACATTGGGAACACCAAAGCCATTGTCTTTGCCCCTCCCCCACGCCACAAACTCCATTCCCTAGCCAGCGATTCCATCCCCCTCCATGGTCACTGTCTCGGGCTGAACAAGACTGTTCACAGCGTCTGCGCTCTATTTGACTTTGAGCTGAGCTTCAGACCCCGTGCCCCCTCCATTACCAAGACCGCCTCCGTAATATTGCCATTCTCGGCCTCAGCCCCAACCCATTTGCTATGAAACTTCCTTGCTTTTGTTACCTCCAGACTCGACTATTCCAATACTCTCCTGGCCAGCTACCCATCTTCTACCCTTCATAAACTTGAGCTCATCTAAAACTCTGCTGCCCTTAATCTAACTCGCACCAAGTCCCATTCACCCATTACCCCTGTGCTACAATGGCTCCTGATCCGCCAACGCCTCGAATTTAACATTCTCATTCTTGTATTCCATGCCTCTCGCTATCTCCGTAACCACCTCCAGCTGACCACATTCTGAGAACTCTGCATCCCTCCAATTCTGGCCTCTTGTGCATTCCCGACTTCCTTCGCCCACCATTGACGGCCGTGCCTTCAGCTGCCTCGGCCCCAAGACCTGTAATTCCCTCCCTAAACCTCTCCGCGCCTCCACTTTTCTCTTGGAATAGTCGAGTCTGGCGGTACCAAGACTCTCCTGGCCGGCTACCCATCTTCTACCCTTCATAAACTTCAGCTCTTGGGCCAAGCTTTTGTTCTCCTGTCCCAATGTTGTCTCCTTTGGGTTGGTGCCAATTGTTTGTCTGTTTACGTTCCTGTGAATTGCCGTGGGACGGTTTACTATGTTACGGTCGCTATGTGAATGAAAGTATTTTGCTGAGGTTATCTCTACTTTGAAGAGTAATAATTTTTCTAGAATTCAGACCGGAAATGGCTCCAGATTAATTTTATAATTTCTCGCTATATCTAGGCCTCCTTAAAAGTCCTGATTTTAACCTGCATCTTTAACACGTCCTTTAGATCGTCGTCACTGCACCAAACTCCATTTCTTTTATTTTTGCATCCTTAAAATTGAGCTTCAAGGCATGTGTCCATTGGCACAAATCTGTGTGTGGCAAGAACACACTGAGATGCCGTGCACTTTCCAGTCCCCAATCTTTCAGATCTCTCCATTTTACAGAGGTCATAGTTAGCTTCTGCAGCTCTAGGGTGAAAAATGATTGGCATGCAGCCACAGCTAAATGTGAGTGAAGTTATGAGCCTGTCTCCGACTGCTGTTGGCACAGCCTCACTGTACTTGAATTGTAACAATCTTGGTATGGAGTCCTGTGGCTTAACGGCCTGGCCTCTATCCTTCATTGAACTTCATGTACTCGGTTAAATTATATTTGGCATGGCTGAGGTACGAAATGAGTATGTTGCATAAGTCTTCACAAAATCTGCCAATGTCACAGTAAGGAGGAGGGGAGAAAAATTGGATAGGATAAAAATAGATAAAGGGGAGGTACTTAAAAGGTTGGTAGTGCTCAGTCACCCGGTCCGGATAGGATGCATCCCAAGTTGCTTAGGAAAGTACAGGTGGAACTAGCGGAGGCTCTGGCCACAATCTTTCAATCCTTGTTGCATATGGGAGTGGTACCAGAAAATCGCAAATGTTACACCCCTGTTTATATTTAAAAAAAAAGTGGGGCTGGGGTGAAGAGGGGTAACTACAGGCCGACCAGCCTAACGTCGATGGTGGGGGAACTTCTAGAGATCATAATCCGGGACAAAATTAATTGTCACTTGGAAAAAAATGGGTTAATAAATAACAGACAGCACGGATTTGTTAAAGACGAATTGTATCTGACAAATTTAATTGAGTGCTTTGATGAAGTAAGAGAGGGTTGATGAGGGTAGTGTGGTTGGTGTTGTGTATATGGACTTTCAAAAGATGTTTTGATAAGGTCCACATAATAGACTTGTTAGCAAAATTAAAGCCCATGGGATTAAAACGGCAGTGGCTGCGAGGATACATAATTGACTGGCACAGAAAGCAGAGAGTAGTGGTGAACAGTTTTTCAGTCTAGAGGAAAGTGTACAGTGGTGTCCCCCAGGGGTCGGTATTAGGACCACTGCTCTTTAGGTATGATGGGCATAATTTCAAAGTTTGATGAGGACACAAAGCTCAGACATTCTCGCAAACAGCGAGATGGATAGCAGCAGACTTCATGACGACACGGGTAGATTGGTGAAATGGTACATGAAATTTAACGCAGAGACGTGTATCGTGATTCATTTTGAAAGGAAGAATGAAGATAGGCAATATAAACTAAATGGTACAATTTTAAAGGAATTTCAGGAACAAAGACATGGGGGTTCACACACAAATCTTTGAAGGTGACAGGACAAGTTGATGCTGTTAAAAAAGCATATGGGATCCTGGGCTTTATAAATAGAGGCATAGAGTACAAAAGCAAGGCAAGTATGCTAAGCCTTTATAAATTGCTGGTTAGGCCTCAGCTGGAGTACTGGGCACCACGCTTTAGGAAATAGGTAAACACTTTGGAATGCTTGAAGAGGAGATTTATTCAAATGGTACCAGGTATGAGGGACTTCAGTTATGTGGAGAGACTAGAGAAGCTGGGATTGTTCTCTTTAGAGCAGAGAAAGTTAAGGGGAGGAGGGTCAGTTATCAGAGGACACAGATTTAAAGTAATTGCCAAAAGAACCAGAGGAGTGATTAGGCGAGTTATTATGACCTGGAATCCACTGCCTGAAAGGATGATGGAAGCAGATTCAATATTGGATCAGAATTGGATAGATACTCGAAGGAAAAATATGCAGAGCTCTTGGGGCAAGAGCAAGGGCGTGGGACTAATTGGATAGCTCTTTTGAAGAGCTGGCACAGGCACTATGGGCAAAATGGCCACCTTTTGTGCTATACGATTCTATGATTCCATGATAATGTTTGCACCCTTTCCTTGCTTAATATCATTGGTAATTCCTTATGGAGGAAGAAGCATGTGTCATAAGCAAATCGGATGTTAGGATATATTAAAAGGTCAATATTGAGTTGAAATAGTGAGGTAGTCCTGCCACTTTATAAATCATTGGTGCGACGACACTTGGAATCGTGTGTTGCCACAGTACAAAAAGGATATTGTAGTTATTGAAAGGATACAGAAGAGAACAAACAGAATGATGGAGGAGATTGTATTAGGGCAATAAATTGGACGACATCTCACTGGAAAAGAGATTGTTAAGAGGTGATATGATGGCTGTTTTTAGGATTCTAAAGCGACTAGATAATGTAAACCATGACCAGCTGTTTCACCTTGCTCAGAACAGCAGAACCAGAGGACACAGCCTGCGCTTGAAGGGGGTAAATTCAAAACTAATCTGCGGAAACATTTCGGTGAGCAAGTAATGAAATGGGCAAACGGATGAAAGATGCGTTTTAATGTTAATAGGTGTCAGGTAATGCATGTTGGGAGGAGAAGCAAGGAACGGGACAATATACTTCATGCAAAGACATTCTCAAGTCTGGATGAACAGAAACCAAGAAGTTTGCTGCAAAGAAATGTATATCGCTGTTCCTTAATCTTCGCTGGGTCAAAATCCTAGAACTCCCTACCTAACAGCATAATAAGAGAAAGCAATTGGTATATGAAATCTGAACTGAAATCAGCCTTTGATAGAAGCTGTTAAAATAAAAACTTCACCTGTAAATAATTGAAGACTTTTTAGCATATTTACTTACACCATTGTGCCGCATATGTATTCTCCAGCAGTCCAGCCAACCGTAGCGTCCAATATTTTTTCTGGCTGTGGCCCACCAGCAATGTAGTTCCCCAGACATTTTGAAAGGTCCATGCCCATACATGAAAGTTGTGATTGCATATTTAAATTTGCATTGCAGCCGGTGCTATGGTATGCTATACAATATATACATACTGCAGCCATACTAAAGGTTTAATAGGACTTATTTTGCAATGGTGTTTAATTCTTCCTAATAGTTTCTTAGTAGATTCCAGCAAATACAATCATTATATTTGCTTTAAGTTCTTGAAGGGAGCTACCTGAACTGGACTGGATGAATGACCTTACAGATTTTGTCCTTGAAGCCTCGTATTGCCATTTTCAATGTCTGTTGCAGTGTATTTTTAGGCGCCCTTTATCTTTCCCTCAATTATTCAGTATATTAATATACTGTGGGAATGAGAGGTGTTCAACTATGTAGCTCATTCTGCCATTTGGGTTCTCTTTTTCATAACCCACAATGAAAGTTTTATTTAAGTGCTGTAGTGCCAGCTTTGGCTCAGTGCGTAGCTCTCTTTCAAGTGACACTCCAGAGGCTTGAGCATATAATTGAGGCTGACACTCCAGTGCAGTACTGAAAGAGTGCTACACTGTCGGAGGTGCCATCTTTCGGATAAGATATTAAACCGAGGACCAGTCTGTCCTCTCGGGTGGATGTGAAAGATCCTACAGCACTATCCGCAGAAGAGCAGGGGGAGTTCTCCCGGTGTCCTGGCTAATATTTATCCCTCAATCAACATCACGAAAATAAAATTGTCTGCTCATGTATCTCATTGCTGTTTGTGGGACCCTGCAGTGCGAAAGTTGGCTGCCACGTTTCATTACAGCAGTGACTACACTCAAAAGTACTTCATTGGCTGGAAAGTGCTTTGGGGTAACCTGAGACTGATAAATACAAGTCGTTCCCTAGAATGCCACAGCATGGAAGGAGGCCATTTCGGCCCATCATGTCCGCGCGGGCCAACAAAGAGCTAGCCAACCTAATCCCACTTCCCAACTCTTGGTTCGTAGCCCTGCAGGTTACAGCATCCCAAGTGCACTTTTTAAATGTGGTTAGGGTTTCTGTCTCTACCACCCTTTCAGGCAGTGAGTTCCAGACCCCCACAACCCTCTGGGTGAAGAAATTTCCCCTCAAATCCCCGCTAAACCTTCCACCAATTACTTTAAATCTGTGCCCCCTGGTTTTTGACCCCTCTACTAAGGGAAATAGATAAACATAAGAAGTAGGAGCAGGAGTAGGCCATGCGGCCCCTCGGACCTGCTCCGCCATTCAATAGGATCATGGCTGATCCGAATCTAGACTCACGTCCACTTCCCTGCCCGCTCCCCGTAACTCCTAATTCCCTTATCAGCTAGGAAACTGTCTATCTCCGTTTTAAATTTATTTAATGTCGCAGCTTCCACAGCTCTGAGGTAGCAAATTCCATAGATTCGCTACCCTCTGAGTGAAGAAGTTTCTCCTCCATCTCAGTTTTGAAAGGGCAGCCCCTTATTCTAAGATTATGCCCCCTAGTTCTAGTCTCACCCATCAGTGGAAACATCCTCCCCGCATCCACCCGATCAAGCCCCCTCGCAATCTTATATGTTTCGATAAGATCGCCTCTCATTCTTCTGAATTCCAATGAGTAGAGGCCCAACCTACTCAACCCTTCCTCATAAGTCAACCCCCTCATCTCCGGAATCAACCGAGTGAACCTTCTCTGAACTGCCTCGAGAGCAAGTATATCTTTTCTTAAATATGGAAACCAAAACTGTACACAGTATTCCAGGTGTGGCCTCACCAATACCCTGTATAACTGAAGCAAGACTTCCCTGCTTTTATACTCCATCCCCCTTGCAATAAAAGCCAAGATTCCATTGGCCTTCCTGATCACCTGCTGTACCTGCATACTAATCTTCTGTGTTTCATGCACCAGGACCCCCAGATCCCTTTGTACTGTAGCACTTAGCAGTTTCTCTCCATTTAGATAATAACTTGCTCTTTGATTTTTTTCTGCCAAAGTGCATAACCTCACACTTCCCAACATTATATTCCATCTGCCAAATTTCTGCCCACTCACTTAGCCTGTCTATGTCCTTTTGCAGGTTTTTTATGTCCTCCTCACTCACTGCTTTCCCTCCCATCTTTGTATCGTCGGCAAACTTGGATATGTTGCACTTGGTCCCCTCCTCCAAATCGTTAATATAGATTGTAAAGATCCTTTCTATCCACTTTATCTAGGTCCCTCACAATTTGATACACCTCAATAAGGTCTCCTCTCAGCCTCCTCTGCTCCAAAGAAAACAAACCCAACCTATCCAGTCTTTCCTCATAGCTAAGATTCTCTACTTCCGGCAGCATCCTTGTAAATCTCCTCTGTACCCTCTCTAGTGCAATCACATCTTTCCTGTAATGTGGTGACCAGAACTGCACGCAGTACTCTAGCTGAGGCCTAACTAGTGTTTTATACAGTTGAAGCATAACCCCCCCCCTGCTCTTGTATTCTATGCCACGGCTAATAAAGGCAAGCAATCCGTATGCCGCCTTAACTGCCTTATCTACCTGGCCTGCTACCTTCAGGGATCTGTGGACCTGCACTCTAAAGTCCCTTTGTTCCTCTACACTACTCGGTGTCCTACCATTTAATGTGTATTCTCTTTCCTTGTTAGCCCTCCCCAAATGCATTACCTCACACTTTTCCGGATTGAATTCCATTTGCCACTGTTCTGCTCACCTGACCAATTTATTGATATCTTCCTGCAGTCTACAGCTTCCTTCTTCAGTATCAACCACACAGCCGATTTTAGTATCATCTGCAAACTTCTTACTCATACCCCCTATAATCAAGTCTAGATCATTGATATTTACCACAAAAAGCAAGGGACCTAGTACTGAGCCCTGCGGAACCCCACTGGAAACAGCCTTCCAGTCACAAAAACACCCATCAGCCATTACCCTCTGCTTCCTGCCTCCGAGCCAGTTTTGAATTCAACTTGACACTTGCCCTGGATCCCATGGACTTTTAACTTTGTGACCAGTCTGCCATGTGGAACCTTATCAGAAGCCTTGCTAAAGTCCATATATGCTACATCAAATGCACTAACCTCATCCACCCTCCTTGTTATCTCCTCAAAAAAAAATTCAATCAAGTTTGTCACACATGACCTTCCCTTAACAAATCCATGCTGACTATCCTTGATTAATCCGTGTCTTTCTAAATGAAGATTTATCCTGTCCTTCAGAATTCTTTCCAATAATTTTCCCACCACCGAGGTTAGGCTGACTGGCCTGTAATTACTCGGTCTATCCTTTTCTCTCTTTTTAAACAAGGGTACCACATTAGCAGTCCTCTTGTCCTCTGGCACCACACCTGAAGCCAGAGAGGATTGAAAAATGATGGTCAGGGCCTCTGCTATTTCCTCTTTTACTTCGCTTAACAGCCTGGGATACATTTCATCCGGGCCTGGGGATTTATCCACTTTTAAAACTGCTAAACCCCTTAATACTTCCTCTCTCACTATGTTTATTTCATCTAATATTTCACGCTCCTCCCCCCCCCCCCCCCCGATAGCAATGTCTGCTTCGCCCCTCTCCTTTGTGAAAACAGACACAAAGTATTCATTAAGAACCCTATCGACGTCTCCCGCCTCCACACACACATTACCCTCATGATCTCTAATAGGCCCTACCCTTTCTTTAGTTATCCTCTTACTCTTAATATATTTATAAAACATCTTTGGGTTTTCCTTGATTTTACTTGCCAAGAATTCCTTTCCTTTAATGATTCTTTCTATAGTTGTATAACTGGGGAACTTTCCTACCCACCTTGAATACATAAACTATTTGGGTTGGCAGTTGTTTATTTTTGGGTGGCACCTAACCTGCAAATAAACTAGCATTTGCAATCAAGATATGAAGTCCCTGATTAGCTGCACACTTACAGTGGCTGAGCATAAATTAATTTCTGTGGTATCCCACGAATGCTGTTTCTCCTACTGTCAGCTTAATTGCTCTTATAGTATGTATCGACAGCAATGGCATTAATATGGCATGAATACGCAGTTTTTCAGTGTTTTGTCAAACCATAACGTCAATAAATGTGTCTACAATGTGCCGCCGTCATTTTTTTCTAAAATATACTTTATTTCGTGCATAAAGTAACTGGTTTGTTTGTTATCCAACATGTTCAAACAAACTGCTAATATTAAAAGCAGAGTAAGCGTGTGGAGGAAGGGATGTAATCGTGTGGAGGAAGGGATGTACAAGAGAAAGCTTAAGAGGGGGCAAGGGTTGGGGGTTAAGATAGGACAGGGTGAAGCCATGTAGGGCTTTGGACACAAGAATGAGAATTTTAACTTTGTGTTGGAGGACCAGGAGCCAAAATACGTCAGCAAGGATAAGGGTGATGGGTAAGCGGCACTTGGTGTGGGATAGGATGCTGGCAGCAGAGTTTTGGCGAGCTGAAATTTACAGAGGGTGGAGGATGGGAAGCTGGCCAGGAAACCATTGGAATAAGCAAGTCTGTGGGGTGACTAAGGCATATTTAAGGTTTTCGACAGCAAATAAGCTGAGTTGGGCAGACTTTGTAGTTATGGGGTCAGAAGCTCTGCTTGGGGTCGGATAGGACTCCGAGGTTACAAACACTTGGGTTGAGCCTCTGAGTGTCTGGGTAAGGGGATGGAGTTGTTTGTAAGGGTATAGAGTTTGTGGTGGGGGGCCGAAGACACTGGCTTTGGTCTTCCTAATGTTTAGCTGGAGAAATTTATGGCTCATCCAAGACTGGATATTGGACAAACCGTCTAACAGCACAGGCAGTGAAGGAGTTGAGAGAGATAGAGGTGGGCATCATCAGTTTACATGTGGAGGCTTAGTCTAATGTTTGCAAATTATGTCACCATGTAGATGAGGGCGTAAAAGAAAGATCCTTGAAGGACTTCCAAGGTGGTGGTGCAAGGGTGGGAAGAAAATCCATTGGTAGAAGTGCTCTGGCTACTATCAGATAGCTAAGACGGAGAACAAGCTGAACAATGGAGGAGAGCCATTGGAAATGTGGTTAATTATGTCAAAGGTTGGATAGAGGTCAGGCAAATGAGGGATAATGTGCAACGGTGTTTTTTGGTGGATTTCCCATGGTTACAGTCACAGCAAAAGGTTGTTAGTCCTGTAACAATAAGCTCCGCGTGATTCAGGACCGAGTGGTTTTAAACAACAAGCTTTAAAATACATTGACTAATAACAACAGTATTGTCCTTCTACAACTGTTCTACATTATTACATTAAATGACCAGCAATTAATACAACCTGTTTCCTCCACGAAGTTCAAGCTGATCAGATTTGTAATCTTTTGCGGGCTACAGTTAAGGTGAAAAGACTTCAGACTGTCCATGAGAGCACACTATCTTTTGGAGAGGCTAAGTTCTACCCTTATACTGTTCGGCTACCTTGCGCTGCATGTACTCGGTATCCTGCCAAGCTGAGCTGTTTACGCAACATCTTAATTGTTATTGTTCTCTCTTATCTGTAAATGTCTGGTTCTTTACATGTTATCATGACCAGTCCACAATAGGGCCTTGCATATTGGGTTGTGGGTCTCCTAGCCAGTCCCTTACCTAGGTATAGTTTTGAAACTTCAGCATTTTCTCCATATTCGCTCTCGAGCCAAAATGCTGGAGCAAAGTAAGCTGGGATATCCCAACCATTTGGGCCACTGCAAGATATTCTAAGTGTTGGTCACAGAAAATGCCATTTGTGACTTTGGTTAGTAGCATTTTGGTGCTGTGGAAGGGGCAAAAATCTGGGTGGAGATGGCGCGTTTAAGGGCGTTGGAGATGGGGCAATAAAGGTGGTGGGTGGGGGTTTGAAGATAGGGTGATAATGGCAGTTTTGACAGGGAAATGGACAGTACCTGAGGAGGGAACCGTTTGAAGTATCAGGTAGCTTGGGCTCAGGACTCATATCTCTAATTGATGGTTCTGGTGGATGCCAAGTTTGGATTGGACACAGTTCTTCAGGACAGCACTCAGCAAGGGAGAGGGATGCTCCGCTCATTGTTGTTTCTCTTCAATGACTCGCGTCCCATTGTAGATTTAAGCTTGTGACATCCAAGTGCACGTCCAAACAGAGCTCCTTCTTTAAGACTGAGGCATGCAAGAGATTGAAGACCAAGCACTAAGGTGGATTTGTGGCAAAAGGTATAAAGGGTCATAATGACTTTCTTGCTTGGGAGGGGTGGAGGAAGATGGTAAGCAGGGTCAAGTTGGAGCCTGGTAAAGGGAGATTGGAACCAGATTGATCTGTTGTGGTTCACTCAGTAATTAATACCTGAGCCAGCCCAGTCTGCTGTGCTCTAGGCACATTTGATAATTGACTAGCTGATGTAGTTCATTTGGATCTTGAGGGTTAGACTTGTCACTGGGAGCTAGAATTCTTCCTACTCGGCTCCGGACAATCTTGTAAATCAGCGGCCTAATGGATGGGGTGGAATAGTTAAACAAGTTGTGAGAACCGTACCAATGCTCAGTGCTGTTTAGGCTGCTTTGGTTTTACCCAATTAAACAGGTGTATTTCTAAACATACTTGGGAGTCCCTAAGGTTTGATTCTTGCCAGCCTGCATTTTTTTTATTTTTTTTTATTCATTGATGGGATGTGGGCGTCGCTGGCTAGGCCTGCATTTAGTGCCCATCCCTAATTGCCCTTGAGAAGATGGTGGTGAGCCGCCTTGAACCGCTGCAGTCCATATGGTGTAGGTACACCCACAATGCTGTTAGGAAGGGAGTTCCAGGATTTTGGCCCAGCGACAGTGAAGGAACGGCGATACAGGTCCAAGTCAGGGTGGTGCGTGGCTTGGAGGGGAACTTGTAGGTGGTGATGTTCCCATGCGTCTGCTGCCCTTGTCCTTCTAAGTGGTAGAGGTCGCGGGTTTGGAAGGTGCTGTTGAAGGAGCTTTGGCGAGTTGCTGAGTGCATCTTGTAGATGGTACACACTGCAGCCACAGTGCGCCGGTGGTGGAGGGCGTGAATGTTGAAGGTGGTGGATGGAGTGCCAATCAAGCGGGCTGCTTTATCCTGAATGGTGTCGAGCTTCTTGAGTGTTGTTGGAGCTGCACTCATCCAGGCAAGTGGAGAGCATTCCATCACACTCCTGACTTGTGCCTTGTAGATGGTGGAAAGGCTTTGGGGAGTCAGGAGGTGAGACACTCGCCGCAGAATTCCCAGCCTCTGGCCTGCTCTTGTAGCCACAGTGTTTAGTTGGCTGGTCCAGTTCAGTTTCTGATCAATGGTAACCCCCAGGATGTTGATAGTGGGGGATTCAGCGATGGTAATGCCATTGAATGTCATGGGGAGATGGTTAGAGTCTCGCTTGTTGGAGATGGTCATTGCCTGGCACTTGTGTGGTGCGAATGTTACTTGCCACTTGTCAGCCTTGATTTACTGGGCTTGGGTAAGTGGGATAAGTCCCTGCAGGGAAGGTGTGCCCACTCCTTCTCAGGCAAATGTCAATAGTTCCGATTCACTATTAACCTAGTTAATCGTTCCAATTCACTAATAACCTAGTTAATAGTTCAGATTTATTCATTTTCAGCATGGTGATGGATGTCATGTGTCTGACACCAGTTAATCTAAAGAAAGTCAATTGCGCTTCTGAGGCTGTGAATGCAGTATGAAAAATACCTTTTACTACTTCTGTTTCTTCAGATAAAGGATGACCATATTGTTGCCTGAAACAGGCAGCTGAGGAGAAAGGAACAAAAGCTGTAAAATGCCCAAATCTGGGTCTTCCAGAACAGCACAGACTGAAAGTTCTGAATGCAACAGCAACATGGTTGAAAAACAGACTGGAAGAAAGGTAAGACGTGCTTTAAAGTGGCATCTTATTGTAAATAATAGGTTTGCACAACTGCCTTTGCATATGTACAATCCCCTACTAAAACTAGGAATATTTTTGGATTTTATTAATAATTAAAATTTGCTTTTTAGATTTGCAGACCTGGATTACCATTTGACTATATTAATTTGAATTTCCTATCTCAGGAAAGAACTTTGCACATGAAGTCTCATTCTCAATAGCCATTTTAAAAAGAAAGAGTTGTTAGAATTAACACAGTATCCTTTTTCGTCTGATTCTATGTGCTTGGAATATTTGAATTTCAGTTGTTGAGTGTTGATTGCCTTATTGGGCTGAGAAGAACAGTCATCTGGCAGGAATTATGAGTTTTGACTGTGTAAGGGAGTTGAATTCATGTCCATCACATAGTTAGACACGCTATTCTATTTCTTCCATGCTAGTTTCCACTGATGTTTTTGGCACTAAGGACAAAATATTCAAAATGCTAAATTTACTGCATTCTACATTTTGGAACTAAACAGATATTGTAGTTTTAGGACCAGATATGGTTTGTCTTGAATCTTTCCAGGGAGGCCAAGATATTGTGTATGGAAGTACATTACAACGTGAGACCAGTTCATCATTGTTTTCACACCAGTCATGTGGACTCAATTTTCACACACGTTTGATTTTTCTTTGCAATTCCGAAGCCAATTCTGAGTCACTGCATGTGTGCAAAATTCTAATGTCAGCGTGACAACACACTCCTGCTAAGCGCATTTCAGAGCAAATGGCATGGGAAAACTGCACATTTAATATGTGCTGCCCTACACGCATGTTCCAGAAATAAGGCTGCCAAATTAGAAGTCAAACTCTGTTCCGAGATCCCCAAGTAGCGGCACTTTTATTCCTCGTGGTGGAGTTATAGTGCCATTCCCGGGTCTCTGGTGCCATTGCTATCGCTGAAGTATGCAGGTAGGCCCAAATCTGATCCCCAATGTTGGGAGAGCTGAGGCATGACAGAAGCTAACAGCTCACCTCTATTATTAAAATGAGGCCTGAGACCCAATTTAAGATGAGCTTCAGGCCTTGCTACAAACTGCGAAATTCTGAGCAAGGCGTGTCAAGCCCGGGAATGTTTTGGGGATTTGGAGGAGCCGAGGGAGTAGGGCTGCAGATTGCAGCTGTTTTGTGTGCTTCTCCCCCTCCTCTCCTAGCCCGACATGAACTGTGGCAGTTAGAGCTTACAATGTAAAATCAGGGCATGAGAATCCGCAATCTCTATACCTTTGTTCCCTATTGACCAACCAGTGGAAACAGTCTTTCACTGTTTACCCACAGTAAAGTCCCCAGGTTTCACCTCGCCCCTTTCTCAGCGCCGTTCCCAGTCATTACGTTGCTGCTATTCCTGGCTCTGCAGGAAATGCTGGGCCCCACTCCATTCTCAGTCCTCTTTGCCTGGCACCCCTCAACCAAGTCCCAATCTCCCCCAACACCCCAGACTCCTGTCAACCTCTTCCTCTCTTCCCCCATCCCACCCCACCCCCAGTCTTAATCTCCTCACCCTAATCCCTTCACCCTCTTCCAGCCCAACCCAACTCCACACTTCTCTCTCTCTCCCTCCCCCCCTCTTTCCCCTCTCCCCCTCTCTCTCTTCCCCCTCTCTCTCCTCTCCTCAGTCAGCTGGTCCTGTTTCTAGTCAACCCTGACATAACTGAGCAGGATGGCGGGCGGCTGCTGCAGCACGTAGTTTACATGGAGCTTAGAAGCAGCGCCCAGGAGATCCATGTCCCATTCCTAAGCTCAACACACCAAGGGTCGGATTCGGCATGTTTGACACCCTTGCTGTAGATGGAACATGCTGCAACCGTAGTACGGCAGTGGCAGAGGAGGTGGTTAATAGATTTCAGTGGCGGAGAGCCACTCGAGCAGACTACTTTGTCCTGGATGGTGTCAAGCTTCTTGAGTGAATGTTGTTGTTGCTGTACCCAATCAGGTGATGAGTACTTGATCACACGAGCCTCCTCCCATCTTTCCTTATCTAAATCTATCAACATAACCCTCTATTCCCTTTTCCCTCATATGCTTGTCTAGCCTCCCCTTAAAGGCATCTATACTATTCACTTCAACCACTCCCTGTGGTAGCAAGTTCCACATTCTCACCACTCTCTGGGTAAAGAAGTTTCTTCTGAATTCCCTATTGGATTTCTTGGTGACTATCTTATATTGATGGCCTCTAGTTATGCCCTTCCCCACAAGTGGAAATATTCTCTCTATCCACTCTATCAAAACCTTTCATAATTTTGAAGACCTCTTTCTATTGGCAAGTTGAATCTGAGCAAGTGACCCATCGACACAGGTGAGAAGAAAATCATCTTATCGAAGTCAAGCAAGGAAAAAAAATATACATTTTAGAGTCTTGCATTCTTAGATTTATCTTTATAGGTTTGACTGTTACCTCGTCAGTGACAGCTTGCAAGTTTGATGCAATATACAGAATTCCTTTCCCCTCCCATTTAGAAAGAGAAAATTTCTGTTGATTTTGTAAACCGTTGCCTTATGAAACAGGTTTAGTGGTTGCTGGAGGTACTAAGCCATTGCGGGCAGCAAAGTGACAGTTGGTTACATCCCATCGATGTTGGTTTTTGCTGTTAATATGCTGGATTATGAATCCTACTAAAGTCTAGCTGGGTGGGGTTTGGAACAAAATCCTCACCTAAGGCAGAATATGTACATTTTCAAAATCAGGATCTGCCAACTCGAAGAGCCAAAATTAAATGAATGGCAGAAGTCAGAGTACCCCACGGGAAGACCTGCTAATAGACGTGCCCAACTCGAGGAGGTAGCTCAGATTACTGAACGGGTTGGACAAAATAAATAAGCGGGCAGAACAATGGCTGATGAAATTTAATGTGGACAAGTATAAAGTACTGCACATGGAAAATGGGTGAAGCGCATGCTCCCAGCTAAAGATGAAGTTGCAAAAGACCTTGGAGTCTTAGTGGATTTGATGCTCAACATGTCCAACTAAATGGCTTACTATGAAATACCAAATTGTGCTGGGGCCTGTACATTTTGTGACCATACCGTAGCTGGTTTTATAATCACACTGTGTATAGTAAATCTGGGCTCCAACAACACTCCAGGACAAGGTGGGCTGGGCAGGTTGAGAAAGTGGTGAAAAAAGCATACTGGTTCCTGGGCTTCATAAATAGAGGCATAGAGTACAAAAGCACGGAAGTTATGATGAACCATTATAAAACATTGGTTCGACCTCAACTGGAGTATTGTGTCCAATTCTGGGCACCACACTTTAGGAAGGATGTGAAGGCCTTAGAGAGGGTGCAGAAAAGATTTACAAGAATGGTTCCAGGGATGAGGGACTTCAGTTACGTGGATAGACTAGAGAAGCTGGGGTTGTTCTCCTTAGAGCAGAGAAGGTTGAGAGGAGATTTGATAGAGGTGTTCAAAATCATGAGGGATCTAGACAGAGTAGATAGAGAGAAACTGCTCCCATTGGCAGAAGGCTGAAGAACCAGAGGACACAGATTTAATGTGATTGGCAGAAGGACCAAAGGCGACATGAGGAAAAACATTTTTACGCAGCGAGTGGTTAGGATCTGGAATGCACTGCCTGAAGGGGTGGTGGAGGCAGATTCAGTTGTGGCTTTCAAAAGGGAATTGAATAAGTATCTGAAGGAAAAAAAAATTGAAGGGCTACAGGGAAAGGGCGGGGGAGTGGGACTAGCTGAAGTGCTCTTGCAGAGAGCCGGCACAGACTCGACTGGCCTCCTGCTGTAACCATTCTATGATGAAACAGCCCACTTGATCGGCACCTCATCTATCACCTTTAAACATTCACTCCCTCCACCACCAGTGCAACATGGTTGTAATGCATCTTGTAGATGGTACACATTGCAGCAACTCACCAAGCTTCTTCAATAGTGCCTCCCAAACCCGTGACCTTTACCACCTAGAAGGACAAGGCAGCAGGCGCATGGGAACACCACCATCTTCAAGTTCCCCTCCGAGTTACACACTATCCTGACTTGGAAGTATATCGCTGTTCCTTCATCGCTGGGTCAAAATCCTGGAACTCCCTAACTAACAGCACTGAGGGAGCACATTCACCACAGGGACTGCAGCGGTTCAAGAAGGCAGCTCGCTACTGCCTTCTTGAGGGAAATGAGGGATGGGCAATAAATGCTGGTGCTGCCAGCGATGCCCACATCCCTTGAATGAATAAATTAAAAATAAACTATTGATTACTTCTTCAAACAGTTTGCTGATAATTGGGAGGAGGTTGATAGAATGATAAATGGCCAGGTTAGATTTGTTCTGATTTTGGTGGATAAGATGCACCTGGGCAATTTCCACAATGTGTAGTGGATGTTGGTGGCATAACGGCACTGGAATAGCTTGGCTAGGCAGCCAGCTCGTTCTGGTGCACAAGTCTTCAACACTACAGCTGAGATGTTATTGGGGCCCATAGCCTTTGTTGTCCAGTGCAATCGGCTGCCTTTTAATGTCACGTGGAGTAAGCCAAATTGGCTGGACGCTATCGTCTCTGATGGTGCGGGTCCTTGGCAAGATGCGGAGTAGAATTGTCCTCTTGCCACTTTTGACTGAAGATGCTTGGAGATAGTGGAGGAAGTGGAAAGCAACAGAACAGATTTAAAGGTGGCTGCTTACATTTCGGTGTCATGATGTTCTGTACATTCCTCCATATTCGTGCATAGGTTTTCAAACCGGTTCCAAAAAGAGATTTCTTTCCGTCTGTTATTTTTGGGATGTTAGTTATCTATTTATTTGCTAACTTACTATCTCCATTTTTGTTGCTTTATATCTGGGTGTCCAAACTATAATCCGCTTGCCCGCAAATTTGTCAGCGATTTAGTTCCATTTGCGCTTTGTTACAGCTCACTAGTTTGTCTTGTCTACATTATCAAGGCTTTGAAGTTTAGGATAAGGATTTTCTTAGTGCAGTTACTTAATTGGTGGATAAATCCTTTAATTGGAACACCTGGACCCATGTGTATCCACAGCGTGAGAATAATGTAAATTAATGGGAACATTGATTTCAACATTTATGTGGCCTGCTGTCTCCATGGAATGCACTCCTGCTATAAACTTAATAAAATAATAAAATGCTGGAAGTACATAGTACGTTCATCAGTTTGTGTAACGAAAAAAGACAGGGTTAACATTTTGTGTAGATTCCTTGTAAGGCGCGTTAACCTGATCTTTTGTCTTTACAGATGTTGAAGGGCCTGCTACATATTTCCAGCATTTTGTGTTTCAGATTTCCAGCAGTTGCAGCTTTTTCTTATTATCTGTACTGTTTTCTTTTTGGTAGCTGATGCTGTCTTTCAGAAGTGAGGACATGGGGTACCTGAGAATGTGTGTACAGTACATATTTGCAGGAGATTCGACACACACAAGTTTGGAAAAACACCAAATTGGTGATGCTGCCCTGGTCTCAGCCACACCTGCTGGTTTTGTTGTTACCCGGCTTCCTTATTTTCTTCAGCCCGTACTTCCTCCTGGCAAAGTAACAGAAGTCATTGTAATCCTGAGTTAAGCTGCTGAACATTTGAACAATGGTCGAGTCTCCTTAGCCAGTCTATTGTGCAATAGAAACAGAAATTTTAATGCAAATTATGAGTTACAAAATACAGTACTAAAATTTTGCAACTAAAATAATTCTAATTGGAAAAAGCACAATTTTAACACCCTTTTAAAATTTATAATTTGTATTATTTTTTTTTAATGTATAATTTGTATTTTTTTAAACCCAGTGCAGTGTAATAAATTTTCTTGAAGTAGACTCCCATGGTAAAGGAGTAATAAATTTCTAATGTTTGATGCATTCTATATTAAGATATGTGGTTTATTGGCCAAGAGTAGCTGCTTTTACATTAGTATTTGTTTAGTTTGGATTGCAGGAGAGAGCTGGCCCACAGCCATGAGCCAGCTCCCGTATCACAGTGGCAGAATTATGGACCCACATGAATATTTTTGTCTGATTACACTCCTGTGAAGCACCTTGGGGTGTTTTAGAAAGAAAGAACTTGCATTTTTACTACATTAAAGATGCTATATAAATGCAAGTTGGTGTTGAATTAGCACCTTGACTTTCCTTTCCCATGGGACAAACTAACTGTGTGATATTTTAGAAGTGCATATAATCTAGTGTGAAACTTCAGTGCAGTACTGAAAGGGTGCTACATCATCAAAGGTGTCATCTTTAGGATGCGATGTTAAACTGAGGCCCTGTCTAGGTTTTTGTGAAAGATTGCATGGAACTATTCAAAGAAGAGCAGGGGCGTTCACAGGGGTGGCTTGGCCAACATTTATTCCTCAACCAAGGCCACCAAAATAGATTAACTGGTCATTTATCTCATTACTGTTTGTGGGACCCTGCTGTGCTTTTTGTATTTTTCCCTTGCTAGTCGTTTTTGCTATGTAATGCAAAAATTGCACTGAAACGTTTTAATTTTTATGCTTTAAAAAGAAATCACGTGTGCCCATTGTCCGAACTACACAATTGTATTTGTCTCGAGACCTGCACAAGTCTCATGTATAAAAGTGTCTCAATTTGGGAAAAGAGTCTGTTTTCACGTTGCCCCTTGTTGCAAAACTAGTGTATATACTTAATGCTCTTTGAATAGAGTATGTTTGTGTGGTTTATTTTTGTGGCGGTTTTCCATTCAGCTTTCTCCATGAAGCTCAGGTTGTTGATTGTGGGCATGCTCTGAGGGAGCAATTCTAGCTTCTGACTTGCCTTTCCCTTCTGTAACTACTGTTTGCACCTTCTGCAACTCAACATCCCAGTGTTCTGTTCCTCCTGGGACAGATTAATATTTTTACTTAACTCTTGCAAATAAAATTGCAACTAAAAAAAAGTTGATATAGAGTCATAGGGGGAGAAATTCGGTGGAGCCGCAAACGGGGCGCCAAGCTCGCCTGGGCGCCGGAATTAGCGCAGCGATCGGAGCAGTTGCGACCGCCGGAAATTCAGCTTGAACGCCCCAAGAGGGACACGGGGCGAGGCTCGAGGCGCTCCGCGTCCCTCTTAGGGCGCTGAAACTGAATATCGCAGCACAACGTGCCGCAGCAGCACGGCGCGCTGCGGTACTGCAGGCCTTCCTCCCATTCTTAAGGGGGAGGGGCCTGCACCAGCGTGATCAGAGATCGCGAGTGCCGGCAAAAGAGCCCGGCACCGAGAAGTGGTGCCGGGCTCTCGGAAAACAGCCGGCACTGCCGTGGTGGGAGAGCAGGAGGCCGGGGATGGAGGTGCTGGCAGGCGGCCGCCGAAAAAAACGGCCACCCCGCACCTCCACCTTAATTTGCGCCACTGCCGCCACAGGTAGGCCGCGCGATTTGTGAATGGCGCTACAGAGGCGGGCACTACCGAATATCGAGATCGGGGCGCTGCGCACGCCGATGACGTCATCGGTGGCGGCGCAGCGCAACAGGCTAATGCCGCCATTAGCGCCCCAGCTAAATATCGCGGGAGGCGTGGCCAGTGGCGCTAAAGCCACTGAGTGCCCTCTTTAGGCGCTAACTGGTGGTGCAGCCCACCGACTTTCTAGGCCATAGTTATACAGCACCGAAAGAAGCCCTTCAGCCCATCGTGTCTGTGCCGGCCATCAATGATATAAAAATCAGACGGTAAAATCCATAGGATAAAAATAGTTGTTGTTCTCAATTGTGCCATTACATTAAAGGGAAAGGAAAGTCTAGAGGGAGTACTTTTTGTTTGCAATACACTTTTTTCATGTTAAATTTCTTTTAATTTTTTTGCCAACAAGGAAACTCTCTCGTCGGGTTAGTCAGCCATTTCCATCATGCACATCTTGTTTCCTTCAGAGATCAAAAAGAATCGGCTGGCTGAAACATAAATGTCTGTTATGCCATGAATCACCTAATGCTGAAAGTTTTTAGTGGGTTATTGGTTAAGAGCCAGTGTTTGTGTTAATATTGCTGGTCCTCATTTTAAACTCACTAGTTCAGTTACTCTCGAGGAACGTACTAATTTTCTTGTGATTGCATTGCGAGCTTCCCTTTCCACCCTCCAAATTTTTTTTGAGAATGCAGTTTTCATAGCTTTAGAAATGACAACACAGAAGAGTAATCAGTACATTGCACATAGGCCTTTTGCTAGCTCTTCAACTGGAGCCAACTACTCGAATGGGATTCATGTGGATAGTTCCAGCTGACGAGGTGCATCAATACAGGTGCATTGGGCTAAATGTTCTCCTTCTGTGTTGTTAGTTATATGATTTGATATCCCATTTTTCTGTCCTTTCCCTGTTTCCTTTTATATTTTTCCTTTTCAAATACTTATCCAATTCCCTAAGTGATTTAGTTTCTGTCTCTGTAGCCACTTCTGTAAAGCACTGCATGTTCTAATCATCCTCTCTGGGGAAAAAAATCTCCTAAATTCCTCCTTCATTTTACTAGTGACAATCCTGAGTTTATGTCCCGTCTTTACCAATTTGCCAGCCATTAGAACCCATTTTTCATTATCTACTTTCTCAAAAACTATCATAATTTTGAAAACCTCTGTTAGACCCGGGGAGGGCGGCGTGAGGTAGTTTGTTTCATGGGAAAGGGGCATCAGCTGTTTGGGAAGTGTCAGCTGTGGCTCAGTGGGAAGGACTCGCCTCTGAGTCATAAGGTTGTGAGTTCAATTTCCACTCCAGAGCCTTGAGTTCAAAAATCTAGGCTGACTCCAGTGCAGTGTTGAGGAAGTGCTGCACTTGTGGATAAAGTGATCAGCCGAGGCCCTGTCTGCTCTCTCAGCTGGCCATAAAAGATCCTATGGCACTATTTTGAAGAAGAGCAGGGGAGTTATCCCCAGTGTCCTGGCCAATATTTATTCCTCAATCAACATCACTGAAACAGATTATCTGGTCATTATCACATTGCTGTTTATGGGAGCTTGCTGTGTGCAAATTGGCTGCTGCGTTTCTTGCATTTCAACAGTGACTGCACTTCAAAAATACTTCATTGCCTGTAAAACACTTTGGGTCTTCCTGGAGTCGTGAAAGGCACGATATAAATGCAAGTTTTTCTTTTTGATGATGCAAGACTATTATTTGCGGAGTTAAGTAAAAATATTAATCTGTCCCAGAATAAACAAGAACCTTCTCTGTTCCTGTGAAAGGCACACGCCTTTCTTTATAACTAACTTTTCATTCCTTGTATTCTAGTAAATCTTGGCTGTACACTTTACATAGCTCCGATGTCTTTTCCTTAATCAAGTGCTGAGAATTGCAAGAAATACTCCCAACTGTGGCTTAACAAATTCAACCCCATGTGCTTTCTTTTATATTGAATTCCCTGTATACAGAATCCTATTTGCTTTTTTTCATTTTTTTCCTCTTTTTAATCACTCACTCCCCTACACTCACTCTCACCAACAATATAGTTCCACCAGCGGAGTACTACAGGAAGAATTTCAACAACAACAACTTGCATTTATATAACATGGAAATTAATTACAATGATACCTCTTGACAAAAAATTGAATACCACAGCAGCAGTGGCACTTGCTATGCTGTCAGGCTGTTAAAACATTTTATTAAGTAAACCTTATCAAGTACCATGTATTATTCTGGAAGAATCTCTTTATTTGTCCTTAGTAAATCCATGAGATGTTGTTATAAGTACAGGAAGTCACCAATCTAGAACAAAACCCTTTTTCTCCCAAAGGATCTCTTTTAAAAAAATAAAAAAAAAAAAAGGAATCCAAGCAATTGGAGTCATGAGGGGGAAGGGGGGGTGGTGGGACCTCTCGATCTGGGTGTCCACATATTTAATATACTTGACTGTAATTACAGGTATCATTTTGTGATTAGACCATGCAGACACCAAGCAGGAAATTTGCATTCCTGTTTGTGGGCAATCACTGGGCCACCAGTGCAACAGTAGGGAACTGGAAGAAGCAATACTGGCCCCTTATATAATGCATTGGCCAATTCAAGCCAATCGTGGCATTGTTAATCAAGAACGCCCCACACCTACATGCTGGCATTCAAATGTCCTTTCCCAGGTAGGAAAGCCATCCCTAGGCGAATTGGACTTGAAAGTAGCAGGAAGGAAGCCATATTAAAAGGTCTATGTACCAGACAGCATAGTGAAAAGCACGCCAGCAAAATAGAAGACTACCCAATGCAGAGGCCAGTAATAGAATTTGTGAACACCTCATGCAAAAGAGGCAAAGACAAATGTCCCTTAATCCAACCTTCGCCACACACTAACTGCCTCCTATAGGGGGTTTTCAAAGAAGTTGATTAAGTTGGGTTGGAGAATTTGCCATTAGTTCACTTATAATGCAGAGTAATTTGGAATAGTTGAGGATTTTAATCAGAACGAGTAACATAGAAACATAGAAGATAGGAGCAGGAGTAGGTCATTCGGCCCTTCGAGCCTGTTCCGCCATTTAATGAGATCATGGCTGATCATCCAAATTCAGTACCCCGTCCCTGCTTTCTCCCCATATCCCTTGATCCCTTTAGCCTTAAGAAATATATCTTAACTCCTTCTTGAATATATTTAATGAATTGGCCTCAACTGCCTTCTGTGGTAGAGAATTCCACAGGTTCACCACTCTCTGGGTAAAGAAATTCCTCCTCATCTCCGTCCTAAATGTCTTACCCCTTATCATTAGACTGTGACCTCTGGTTCTGGACTCCCCCACCATTGGGAACATCCTTCCTGCATCTAGTCTGTCTAGTCCTGTTAGAATTTTATAAGTTTCAATGAGATCCCCTCTCATTCATCTAAACTCTAGTGAATATAAGCCCAATCGACCCAATCTCTTCTCATACGTCATTCCTGCCATCCCAGGTATCAGTCTGGTGAATCTTCGCTGCACTCTCTCCATGGCAACAACATCCTTCCTCAGATAAGGTGACCAAAACTGCACACAATACACAAGGTGTGGTCTCACCAAGGCCCTGTACAACTGCAGCAAGACATCCTTGTTCCTGTACTCTAATCCTCTCGCTATGAAGGCCAACATACCATTTGCCTTCTTAACTGCCTGCTGCATCTGCATGCTTACCTTCAGCGACTGGTGCACAAGGACACCCAGGTCTCGTTGCACTTCCCCTTCTCCCAATCTATTGCCGTTCAGATAATCTGTCTTCCTGTTTTTGCCACCGAAGTGGATAACCTCACATTTATCCACATTGGGCAGATGCATGGCAAATGCAGTATAATCACCCAACCTGTCCAAATCATACTGGAGTTTCTCTGCATCCTCCTCACAGCACACACGCCCACCCAGCTTTGTGTCATCTGCAAACTTGGAGATATTACATCTAGTTCCCTCGTCTAGGGTCTTAGCACCGATCCCTGCGGTACCCCACTAGTCACTGCCTGCCACTCAGAAAAAGACCCATTTATTCCAACTCTTTGCTTCCTGTCTGCCAACCAGTTCTCTATCCAAGACAGTACCTTACCCCCAATCCCGTGTACTTTAACTTTGCACGCTAACCTCTTATGCAGGACCTTATCGAAAGCTTTCTGAAAGTCCAAATACACCACAGCCACTGGTTCTCCCTTATCTGTTCTGCCAGTTACATCCTCAAAAAATTCCAGTAGATTAGTCAAGCACGATTTACCTTTTGTAAATCCATGTTGACTTTGTCCGATCCTGTCACTGTTTTCCAAGTGCTCTGCTATTACATCTTTTATTGTGGACTCTAACATTTTCCCCACTACCGATGTCAGACTTATAATTCCCAGTTTTCTCTCTACCACCTTTTTTAAATAGTGGGGTTACATTAGCTATCCTCCAATCCATGGGAACTGTTCCAGAGTCTATAGAATTTTGGAAGATGACCAGCAATGCATCTACTATTTCTAGGACCACTTCCTTAAGTACCCTAGGATGTAGATTATCAGGCCCTGGGGATTTATCGGCCTTCAATCCCGTCAATTTCCCTAATACCATTTCCCTACAAATACTGATTTCATTCAATTCCTCCCTCTCATTAGACCCTATGTTCCCCGACATCTCTGGGAGGTTTTGTGTCCTCCTTTCTGAAGACAACCAATGTATGTATTTAATTGCTCTGCCATTTATTTGTTCCCCATTATAAATTCCCCTGATTCTGACTGCAAGGGACCTATGCTTGACTTCACCAATCTTTTGCTCTTCACATATCTATAGAAGCTTTTACCGTCAGTTTTTATGTTCCCTGCAAGCTTACTCTCATAATCTATTTCCCCCCTCTTAATTAATCCCTTTGTCCTCCTTTGCTGAATCCTAAACTGCTCCCAATCCTCAAGTTTGCTGCTTTTTCTGGCCAAATTATATGTCCTCTCCTTGGATCTTATGCTATCCCTAATTTCCCTTGTTAGCCATGGTTGAGTCACCTTTTTTGTTTTATTTTTATGCCAAACGGGGATGAACAAATTCTGTAGTTCATCCATGCGATCTTTAAATGTTTGCCATTGCCTATTCACCGTCAACCCTTTAAGTAACGTTCCCCAATCCATCCTAGCCAACTCGCGCCTCATACCATCGTAGTTTCCTTTATTTAAATTCAGGACCCTAGTCTCTGAGTCAACTACTTCACTCTCCATCTTAATGAAGAATTCTACCATATTATGATCGCTCCTCCCCAAGGGGCCTCGCACAACAGGATTGCTAATTAATCCTTTCTCATTACATAATACCCAGTCTAAGATGGCCTGATCTCTAGTTGGTTCCTCGACAGATTGGTCCAGGAAACCATCCCGTATACACTCTAGGTATTCCTCCTCCACAGTATATTGTTACTAATTTGGTTAGATTAAAGTCACCCATGATAACTGCTGTACCCTTATTGCATGCGTCTCTAATTTCCCGTTTAATTCCATCCCCAACCTCCGCATTCCCAGAGAGAGCAGTTTTTATCCTTCATATTATTTCTATCCCCATAAAGTTTAAATTTCCATAGCATTTGATGAACAAGACTGTCGCTTGTTGATATTCTGCTATTAATATCTTTATCTTATCTCTTTTTAGAATAAAGAGAAGGTTTCATCCTACAACAGGACACCTAAAATAGACCGCAGTGAATTGGAAAAAGAAGTGAAAGAGAAAGCTTCTATGAAACGTAAACTTCCTTTCACTGTTAGTCCATCTAGGAGTGAGCAGAGGGAATCCGAGACAGGTAAATCAATCCCTTTTAAACTGTTTGATGAAGGAATGTGATGATTTAAATTATTATACCTCAGAATTTTTGTGTACTGTGAAGAATAGAAAAAACATCCAGTTATGTTTGTGGACACACAGCTTAGGAACAGAGCAATGTAAAGTACTGGAAAAGAGTTTAGTCCATGTGGCCAGCCCCAAAATTCTAAACAGTATTTCACTACTTATAATCTGTCTAATGATTTTCCAGCCAAATGCACAACTGCCTCCCTCTTATAAGAAGTGATGTATGCACTCTTGATTGCCTCCCAAATATTCACCACACTCTTGTGTGAAATAGTTGAATCTGATCTATGCATTCAGCTTCCCTCTCCTGAACTTCATCTCTTTCCCCCCTCCCCATTGTCATTCGTGGGCCCATGGTAGATTGTAGATTTTCTGTGTATTGGTATATACCTGCAAGTTATACCTACAAACAAACAAAAATTGTGTTTGTGTACAGCTACAACAATGACTTGCATTTATATAACACCTGTAGAAAAACGTCTCAAAGCACTCCACCGAGGCGTAATCAAAAATATAGTACCTTATTGTGTCCTCGGTGTCTTCCAGCATGTGGAAACACTGTTCTGATTCCATGGTAATTTGTGTGTTCAACAGGCAACTAAACAGGACTCATTTAGCAATAAATGGATATTTAAAGAATGAATCTATTTATCCATGCTGTTTTCAAAAAGGTGTAACATTTTCATTTTTTACATTTGTTTGAACATTTTTCTTTTAGCACTGCTAAAAGCATATGAAGAACTATTTGAGAAATTACTAATGTGACCGTATGAATGCATTAATGCAATAAAGAACTCATTTGCAATTTCTTTCAGAAAGAATGTTGTAACTACTGAGGTAGCTACAATTACTTATGGTTGTCATCTTCTGGAATGCAAAATAACCAGACCCGAAAGGGATTGTGGTTTGGGGAGGTGTAAACATTTTTTCTTTCCGGCACAACAATTGCAGCTTAATCCTTGGAAGTTTATCAAAGTACAGATCTGCCTAAAAATCTTCATGTAAAAACTTTATCTTAATAATGTTAACATCATTATCAACCATCGATTTTTCAGCACATACCACCTTATGAACTCACTTCACAAAATATTATTTTCACTCTCATGGTTATTTTATTAGCAAATTCTACTGAGGTTATCATTGCCAACTATTTTATGTCTGTAATTTAATAGCAATTTGAACAGGATTTATAATCCAGTAGTCAATCATGTTTGACATTTCAGTCTGGTAGAGACGGGAGAATATATGCGTGACCCAACATATTATGCACTGAACCATGAGTGAGATATTAATGGTAATGTGTAGCCTAAACTGTAATGTATAGAAAGCAGGGAGTTTTTATAATGTGCATACTAGTGTATATAATCTCAATCTTCAATATATAATTAAAGGTTTTGCATCCATATAGCAAAAAATGACTATAGTTTGTGGGGAAATGTGTGCCATGCCCATAGGGTGGGAGTCAAGGTGATTGGCTCAAATGTCTGATTCATTTGTTTTTTAAACTCCTAGATTTGTGAAACTAATTTTACACTAGCCAATGAACAATTTGCAAACCCCACAAAGCAACCAATAAAATTGCTGTCATTTATTTCCCATACAGTTTTGACCGTCCACATTGGTTCCCACCTCACTCAGTTAGATAACCCACAAGTAAAATTTTAAACACAAGTATTAAAAACAAAAATTGCTAAAGTTACCCATGATGTGTTAGAAATGCCTTCACTGTGCACCTCTCCTGCACATGCACAAGCACACAGAAATGCCCCTCTCTCAGGGCCTCAGGCATGCCTTCTGGTCTATTTCATAGAATCATAGAATAGTACAGCACAGAAGGAGACCATTCAGCCCATTGATTCTGCGCCGGCTCTTTGAGGATTGGGAGCAGTTTAGAGTTCAGCAAAAAAGGACCAAGAGATTGATTAAGAGGGGAAAAATAGAATGAGAGTAAACTTGCAAGGAACATAAAAGCAGATTATAAAAGCTTCTACAAGTATGTAAAAAGAAAAAGATTAGTGAAGACAAATGTAGGTCCCTTACAGTCAGAAATGGGAGAATTTATAATGGGGAACAAGGAAATGGCAGAGCAATTAAACAAATACTTGGTTCTGTCTTCAAGGAAGAGACACAAATAACTTCCCAGAAATGCTAGGGAACCAAGGGTCTAGTGAGAAGGAGGAATTAAAGGAAATTAGTATTAGTAAAAACATAGTGCTGGAGAAATTAATGGGACTGAAAGTTGATAAATCCCCAGGGCCTGATAATTTGCATCCCAGAGTACTGAAAGAGGTAGCCATGAAAATAGTGGATGCATTGGTCGGAACTCCGAACCATCGTTAACACCTTCACCGAAGCGTACGAGAGCACGGGCCTTACACTAAACATCCGTAAAACAAAGGTCATCTACCAACCTGCCTGCCAATTATCAAAATCCATGACAAGGCCTTGGACAACGTAGACCACTTTCCATACCTCGGGAGCCTACTGTCAACAAGGGCAGACGTCAATGACTAAGTCCAACACTGCTTTCAGTGTGCCAGTGCAGCCTTCAGTCGCCTGAGGAAGAGAGTGTTTGAAGACCAGGACCGCAAACCCGGCACCAAGCTCATGGTCTACAGAGCAGCAGTAATACCTGCCCTCCTGTATGCCTCAGAGACATGGACCATGTACAGCAGGCACCTCAAAGCACTGGAGAGGTACCACCAATGCTGCCTCCGCAAGATCCTGCAAATCCATTGGCAGGATAGGCGCACCAATGTCCGTGTTCTCGCTCAGGCCAACATCCCCAGCATCCAAGCTTTGACCACGCTCGATCAGCTCCGATGGACGGGTCACATTGTCCGCATGCCCGATACGAGACTCCCAAAACAAGCACTGTACTCTGAGCTCCGACACGGCAAGAGAGCCCCAGGTGAGCAGAGGAAACGCTTCGAGGACACCCTCAAAGCCTCCTTGAGAAAGTGTAACATCCCCACCGATACCTGGGAATCCCTGGCCCAAGACTGCACAAAGTGGAGGAGAAGCATCCGGGAAGGCGCCGAATACCTCGAGTCTCTTCGTCAGGAGCAAGCGGAAGCCAGGCGGAAGGAGCGCACGTCAACCCAAGCACCCCACCCACCCGCCCTTTCAACCACCATCTGTCCCACCTGTGGCAGAGACTGTAGGTCCCGCATTGGACTCATCAGTCACCTGAGAACTCAATTTTAATGTGGAAGCAAGTCATCCTCGGCTGCGAGGGACTGCCTAAGAAGGAAGGGATGCATTGGCTGTCATCTTCCAAAATTCTATAGATTATGGAACAGTTCCTGCAGATTGGAGGGTGGCAAACGTAACCTCACTATTTAAAGAAGGAAGGAAGAGAGAAAACCAGGAACTACAGACCAGCTAGCCTAACATCAGTAGTAGGGAAAACGCTAGAGTCTATTATAAAGGATGTGATAACAGGACACTTAGAAAATATCAACGGGATTCGACAAAGTCAATATAGATTTATGAAAGGGAAATCGTGTTTGACAAACCTACTGGAGTTTTTTGAGGATGTAACTGGTAGAATAGATAAGGGAGAACCAGTGGATGTGGTGTATTTGGATTTTCAGAAGGCCTTTGATAAAGTCTCATAAGAGGTTAGTGAGCAAAATTAAAGCACATGGGATTGGGGGTAATATACTGGCATGGATTGAAAATTGGTTAACAGACAGGAAATAGAGAATAGGAATAAATGGGTCTTTTTCGGGGTGGCAGGCAGTGACTAGTGGGGTACTGCAGGGATCAGTGCTTGGGCCCCAGCTATTCATATATATATATATATATATATATCAATGCGACACGAAACTAGGTGGGGTTGTGAGGAGGATGCAAAGAGGCTTCAAGGTGATTTAGACAAGTTGAGTGAGTGGGCAAATGCAGGATAACGTGGATAAATGTGAAGTTATCCACTTTGGTAGGAAAAACAGAAAGGCAGAGTATTATTTAAATGGTGATAGATTGGGAAATGCTGATGTACAGAGGGACCTGGGTGTCCTTGTACACCAGTCACTGAAAGTAAACATGCAGGTGCAGCAAGCAGTTCGGAAGACAAATGGTATGTTGGCCTTCATTGCAAGAGGATTTGAGTACAGAAGCAAGGATGTCTTGCTACAGTTGTACAGGGCCTAGGTGAGACCACACCTGGAGTACTGTGAAGTTTTGGTCTCTTTACCTTAAAAAAGGATATGCTTGCCATAGAGGGAGTGCAGTGAAGGTTCACCAGACTGATTCCTGGGATGGCCGGACTGTCGTATGAGGAGAGATTGGGTCGACTAGGCCTGTACTCACTAGAGTTTAGAAGAATGAGAGGGGATCTCATTGAAATGTATAAAATTCTGACCGGGCTAGACAGACTGGATGCAGGGAAGATGTTTCCCCTGGCTCGGGGTGGTGGTGGTGGGGGGTCTAGAACGAGGGGTCACAGTCTCAAGATACGGGGTAGGACATTTAGGACTGAGATGAGGAGAAATTTCTTCACTCAGTGGGTGGTGAACCTGTGGAATTCTCTACCACAGAAGGCTGTGGAGGCCAAGTCACTGAATATATTTAAGAAGGAGATAGATAGATTTCTAGACACAAGGCATCAAGGGGTGTGGGGAGAGAGCAGGAATATGGTATTGAGATAGAGGATCAGCCATGATCACATTGAATGGCGGAGCAGGCTCGAGGTGCCGCATGGCCTACTCTTATTTTTCTATGTTTCAAAGAGCAATCCATTTTGTTCCACTCCCCTGCTCTTTCCCCATATCCCTGTAATTTTTTTCTCTTTCAGGTGTTTATCCAATTCTGTTTTGAAGGCTACTATTGAATCTGTATCCACCACCCTATCGGTCATGCATTCCAAATCGTTACTTGTACTTCTCGCAATCTAGTATACTGTATTCGCTGCTCACGATGCGGTCTCCTCTACATTGGGGAGACCAAACGCAGATTGGGTGACCGCTTTGCGGAACACCTCCGTTCAGTCCGTGAGGGTGACCCCGAGCTTCCGGTCGCCTGTCATTTTAATCACCGCTCCATTCCCACTCGGACCTCACCGTCCTTGGCCTCTTGTATTGTTCCACGGAAGCTCAACGTAAACTCGAGGAACAGCACCTCATCTTCCGATTAGGCAGTCTGCAGCCTTCCGGACTCAATATCGAGTTCAACAATTTCAGATCATAGCTCGGCCCCCATTTCATTTTCTCTTGTAATTGTTCCACTCCTTTTCCCCCCCCCCCCCCCCCCTTTTCCTTTTGTTTCTCTCTCACACCTGGCAGCTATCTTTTGCCCTGCCAGTACACTTTACACCTAATCCCAGCCTATTACCATCTCGTCTAGCTTCTAATCTCTTTTACTTCTTTTGTTTCTTTTATTCTTTTGTCCGATCGCAGCCCTGCCTCCGATCTAGTTTCTTTTCTTTCCAGTTTTGAAGAAGGGTCCAACCCGAAACGTCAACTCAAATTTCTCTCCACGGATGTTGCCTGACCTGCTGAGTTTTTCCAGCATTTTCTGTTGTTATTCCAAATCGTAACTACTCGTTCCGTAAAGAAAAATGTTTTTCCTCATGTCGCCTCTGGTTCTTTGGACAATCGCCTTAAATCTGTGCCCTCTAGTTATTGACCCATCAGCCATTGGAAACAGTTTTTCTCTATTTACTCTATCCCTTCATGATTTTAAACACCTCTATCAAATCTCCTCTTAGCCTCCTCTGCTCGAAGGAGAGCAACCAGCTTCTCTAATCTATCCACGTAGCTGTAATCCCTCATCCCTGGCACCATTCTAGTAAATCACTTCTGTACCCTCCCATAAAGCCTTCACATCCTTCCTAAAGTGTGGTTCCCAGAATTGGACACACTACTCCAGCTGGGGCCGAACTAGTGTTTTATATAGGTTTAGCATAACTTCCTGGCTTTTGTACTCTATGCCTCTATTTATAAAGCCCAGGATCCCATATGCTTTATTAACTGTTTTAACCTGTCCTACCACCTTCAAATATTTGTGCACAAACACCCCAGGTCTCTGTTCTTGCACCCCCTTTAAAATTATACCATTTAGCTTGTATTGTCTCTCCTCATTCTTCCTACCTACCAAAATGTATCACCTCTCGCTTTTCTGCGTTGAATTTCATCTGCCATGTGTCCACTCATTCCACCAGCCCGTCTGTCCCCTTGAAGTCTATTACTATCTTCTTCACTGTTTACTACACTTCCAAGTTTTGCGTCATTTCCAATTTTGAAATTGTGCCCTGTACCCCAAAGTCTAAGACATTAATGTATCGCAGTGGTCCTAGTACTGAACCTTGAGGAACTTCACTGTATAGCACCCTCCAGTCTGGAAAAACAGCCATTCACCACAGCTGTCTGTTTTCTATCCCTTAGTCAATCTTGTATCCTTTCTGCTACTGCCCCTTTTATCCCTTGGGCTTCAATTTTGCTAGCAAGCCTAAAATGTGGTATTTTACCAACTGCCTCTTGAAAGTTCATATACACCCTCATCCACCCTCTGTTACTTCATCAAAAAAACCTCAATCAAGTTAGTCAAACATAATTTGCCCTTATCAAATTCGTGCTGGCTCTCCTTTATTATTCCATACTTATCCAAATGGCTGTTAATTTTCTCCCGAATTATTGTTTCTAAAAGTTTCCCCACCATTGACGATAAATCTGACTGGCCTGTAATTGCCAGGTTTATCCTTCTCCCCTTTTTGAACAAGGGTGTAACATTTGCAATCCTCCAGTACTCTGGCAACACCCTTGTGTCTAAGGAGGATTGGAAGATTCCACAATTTTTACCCTTTCCCCCCCCCCCCCCCCCCCCCTCAACCTAGGAAAATTCCATCCGGACCTGGTAACTTATCCACTTTAAATACTGACAGCCTTTCTAGTACCTCCCCTTTATCCATTTTTATCTCATCCAATATCCAGGCAACCTCCTCGTTTGCCAATGTCCCCTTCTTTGGTAAACTCCGATGCAAAGTACTCACTTAGTACCTCAGCCATCCCTTTTGACTCCGCCAAAAGATCTCCCTTTTGGTCCCTCATCGGCCCCACCACTCCTACAGCAACTTTTTTACTGTTAATGTGTATAGAAGACCTTTGGATCCCCTTTTATGTTAGTCATCAATCTATTCTCGTACTGTTCCTCTTATTTCCTTTTTCACTTCTCTGTACTGTTTATATTTAGCCTGATTCTCCCTTGTATTATCAGGCTAACATCTGTCATATGCCCCTTTTTACTGCTTCGTCCTACTCTCTTAACTCCTTTGTCATCCAGGAAACTCTTGCTTTGGTTGTCCTCCCCTTCCCCCTTGTGAGAATGTACCTAGACTGTACCCGAACCATCTCCTCTTTAAAGGCTGCCCATTGCGCCATTACTTTTCTGCCTGCCAGTCTTTGACTCCAATTTACCTGGGCCAGATCCCTCCTCAATTTGCTGAAATTAGCCCCCCTCCTGTTAAGTATTTTTATTCTGATTGCTCCTTGTCCTTCTCCATAACTAATCTAAACCTTACGATATTATGATCACTGTTCCCGAGATGCTTCCCAACTGACATTCTCCACTTGAACCACTTCATTTCCCAGGACTAGATCCAGCAATGCCTCCTTCCTTGTTGGGCAGAAAACATACAGATCAAGAAAATTCTCCTGAACACACTTCAGAAATTCCTCCCTTTTCTCTACCCTTAACACAATCACTGCCCCATTCAATATTGAGGTAGTTAAAGTCTCCCATTATCACTACTCTTTAGTTCTTGCACCTCTCCGTAATTTCTTTGCAAATCTGCTCCTCCATCTCCATCCCACTATTTGGTGGCCTATAAAATACACCAAGTAGTGTAATAGCTCCTTTATTGTTTCTTAACTCCAACCAAATATATTTTGTCTGTCAAGGACATTCTCTCTAGCACTGTAATATTTTCCTTAATCAAAACTGCTTCCACTGCTTTTTTTTTCCCTTCCCTGTCTTTTCTGAATAACTTGTACCCAGGAATATTAAGCAGCCAATCCTCCCTTTTTTGAGCCAGGTCTTCGTTATTGCCACGACATTATATTCCCATGTGAATATTTGCACCTGCAGCCCACCAACTTTATGCACATGCACTCAAACCTAACTTTAGATCTCTTTGTATTTTCTATGATCCCACCTAATTCTGTATTATTTCTAACTGTAACTGTCTCTCCCAGTCCTCTGCGCAGCTTGTTAAAAGGCAGATTAGTATACTGACCGATCACTAAATATTAAATGTTGCCAATGCAAACAACCAACGTGTCTCAGTCGCCACTTTTATTTTTTAAACTACTAAATTAAGGCAGCAGATGTTATGTCCAGCAGTGCCCTTGACCTTTTATGAAGTTCCAGTTCAATGAAACCTGTAAATGGGGATAGTGTACAATGATGATCACTTGTCGTCCTGATACTAAACCAGAATTTTGTGAAGTCATGTCAGGTGATGTTCTGCACAAAATGTTTGTCCAGGGTTGTGTTTAATCAGCAGTTGAAAGCCTACACTGTGACATGTTGAAGGCTGCGAAGGTCACAGAACTCATTGTTTTCATGGGAGAACTAACTTTTAGCATAGAACTAAAGGATGACTACAGCATTTAGCTAGACTAAAAATTAAAAGGAACTTGTTTTGCCACAGAATAGACTCAACTAATGCAATTAGTTACTCTGACAGACTCCTTTTCCAAAAAGAAAGTGGAGACATATCCATTTAAGAACAAATGGACAATTGTAAGAATAAACATAGCTGTGCTCCGGTTTCCTCCCACAGTCCAAAGATGTGCGGGTTACGTTGATTGGCTATGATAAATTGACCCTTAGTGTTAGGGGGATTAAATACGTGGGGTTACGGGGATCGGGTGGGATATGTGTCGATGGGCCGAAATGGCCTCTATCTGCACTGTGGGGTTTCTGTGATTCTGTGACTTACCTATATGCTGGGAGGAGCACCCAAGTTTGGAATAGGGGCCACCAATATTGTATGTTCCCCTTGTCCTTACCTTTCACCCCACCAGCCTCCACATTCAACCGATCATTTTCCGCCACCTCCAGTGTGATCCCACCACCAAACACATCTTCCCCTCACCTCCCCTTTCAGCATTCCGAAGGGACCGTTCCCTCCGCGACACCCTGGTCCACTCCTCTATCACCCCCAACACCCCTTTCCCTACACCCGGCAATTTCCCGTGCAAGCGCAGGAGATGCAACACCTGCCCTTATACCTGCCCACTGTCCAGGGCCCCAAACACCCCTTCCAAGTGAAACAGCGATTTACTTGTACTTCTTGCAATTTAGTATACAGTATTCGCTGCTCACGATGTGGTCTCCTCTACATTGGGGAGACCAAACGCAGATCGGGTGACCGCTTGCGGAACACCTCCGTTCAGTCCGTAAGGAGGACCCCGAGCTTCCGGTCGCTTGTCACTTTAATTCACCGCTCCACCCCCACTCAGACCTCACCGTCCTCGGTCTCTTACACTGTTCCACTGAAGCTCAGTGTAAGCTCGAGGAACAGGACCTCATCTTTCGATTAGGCACTTTACAGCCTTCTGGACTCGACAGAGTTCAACAATTTCAGATCATAACCTCGGCCCCTATCCTATATATTTTTTATCCACTCTTTTTTTTCTTCTCTCCCACATGGCAGCTGTCTTTCATTCTGCCAGCGCAATTCACACATTATCTAGAGCCATCTTCTGTTTCTTAACCTGTCCCATTACCATCTCCTTTTGCCTTGAATATCTCTTAATGTCTCTTAACCTCTCTTGTCTTCTATCCTATCACAGACCTTCCCTTTTGTTCTTTCATCCCCTCCCCCCTTTCCCAGCCCCTACACTCGCTTAAGAATCTGTTCCATTTCCTGCTTTTTTCCAGTTCTGACAAAAGGTCATCGACCTGAAACGTTAACACTGTTTCTCTCTTCACAGATGCTGCCTGACCTGCTGAGTATCTCCAGCATTTTCTGTTTTTATTTCAGATTTCCAGCATTTGCAGTATTTTCTTTTTGTATGTTTTAGAGTTGCTTAGATATTCTGGACTTTTCCTTAGCTATCTACTGGGGAGTTGAGAAATTTTTGTGTAGCCTCTATTTGCCTGTCTTGCCAGAAGATTAAATACATTGGGAAGGTCCATAACGGTGTAAATTTTGCATGGTCTTTTGTAAGGAGTTGGAACAAGGGAGAAAATTCCCTGTTTCGTACACTTTTTTTTAACCTTAATAAGGCTGCCATTTTAAATGTGAAAGATGTGCAGTTTAACCCTATTTTAGAGACTGTCCATGGCATAGTATAGGATACAGACTTGCTGTGCTGTCATATCTGTGAACTACAGTTGATTTGGAATAGATGGGCCAGTTTTGTTAGTGGTTTAAAGAAATATGAAAATAATTAAACATCCATACAGTAAGGTACAGTTCAATCTCATCTAGAAATAAAGCAATTGAGAAACTTGGGCAGGAAACACTGGTGGGGGAGGCAAAATACATCAGAGGGAGATCATTATAAATAAAAGGTAAACATAAAAGAATGTTTGAATAGGTGCCAAAAGAACCTTCAGAGCAATGCCTTGCAGGAGCTTATCCTCTAATGTTGATTGAAAAGTACTTCCTCCATATTTAATTTCAGTAAAAACAATTTGTTCACTTGACATTTTAACAAACAGTTACTGCGCTCATGTTTGGCAGGGAAACCATCTTGGTGCAGTTTCTGTGACTAGGCTCTGAAACCTTGATTCTCAACTTGTGCGACGGTTACAGTTGCTAAATGTGTTTCACAAAAATGATAAAGCTTGAAAATCTTAGTTCAGAAATTTCTGTATTAATAAGCAAAGATGTGGTAAAATCTATATAGTGAGATCAATGCAACCAGAATTAGTCAAGTACAGTTTGGTTGAAGCATGCTGTGAAAAGTAGAAAACATCTTTTTTTGTGGGGGGAAGTGGGTACTTATTAAGGTGAGGGGTGTTAATCTTAGTAATTATATAATTTTCCACCTTTGAGCACCCAGAATTAGTATCACTTGTTATTACAGTACATCAAGTATAGCTTTAGCCACATATGGGGGTCCTTTTAAGACCAGGCACATATGGCAAGGAGCTTCGCCTGCTGGCTGTGCATATTAGAAATTCAGGCACATGTGCATGATTTTCCAACCACTTAATTACAGTATCGGGAAAACCATGCATAGAATGTTCCAAAATTTCTGATGTACACTCCCAGCCAGCGTAGCTTCCTACTGGAAGTGCAGTCATAAAGTTACACCTGTGTCTCCAAAATTTCTTTTTTTCTTTTTATATCTCCTTCTTCCACTCTTAAAATAATTTGAATTTTGAAGTGAAATTCAACAAGTTATTGGGGAAAATGTATTCTCTGACCCAAGTTAATGCATACAATTTATTAAATATGTTCAGTTTTTCAGATGGGTCGCTATATTAAAACGAACATCTCTTTACAAAGTACTGGATGTGAAATGAAATGTCTTTGTTTTGCTCCATTACAAGCTGTGTTTTAACAATATGACAATGATTGATTGAAATGTTTGATATTTATAGCTTGTCAGAAATCAGACTGGTGTAGCTCTATACATCAAATTTATTGTGAAAGTCATTCAATTTCCCCAAAAATACAATGCTTTTGACAGCCAATTGTTATGCTCTTAAATCGAGCTCCAATTAGAATTTTCCAAAGTCTAACCTTGCCTCCTCTGCAAATGTTGAACTCCAGCTCGCTCCTGACTTCAAGTCAGGACTGATTCAGAGGCAAACAAATCCAAGCAAACTGCTTTTGTGTAATATCTGATTATATGCAGATTTATAGTGTTATATTGTTCAGCAAAATAAAAATAACTAAATTGCAGCAATGTAGTTGCCTTCCTGGCTTAATTAGGAAGCTGTACTGTGCTTAACTGAAACCTGCTTATGAGACTGTATACTACTAGAGAATGCTACAAGAGTCCTGATAGCTAAATGACAATGATGGGGTGGGGGCAATGTTGTGAGGTGAAACTATCATCACTATCTAGGTAATGGTTAGGATGTGGGGTTTAAAATTCAGCTTGGTTTTAACATTGAGTTGAATAGGACACGAAGATTGTCAATAGTCTGGTTAAGCCTGAGAGTGTAGGCAGGGAGGGGGCTGGAGTCTGTAGCAGGAGTCAAAGAAGCTGTCCTTGTTCTTACTGATGAGCAGGAAAGAATTGTGACTAATCTAGGACAAGCAGTCTGATAAAACTGAGGCAATCAAGTGGGCGAGAAAAGTGGTGGAGATGATACCAATCGACTGCAACAGGACATAGAAAGGCGGGCAGACAAGTGGCAGATGGAATTTAATACAGGGAAGTGTCAGGTGATGCATTTTGGCAGAAGGAACAGGGAGAGGCAATATACACTTAATGGCACCGTTTTAAAGAGTGTACAGGGACAGAGGGACCTAGGAGTTAATGTGCATAGGTCCCTGAAGGTGGCAGGACATAGTGAGAGAGTGGTTAGCAAACCATATGGGATTTTGGGCTTCATAAATAGAGGTATTGAGTACAAAAGTAGAGAAGTTATGCTGAACCTTTATAAAGCGCTGGTTAGGCCACAACTGGAGTATTGCATCCAGTTCTGGTCACCACACTTTAGGAAGGATGTGAAGGCACTTGAGAGGGTGCAGAGGAGATTTACCAGAATGGTTCTGGGGATGGGGGATCTTTGCTACAAAGACAGGTTGGAGAAGCTGGATTTGTTTTCATTAGAGCAAAGGAGGTTGAGGGGTGATTTGATAGAGGTGTACAAGATTTTGGTAGGTTTGGATAGGCTAGACAGGAATAGACTTCCCACTAGTTGATGGTACAAGGACTAGGGGACACAGATTTAAGATTTTGGACAAGAGATACAGGAGGATGTGAGGAAAAACCTTTTTACGCAGTGAGTGGCGAGGACCTGCCGACTGAAGTGGTGGAAGCGGAGACACTTGGGGAGAAATTCAGTATCGCCCCATTTGGGGTGCAATTATCGGCCGGGCGCAAAGGTTAACTTGGCTTTTATCGCCCCCGGAGATGATTGGAGCGCTAAATCAGGCGCTACACACCCGTCTTAAGGCACAAAGGCCGTAGAGCGAGGCGTTGACGAAGCTCATGTGATGTCAGTCAACAATGGAACACAGACACAATGGCGCCGGCCAGTTCTTAAAGAGGAGGGTCAATCTTGCTCTCCATCCACACCCTGCTCATTGCAGCCTTAAATCTCGACCTGGAGAGACCTGTACATCAAATCTGTTGGAAAGAACAATGGAGAGGCCCAGGGAAAGAGCTCAGAGTGCAGCCCCCATAGTCTCTTCTAAATCGATGCAAGGAAGATCAAATCAGAAAGAACCTGTAAAGTGCTGCTCAGTACCCAAAACTCCTCAACACAGCTTTGAATATCTCCTGCAGTGTTTCTCTCACTCAGGTACAAAAATTTCGCCGACAAAAAAGGCAGGATGCGGTCGCCTTTAAATAGTGCTCCCCCAGTCCCTTCCCGACTGCAAAACCCTCTGGATTGCTCTACAGAGAGCCGGCACGGACTCAATGGGCCAAATGGCCTCCTGTGCTGTTATGACTCTATGTAGAGCTGTGTCATCTGTGTACATGTGAAAGCTGACCCCATGCCTGTGGAGGATGATGTCAAAGAGCAGCATGTAGCTAAGAAGTAGGAGGGGGCCATGGATAGATTCTTGAGGGACAAGTGGCAGTGTTGGGATGCGAAGAGAAACCATTTCGGGAGTTGCACTGGTTGTGTTTGGATAGGTGGGACTGTGCATGAGCACTCCCATGGAGCTAGTAGAAAGAGGCGAGTCATTAGAGATGGATGACATGAGGCACCCATATTGAACACTGGTGAAAGGTCAAAGAAAAGAGGGGACAAAATGCACCACAGTACAATCATAGAGGGTACCACTCGTGATTTTGGGCCTGTTTCAGTGCTATGAGAACTGTTGCTCGACTGGAGTTATTCGAACAGGGAGTTTTTGGAGAGATGGTCACAGAGCTGAGAGGGAATGCTCCATCAAGGACACTTGGGTGGTAAAGGAATAATCAGTGAGCTGTTCTTCCTTGGCAGGGAATCACAGTTAGTGTGTCTTGTCCTGACCTGGAATCCAACAGGGGTCACTGAATAAATGTGAAGTTATCCACTTTAGTAGGAAAAATAGAAAAGCAGAGTTTTTTAAATGGTGAGATTGGGAAATGTTGGTGTTCAGAGGGACCTGGGTGTCCTTGTACACGAATCACTGAAAGTTAACATGCAGGTACAGCAAGCAATTAGGAAAGCAAATGGTATGTTGGCCTTAATTACAAGAGGATTTGAGTATAAGAGTAAAGATGTCTTACTGCAATTATATAGGGCTCTGGTGAGACCACACCTGGAGTATTTTGTACAGTTTTGGTCTCCTTACCTAAGGAAGGATATACTTGCCATAGGGGGAGTGCATCGAAGGTTCACCAGACTGGTTCCTGGGATGGAAGGGGGAGTGTCCTTTGAGGAGAGATTGAGTAGACTAGGCCTATATTGTCTAGAGCTTAGAAGAATGAGAGGTGATCTTATTGAAACACAAAATTCTTACAGGGCTTGACAACAGATGCAGGGAGGATGTTTCCCCTGGCTGGGGAGTCTGGAACCAGGGGTCACAGTCTCAGAATAAGGGGTCGGCCATTTAGGACTGAGATGAGGAGACATTTGTTCACTTAGAGGGTGGTGAATCTTTGGAATTCTCTACCCCAGAGGGCTGTGGAGGCTCAGTTGTTGAGTATATTCAAGACAGAGATCGATAGATTTTTGAATATTAAGGGAATCAAGGGATATGGAGATAGTGCAGGAAAGTGGAGATGAGGTAGAAGATCAGCCATAATCTTAGTGAATGGCAGAGCAGGCTCGAAGAGTCAAATGGCCTACTCCTGTTCCTATTTCTTATGTTCTTATAACAAGAGCAGCAAGAAACCAGGCCAATTTCTGCCATCATTGCCTAAGTCATAGGCATTGCAGGAAAATGAGGTTTTCCTGTCTTGAGCAAGTAGTGTAGGTGAGTGCAGGAAAGTGGAGATGAGGTAGAAGATCAGCCATAATCTTAGTGAATGGCAGAGCAGGCTCGAAGAGTCAAATGGCCTACTCCTGTTCCTATTTCTTATGTTCTTATAACAAGAGCAGCAAGAAACCAGGCCAATTTCTGCCATCATTGCCTAAGTCATAGGCATTGCAGGAAAATGAGGTTTTCCTGTCTTGAGCAAGTAGTGTAGGTGAGGGGAGCTCTATGCAGTACTCGTATACTTTCTCTCGAGTAACCCACAAAGTAGCACTGACTAAATCTGTGGGCTGAACCATCACCTATCCTGACCTGAGAGTAGTATGAATGTGGAGAGTTAATGGCCTGGATTTTACATAGAAGAAACATAGAAGATAGGAGTAGGCCATTCGGCCCCTCGAGCCTGCTCCGCCATTCAATGAGATCATGGCTGATTATCCAAATTCAGTACCCTGTCCCTGCTTTCTCCCCATATCCCTTGATCCCTTTAGCCTTAAGAAATATATCTAACTCCTTGACTATATTTAATGAATTGGCCTCTACTGCCTTTAGTGGTAGAGAATTCCACAGGTTCACCACTCTCTGGGTGAAGAAATTCCTCCTCATCTCTGTCCTAAATGGCTTACCCCTTTATCCTTAGACTGTGACCCCTGGTTCTGGACTCCCCGGCCATCGGGCACATCCTTCCTGCATCTAGTCTGTCTAGTCCTGTTAGAATTTTATAAGTTTCAATGAGATCCCCTCTCATTCTTCTAAACTCCAGTGAGTATAAGCCCAATCGACCCAATCTCTCCTCATACATCATTCCTGCCATCCCAGGTATCAGCCTGGTGAATCTTTGCTGCACTCCCTCCATGGCAAGTGCATCCTTCCTCAGATAAGGTGACCAAAACTGCACACAGTACTCAAGGTGTGGTCTCACCAAGGCCCTGTACAACTGCAGCAAGACATCCTTGTTCCTGTATGATATACCTATCAATTTATCCAATGAAAAGCGACGAGTTAAGAAAGTAACTATAGGTTTTTATTGGCTAAATAACAGAGCCCACCCTCGTGGGTGATTGGATCCAACAAGGAGGAGTACCAGCCAGTCGACCACCTTTATACCTGGGCAGGTAGGTGGAGCCGTGGGCGGAGTCAGCAGTGGTCAGCCCAGGCATAACAGCGTGACAAGAGGCGACCTCGTATAGTGATACAACAGTGTGAACAGTGATAACCATAGAGTAACGATATAACAGTGATAACTATAGTGTAACGATAAAAGTGGTTTTCCACATTCACCCCTTGTTTAGATTTGAGTCCGGCGGGGTGAAGTGTACTACCAGTTCTGGTATGTCAGTCTGTCCGGAGGCCTCGTAAGCCTTTCTGATCGTCGCAGCGGCGGTGTTGCATTATCCGGTGTTAATGCTGGTGTCTGCGTGGTCGGCGAAGGCTCGTGGGGTTCCGGCATGCCGTCGGCATTGGGGGGGGGGGGGGGGTGGTAACGGTGGTGTCTCAGGAGTGCCCGAGGGTGCGAGGTCTCGTAAGGAGACTGTGTCCTCCCGCCCGTCTGGGTATGCCACATAGGCGTACTGGGGGTTGGCGTGCAGGAGGTTCACCCTCTCGACATGGGAGTCCGTTTTATGGGCCCTCACATGCTTTCGCAGCAGGACGGGCCCCGGAGAGGTCAGCCAGGTTGGTAGCGTGGTTCCTGTAGTCGACTTCCTGGGGAAACCAAACATTCGTTCGTGGGGGGTGGCGTTAATGGCCGTGCACAGTAGTGACCGGATGGAATGCAGCGCTGCCGGGAGGACTTCCTGCCAGCAGGAAGTTGGGAGGCCCTTAGACTTTAAGGCTAAGAGGACGGCCTTCCATACCGTCGCGGTCTCTCTTTCCACCTGCCCGTTCCCTCGGGGGTTGTAGCTGGTGGTCCTGCTTGCAGCAATACCTCACGCTAGTAGGAACTGACGGAGTTCCTCGCTCATGAAGGAGGAGCCCCGGTCACTATGTATATAGTTTGGGAACCCGAACAAGGCGAAGAGGTCGTTCAGGCATTTAATGACCGTGGTACTGGTCATGTCTGGGCAGGGGAAGGCAAAGGGGAAACGGGGAGTACTCATCAACAATGTTGAGGAAGTACACATTGCGGTCAGAGGACGGGAGGGGCCCCTTAAAGTCGATGCTCAGGCGCTCGAAGGGGCGGGTGGCCTTGATCAGGCTTGCTCTGTCCGGCCTAAAGAAGTGCGGTTTGCACTCGGCACAGGTCTGGCAGTTCCTGGTCATGGTCCTGACCTCCTCGATGGAGTAGGGCAGGTTGCGGGCCTTAATGAAGTGGTAAAGTCTGGTGACTCCGGGGTGGCAGAGGTCGTTGTGGAGGGTCTGAAGTCTATCAATTTGCGCGCTGGCGCATGTAATTCGTGAAAGAGCATCAGGGGGTTCGTTCAGCTTACCTGGCCGGTACAAGATATCATAATCATAGGTGGAGAGCTCGATTCTCCACCTCAAGATCTTGTCATTCTTGATTTTGCCCCTCAGCTTGTTATTAAACATAAAAGCGACCGAACGCTGGTCGGTGAGGAGGGTAAATCGTTTGCCTGCCAGGTAATGCCTCCAGCGTCGTACCGCCTCCACAATCGCCTGGGCCTCCTTCTCGACCGACGAGTGTCGGATCTCAGGGCCCTGTAGGGTCCTTGAGAAGAAGGCCACCGGTCTCCCCTCCTGGTTAAGGGTAGCGGCTAGGGCGAAGTCGGATGCGTCGCTCTCCACTTGGAAGGGGATGGACTCATCCACTGCGTGCATTGTGGCCTTGGCAATGTCTCCCTTAATGAGGGAGAAGGCTGCGCACGCTTCCTCCGTAAGGGGGAAGGATGTGGACTTCATGAGGGGTCTGGCTTTGTCCGCATAATTGGGCACCCATTGGGCATAGTAGGCGAAGAGCCCCAGGGTTCTCTTTAGTGCCTTTGGACGGTGGGGGAGGGGTAGCTCCATGAGGGGGCGCATTCTTTCGGGGTCGGGGCCGATGACTCCGTTCTCTACTACACAGCCGAGGATAGCAAGGCGCGAGGTGTTAAACACACATTTCTCCTTATTGTAGGTGAGGTTCAGCCGTTGGGCCGTACGGAGGAATCTCTCCAGATTAACATCATGGTCCTGCCGGTCGCGGCCGCAGATGGTGACGTTATCTAGGTAGGGGAACGTGGCGTGCAGCCCGTTCTGGTCAACCATCCGGTCCATCTCCCTTTGGAAGACCGAAACCCCGTTGGTGACGCCGAAGGGGACCCTAAGGAAGTGGTAGAGGCGGCCATTCGCCTCGAAGGCGGTATACTGGCGGTCCTCAGGGCGGATAGGGAGTTGGTGGTAGGCCGACTTAAGGTCGATGGTCGAGAATACTCGGTATTGTGCGATCTGATTGACCATATCAGATATGCGGGGAAGGGGGTATGCGTCCAGCTGGGTGTACCTGTTTATGGTCTGGCTGTAGTCGATGACCAGGCGGTTTTTATTGCCGGTCTTAACGACCACGACCTGGGCACGCCAGGGGCTGGTGCTCCCCTCGATGATGCCCTCCTTCAGGAGACGCTGCACCTCGGAGCTAATGAAAGCTCTGTCCCCGGCGCTGTACCGCCTGCTCTTGGTAGCGACGGGTTTGCAGTCGGGGGTGAGGTTGGCGAACAGGGAAGGTGGCGGGACCTTGAGGGTGGATAGGCCGCAGGTGTTACGCGGTGGGCGGTTTAAAATCTGTTGGTTGTCGACTGTGAGTGGGGGGAGGGGTCCGCCGTATGCTAGCGTGACGCTTTGGAGGTGGGATTGGAAGTCTAGACCTAGTAGGATGGCAGCGCGAGGACAGGACGAGGAGTTTAAAATTTTTATACTCCGTGCCCTTAACCGACAGGGTCACAACACAGTAGCCGCTGATGTCTGTGGCGTGGCACCTCGATGCCATCGAGATCCGGTTGCGCGTTGGCCGGACCGTGAGGGAGTAGTGGCTCACCGTGTCTGGGTGGATGAAACTCTCCGTGCTTCCGCTGTCGAACAGGCAGGCAGGTCGTGGCGTGGCCGTTTACTTTGATGTCCATCATGGACTTGGACAGGTGGTGCGGGCGGGCTTGGTCCAGTGTGACGGAGGCTAGTGTATAGCTGAGCGAGTTGCTGTCGTCTGCGGGTGAGGCGGTGGTCGGGTCTGGAGGCACGGTGGCGGTCGAGCGTGGTGGGTAAAATGGTGGCGCCCACGAGGTTGGACAAAATGGCGGAGAAGATGGCTGCCGCCACAACTCACATGAGGCACTGCTGGTGTCGGTTGCCTGGATCAAAGATGGCCGCCCCATGGCTCACATGTGGGGATGCTGGCCTCTGTGGCCTTGATGGAAGATGGCCGCCCCCACAGCTCGCATGAGGCACTGCTGGCCTCTGTTGATCTCCCTCTGCCGGCCTTTGCAAAGTGGCCTTTCTTCAGGCAGCTCGAGCAGGTCGCGTTTCTGGCTGGGCAGCGCGCCCTCGGGTGTTTCACCTGGCCGCAGAAGAAGCAGCCGGCGGCCCGATCGCGGGGGTCCGATGTCGCAGCCGGTACCGGGGGTGGCGGTCCCGATCGGGTCCGGGACGCCGACGCTGAGGTAGGTCCCGGGGGGGTGCTGCGGGGGGTATTGCGGTCGGGGTCGGTCCCGAGTCCCAGGGTCGCAAATTACAGTACCTGGAATATGCCTCGAGGTCCCGATGGGCCACTTCTAGGGAGCGAGCGAGGGCTGCAGCTTTGTCCAGGTCGAGGTCCTTTGCTTCAAGCAGTCTTTGCCGTGAGTAGTCGGACCGCAGGCCTTTCACGAAGGCATCGCGGACATTGTCTTCAGTATTTTCTGCCGCCGTTACCGCTTTAAAGTTACAGTCCCTGCCGAGTGCTTGTAGCGCCTGTAAAAATTCATCTACAGACTCTCCTGGTTGTTGCGGGCGGGATCTTAGGAGGTGTCTGGCATACATGGAATTTACCGGGCTCTGGTACTGTCGTTTCAGCCGGTTGATGGTGTCCTCGTATGTTTTAAGGTCCCGAATGAGTGCGAATACTTTAGGGCTCACTTGGGCGGTCAGAACTCTTAGCTTGGATTTCTGAGGCACGCCGGATTCTCCCAGGTAGGACTCGAAACAGCTCAGCCAGTGTTCGAAGTCGAGGGCTGAGTTTGCTGCCTGTGGGTTTAGATCCAGGTACGGTGGTCGGAGGGCTCGCAGCCAAGCCGGCTGCTGTGGCTGTTGTAGCTGGGCGTCTGGCTGGTCGTTTGGCTGCTCAAGTAACGACATTTTAAAATTTAGCCAATAAAATTGATATACCTATCAATTTATCCAATGAAAAGCGACGAGTTAAGAAAGTAACTATAGGTTTTTATTGGCTAAATAACAGAGCCCACCCTCGTGGGTGATCGGATCCAACAAGGAGGAGTACCAGCCAGTCGACCACCTTTATACCTGGGCAGGTAGGTGGAGCCGTGGGCGGAGTCAGCAGTGGTCAGCCCAGGTATAACAGCGTGACAAGAGGCGACCTCGTATAGTGATACAACAGTGTGAACAGTGATAACCATAGAGTAACGATATAACAGTGATAACTATAGTGTAACGATAGTGAACGATAAAAGTGGTTTACCACACTGTACTCGAACCCTCTCGCTACGAAGGCCAACATACCATTTGCCTTCTTAACCGCCTGCTGCACCTGCATGCTTACCTTCAGCGACTGGTGCACAAGGACACCCAGGTCTCGTTGCACTTCCCCTTTTATGGGGCTGATTACTGTGTTCGCACAACGTATGCCGTTGGAAGCCTTGTAAAAGGCCCCGCAAGCTCTGGGTTTCCGCATGCGCGAAAACCTGAAACTTGCGATCGGTCAAGGTTCGCTTTGACAGATCCTCCGAACCGAAAGTAAAATCACTTTCACTGGTGCAGCAAATGCCCACGAAACCCTTACGCCTGGTAAAAGCAGACGTAGGGCCTGCTTCCACCAGCGTATGGGTTAATATAAATGTTAAATTTAATAATAAAAAATCAACCACAAACATTTAAAATTAGTTTGTAAATTTTGGCCTGGATTAAAATATTTAAAATTATTTTTCAAAAATTTTTTTTTTTATTATAAATGTTTCATTAAAGGGACCTTTAATTAAATGTGAAAATGGAAACATTTATTTTGATTTGAATTGTGTAAATTCTTTAATTATTTGGGGATTCCATTGCTTGTCATGAGGGGATACCGTTTGGGAATGACAGCAATGGAATCCTCCTTTCTGATGGGAGAACCTGGCCCATGTGATTGCAGGAACAATTCTGAACCTCCTGGGATCCGTGGGCCTTTACGCAGGCATACGCCTGCAGGCCCAGGTCCCAAATTCTCCGAAGCCTGGAAGCCAGCAGGTAGGTTTGTATTTTTTGGGGGTTGGCGGCGTAATCTGGAGGTAAGCCTCCGACTGCAAATTCCAGCCCTATAGGTTTGCGTGGGAGAGATGAGAAAATAGGGAAGTAAAAATTAGGCTTTTTAACTACTTACTAAAAGTACATTGTAATTTTGACATTTGGCACAAATGATCTATTGAACCAAAACTGTGTTCCTTCATAACATTATTTGAAAATAAAATGATAATGTTGGCTATTACCTTGGGGCATTGGGACAACAACAACAACTTGTATTTATGTAGTGCCTTTAACATAGTAAAACGGCCCAAGGTGCTTCACAGGAGCGTTATGAAACAAAATTTGACACCGAGCCACATGAGCTATTAGGACAGGAAAGAGGTAGATTTTAAGGAGTGTCTTAAAGGAGGAAAGCGAGGCGGAGAGGTTTAGGGAGGGAATTTTAGAGCTTGGGGCCTAGACAGCTGATGGCATGGCAGTCAATGGTTCAGCAAAGGAAATCGGGGATGCGCTAGAGGCCAGAATTGGAGGAGCGTAAAGTTGTCGGACGCTTGTAGGGCTGGAAGAGGTTACAGAGATGAGGAGGGACGAGGCCATGGAGGGATTTAAACCGAAGGATGAGGACTTTGAATTCTAGGTGTTGCTGGACCGGAGGCCAATGTAGGTAGGTAAGTACCGGGGTGATGGGTGAATGGGACTTGGTGCGAGTTAGGACAGCAGAGTTTTGGATTAACAAGTTTACAGAAGGTGGAAGATGGGAGGCTGGCCAAGAGTGTATTGGAACGGAACGGAAGGGTCGAGGTAACAAAAACATGGAGATGGGTTTCGGCAGCAGATGGGCTGAGGCAGGGGCGGAAACGGGCGATATTAGAAACGGGGTTGGAAGCTCGTGGCCAAATAGAACCGTTGTGGACAGTCTGGTTCAGCCTCAGACAGTGGGACATTTGGACAGCATGAAGGGGAAGTGTTTGGGATAAATTATAAGAGTTTTATCTTCTTGGATAGATTGTCTGGGAGAGCCCCTGTTAGAACAAACTGTGTGCTCTGTGGGAAAGAGCAGGCTCCATGGATTGAATTGCCTTTTCATGTTGATTGTCTTCTGTTCTTGCTGTGACGACACTTGACACACTGTCACAGGAGGGAGGGAATGGAGGGAACAAATGAAATTCTGTTTAATGTCTTCTCTGAAAGACTGCACTTCTGGCAAAGCAACACTCCCTCAGTGCTACGCTAAGGTGTCAGCTTTCGTTCGGAGCTCAAACCCACAACCTTCTGAGCCAAACTGACTTGCAGCTACAATGCTTCTGCTCATGGTTGGCACGTGGTACACATGGGCCTTTGCACAAAAGAAAGACAGACTTGCATTTATATGGCGTCTTTCATGACCACCGGATGTCCCAAAGTGCTTTAAAGCCAATGAAGTACTTTTTTTTTTGAAGTGTAGTTACTGTTGTTGTAACGTATGAACACACGTACTCATAATTCCTGTTTTCCCTTCCCCATAAGAATGGCTGAGCTAGTCAGAGACTGAAAGATATTTTCAGAGCTACTTCAAGAAAACTTGGTAGTTTGTCAGGTGCTACCAGGGTTGTGAGCTCATTTTCATAGTGTAGAATCCAGTAGAGAAAATAGTTCTAAATAATTTATATCAACATCTGTTATTTTTCCCAATATGGCACAAATGTTGCATGGTAACATACTTTTTAGACCGTCTAAATATAAAGCAGAACTCATTTTCTAGTTCAGCTGTACAAATGTTATTAATACAGAAGGGAAAGTCCCTTTTATCTTGGTTTTGAGTCACATGACCTAATTTTGCTCGTTGGCCAGTTGTGGACATTCCACTTAACAGAATCACGTGACTGGAAATTTTAGTTTCTGAAATGTTGGTCTGCAAGGATCTATAAATAGACTTCACAGGCGCACACATGTTTTTAAACAATGTAATTTGACCTTGGGTGGGGGGGGTAGAAAGAGCTCTGAGCTAAAGAAAAATACTGCACAAGCTTGTTTTTAATTCCTTCAATTAACTAGCTTGAAGTTTTCAGAACTTTATCCTTCAACAAATAAAAATAATTATATATTTGATTATCAGTGTGGATGGACAGAATTTAGTTCCTCCAAAATGATGCCAGGCTCTCCGAGGCAAACTCTCAAGTAGTTTTGGTTGGTGTTTGCAGTGATATTGTCGTCGTGCTGGACAAGGGAAGGATTTTTGGTACTTGCTTAGGCTGTAATCATTTGAAAATGTGTACATGCAAGTCTCTATTTAAAAGCTCACAAAAATGTTGTTCAAGATCTTGAAGAAAATGTTTTTGAATAGACTGCCATCAAGCTAGAAGTTCCTAATGACACTAGTTTATTAAAGAGTACAGGGTTTCCTTTGCTAAGGACGTGATTTAAATGTTAAACATTTTTCTTACTCTCTGCATTTTCTGTTTCTCTTGCTCTTTAGATTCAGATCCAGGACACTCGAGTGAAACCTGGGGAGAACGATTAATACCACCTTATAGGACATACTCTGGTAAATGCTGTTAACTTTTGTGAATGCTTCGCTTCCCCTTCCTCCAATAACTGTTACTGGAAAAAAATATGTCCAATTCTACGTTAATATTTACTCTTTGTGACATTAGTTTACCTTTTTGAGTTCTCAGTCAATCGTGTGCTTCAGTCTGACAGCAGCATTCTATGGTCAGTCCCACTTGCTGCTCAGATAAAGCACTGTAAAGGAATTGACCTGTTTAATTGTGTTCTACGTAGACTACAAAGAAGCAGCTCATCTAGTTCAAATCTCCAGCTCTAATGGTATTTTTGACCCAATTCAAAAAAAAAAAAAAAAAAAATTGTAGAACACCTTCAAATGGCTGGTTCCACCAGTCTCTGCTGTTGCATAGAAACATAGAAGATAGGAGCAGGAGTAGGCCCTTCGAGCCCGCTCCGCCATTCACTGAGATCATGGCTGATCATCCAAATTCAGTACCCTGTCCCTGCCTTCTCCCCATATCCCTTGACCCCTTTAGCCTTAAGAAATATATCCAACTCTTTCTTGAATATACTTAATGAACTGGCCTCCACCGCCCTCTGTGGCAGAGAATTCCACAGGTTCACCACTCTCTGGGTGAAGAAATTCCTCCTCATTTCAGTCCTAAATGGCTTACCCCTTATCCTTAGACTATGACCCCTGGTTCTGGACTCCCCGGCCATCAGAAACATCCTTTCTGCATCTAGTCTGTCCAGGTCTGACAGAATTTTATAGGTTTCGATGAGATCCCCTCTCAATCTTCTAAACTCCAGTCTCCAGTGAGTATAAGGCCAGTTGACACAATCTCTCCTCGTACGTCATTCCTGCCATCCCAGGTATCAGCCTGGTGAATCTTCGCTGCACTCCCTCCATGGCAAGAACGTCCTTCCTCCGGTAAGGTGACCAAAACTGCACACAATACTCAAGGTGCGGTCTCACCAAGGCCCTGTACAACTGCAGCAAGACATCCTTGTTCTTGTACTCGAACCCTCTTGCTACGAAGGCCAACATACCATTTGCCTTCTTTAACCGCCTGCTGCACCTGCATGCTTACCTTCAGCGACTGATGCACAAGAACACCCAGGTCTCTTTGCACTTCCCCTTCTCCCATTTGGGAGGACAGGTGAATCAGCTCTACCATGGAAACTGAGTTATGTAAGAATATAGCCACTTGAGCTAACCTCATTAATTAATAGGTCCGAGAGGCTAGTTTCAGCAATTTTACTAAAGAAATATATTACATTGATGTATCAATCAAATACACATGCAAGTGATGCGTGCCTGCATTCCTGGTTGCAGCCAGCCTGCTGGGTGGAACCTTGGACACCCTGAGTTTAAACTCTTCCGTTCCAGCTGACTACATTACACCAGTATACTTTCTTTTTATGCCACCTTCTATAACACACCTACTTTGGCCACAGGCTACAAGGCATCCGCAACACCGTGTGCTACTCTACTTGTTTAAGAAATGTCTAAAACTGGCTTTGTTTGGTTCTGTAGTACAGACAGTAGGCCTCATCTCTTCAAGGTTTCTCCATTTGCCACTCTTCCGCTATACCTCTGTATCCATGGTAACCTCGCTTAACTATTTTAAACTTGTACACCCCTGAAGTCATGTGATACAGTTAATTGTACATTCCTGAAGTCATGTGATACAATTCTCATCTAAGGCTCTGCTGTCTACAGGAATACAGTTAATCACTACACTAGCTGTCTTATCTTGCTCAGCTCAGGCTTTCTGCCCTGCAAAGAGATGTTTGGAGCACGCGGTACCACCTAGTTAACCAATGATGCTTTTTGCTCACGTCAAGTTATCCTAACTCGGTCATTTTTTTACTATTACCCCGAAACCTGCAAGTTATACTTCAACTGGGCATTTATGGACAATTACAGCTCGCCGTGCTGCTGCCAACACGAGAGAGCAAACTTTAAAGGGAGAAGCAGCACTTGTCCTCTCATTTTTACCAATCTTAGCTAAATTAAATAGAAAAAATTCCAGGAGAGTTTCCTGATGGTGACCATAATAGATTGTTATAGCAGTAACTACTGCTAACCATACAGTCTAAACAGGGCTACGAGGAAAGGGCGGGTGAGTGGGACTAGCTGAGGTGCTCTTGCAAGGAGCCGGGATGGGCCGAATGGCCGCCTTCCACGCTGTAACCATTCTATGATTCTATGAAATGTTTTCAAATATTTTGTCTAAGTAGTGTAATTAAAAGATTGAGTCATTGTGTAAAGTTGATTTTTGGAAATGCTTCAGAATTCAGCTTTTTAAAAAAAAATAAAGCTTAAAGTAATTTTTATGCTTAACTTCAGCTATAATTATTACTATTTGAATTGGAGGTTGGAAATGGCAGTTAAAATTGGCACATTTCTGAATTGCATTATACCTAAATTCTTTGAAATTACAGTTTCAAAATTAATATACATATTGCCTTTCTAAGGAAGTGCCCAGTAAACCTAATTATATGTAAGTTGATGGTATAGTCCAGTATATGACTTTATTTTCCTCAGTCTCCTTGGAGATTCCACAGCTCAAATGGAAGATTGTAAAGTACTGTAAAACATCTCCAAAATCCAAAAAGTAATTTGTTTCTAATTTGCTTCCATTGATGCAGAGGAGGTTGTGCTGAATAAAATGGTGTGCTTAATCTGAAATTTGTATTGTAAGTAATTTGTTCACTTGAGACTTGTTTATTTTTTTTTAATACATTTCAGTTGGCAAGATTTGAAATCTCAAACCATCAAACTTGTATTGTCTGCTCTGTTAGCTATTCAGATCATGGTGCGAGGGCTGTCTTTCTTAAAAGCTTTGTCAAGAGCCACAATCCCAAACTTTATCTTCCTCAAGGGCCCCTCTCAGCAATGCTGCAATATGGAATGATGGGACATGGGTCCATACCCATAGCTCCCTACATAGTGAACTGCTGGACAGATGCTGAGTGTAGACTAGGCATCTTCTCCCGGGAAAGGTGATTTTGAATTGTTGAGTGATTTTCATCTATTGCTTTTTTAAATCGTGCATTAATAAATGATTGTAGCAAATTAAGCTGTGGAAATGATGCGTGAGGCTTTAGAAATAGATATAAAAAAGTAACTTACTCCATTTTTTTAGAAAAGGAAGGTCCTGAGAAAAAGAAAATGAAAAAGGAGCCTGGAAACAAAAAATCTGTTCCCATTTGCAAGGCCACACTTGGCGGCATACTTATTGGGTATCCACTATCGGAACGTCAACAGATGGCTCTAGTGATGCAGATGACTGCAAGAGATAACAGTCCAGGTCATACCAACCATAATTTTTTTTCTTGTTAAGTTGTATAATTGTGTAATATTTATGAGCTCCTAAGGAGCGAGAGAATTTATAATAAACAGTGACGATTTTTTTTAAAGTTTAGAATAGCCAATAATAATGCAAAGCTAATCGTACTTTTTTGAAATTGGCAAACATGAAGTGCTGTGGAAAATATGCAAAACTCTTCAAATACTTTTGAACTAAAGTTTAACTGAAAGTGATCCTTCATGCAAGTACATAGAGATTTTCCATTATAAGCTTGCTAAATTGGATCTAATGCCGGCATTCTGAATCTTAACAGCACATTAATATTGAGAACATGTGTAGAAAAGAAACCACCCATGTTTGCTTTATTTAATTTCTCTCCAATGTTCTTCCTTCTCTTCTGAAGGTGCTGATTCCCTCACTGGGGTACTGTTCCTTAGGCAGCAGTTGCTATGATTTGTCATGATTGAATTGCCAGCAGAAACTCGTGGTCTAAATTCACAGGTGAAGAATGCCACTTGTCAGACACTAGAGAGCTGCTGTTAGCTGTGGAACCGCGCCTCATTATGAATCAGCAGTTTCAGTAGCGGGAGCTTAACTGATGTTTTACCGAGTAGACCTTTTCTGGAGGATTTTAGGGTTTATTCCATCTAGTGCAAGAGTCTTGAAAATAATTCCTTGAGTTTTTTTTCATAATGCAAGCTATCGTTTTCGTACATTATAGATTCTTAAGACCAAATGACTACCGTGTGGGAGGGATATCCTGTTTCACTCGCTGCTACTGCTTTAAAGGGGCAGGCCAGTAGTTCAGTAAAACAGGAAAAACTTGCAAAACAAAAGCCTACTTAGAATAATCCTTCAGAAAGAGATAGGAAACAGCAGAGAGAAGAATCAACAACTGAAGGAGGACTTCGATTTATTCATATTTTCAGCCTGGCTCCTGCCACCAAAAGACTTCAAACACTTCTTCGATACAGGCATTATTCCTGGGGAAGCAGAGACGATGGCTGACAGAAATGGAACGTTGGTCCAAGCCCATGCCTCATCATTTGCATACAGCAAGGCGGACAAAGGAAAACTCCAGTGGCTATTTTATAAAATGAGGTTTGGGCAGGAGGCGGGCCACCCCAGTTTACTCCATTATTACCAAAAACAAGTGGTATTTGGAAGGGAAAAAATCTAGACTCCTATCTTAGTTATTAACACTTCATCTATGTCTTACACAACTGAAAAAATGCCCTTTTCTGATTATGTACATTCAGATTTTCTGTTGCCCTTTTATCTATTCTAATATTGATTCTTCCTCAGTCAGTCAACCTCCGTGTACAAATAAAAATTCTCTCTAATAACCCATGGGGGCATCATTTTTGGGGCCAGTGTCCTTTCGTATTTTCACATTTCAGGTCAGGCGCTTTTCCTCCCTACTCTGTTGAATCTCAGCCTAGCTTTGATGCTCCACCTCACAACAGATAGCTGACCTGTTTTGCTGTACAAAGGAACAAAATTTGTGAGTTCCTCTGTGTTTTTGATTTTTAAATTTGTTTTCTCATTAATTCTGCAGTTGCTTCGTGGTTTTTACCATTTTCTGTGATTTTCTTTGCAGTTTTATTTTATCTTTTTTAAGTTAGTTGCTGCCCAATTGGCACCATTGTTTTTTGGAGCTATGTGGTAATACAGATTTTGTTTCTTGCCTCAAACCAATATTAAGCTTCAGAATATGTTCACATTGCCACAGAATCGTTCTGGTATTGAGAACCTACAAAGTTTGTCCTGGTTCCTTCATTCAATCACTATTTTAGCTCATCAGGTTTGTTCAAAACTCAGTTCCTGTGCTCATAGAGTTCACCAAAATTACTGGAAAGGAATCCTGACCTTTAACGTCTCCAAATTCAGTTCATCTAGATGCATGGAAGACTTTGTACAAGCTGCTTCAATCCCAAGTCAGTGGGAAATCGAATATTCTAGGAATGCTTAGCTGAACTTTGTGTACCACTTAAGTGCCATTCCATGGAAACCTGTGTATTGGAGGAGAAGGCACTAAGACAGCATACACAACATCCTCCAACATTTGGTTACTGAGGTGTGCTTCAGTTTTTGAGTGGACCTTGGAACCAGTAGCAACCAATGTAGATGTCCTCCAGGCACAATACAGACTCTGGAGCGCTCTCATCCAGCATGGACTGATGCCGATGCCAACGGAAGGCGTCCAATATGTCAGCCGAAGCCCAGATGATGTGCTTAATTTCCACTATCACAGCTTTCTGCTTCACTGGAGACAGTTTCCCTGGTACTAGCTTGAATACCCACACAGATAGACTTGAACACCAACCCAGAGCTACTTTTTGTTTTGGCAACAGTTAATCAATGCCAATATATGTCAAAAAATCCAAGAGATAACCATTCAGCCTCTTATAGGATATTTCTCTTCCAAGCTCATTTCATTTGTAGGATTTGGTTGGGGGACTGGTAGTGATTATTGTCACTGTGTTGCTTCTCAGACTGCATACTGCACTGAGCATAAATTAAGCTTACAGGATTCTTTACAGAGAAAGCCATCTTTCAGTTCATAGGCAAATCTGGTATGTTGCCCTTAAAAGCTTGTGTTTGACTGGGATTATATAAATTGCTGAGGTAATCTAATTGGATAGTATGGGTTTCAGTGATGGATATTTCCAAGGACCCTACTTAGGGCAGTTTTCATGTTTTTTCAAAGCATCACTTTTCTGATTTATCTACTCAAGGATATGTGTTTTGGTGCTCCAGCTGTCTATGTTGGCCTCAGGGTGTCTAGTAATGCTGGAGACTATCCTCCAGTATTATATGCTATTGTGGTATACTTCCTGTTTGTATGGTGAAATTGAATAAATGAGGAAGAACTCTAGATTACTAACCAGAGGCATAGTCTTGCTCATTCTTTTATCAACCTTCACGTACAAAGTTTACATAAGGCCAATCATAGTCTCTCTTTCTGATGTGCTATTGCTTGGAGTGGTCTTGATGTCTTTTTTGTTTTGTATGGGGGTGGGGGGAAGGGAGTCTATTTTTACAGACCTGTAATGTTTGATCTTCTTCAACTTTTATATTTATTTAAGAATCAAGATAACTTGACATTGATGATTATTGATCAAATCAACAATAATTGATCAGTGGAATTTCCGAGTATTTCCTAAATTGGTCTATTTTTTTTCCTTCTGTTATTTGCGCCTCCCAGGAAATTGCATGACTTCAGGGGGAGAGGGGGGGGATGAGATTGATGGTGCATCTAGGTTACATCATGTTGGTAAGGGTCAAGCTTAATGGACCAGGTCAGACCGGTGCTTTCAACAGGCATGAGGATCTTTGCCTGTTGCTGTATAAATAAGGCTGAGAGTCCGCAGAGCTGGTGGGAGATTACTTGACTTCAAGTGTGAAACTTAAGAGGGACATTGTCCCTGATGGTATTTTAATCTCTCCCCACCACCCCACCCCAAAATCATAGTTTTCCACAGATTCTCCTTTGTATGTGGAGGTATAAAGAAGGAGGAAGGTTAAACTTCTGATATATAAGTAATTATAAGTAGGTCAGCAGTCCTCAACTGACTTCAGTTCAGACTGTCCTCACTGCTGTTGTTTCCTGGTAAAGTAATTCTGCTTAGATTATTAATCAATTGTTTTTGCCTTGATCTTGTTACATTTCTTGTTTTTCACATATGGATGCATTCTTTTTGTAATTTTCTCTTATCAAATTTAGGGAATTAATTTCCCCAGTGCACCTTCAAGCCAGCTGAAAAAACAGGCAAAATAGTCAACTTTGGTTCTAATAAAAAGCAATCGTTGCCAGAATGATGGTAAAATTATAGTCGGCGTACAGTAGCAACATTAGCAATTCTGTTAACAGTACTTAATTAATGCATTAAACATTTTACTTGTGCCTTTGATGAGCCCTGGTAGAACTGGAACCTGTGATCGTAGTCACGCCCACTTGTCTGATCACAGTGCAACATTAATTGCATCTGTAGGAAAAACAATATCCCACTCTTGGTTGCACTTTCTAATGGTAGGCTGGTCTCACACTTCACATCTTCCGCCAGTAACTGGTTTCTCTTTCGGCTAGCTAGTAACTTGCAGTCCATTTTTCTCGGTCACTGAATAAGGATGTCAGGGCATGAGAGGCAGCAGTTGGGGCCCTTAAAAAGGGATAATGGTTTTATGTCTTTGAAAGGAACTGGGACTGGGGAAGGTGTTACAACTGGTTTAAACACCGTCCTAAGCTCATTTACATGTCAAAATGCATGTAAACCTGTTCCATGGGGTTAAATATAAAATGTTAGAATTTGAGGAAGTGACTTCCTTAGTGAACTGTGGAAAGCCATAAGATGTGGTATACTTAACTTTCACAAAGCATTTGACACAGGCTACTATTTAAGCTTAAAGCAGTGGGATGCAGGGTAAAACTTGGGACTGGATAAGACATTAGCTGAGGGAATAGGAAGCGACGGGTAAGTTGTTCGAGGCTATGATACGGTTTCTAATATGTGTTAACAACAAGGATTCAGAAACTTAATGTAAATTTGCAGCCATTACCAAACTAGGAGGGGCAGTTAAATATGAGACAGTAATTTGGGAACTACAAAATGACGATCAAAGATATGTAAGTGGGCAAACCGTGGCAGATAACATTTAATATGGACAACTGCAAGGCACTGCAGAAAGAACGAAAAATGAGCAGTGCAAGTCCTCGTATTGATTGGTGTTAAAGTAGCTCAGAATGAATTCGGGATAAATCCAGTGCTTTACCAGATCCAGCCTAGCCAGTCACTGAAGTAGCAATGATTAAAACAAGGAATGCTGAACTATATATCTAAAAGAAAGTCAAAGGGAGACATGCTTTGGTCAACCATACCTTGAGAACTGCATCTAGTTCTGGTCACTGTGAAATTAGGGCGATATTCAAACCCCAGCACCAGTTTAGAGAAGAGCCATGACACTGATTCCTGGTGTCAAGAGGACTGAGTTAGAAGCAAAGAATGAAGAAACTTGGGCTTTTCAGCTTTGACAGGCAACTGAAAGGTGATATAAAGGTATGCAAGGTAATAAACTGTATAGAAAGGTAGATCCAGAACAATGCTTCGAACTAAACCATGACTGTAGCAGAAGTGGATACAGGTTCAAACTAGTAAAAGGCAAAATTATGACTGATTTCAGAATGTTCTTCCACAGAATGATCAATAAATGGAATAAACTTCTGTAGAGTCGTAGGCAAAAACGAATTCTCTGTCTCAACCATTATTCAAATTTGATGCTCCTCAACAAAAGACTTCCACTGGCTCTTGGCTAAACCACAAGGTGGAGCACTTTACTTAGTGAAACATTACATATCTCTGGAGTATTTCTTTTCTCCTTTTGTCATATGTGGGGTGACAGAACATGTTTTTATTCCCTTGATCTTTCATCAAATAAAACAAATCCTGAAATGAATAAAATAGCACCTTTTGGTATAGAGCAAGAACTGGTCACTGATATAGAGTAAGATTTGCAGCTGCAGTAGTGAGAAATAGCATAAATGTGTATTATCATATGGTAGGGTGTCTTTCAACTTGCCCTCTGATAAACACTACTGTGAGATTTTTGGTCATGCAGAGCTAGTTAGAATAATGAGGGCTATGGTACCTTTACAGTAAAAGAGCACAGCAAGTGGCACACACAAATCTTCAGTTAGATTAGGGTCTGCTGCCCCTGCAAAGTAAATGCAGAAAGCGAGACCTGTTTAACTTCACTCTCATTGTGGTGGCCCTTAAGTGAGTTGGTCAAAGCTCCCACCTATGATAGAATGGCAATATGTCTTGCAATGACCCATCAGATAGAAACATTAAATGGATCTTTTTTGTTTTAGGAAGAAATGTCTTCTAACAGCTGGAACCACTTGCACATACCAGTGCAGTAATAAGGGTTTCCCATAATTCTGAATTTGACAGTATGGTATATCCAAATAAGGACTTGTGCCCAGGCCCCTACACTAATTTGGTTTTTCATGAGACAATGTACTGCTATAAATTGGAACGTGCAGCACATCAGGGTCACTATAAAAACATAATGGTTGGAGGATTCATATTATTTGGAGTCACCATTTTGGCAGCACATTTTAAAGATATAAGGGGTAATATTATTTCTGGTCCTTAACATCTAAATAGTATGTGGACTGTTATGTATGTTTGTGATAACTGGGTTATACCACTGCTGACCGTTGGAATGCTTTTTCCATTTTGGGCAGCAGATTTCCACATCAGACAGTCTAGGTTAACAAGTTAAAGGTGCACTGTAACTCTCTCTCTACCCTATCCCAGTAGCAGATCCTGATGCTGCATCCCCCCCACCCCCCATTTCCCAGGTCAACCATCATTAAGGCTCCTTCCAGTGAGATTGCTAAATATTGGGCCGTTATTTTTCTCCCCCACCCCTCCCCCATTCTAAAGTCATGGACTCTTGATACCTTGCCAAAAGTACTGGGCTCAACTGTGAAACCCGGAGGGCGGGGGGTGTCACAGCTGAGCCCAGTACTTCCTCACCAGTTTTCACACTTTTCCAGTGGGGTCACTAAATAGTGATTAAGAATGGTGCTCATGAATAATTCATCTTTTTCAAAAGTTCAGCGCCTTTCTAGTGTGAATGGCTCAGGAAGCCAACATTGTGGAAGCTAACGGAGAAGTTTTGTGCTATGGCACGTGTTGCCAGAAACTGCACAAGCTCATTCCGCCGGAGAGCTTTACAACCGGCAGAGGGAAGAGACTTTTATGCCATCAGCCTGAACTGGATTTGAACCTGGTTTCCAGAAGTGACAGGATAGCATGCTAACTTGCAGCACCGTTAGTACCTGATATTTCAGTTTTCAAAAACAACATTGTTTAAGAAAGCCATTCTATAGTTATTGTGTTCCTGTCTTGTTGCTTCTCTCACTCTTTTCCCCACCCCTGCCTTTACACACTTATTTTCTCTTTGTGCATTCATTACATATCCATATTGACCATCCAAACCAACAATGTATATGAAGTTGCATACTCATAATTATGGATTTCCATATTATGGCCTTTAACAGACACACAGTTTAGTCCTTAAATTCTCTTGATTTTAGAAAGATCATCAGTGGAAATTTCAATGTTTTCTTTAAACAGCTGTTTCAGTGCAGTCTTTTTATATTTAAAATAAAATACAGTGGTGAGGTAGAATGTAGTCTGTCAGTGATGAAATGTGATTTGCATCTCATTCCTCATTGCACTGAATTCTCAATCTCTCTGAAGGTAGTTTTAGAGCAGTATTGGTGGAAGTCGGTCGCTCATCCTCTTGGTCAGCAATACTGAAGATGTAGGGAGAAAGCAATTTGGTAAGAGGGAGCAAGGAAATTGTACACTTTTGTAAGAAAATGACTGCACAGCTACATGCTTCATGCTTTTTTGTGTATCATGTATAAAGTCAAACCTGTCTGTTGGAATAAACTTAGATTTGGACAGTTTGACACATTGCCACAATTTACCACAGTAACTGAACAGACGTTTTAATTTATTCTCTTTATTAGATTCTACTCCGAACCACCCATCTCAGGCAACACCAGGACAGAAAAAGACTCCAAGCTCCTCATCCAGACAAAAAGACAAAGTTAATAAACGAAATGAGCGAGGAGAAACGCCATTACACATGGCAGCCATTCGTGGTGAAACCAAGCAAGTCAAAGAGCTCATCGGTCAGGGTGCTGATGTTAATGTCAAAGATTTTGCTGGTATGTCGATATCTGACTTTGAGGTTGTACTGAAAGAAGTGAGGATTTTTTGGCATTTTGTTTGTTAGTTCACCCTTATTACTTGATGGTTGGTTAGAGGCTTTGGTTTCCTCTGATGTCTCAGCGAGTTTATCTCCGTAGTAGCTGAGCCATGCATGGCTGGAAGATCCCAAGTTCAATTTCTGGTCTGTGTTGAGTTAGCTGATCTCAATCAGAGTAGCATTTGACCTCTGTGCCCCTTTGTTAGGGAGCAAACAAATCAGCCAGTGTTCCCATTGCTCATAATACAGATTCCTGCTGGGAAGTGCACGTGGATGAGGATAGGATCAGAATTGCTTGTGCTGCTCCCATGACAAAGCAGCCTGCCAAGCGCTCACTTGAGTAATGGCTATTTGTGAAAGGTAATGGAGAACAACCAGCTCCTTTTAGGAGGTGGCTGGGTGAGGAAGTTGGCAAATATTCAGAGGAGGGGTGGGGCAAGTCTTGGTCAGAGATGTGTTGTCTGTTACATTGTTGCTAATGTAAATGGAATTAGGTAAAATAGTATAACCAATTTAAGCACAACTAAATGGTAAGTTAATTTTCCAGATTTAAATCGGGTTATAGAATTTCACTATTGTAAATTGTGTGATGGAGATGTTATCGTGCATGAAAGACAGCAGACACTCCAATATTTGTCACTAATGCAGAAGCTGATCTAAAATTGAATACAATGTCCCCATAAAGTATTAAACCATAAATGTTAAATATTTAAATCAACTTCTTCATTCCTGCATCTTTCAACAAAAGTAAACCTGAATGGCTGATTGGGGAAATAGTCTCTAAGGACCCTACAATCCCTTGAAGACTTGTTTTTGACCTGACATCATTCACGTGCCCTTCCCACGCAGCACTTTATCTGGGCTGTTGCACCTGTTCTTTCCTTGTTGGAAGTTTTCTAACATCAGCTCATGCATTTTAGAGAGTTGTTGCATTCTCTTCAGCTAAAGAACAGTACATTTTTTCACAGTACATTCTACCCATTTTTATTCAGAAGTTTGTTTATGTTGTGTCCAAGGCCTTTGAATTTAAGCACTTTAACAAGTGTACCGCGACACAGTAGCCATTGGCGACTGAGTGTCCTAGCATTCTTGGTAAAGTGCTTAAATCCAAAGGGCTTGAAAGTCTTTCTTGCTGTAGATCCTACCGAGAGCAACCACCCTGTTTCCCTGTAATAGGAGGATTGCTTTTTTGAGCTAGCATCAACCAGGGATGCATGAATTCACTTTTATCCTGCCAGTAGTAATTGGCTTCATTTCTTTGGGTGCTCCACCAATCTATGATTTGGCACCATTGAACTTCATCCCAAACACTAATGCAGGCATTGCCCAGGCTTCTGGGCACAGGTGGCTCATCCTCGGTGTCACACTCTTTAAGCCTGATTTGCTGTATTGTGGCAGTAATGAGAATGCACTGTATGTAGGACTTGTCCAATGGTGTGAACTCCATTAGTTCCTCTGATTGTGATTTGGAGGTGGCTTTTTTCCAGTCAGCATTAGTGAAATTCATATCTGCATTGACTGTTGGAAAAAAAAGAAGCACCCTTTGGATGCAAAACAGCAATGGAAATGCTCACCCCTCCCCTCAAGCACTTATAGAACTTATTGGCCCAGAAATTCGGGTCGGGGGCTTCCCGCGGGTGCAAGCCCCCGACCTGCACTTACCTTGCGCGCCGGCAGTTGAGCTCTAGGGCCCCGTGGAATTCCGCTCCGGGGCCTGGCCCAGCTGCCGGCGCGCTGTGCTTGCGTGTCCCAGGGGCGTAGTTAGTGCAATGCGTCTCCTGGGATCACATGAGCCATGGCCAGCCAATCGGAGGAGGGAAAAGCCCATTCATAAGATTAACAGGAAGACCTGTGAAAACTTATGAATACTACGGGCCCCAAAATAGCAGTAAACCTTCAAATAAATTTTTTTAAAACATCACACTTTTTAAATAAACTATAAATTACATTAAATAACTATTTTAAACAATTTAAATTTTTGAAAAAAATAATTTTATATAAAAATGGGGCTAAAAATAAACTTACCTTGCTTTAAAGTATTTAAAAATAATAAACCTGTGGAAAAAAGTTTTAATTTTAATAAATTGACCACTTGTAAAAAGCAGGCCTTACGCCTGCTTTTTAAATGTGTAAATCCTGCAGGCTTAACCTCGTGTGAAAACCTGCAAAAAAAAAAAAAACTAAGTTCAAAGCGCACGCGCAGCCTCCCCTGCGCGCGCATTCGACCTCTGAACCCCTTCGTTCAGAGGATCGGAAGTGCTGGTTTCCCGCGCATGCGCAGTGCATGCAGGAAACCAGCATTTCCATTGGGCCTACGGGTGAGTACCCCGTGCATACTCGCCTGTGGAGAGCTGAATTTCTGGGCCAATGTATTCATAATGCATCCAGGTAGCAGGTGGTATTGGCCAACACCGAGTGCTCTCCCAGGCTTGAAATAGGTGGTGCACAGAACGGGGCATCTCCACTGCAAACCGATCGCCGAGATGGGCTTGGAATTTCTTTTGAAGGAAAAGTTTTAGGCCTCCTTTCTTTCCTGGACATCTCCTCTGCAGGCTACTGGAGAATTTAATTCTCCCACAGTTATGTTTCTTTTATGTTTACTCAAGGACCCATTGCGGAGTGGATGTAATCCAACTTCCAGATTGAGAGCGCAGATGCCTGAAGAGTTTTGTTCAGCTGGTGATTCTATTTGGAACTATTCCTCAACCCCTTCTGGTCGTCAGGAGTATAGCCAAACCTCCAGTGGTAAAGCCTGAGGAGTCTTTACCCAAATAATGTTGTAGTTATATGAATCAGAGAGGAAAGATTAAAAAATACTTCCCCAGCCATTGAAGTACTCCTTCATTAGGACTTTTGATTCCAGAGTGGCTGCAGTCTGACCACAAGTCCCAGAGATTCTGAATCTCAGTGGTTGACCTCTGACAATTATTTGTAGGCTTTATGCTTCCATCCTCCCATTGCACCAGAACCAAAGGAATATGGAGCGTTGTATAATTTCTCGATCTGTTCCTTTATACATGAGTTGGGAAATGGTCATGTGGCTAGTATTGTGATGTTAAAAGCTTTAAAACATCTTAAACTGACTTTGTCCCTAATGTTTCTTCTCTCTTCCTCCCCCACAAGTGAAATGGAGACTGATTTTATCTACAGATGCTAAAGGAATCAGAATAAATGAAAGAAATTAAGTAGGAATATTTGGGGAACAAGGTTTTTTTTTAAAGTTTTTGATGGACAATATGAGTACAAAAGTAATAACAAAATGTGTTTGAGTGATAGTGTGACGCATTTGGGGTTTTTAAAATAAAAGATATTTCTATGGTTGGTGAATTTAGCACCAAGGGGCTCAGACTCTGGATTATCACAAGAATAAAGGGGGTGCTTAGAAGAATTTGTTTCACAAAGATTTATTAGAATATGAAATGCTTCGCCACAGGTAGCTAATGAAGCAGAGCCTATAAACAGCATTTAAAATTAAATTGGAGAGATATTTGAAAAAGAAAATTTAAAAAGTTATGGCGAAGTACAGGGAAATGGGATTAGAGTAGGCAGGTCCAGTTTAAGAGCTAACACGTGCAACAGGCCAAATGGCATCCTATGTGTTGTAAATATTTCTCTCCACTCAAAAATATCCATTGCACAGGTTAAATAATAAATAATTTTTTGTAATCTTTGCCATTATTCTTCGAGTTAAATAATTAGAATTTATTTCATGCATAGCATTGGATTCTGGAAGTCAGTGATTGAGACAAGGAACTTTCAGTTTAATTTTTTTTATCCATTAAAGTAGGTAGAAATCAATAATTGTGGTTTTTTTTTTTGCTTGTTTCCCATGTTACCTAAGGCTGGACCCCACTACATGAAGCCTGCAACTTGGGTTACTATGAAGTTGCTAAACAGCTGATACAAGCAGGAGCAGATGTGAACACCCAGGGACTTGATAATGATACTCCATTGCATGATGCTGCAAGCAATGGACACAGAGATGTATGTACTATGATTTATGAGCCATTTATTATGTTGCATGAAGTTAATACTGGACTTTAAATTGGAAAGCACTGGAACTTAAATTTGAATATTGTATATGGAGAAGGATTGATGGAGCTCCAATGATCATTGATTCTGCCTCCCCCATCGTCATTATATATCTCGTAAAATCTATAATGACTTTTTCGGACATGAGTAGGTTGTTGCTTTAGTAGTTTAATTTTTCATGATTTTACACTAAGTGTGTTGTGAAATAGTAGGACAGTTCCTTAAAAGGTGAAACTGAACAGACAGTTTCTGGATTTTGGTTTTCAGTGTCACTTTGATAACCATAAGAACTTTTAAAGGAAGCTGGTCACTATCCAAGGCATTGCGTACGGGCGGTGTGGGACCTCTAGTGTTGTTTTTGATGTTTACTGCAATCCTGCTTCAGCCAAAACGTAAGAATATTGCATTATGTTACAGCCCATTGCTGCAATAAAGCCAGTTATTTAAAACAATACAACAACTGACTGACTGAAGATAAAGCTATTACATACCTGACTGATGCTGAAAGATACAGGCCTTGCAGATCTGCTATTTGTAATCCTATTTACCTGCTAGTTTAGAAAACTTGCTTAAGATGCATGTAACTTTGTTCTTTTCTCCCAAAACCTCTTATTTTCAGTATTTTACAGTAAAAAATATTGAACATTTTTCTCTGCCGCCCACATTGGATTTTCTGTATTTACTTGAGCTACAAGGACTTCATTAGTTCTTCTCTCCTTAAAATATTTTTTCATAATTTTTATAGCAGAGATTTTTTTCTCCTCTTTACTGTTCATGGTGGATTTGTAACCCTTACTGAAGCTATCATCCGCTTACACTACCCAGGTAGGTTCTTCCCCATAGTCAAGTTTCCAATGACCACCTGACCAAGTGGTCATAGAGTTTTACGGCACAGACCATTCCCCATGGTCTCTGGCTGGCAGACTCCGGCCGCAATGTCTGAGTCAGCGTGAAAGCACCTAATCAGCATTCCCCTCTGGCCCAGGTGCAAATATTGTTCACTCCCAGACACACACACAATCCTATCTCAAACAGCAATGTTAGCTCAGAATTCTTGATTAGTGGCTAAACCTGTATAAAACACTTGTTATATAAATAATTTTTTTGCACCACTTACACCTTGCAGTATGTTGTGAATTTTCTGCCTGGTTTGTCACAGTACACTATACATACTGTAATTCCATAGGAGCAGGATGAGGACCACAACTCCCATGATGCATCTCTCTCGCATGCGTAGAATTTCTCCACAGGAGATTGAACTCCCCATTCCTTTTTTTATTGGATTGTCATACTGTAACTCGGGGGCTGGTAGCAGGGTGAGAACTTTGCCTTCCAAATTCCATCTGTCTCAGACACATTGGCCTTGATTTTCATTGGGCCGTGAGGCGGGCTTTTAGGCGTGCGGGGGGTTCAAATCACAAAACCTGGGGGTCGTGACCCCTCCCAACCCCCCAGCCTAGTTCCCGCCTCCACGCCATTTTAACCTAGGTGTGTCTGACCCGAATCAGTCCCACCTGCAACAGGCGGGACTGGTCTTTAGGGCCCTTAAACAGCACTGATTGGTCTTTATAATCCCATTTTAACAGGCCCTTGCCTGTTTAACCATTTTCCCACGTAAAACGCGCCTGGTGGGGATGACTCCTGTGAAACCTGGCGTGAACACTATTGGCTTGCTGACTATCAGCTGCAGGTCCAACATTAAAGAGGATATTTGATCAGTCATCATTTGCAGGTGGCAGGACTTTGTTGTCTCGGGTCTGGGGGAACTTTTAGAAGGCATAACCACAGCTGTGGAAGTTTGGAGCCTGACACCCATCTCCAGTGTGACCTCCTGCGAGACCCCTCTCGCCACCCTCACTCAGCGCTTCCTCAACTGAGGCACCTACCAGAAGCATGGGAGGCCTTTTTTTCCTTCCCCTCTTGGCATTAGAGGACCTCCAGCCCCATTCGCGAAATGACACACGCCACAACTGCAGAAGTTGCCATCAGAATTTTTATGAAAAACGCACATCTGATGGCATTTCCACAAAATACACAGCATTTCACCCAAGTGACTACCCTTGTGACTATTTGTGGTTTATTTTCCTCTTGCGCGTGCTCCTATGTAGTGGTTCCCCTGTGGCTTCAGCAGATGTGGAGGCCCCATGCTCACTTTCCTGCTGCTCCTGTCTCGACACCTTTTGTGGGCGTCCTCTGGGATGGCGAGCCTGTGAGGGCTTGCCAGCAGTCTGCTGCTCCTGTGGCTGTGCAGGGGCTGAGACCTCTATCTCCATTTGGTGTGTACTCCGGCGGGGCTCTGACCGAGGGCTCTGCAGTGGCATGGAAGTGTGAGCGCTTGGAGAGGAGCCCCCACTTCCTTGAGGTCTGCCACCAACCTCCCTCTCATGGGTCAGGTCCCCTTCAGTGCCTGCAAGTGGCTAGAGAGCAGCTTGCTGCACATCAGGGGGCCATGGGGACCCGTATCTGCAATGGCAGTCCTACTCGGAAGGACTTCCATGAAGGTCTGGTTTCTCTGTTCAATAGATGCCCGTCGCTCCTCAAGAGATGTCATTCTATTCGGAACACTCACCATGTTTTCCATACCCTGGCGACTAACCACCTCCATGGCCGTAGCCCTCCTCTCCTCTACCGTAGCCAGCCTTACCATGGAGGCAGCAATCATTTCCACGTAGGTAGCCATCCTTTCCGTGTTGATGCGCTCATGTGCCAATGACTCCACAAAGGCTCTGCTCATGTTCGCAATGGACTCCTCCATTCGCTCCACACTCTCAGCGACCCTAGAGACAAAACCTGCCAGAGACTCCTGCATCTGTACCTGGAGTTCCATCACCTCTGATCTTACGGCTGGACCCAGGAGGCAGAGGGTCGACATGCTGCTGAGCTGAGCTGGCAGAGTCCTGCGCCCTCCGACGAGGACTCTCCACTGCTGTCCCTGCCTCCATAATCTGCTGATGCTCACTTGTGAGCTGTGATACACCAGGTGGCAACTCTACTCTATGTCCCGAAGGTCCCACCGAGGTGTGAGTGTCTGCGCTGATGCTGGGTGCGCTTATTTCTGATGACGCTGCGCCCTCAGAGGTTGCAGATTCCTCTGAGGAGTCTGGCTGCTCAGACTCTTTCTCCTGCAGAGTGGGGACGGGGGCTCTTGATGGTCCTGTGGGGGAGTGAAGGAAAAAGTTAGAGATGTGATGCCAAGGTTACATGCACATTGCATTTTGCAGATGATCATAAGTCCATATGATGTAGCTTCAGAATCATTATCAGCGACTCATGCAATGCCAATGAGAGAGATGGAAAACTATTCTGTCACCAGCTTGCGGGGATGCTCCTGCCTGTCCTTCCCCAACGTCCACATCTTGGTCAGCCCCGGCAATCTCCAGGACGCCTTCCTCCCAGGGGGTGAGCTGGGCTAATGAGGGCGGCCCTCCTCCTGTCTTGGCTCGCTCTCTCCTGTTGTGAGCTCTCTTTTCCTGCAATGTGGGAGACAAATGGAGGTTGACTGAGAATGAAGGAGTGAGTGCAGAGATTGCATAGCATAGATACTTAGAAGGAGACAAAGATGGAGTGAGGTTGCAATACCAAGGGCCCGCCGTGTGTTGTCAGTTGTGTTCAAAGCATCAGAGTGAGAGGGAGTGTGAGGGCTGCATGGTGGCATAGTTCTGTGAATGTGAGCATAGAGAGAGAGGGAATGGGTAAGGGTGCATGGATGTGAGTGTCTAGTGGGATGTGCAGGAAGAGATTGCTGAGTGCTGGTGCGGAAAGGCAATGGGGATCAGATTGAGGGTGATGGAAACATCATACAGTACTTACTTTTCCAGTGCGAAGAAGGTCATGGAATCTTTTCCTGCACTGCAACCACATTCTTCGTGTGAGCCCCAAGCAGTTGACTTGACCTGCCACCTCTAGCCACACAGCCTTGGTCTGACTGGGAGGCCTCTTCCTCCCTGAAGAAGGGAAGAGGACCTCCCTGTGGGCCCTAGCACCATCCAGTAATGCCTGTAGTGAAGCCTCATCAAATTTGGGCGCAGATCTGGCCGTTCCTCCTGCAGGCTCCTGTGCCATCTTAATGTTGAAGGTTGGAAGCCTGCAGAGGAAGCAAGGCTTGCTTTGGACCTTAAAAGCAGCAGCAATGATGATGTCATATTCTGCGACTTTGACTGGAAATACTCAATTGCCAAGGCTTCCCACATGCTGGAAATCAATTGGCCAATTGTGTTAATTTTGCATCAATCTCACAGACCCATTTACAATCGTGTCGGAATCACTAAATTCGGGGAAACCGCCAATTCCCCGCACCTGAACTAAAATCGACCCCATTGAATTTGTCCACAGCAGCTGGAGTATTCTAACAGACAGACACAGATTAACAAGAGCGCACCTATTGGGGAAAACCTCTTAGACATTTTCTGACATTAATTAACTTATTTTATGGATAAATATAGTGATGTTTTTTCCTTTCCCCTGAATTGGGTAATTTTTCTGTGTTTGTTATATTCAAAAAACGTTAATTGTAGTTATTTACATTGACCTGATTGAAGAAGGAAGATCCAAACCAATGTGAACAAATTATTTGAACAATTTGATTAGTTGGTTTTGTGGCTTTTGTGGTTTAATTTATGAATGGTAGCTTTGAAACAAAATATGGATTTGATTGCTCAGTTTTCTGTTGATTGCTCATTCCTCATTGATACCTTTTGATTTATTCCTAATAAGTCAGATATTTGGAAACTTAATACATACCATTTATTTGAACCAATCGCAACGTTTGCTCTGTGTGTGTGACATCTAGAGTGGAGTACTTTTGACATCTGAGACCACAGTCAATTTGCCACTTTTTTGAAAGATGTGATACAATGAATATGTACTAAATGGAAGGCTTTAAATTATATAGATTTACTATTTCATTTTCCTCTTTCTCACTAGCCATACACCATAAGTGGGCATATGGCTTGTTCTTTAATCATCCATCTCGGCAATACTACTCCAGTGAGCAAAGGGCATTATTGTTGGAGTAAACAGTCTGCATACAAGTTGCTAATTACTTTTGACCTTTGTTGTGAAAGTATCAGAAAACTTCCAGGAGTATATAGGTTATGTGGCTCGCCAGTCATCACTATCTTCCTTTCAGAAGTGATCAGTACAATACATTTTGAACACAAACTTCTGCCCCAAAACACTCCCAAGATTGACGGTTTGCTCAGCTTTATAGTATTCCCACACTGCTTTAAAGCGTAATTTCGCTAAGCCTGTTAACTTTGTATGTAGGAACAGCAATTTTCAACTTTTCACCCTAATATCTTTCTCTCTAGATTGTGAAACTGCTTTTACGCAATGGTGGGGATGCGTATCAGATGAATCACCGTGGAGAGCGTCCTGTGGATGTGGCTGATTCAGCTGCAATGGAGCAGCTGCTGAAAGGGGAGCTTCCTCTTTCTGATGATGAGGAGGATGACAGTTGTACAGGTTATGAGATAGCCTTTTAAAATCAACATCCTAGCCTTTCTGTGCAGTTTTGGCATTGTAGAAGCATAGTATAAATCTAGTTATTCATAATATTAAGTGACTTCTACCTGTATATTCCAGTTAAATGTATTACATTTCACAAGAGAATACATTCAATTCTATTTAATGCTGGCAGTAAAACTAGAATACAAATCTTAAGTCTTGTAGTCTACAGATAACACTTTTGGGGGAAAATAATAGCTCCGAAATCTCAATTTTTCATCTCCAAAGGATTCACTAAAGTCAGCTGGTTTAGGAAATCTTTGCTCTCCTGCCCCTTTGGCTTCCTTCTGTCAATATTATTTCAGTAGTAATAAAAACAGAACATGCTGGAAATACTCAACCGGTCAGGCAGCATCTGTGGAGAGAGAAACAGAGTTAAGGTTTCGGGTCAATGACATTTTATCACAAATGGAAAAAGTTAGAGATGTAACAGATTTTAAACAAGTGCATGGGGCAGGGAAAGGGTGGGAGGGGTGGAAAGAACAAAAGGGAAGGTCTGTGATAGGGGGGGAAGGCAGGAGTGATTAACTGACAAAAGGTTTGATTGTACAAAGCAAAAGGGGATGGTAATGGGACAGGTAAAGAAACAAAAGATAGATCTAGAAGAGGTGTAAATGAGAATGATAGAATCATCAACAGCTGCCATCTGGAAAAAATAGGGGCAGAGGTTATGGTCTGAAATTGTTGAACTCGATGTTGAGTGCAGAAGACAGTAAAGTGCCGAATCGAAAGATGAGGTGCTGTTCCTCGAGCTTGCGTTGAGCTTTGTTGGAACAGTGTAAGATGCCAAGGACAGAGGTCAGAGTGGGAGTGGAGCGGAGAATTAAAGTATTTCCAGCATTTTCTGTTTTTATTTCAGATTTACAGCATCCCCAGTATTTTGCTTTTGTATTATTTCAGTAGTTCCAAAGTTATGAGAGAAGTTGTAATTTACAGAACTGTAAATTCTCATACTATGGACAAGAATTTTGTAACCAATGCCGCCTTCCATCATCTGTTTCTTCCCCCTCCCCCTACTTTTCTGGAATCTTTTGCCCCCCTCCTGCTGGTTCAGTCTCTTCTGTTTATTCCTCCAATACAAGTCAAGGGATGTTGGTTATATCTACAAGCCATGTCCCACTGCACTTTTAGTGTAATTGCTTTTCACATGCTATCTGCTTATATTCAGAGACACTTTGGAGTTGTCAACTTTTGTAGTTATATGGATTCCATTTATCTTTTGCGTGATCTTATCTGCTTGCTCTGCAACCTTTAATATCCGTGTATCTGACATCAAGGTCCATCTGCTTCTCTACTCCATTTAAAATCTTACTATTTAAGGTGTGGTGTGGAGATGCCGGAGTTGGACTGGGGTGGACAAATGTAAGAAGTCACACAACACCAGGTTATAGTCCAACCGTTTTATTTGAAATCACCAAGCTTTCGGAGCGCTGCTCCTTCGTCAGGTGAAGTGGAGAGATGCATAAAGACACAGCTTATATAGTCAGAGAATAATGTCAGATGTTTACAGGTAATCTTTCTAACTGCCATTTATCACACCTCGGCAGAGAGATAATCACAGCGATCAAAGGTGTGAATGGTGTCCAAACAGGTTAGTCAGGAAAACATTACATCAAAGAACAATGAGATGGGGTCACAAGGGGTCAAATGTTGCAGATGCTGGGGTCTGTATGAAAAACAAAAAACAGACAAAAAAGCATTTTGACAAAAGATAATGCATGCTGTTTTTAGTTTCTAATTTGATCTGACCTTATGGGCTGGATCTCGCTGGAAAAAGAACGGTGTGTTAACGACACACACACTGTTAGTAATGCACAATTCGGCCAGCAAGTTCAAAGGATTGAGAAATACGCCCTGAGTTGCGAATCTCCAGAACTTGCTGTTCGATTTATGCCGTTGCTTCACACAAATGGCATCTTGCCCTTAGCCTCCCTGTTATTTTTAAGAACTTGCTGGATTTGCACATTAATTGACCATTAAACTTACCGCAGAAAGTTGGGGCTGGAACTTGAGTGTAGTTACGTTTTTAACAACATCATCATTGTTCATGCAATCCCAATCAACCTCTCTGGCCTAAAAAGGAAACAATTTAAACTGTTCAGTTTCATTTCTGCATGTAGTCAATTGTTGTTAGAGATTCTATAATTGTCAAATTTAAAATGTGTTTTTCCTTTCTGTCTCTTTTTTCCCCTCTCTCTCTCTCTCTCTCTCTCTCTCTCTCTCTCTCTCTCTCTCTCTCTCTGTCCAATCTTTCTTTCCCTCTATTTCTCTTTCTGTACCTGATTTGACTCTAATTCACCCTCTTCTCTGTCGTTGCTCTGTTTCTTTCTTAATCATTAAATCTCATTGGTTAAAGAGAGCGAGTGTTGGTCCCGCCATTCATTAAGCTCCCAGAACCCCATTGCTATGGCCACGCCGTTATCAGGTTGCACTTCCAGCAAGTTACGGCGCAAAAAATTTGAGCTGAAGGGTGCAGAAAATGTTTTAACTAACAGCCGGCCCAATCTCTTCATCTATGGAAAACCATTCTTTAACATACTCTTTTTTTCATTACCAGGCTGTACATAATATATACACTTTCTATCTCCTATTTAAATATTTACCATTGCTAATCTGTGGATCTATTTACCAATTTTCCTTCCATTCAGTCCAGAAAAGATCACTTTTTAATCTCACTTAATTTGCTTTCTTCCTGTAGCTACCCTTGTCCTCATTTTTTTTCCCTCTTCTTACACTGAACCTAATTATTTTATGATCACTGCTTCCCAAGTGTTTCTCTCCTTTAAGGTAATCATTATGCAGAACCAGATAATATAGTGCTTCTTTTCTCACTGGAGTTTCAACCTATTGACTGAAAAAACAGTCCTAAACACACTGCAAAGAAAAAAAACTCCCCTATCTCGCTACAAACATTTTCCATATGCCAGTATAATTTTGAATAATTAAAATCTACATTATCTCAATTGCTAATTTGTCTACAAAGTTAATCCACAATTTCCTCTCCACTGCTCTATAGTACACTTCCAGTAGTGTGACTGATCCCTTGTTAATAGTCAATCCAAAGGGATTCCCTTTGTATACCACTTCACTATTTAAGTTCTCACATTCTAGTGGTATGGTCTCTAATATTGCAACTCCCATACTCTTTCTTTATACGCACACGTACCTGATAATGTAACTTTGGGTTTGTTGAATGATTATGGTTTTTACACTGATTACATAATCCTTTACAGACATGAATATTGGAACATTTGGCATTTGTAAAAAAAAAGCACATAATAGGAATATGCCTAATTGGGGCTTACTGTGATCTTACAAACATTGTTTCATATGTCGTTATACCGTGAGTACCATTAGAACATTTTTGCAATAGGACTTGAAAAATGTGTAATTTCCTGCTGTAAACTTCATTTTTTTGTACTTTCTTCTAGAATCTGAAGAGTTACCTTCTGTGAATCCGTCCAGTGTGGATGACAATGTGGATGATTCTGAAGTAGAAAAAGAATTAAAAACTGATCCTAACCAACAATTGACACCCTGCAAATCAGTTGCGTCATCTGCCCTAGATGAATATGAATTCAAGGATGATGAGGAAGATGATGAAGAGGAGGAAGAAATGGGCAAGCTTGTAGATCAGAAAAGGATTCGAAGAAAGGATGGTAAAAAGAGCATTGTGAAAGAGAACAGCAGCTATTTAACACCACCAAAGCTAGAATTGCAGAAACCATTCAAAATTAAAAAGCAGAAATCGCCAAGAGTTCTTGTTTCATCTAGCTCTGAAAGCTCAGATGACGAGATACATCAAGAGAAAAAAACTTGTTCAACAAGCTCTCTGGATGTTCCAGATAGCAGTAAATCTGATGTAAGGACTAAGAAAGAAAACCTGGTTACTGTTGAACAGAAAGAGAAGGGAAAAGGGAAGAAGAAAATGAAGAAACAAAGTAAAAACAAAGAGAACCAGGAGTTCAAGCAGGAGAAAGAAGAGAAGGAAAATGCTAAATTGATGCTTTTCTCCACTTGCTCTGGTTTGGACTCATTAGACCGTACAAGAGAGGAGGATTCATTCAGAAAGTCTTTATGTATGAAAGATGATTCTTCAGGTCATCAATTCCACCTTTCAACTGCCAAGTCACCTAAGCAAACATGTGGGTTAAGTGAAAAACGAGCAAAACCACTTAAACAGGAAAATGCCAAAACTGGCCCATCATCAGGAGCCTCAGACATGTCTTTTCAATCTGAAGTTGTGCGATTTGATCACCTTACAGACTCCGACTACACCTCTGAGAGTTCCAGCAATAAGTCTTTTAAGTACAAAACAAAGACTAAACATCGCAAAAAGGACCTGCATGTAGAATTTGGCGAAAAGTCTGGACAGAGAAGCAAAGAGGAGGAGACCGGCATGTTTGATAACGTGGAAGAGGTGTTTAAGAAGACTGACAAGGATGGCAAAGTTATAAAAAAGCATAAACTAAAGCATAAAGATAAAGAGAAAAACAAAATTAAAAAAGAACATGAAAATGAAAAGGGAAAACACAGACAAAAAGAGGGTGAAAAAGTATATCCTGAGTTTGATAGAGAATACTGGAAAGAGAACTTCTTCAAAAACGATGACACTAATGAAACGCTCAAAGATGAAACCTCTGATTTAGTCCTATCAGAAAAGTCACTGAAAGATAAAACTCCAATTAAAGAAGAGAAAACAAAGGAGAAGTATTGTAAGGAAGAAAAATCTTCCAAAGAGGACAGAGAGAAGGAAAAGTCTAAAAAGAATAAAAAGGAAAAGCACTCTAAAGAAGAAAAAGAAATTAAACTTACAAATCTGGAAGAAAGAAAGGAAATTGTACTTGCGGACAAAGACGACTCAATTTACTCAAGTGTCTTTGTGAAGAAAGAGCATACCGAGTTATTTGAGAAAGAAAAAGGTACAGAGAAAGACAAACCTGATACTCCAGATAGAGAGAAGAAGGAAAACAAAGAGAAAAGTGAAAAAAAGTCCCCGACTAAAGAGAGGGACTTGGAAAAGTTAGAGAAAAAATATTCTGATAGAGAGAAGAAAATAAAACACGAAAATAAATTGGAGAAAGAGAAATCCGAGCTCCATGAAAAATCGCAGGAAAAAACACTTAGTAAATTACAAGACACTGGAGAGAGAACAAAAGAAAAAGATCGATCTAGTAACTTGTATTCCACTGCAGAAAAGATCCACCGGGAAAATGATAAATTGAAGAATATATTCTCGGTCAAAAAACCTGAGGAGAAAGAAAAGAGTAAAGAAAAACTGGAGAAGAAACATGAGAGAGAAAAAGGTGAAAGGGAACGTCATTCCAGTGGGATGAAGGACAAAGTGGAAAAAGAAAAGCATGCTACTGAGAAGAAGGCTAAATTATCTGAAAAAGACTCTCAAGACGTCACTCCTAGTAAAGCTGACAAAGCTAAAGTCAAAGAAAAAGACAGAGATCTAGAAAAAGAGAAGAAGAAAGAGAAATCCAGGGAAAGAGAGGGTGACCCTGTGTCAAACTCCAAGCACTTACAAGAGGAGAAGAAACGCAGCACTGTTGAGAGCTGCAAAGCATCACATGATAAACTATTTTCCTCAAAGGATAAAATCAAAGAGGACTTTCTTAAAACTCCTGAAACAAAAGAGAAAGAAAGGAAGGAAAAAGACAGACAAAAAGAGAGGGTACCAGTAAATGTCACTGTTAAAGCAAAGCTTAAAGAAGCAGAAGCTGACAAACTGAAGTCTAAAGACTCTAGTGCTGCAAAGGATGTGCGGCCAAAAGAGAAGAGACTAGTAAACGATGACTTAATGCAGACCAGTTTTGAAAGAATGCTAAGTCTAAAGGATTTAGAGATTGAGCAATGGCACAAAAAGCACAAAGAGAAGATAAAGCTGAAAGAGAAGGAACGACAGAGGCATCGATCTGGCATTGAGCTCACAAAAATAAAAGAACGAGAAAAACTGAAGAGTTCAACGGCTAGCAAAGAGCTTACTAGATCGAAAAGTTCAGATCCATCAGAGGCACACTCTAAAGACAAGCAGCTGAAAGACGTTAACAATGTGAGATCACTGTCCACTGATGCAAAACAGAATTTGCCAGATACACCAAGACCTTTCATAAGTTGTGAAAGTAATTTAACTGCATCTCCCAGACAAGAACGTGATCGGGCGGGGCTTACCTCAAGATCTATATCAATGATTTCTGTTGCAAGTTCAGAAGATTCCTGTCAGACTTCAGCTGTAGCAACGCCACGACCTTTAACAGACTATGATTCAGATTTCACTATTGAAGGTTCTGAGTCTCAGTCTTCCTTTTCTCAATCAGTATTTCTGTCCAGTGCCAAATCACCTGCTGTATATGACCGAGACTCTGATGTTTTAGCTGATTTGCCAGATCGACTTAAATCGCCATATTCCAGTAAACTTTCAGGATCTTATCTGCGATCAGTCTCTGCTGACAATGCTAGATACGAGAATGAATGCCGGTTAGTAGGTGATATACGGAGATGCAGTGTACCAGCCGTTGCAAATGAACATGATAAACTGTCCCACAAGCAACTTGAAGGTAATCTGCCGCTTTCAAGTGAAAAACAATATAGTTTTTCACCAGCAGTACAACCCCAAGCCTGTACTTCTCCTCGACCAGAACCACTTCCAGACTGTGGCACTGAAGAGGCCACATTTAATAGTACTACCTGTCTACAGCTCTCTGTTTCCACGCCGCCAGCTGTCTTTGTGCCAAGTAGCACTAATTATTTATCACAGGATGCAAATCCCAACAGCGTAATAATGCAGAATACTTCTCAGCAGATGCCTGTTGTACAGCCACAACTAAACTGTTTGATTGGTGATATTCAGCCAGATAAACCATTGGAAATGTCTTCTGATAGGCTTGATGTCCCTTCACACAGTAATAATGATGGGTATTCATCTTCGACAACTTGTGAGAAAAACATTTTCGGCCCATTACAACATGTTTCACCAGAGTGGGGATGTTCAGACCAGTTGACATCGGAACTGGTATCTAAGTCTCCACAGAGACCTTGCACTGAGTCTTCCCAAGTGGCAAATCTAGAAGCACCATCTTATTTTTCACCTACACATTCTTCAAATTCTTCTTGTACGCGGTCATCATTAGACGGTGACAGTGCCCCTCACGTGCTCTTTTGGCCAAAGTGTACACCCCAAGAAGATTTACCACAAACTCAACCTTTGCAAGATACAGATCAGACTTCAAGTTCATGCAAACCACATGCAGAATGTGCAGGAATGGCTGATGAGAAGGATGCTAAATATCCTCCTCATGACATAAATGCTGACCTTACAAGTCAGAAGACTGTGGAAGATGTGTCAAATTATTGCAAACCAGATGAAATGCAAGGGTTGGAAGAGAGTTTCTCTCCATCATCCACTGCATTATCGGATAGCAATAATATGAACGAAAGCCTTGTGGACCAAACGAGGACTGTGCAGAGTATATTAACTGAATCTCAAGAAAAGACAGAAGAAAGTGCAAAAAATATAACTTCAACCAGTCAGGAGCCAACATGTAATCAGGAGAGCTCAGTATTGGACAAAATGCCAGTAGCCTCAGTTGATGAAATGCCGTCTGAGCCAAGAGAAGAACTACCTGAAGCAATACCTTCCACTGAACATGCACACACAAATTCAGTAAGTGACCAACCTCAGTCCTTGGAAAGTAAAGCTCAGGACCAAGATTCCTCATTGGAGATGGAAGTTTCTCCACTTTCTACGACTGCTGGTCAAGATGCTGTAATGATGTATGAAGCAGCGCCAGATGAACGAAGGCAGTCCACCGAGTCAACAAAAGAGGAGTCAGATGAGCAAATGGAAGCTGACCGAGCAGAACAAGATATTCCTCAGAGGATTACTCGTAACAGAGCAAACCTATTAGCCAATCAAATCAAACAGTCTGCTGTCAACTGTGCACCGGTGTCTGACAAAGATATCGAATCTTCCACACCTGTGAAAAGCAAGTCTAAGTTTCCAGAGGAGGAAGAAGGTCAGGTGCACCATCCCCATAAACGAAAGATGTCACGAGTTCCACATCCTGCGCAAGTGAAATCCACATTGCAGCAGGCTAAGGAAAAGACTCAGCAGTCGCTGGCAGCCATTGTAGATTCTTTAAAATTAGAAGAGATTCAACCTTATCATTCAGAAAAGGCAAACCCTTACTATGAATATCTCCACATTAGAAAGAAAATAGAAGAGAAGCGTAAAGTGCTATGTAGTGTCACTCCTCAAGCACCACAGTTTTACGATGAATTTGTTACATTCACTGGATCATACCTGCTGGATGGAAACCCTTTGAGCAAGCTTTGCATACCAACTGTAAGTGTTCTCTCAAAATAATTTATAGAGCTCGTTATTTTAAGTGACTCAAAGCAGTAACCTTAGTTTGCAAGTTGACTATAACAATCTCGCTTGAATTATTTATTCAAAAAGTGCTTAAGTAGAGTACAGAATAACGTGAACCCTTTCGTCCTTAGTGTTGGATTTTAATGGATGTTTTACATTTAGCTGCTTCCATTGGAAGGAATTGCATAACGGGATGTAGTCAGTTTTCTTTAATACCCAATCAACTTGTCTGCACTCAAACCATAGTCTACCTGTAGCCGGGCCCAAGATGTTGTCCAAGAACATTGCTAAATGGCTCCCACTGATGGCAGTGTCTTTACATTGCAGGGTTCCTTCCGAAACCATTTTTGTCGTTGGGGTGGGGGCAATATACAGGGAACTTAAGATTCTATGTAGTTGGAAAAATTGAAGCATAAGATAATAGTGTAATGTCACACCTACAGTATATTATTGTCATTAATTCTTCACTGCTGCTTTTCTCCTGATGAGGGTTTTGACTCGTGCTGGAATACAGTAGCACTGATTTGCAAGGCCCCGCCAGCAACATAAGGTCTCGCGGGCAGCAGGTGTGGGTCAGAAAATTAGATACTCGGTCAATTTGTGGGGCGTCCCATTTCCCGACAGGTGATTTTTGAGCAAATAATGAGGCAGAGCTACTAATTTGCATAATTGAAATACATTAGAAAGTGTCCCACCCTGTGCTGTACCTGCAGCACATTCCTTGCCCATAAAAACTGGGCACGGGCAAGTCCTCGGACCTGGCCTTCTGAAGCAGGCTCCTTAAATGAAGAAGGATGCTTTTTAATAGAAAAAAGAAAAATTGCATTTATATAGTACCTTTCACCTGTGTCTTAAAGCATTTCACAGATCAGGTCCTACATTTCTTCGAGCAGTGGGGCTTGAAGCCACAACCTTCTGATTCAGGTAGCAATGCTGGCCTGTATCCGCCATCGTCCAGCTGGGTGGGACTGCACTCGCCTGGTTCCATTCTTGTTACCTCTTTGTTACCTCTAGACTTAACTATTCCAATGCACCCCTGGCTGGCCTCCCACATTCTGTCCTACATAAACTTGAGGTCGTCCAAAACTCGGCTGCCCGTGTCCTAACTCGCACCAAGTCCTGTTCACCCATCACTCCCTGTGCTCGTTGACCTATAAGTGGCTCCTGGTTAAGCAGCGCCTCGATTTCAAAATTCTCATCCTTGTTTCCAAATCCCTCCATGGCCTTGCCCCTCCCTATCTCTGTAATCTCCTTCAGCTCCTCAACCACCCGAGATATCTGCGCTCCTCTAATTCTGCCCTCTTGAGGATCCCTAATTATAATCGCTCAACCATTGGTAGCCGTGCCTAGGCCTGAATCTCTGGTATTCCCTCCCTAAACCTCTCCACCTCTCTACCTCCCTTTCCTCCTTTTAAGACGCTCCTTAAAACCTACCTCTTTGACCAAGCTTTTGGTCATCTGCCCTAATATCTCCTTATGTGGCTCGGTGTCATTTTTTGTCTTATAGTACTCCTGTGCAGCGTCTTGGGACGTTTTACTATGTTAAAGGCGCTATACAAATACAAGTTGTTATTTGCTCAGTTGGCAGCATAGATAGATGAACTTCAGACACTCAAAGTGGGTGTTTTACTTTTTGTTTTGATGAAGGACATAGAGAGAATATATATTGTACAGCTCCATTAATGTGACATTAAGTGGAATACTGATAGGGGGAAAAAAAGCCAAGAAGCAAGTAATTGATTACTCCTGTGTTAAAATCCTGAAATGGCCCGAGTGACGTGAAACATCTTCAAATAACATCCTTCCCTTCCATTGTTATGTGAAACTGTTCTCTATAGTTCTTTACGGAGTTACAAGTGTAATAAAACCTGTTGCATGTCTTGGAAACACACTAGTAAAGGTGTGAGGAATGGCTTTAACAATCTCTATTTTTGCAAGCAAGAAAGACCAAAAATAAATAGGAAAAAGGAAGTGAAATCAGGTGGGGGGGAACATTCTTATATGCACAAGATTAGGGATCCAGGTGCTATGCAAATCAACAACAATTTGCATTTATACAGCACCTTTATCCTAGTAAAACGTCCCTAGGCGTTTCACAGGAGTGCCATCATTCAAAATTTGACCCTAGCCATGTAAGGAGATATTAGGACAGGTGACCAAAAGCCTGATCAAAGAGGTAGGTTTTAAGGAACCTGTTCGTGGTGAGAGATGGCGCGGTTTAGGGAGGGAATTCCAGAGCTTAGCGCCCAGACAGCTGAAGGCACGGCTGTCGATGTAGGCCAGCGAGCACAGGGATGATGTGTGCACGGAACTTGAGGCAACGGGCAGCAGAATTTTGGGCGAGCTCAAGTTTGCGGAGGGTGGAAGCTGGGAGGCCAGCCGGGAGAACGTTGGAATAGTGGAGTCTGGAGTTAACAAAAGGATGTATGAGGGTTTCAGCAGCAGATAGACTGAGGCAGGGGTGGAGATCGGCGATATTATGGAGGTGGAATTAGGCAGTCTTGGTGATGGAGAGGGTCAGAAGCTCCGCTCAGAGTCAAATAGGACACCGAAGTTGTGAACAGTCTGGTTCAGCCTCAGACAGTGGCCAGTGAGGGATGGCATCGGTGGCTATGGAACTGAGTTTGTAGCAGGGACCGAAGCAAATGACTTTGGTCTTCCCAGTATTTAATTGGAGAAAATTTCTCATCCAATATTGGATGTCAGACAAGCAGCAACGGCATTTCATATTGCGTGGTACCTCTGTAAATGCTATAAACTCTGTAGCCGAGATAATTTGGGGATAATTCTGCTATTTATATTATACTATACTGATCACAGACTTTCCACATCATCCTTGTTTCTGAACAATCGTCAGCATTACTGTTTGGGGGTCTGTATACAACTCCCACTAATGTTTTCTGCCCCTTGGTATTTCTCAGTTCTACCCATACAGATTCCACATCATCAGAGCTAATATCCTTCCTTACAATTGTGTTAATCCCCTCTTTAACCAGCAATGCTACCCCACCTCCTTTTCCTTTTTGCCTGTCTTTCCTGAATATGGAATACCCCTGGATGTTGAATTCCCAGCCTTGGTCACCCTGGAGCCATGTCTCCGTAATCCCAATTGCATCATATCCGTTTACATCTATTTGCGCAGCTAATTCATCCACCTTATTACGAATGCTCCTCTCATTAAGACACAAAGCCTTCAGGCTTGTTTTTTTTAACACTCTTAGACCTTTTAGAATTATTATTTACTGCGGCCATGTTTGATTTGCACCCTTGATTTTCTGACTTCCACTTTTGCTTTTCTCCTCCCTGTCTTTTGCATCTATCCTTGATTCCCTTTCCTCTGTCTCCCTGCACAGGTTCCCAACCCCCTGCCATTTTAGTTTAAACCCTCCCCAGCAGCACCAGCAAACACTCCCCCTAGGACATCGGTCCCGGTCCTGCCCAGGTGCAAACCGTCCAGTTTGTACTGGTCCCACCTCCCCCAGAACCGGTTCCAATGTCCCAGGAATTTGAATCCCTCCCCCTTGCACCATTCCTCTAGCCACCTATTCATCTGAAATATCCTTCTATTTCTACCCTGATGTTGGAGTGTGAGATTTACCTCCTGCATAATGTATCTGCTTATATAACTGGGTCTGAGGGGCAAGGCGAATGTGCACTTTTATTATTTGAATTTCATGTTCTGTATCGTTCAATATTTACCAGATTAGTCTTGGATCCAGATGAAGGATTTATCAGTTTGTGTTTACTGGAATGTTTATTCAAAAAAGATTTGAAAGTTTAGCCCATAAATAAATGATAGATTCATGCTACAGGCTTTGGAGAGGGCACAAAAGAGATTTACTGGAATACAGTTACGTGGATAGATTAGAGAAGCTGAGGTTGTTCTCCTTACAGCAGAGAGGGCTAAGAGGTGATTTGATAGAGGTGTTTAAAATCATGATGGGTTAGATGGAGTAAATAAAGAGAAACTGTTTCCAATGGCTGAAGGGTCGATAACCAGAAGGCATAGATTTATGGCGATTGTCCAAAGAACCAAAGATGACATGAGGGAAAAAAATTTTAAGCAATAAGTGGTTAGGATTTGGAATGCACTGCCTGATAGGATAGTGGATACAGATTCAATAGTAGCCTTCAAAAGGGAATTGGATAAATACTTGAAGGATAAAGAATTGCAGGGATATGGGGAAAGAGCGGGAGAGTGGGACTAACTGGATTGCTCTTCGAAAGAACCGGTGCAGACTCGATGGGCCGAATGGCCTCCTTCTGTACTGTCAGCTGTGGCTCAGTTGGTAGCACACTCGCCTCTGAGTCAGAAGGTTGTGGGTTCAAGTCCCACTCCAGGGACTTGAGCACATAAAGCTAGGCTGACACTCCCAGTGCAGTGCTGAGGGAGTGCTGCACTGTCGGAGGTGCCGTCTTTCGGATGAGACATCAAACCGAGGCCCCGTCTGATCTCTCAAGTGGACATAAAAGATCCCGTGGCCCTATTTCGAAGAAGAGTAGGGAAGTTATCCCCGGTGTCCTGGCCAATATTTATCCCTCAACCAACATAACAAAAACATTATCTGGTCATTATCACATTGCGGTTTGTGGGACCTTGCTGTGCGCAAATTGACTGCCGCGTTTCCCACATTACAACAGTGACTCCACTTCAGAAACTTTGTTGGCCGTAAAGCACTCGGAGACGTCCAGTGGCCGTGTAAGGCGCTATATAAATGCAAGTCTTAATTTAACTTTTACTATTGTATGATTCTGTTGCATTTTGTCCACATGGTACTTCACAAGAGCACACAATGGACTTGTGAATCCGTTCTGTGTTTACTTGGGGACTTTGAGTTGCATTCATGGTTGACTACATAGAGACTGATTGGGAAAAGCTGAGCCGCAGCAGGTAAATGCACCAGGCTGGAATTTCCTGGAAGGTTTCTGTGTAACTATGGTGTAAGAGTGGAGTTGCGCTGTTTTATTCGCATATAACTGATAACTGATTGACGCCAGTTTTACAGCCAAAACATCGCTACAATGAACATTTCCTCGATCATTTGCATCCCTCCAGAGTTACAGCTACTTAAACCTCACTTGGCTACTTAACAGCGCTCTACCCCAATGCAAAAGAATGCGAGTTTCCTGCATTTACTCCAGTTTTGAAACGGCTTAAATTTATGCACAAAATTTTAGGCATAGCACGATTGAAGTCACAATTTTTGGTGTTGTATAGCTATTTTCTCTATCTTTGAATGTTTTTATGGCATTAGAATCTATTAAATCAAAAAAGAGAAGAGCCTGTGTAATTATTGTTTCTTAAACATGCTGTGCTTAATGTGCATTAATGATGGTTTGATGGCTTCAAACTTTAATGTTCATCACCAAGATCAGCGTTGAAACCAGTGTAAGTTTCGGCATGATTTCTTACCGATCAGGTTTCCGCCCCTGTCACTGTACCGAAACAGCTCTTATCAAAGTCACAAAAGACATCCTATGTGACTGTGACAAAGGTAAACTATCCATCCTCATCCTTCTCGACTTGTCTTCAACCTTTGACACGGTTGACCACACCATCCTCCTCCAACACACCTTCACTGTTGTCCAGCTAGGTGGGACTGCACTTTTCTTTATTCGTTTAAGGGATGTGGGTGTCGCTGGCAAGGCTAGCATTTATTGCCCATCCCTAATTGCCCTTGAGAAGGTGGTGGTGAGCTGCCTTCTTGAACCGCTGCAGTCCGTGTGGTGAAGGTACTCCCACAGTACTGTTAGGTAGGGAGTTCCAGGATTTTCACCCAGCGACTATGAAGGATCGGCGATATACTTCTAAGTCTGGATGGTGTGTGACTTGGAGGGGAACTTGGAGGCGGTGGTGTTCCCAGGCACCTGCTGCCCTTGTCCTTCTAGGTGGTAGAGGTCGTGGGTTTAGGAGGTGCTGCCGAAGAAGCCTTGGTGAGTTGCTGCAGTGCATCTTGTAGATGGTACACACTGCAGCCACAGTACGCCGGTGGTGGAGGGAGTGAATGTTTAAGGTGGTGGGTGGGGTGCCAATCAAGCAGACTGCTTTGTCCTGGATCGTGTCGAGCTTCTTATGTTGTTGGAGCTGCACTCATCCAGGCAAGTGGAGAGTATTCCATCACACTCTTTACTTGTGCCTTGTAGCTGGTGGAAAGGCTTTGGGGAGTCAGGAGGTGAGACACTCGCCGCAGAATTCCTAGCCTCTGACCTGCTCTTGTTGCCACAGTATTTATGTGGCTGGTCCAGTTAAATTTCTGGTCAACGGTGACCCCCAGGATGTTGATGGTGGGGGATTTGGCGATGGTAATGTCGTTGAATGTCAAGGGGAGGTGGTTAAACTCGGTTGTTGGAGATAGTCATTGTCTGGCACATCTGTGGGCGCGAATGTTACCTGCCACTTATCAGCCCAAGCCTGAACGTCATCCAGGTCTTTTTGCATGCGGGCATGGACTGCTTCATTATCTGAGGAGTTGTGAATGGCGCTGAACACTGTGCAGTCATCAGTGAACATCCCCATTTCTGACCTTATATTGGAGGGAAGGTCATTGATGAAGCAGCTGAAGATGGTTGGGCCTAGGACACTGCCCTGAGGAACTCCTGCAGCGATGTCCTGGGGCAGTGATGATTCACCTTCAACCACCACAACCATCTTCCTTTGTGCTAGATATGACTCCAGCCAGTGGGGCGTTTTCCCCCCCAATTCCCATTGACTTCAGTTTTACTAGGGCTCCTTGTTGCCAGACTCGGTCAAATGCTGCCTTGATGTCGAGGGCAGTCACTCTCGCCTCACCTGGAATTCAGCTCCTTTGTCCATGTTTGGAACAAGACTACAATGAGGTCGGGAGCCGAGTGGTCTTGACGGAACCCAAACTGGGCATCAGTGAACAGGTTATTGGTGAGCAAGTGCCGCTTGATAGCACTGTCGATGACACCTTCCATCACTTTGCTGATGATTGAGAGTAGACTGATGGGGCGGTAATTGGCCAGGTTGGGTTTGTCCTGCTTTTTGTAGACAGGACATACCTGGGCAGTTTTCCACATTGTCGAATAGATGCCAGTGTTGTAGCTGTACTGAAACAGCTTGGCTAGAGGCGCAGCTAGTTCTGGAGCACAAGTCTTCAGCACGATAGCTGGGATGTTGTCGGGGCCTATAGCCTTTGCTGTATCCAGTGCCCTCAGCTGTTTCTTGATATTACGTGGAGTGAATCGAATTGGCTGAAGACTGGCTTCTGTGATGGTGGGACCTCAGGAGTTGGCCGATATGGATCATCCACTCAGCACTCCTGGCTGAAGATGGTTGCAAAAGCTTCAGCCTTGTCTTTTGCACTCATGTGCTGGGCTCCACCATCATTGAGGATGGGGATATTCATGGAGCCTCCCCCTCCCTGGTTCCATTCTTATCTATCCAATCATAGCCAGAGAATCACCTGCAATGGCTTCTCTTCCCGCTCCCACTCCATTACCTCTGGTGTCCCCCAAGGATTACAGAATCACAGAATCTACAGTGCAGATAGAGGCCATTTCGGCCCATCGAGCCTGCACCGACACATATCCCACCCTATTCCCGTAACCCCACATATTTAATCCCCTAACACTAAGGGTCAATTTATCATAGCCAAATCAACCTAACCTGCACATCTTTGGATCTATCCTTGGCCCCCCTCCTATTTCTCATCCACATGTACGCCGACGACACCCAGCTTTACTTCACCACCACCATCTCTCTCGACCCCACCACTGTCTCTAAATCATCAGACTGCTAGTCTGAAATTTCCTCCAACTGAATATTGGGAAGACCGAAACCATTGTCCATGCCACAAACTCCATTCCCTAGCCACCGACTCCATCCCTCTCTCTGGCAACTGTTTGAGGCTGAATCAGACTATTTGCAACCTTGGTGTCATATTTGACCCCGAGATGAGCTTCCGACCACATATCTGCATCATCTCTAAGACCACCTATTTCCACCTCCGGAGCATCGCCCGACTCCGCCCCTGCTCAGCTCATCTGCGACTGAAACCCTCATCCATTCTTTTGTTACCTCTAAACTTGACTATTCCAATGCTCCCCTGGCCAGCCTCCCACATTCTGCCCTCTGAAAACTTTAGATCATCCAAAACTTTGCTGCCTGTATCCTAATTCGCACCAAGTCCTGTTCACCCATCACCCCTGTGCTCATTGACCTGCCTTGGCTCCTAGTTAAGCAGCGCTTCGATTTTAAAATTCTCATTCTTATTTTCAAATCCCTCCATGGTCTCGCTCCTTCCTATCTCTGTAAACTCCTACAACCCTCCGAGATATCTGCGCTCTAATTCTGGCCTCTTGAGCATCCCGGATTTTAATTGCTCCACCATTGGCGGCCGTGCCTTCAGCTGCCAAGGCCCTATGCTCTGGAATTCCCTGCCTAAACCTCTCCGCCTCTCTACACCTCCTTCCTTTAAGATGCTCCTGAAAACCTACCTTTTTGACCAAGCTCATCTGCCCTATCACCTTATGTGGCTTGGTGTCAAATTTTGTTTGATGAAGCTCTTGTAAAACAGCCCAAGGAACTTTGCAATGTTAAAGATGGTATGAGGCGCAAGCTGGCTAGGATGGATTGGGGAACATTACTTAAAGGGTTGCCGGTGGATAGGCAATGGCAAACATTTAAAGATCGCATGGATGAAGTATAGAATTTCTTCATCCCTGTTTGGCATAAAAATAAAACAAAGAAGGTGACTCAACCGTGGCTAACAAGGGAAATTAGGGATAGCATAAGGTCCAAGGAGAGGACCTATAAATTGGCCAGAAAAAGCAGCAAACCTGAGGATTGGGAGCAGTTTAGGATTCAGCAAAGGAGGACAAAGGGATTAATTAAGAGGGGGGGAAAAGAGTATGAGAGTAAGCTTGCAGGGAACATAAAAACTGACTGTAAAAGCTTCTATAGATATGTGAAGAGAAAAAGATTGGTGAAGTCAAGCGTGGGTCCCTTGCAGTCAGAATTAGGGGAATTTATAATGGGGAACAAAGAAATGGCTGACCAATTAAATACATACTTTGGTTCTGTGTTCACAAAGGAGGACACAAATAACCTCCCAGAGATGTCGGGAAACATAGGGTCTAATGAGAGGGAGGAACTGAATGAAATCAGTATTTGTAGGGAAATGGTGTTAGGGAAATTGACAGGACTGAAGGCCGATAAATCCCCAGGGCCTGATCATTTACATCCTAGGGTACTTAAGGAAGTGGCCCTAGAAATAGTAGATGCATTGCTGGCCATCTTCCAAAATTCTATAGACTCTGGAACAGTTCCCATGGATTGGAGGATAGCTAATGTAACCCCACTATTCAAAAAAGGTGGTAGAGAGGAAACGGGGAATTATAGACTGGTAAGCCTGACCTCGGTAGTGGGGAAAATGCTAGAGTCCATTATAAAAGATGTAATAGCAGAGCACTTGGAAAACGGTGACAGGATCGGACAAAGTCAACATGGATTTACAAAAGGTAAATCGTGCTTGACTAATCTACTGGAATTTTTTTGGACAGGTTGGGTGATTGGCAAATGCAGTATAATGTGAATAAATGCGAGGTTATCCACTTTGGTGTCAAAAACAGGAAGGACCTGGGTGCCCTTGTGCACCAGTCTCTGAAGGTAAGCATGCAGGTGCAGCAGGCGGTTAAGAAGGCAAATGGTATGTTGGCCTTCATAGCAAGAAGATTCGAGTACAGGAGCAAGGATGTCTTGCTGCAGTTGTACAAGGCCTTGGTGAGACCACACCTTGAGTATTGTGTGCAGTTTTGGTCGCCTTATCTGAGGAAGCATGTTCTTGCCATGGAGGGACTGCAGCGAAGATTCACCAGACTGATACCTGGGATGGCAGGAATTACATATGAGGAGAGATTGGGTCGATTGGGCTTCTATTCGCTGGAGTTTAGAAGAATGAGAGGGGATCTCATTGAAACTTATAAAATTCTAACAGGACTAGACAGACTAGATGCAGGAAGGATGTTCCCGATGGCGGGGGAGTCCAGAACCAGGGGTCACAGTCTAAGGATAAGGGTTAAGCCATTTAGGACAGAGATGAGGAGGAATTTCTTCACCCAGAGAGTGGTGAACCTGTGGAATTCTCTACCACAGAAGGCAGTTGAGGCCAATTCATTAAATATATTCAAGAAGGAGTTGGATATATTTCTTAAGGCTATAGGGATCAAGGGATATGGGGAGAAGGCAGAAGGCAGGCAGCGAGGCCCGAGACCAGTCGGGAGCAGCGTGGTGAGACCGGTATAAAAACCGGAGAGAGGCGAGGCCCGGGACCAGCGGGAGCAGCGAGGAGGAGCTCGGGAGAAAACCCGGCGACCAGCGAGGCCCGAGACCAGTCGGGAGCAGCGTGGTGAGACCGGTATAAAAACCGGAGAGAGGCGAGGCCCGAGACCAGTCGGGACCAGCGGGAGCAGCGAGGTGAGACCGGTATAAAAACCGGAGAGAGGCGAGGCTTACCAACTCAGCAGCGGGGAGAGAGGTAAAAAGTAATCAGTGTGTGACGTCACCAGGGAGCAGGTAGGTGATTGGTTGGTGAGTATTTCTCTTTTTTCAATACAAGCTTGAATTCTGTGGTGTTAAATTTCTGTGGTGTAGTGGGGATAGTTGGTAAATAAAGCGCCCTAGAGCATACCTGTAACTGGGGTATTGAATAAAATTTTTAAAGTAATTAAAGGGGTAAGTCATGGCAGGAGAGTTCAGACCCGTGCTCTGCTCCTCCTGCTCTATGTGGGAAGTCAGGGATGCTGCCAGTGTCCCTGACGACCATGTGTGCGGGAAATGCATCCAGCTGCAGCTACTTGTAGACCGCATTGCGGCGCTCGAGCTGCGGGTGGATGAATTTTGGAGCGTGCGCGATGCTGAAAGGCTCGTGGATAACACGTTTAGCGAGTTGTGCACGCCTCAGGGTAGGGCAGCACAGGGGGTGGCCATCAGGCGGAGCAACAAAGGCAGGCAGGTAGTGCAGGGAACCCCTGCGGACATCCCCCTTTCAAACAAGTATACCGCTTTGGATACTGTTGAGGGGGATGACTCACCAGGGGAAGGCAGCAGCGGCCAACTTCCTGGCACTGGGGGTGCTCCTGCTGCCCAGGAAGGGGGGAAAAAGAGTGGGAGAGCAATAGTGGTAGGGGATTCTATAGTAAGGGGAACAGATAGGCGTTTCTGTGGCCGTAGACGTGAATCCAGGATGGTTTGTTGCCTCCCTGGTGCCAGGGTCAAGGATGTCACTGAGCGGCTGCAGGGCATTCTGGAGGGGGAGGGAGAACAGCCAGTGGTCGTGGTCCACATTGGTACCAACGACATAGGTAAAAAGAGGGATGAGGTCCTGCAGCAAGAATTTAGGGAGCTAGGTGAAGGATTAAGGAGCAGGACCTCAAAGGTTGTAATCTCTGGATTACTCCCGGTGCCATGTGCTAGTAAGTATAGGAATAGGAAGATAGAACAGATGAATGCGTGGCTAAAGGGATGGTGCAGGGGGGAGGGCTTTAGTTTCCTGGATCACTGGGTCTGCTTCTGGGAAAGGTGGGACTTGTACAAGTCGGACGGTTTACACCTGAACCAGGGGGGAACCAATATCCTTGCGGGGAGGTTTGCTAGCACTGCTGGGGAGGGTTTAAACTAACTTGGCAGGGGGTTGGGGTACAGAGTGGAGCTATAGTAGGGGGTGATTTACGGCCAAATACAGAGGGAAAAACAAGTCAGCTGGGAAGGCAGAGCAAATATGTGAAGGCAAAAGAGAATATGGCAGGGCTGGAAGGCATTTATTTTAATGCAAGGAGTCTTGCAAATAAGGTGGATGAACTGAAGTTGTTGTTGAACACATGGGAGTACGATATTGTTGCTATCACGGAGACATGGTTGAGGGAGGGTCAGGACTGGCAGCTCAATATTCCGGGGTATAGAATCTTCAGGCGAGACAGAGGGGGGTGTCAAAGGGGAGGGGGTGTTGCAATATTAATTAAGGAGTCAATTACTGCTGTAAGGAGGGATGATATATTAGCGGGTTCCTCTAATGAGGCCATATGGGTAGAACTTAAAAACAAAAAGGGGGCAAGCACTTTGCTGGGAGTGTACTATAGGCCCCCAAACAGTCGGGGAGATAGAGGAACAGATATGTAGGCAAATCTCAGAGAAGTGCGAAAATAATAGGGTAATAATAGTGGGGGATTTCAACTTCCCCAATATAAATTGGGACAGTCAGAGTGTGAAAGGCTTAGAGGGTGCAGAATTCTTAAAGTGCATCCAGGAGAGCTTTTTGAGCCAACATGTAGAAAGTCCTACAAGAGAGGGGGCGGTACTGGACCTAATTCTGGGGAATGTAGCCGGGCAAGTGGTGCAAGTGTCAGTAGGAGAGCATTTTGGCGACAGTGACCATAATTCGGTGAGATTTAAGGTGGTCATGGAAAAAGACAAAGACGGCCCGGAAATAAGGGTTCTAAATTGGGGGAAGGCCGATTTTAATATGATAAGGCAGGATCTGGCCAAAGTGGACTGGGAGCAGCTGCTTATAGGAAAATCCACATCAAAACAGTGGGAGACTTTCAGAAGGGAAATAGAGAGAGTACAACGCCAACATGTTCCTGTAAAGGTCAAGGGTGGGACCAACAAGCAAAGGGAACCTTGGATGACAAGGGATATACAAAAATGCATTAGAAATAAAAGGGGGGCTTTTGGCAGTTACAAAAGACTAAAGACAGAAGAAGCCCTAGAGGAGTATAAAAAGTGCAGGGGCATACTTAAAAAAGAAATGAGGAGGGCGAGGAGGGGCCATGAAATAACACTGGCGAGCAAAATAAAGGAAAATCCTAAGATGTTTTATAAGTATATTAAGGGCAAGAGGATAACCAGGGAAAGGGTAGGGCCCATTAGGGACCAAAGTGGCAATCTGTGTGTAGAGCCAGAGGATGTAGGCGGGGTTTTAAATGAATTTTTTGCATCTGTGTTCACTATGGAGAAAGACGATGCAGACATAGAAATCGGGCAAGGGGACTGTGACATACTTGAACATAGCATCGAGAGGGAGGAGGTGCTAGCGGTTTTAGCGGGCCAAAAAGTGGATAAATCCCCAGGCCCGGACGAGATGTATCCCAGGCTGCTGTGGGAGGCAAGGGAGGAGATTGCAGGGGCTCTGACACTAATTTTCAGAACCTCTCTGGCCACAGGGGATGTACCAGAGGACTGGAGAACAGCTAACGTAGTACCATTATTCAAGAAGGGTAGCAGGGATAAACCAGGGAATTACAGGCCAGTGAGTCTAACATCTGTGGTGGGGAAATTATTGGAAAAAATTCTGAGGGACAAAATTAATCTCCACTTGGAGAGGCAAGGATTAATCGGGGATAGTCAGCATGGCTTTGTCAAGGGTAAATCATGTCTAACAAATCTGATCGAATTTTTCGAGGGGGTGACTAGTGGGGTGGATGAGGGAAATGCTGTGGATGTGGTTTACATGGACTTCAGTAAAGCTTTTGACAAAGTCCCGCATAGGAGACTGGTCAAGAAGGTAAGAGCCCATGGGATCCAGGGTGCCTTGGCGCGTTGGATCCTAAACTGGCTGAGTGGCAGGAGGCAGAGGGTGATGGTCGAAGGTTGCTTTTGTGACTGGAAGCCTGTGTCCAGTGGGGTACCTCAGGGATCGGTGCTGGGCCCCTTATTGTTTGTGATCTACATAAATGATTTGGATGAGAATGTAAAAGGTATGATCAGTAAGTTCGCAGATGACACGAAAATTGGTGGGGTGGTAAATTGCGAGGAGGAAAGCCTCCGGCTACAGGACGATATAAACGGGTTGGTCAGATGGGCGGAAAAGTGGCAAATGGAATTTAACCCTGAAAAGTGCGAGGTGATGCATTTTGGACGGACAAATAAGGCAAGGGAATACACAATGAGTGGTAGGACCCTAGGAAGTACAGAGGGTCAGAGGGACCTTGGTGTACATGTACATAGATCCCTGAAGGCAGCGGAGCAGGTAGATAAGGTGGTTAAAAAGGCATATGGGATACTTGCCTTCATTAGCCGAGGCATAGAATATAAGAGCAGGGAGGTTATGATGGAGCTGTACAAAACGCTGGTGAGGCCACAGCTGGAGTAATGTGTGCAGTTCTGGTCGCCTCACTATAGGAAGGATGTGATTGCTTTGGAGAGGGTGCAGAGAAGATTCACCAGGATGTTACCTGGGATGGAGCGCCTCAGCTATGAAGAGAGGCTGGACAGGCTGGAGTTGTTTTCCTTGGAGCAGAGAAGGCTGAGGGGGGACCTGATTGAGGTGTACAAAATAATGAGGGGCATAGATAGGGTAGATAAAGAGGAACTTTTCCCCTTAGTGGGGGGGTCAATAACAAAGGGGCATAGATTCAGGGTAAGGGGCAGGAGATTTAGAGGGGATTTGAGGAGGAACTTTTTCACCCAGAGGGTGGTTGGAATGTGGTACTCAATGCCTGAAAGGGTGGTGGAGGCAGGAACCCTCACAACATTCAAGAAGCATTTGGATGAGCACTTGAAATGCCATTGCATACAAGGCTATGGACCAAATGCTGGAAAATGGGATTAGACTGGACAGGGATGGATGGGCGGCGCGGACACGATGGGCCGAAGGGCCTCTTTCTGTGCTGTAAAACTCTATGACTCTATGACTGAATTTGGATGATCAGCCATGATCTCATTGAATGGCGGAGCAGGCTCGAGGGGCCGAATGGCCTACTCCTGCTCCTATCTTCTATGTTTCTGTGTTTAAAGGCTCTGTATAAATACAAGTTGTTGTTGTCGTGCAGCTAGGAAGGTGTCTAGTTCAACCCTAATCTGTGCTGAATGAGTTAATCTCATAGGACGGCGGTGTGAGAGACATGGCTGCCTTAAGCAACTTTTAGCTAGGGAGGAGGGCAACCTCTGCTGGAAATAAGTGTGTGGATACCAGGAGATATCGGGTTCCTGTTTGGTGGTTGATTTCGCCATATTTGCACACTGTAAATGGTCACATGGGATGCTAGAGGAGAACTGTTTTCAAGCTTATGGAACAAGAAGCCAGCATGAATTGCTGTCTTTGGAAGTGGAATGATCAGGGTAGAAAATTGAAGGCAGTGGAGAATAATGAACTTTTGACAAAAGATCAACAATTTTTCTGTATTTTTCTTAACTTTATTTTGGTATATTGCGAACAAAGCACTGGGGTTTAATTATAGAGGAATAGAATTGAAAAGCAGAGAGGTTATGTGAAACTTGTATAGAACCTTGGTTTAGACCACACTGCGTACTTTGCACAGTTCTGGTATCCATATTACAAAAAGGATATAGAGGCACTGGAGAACGTGCAAAAAATATTTACAAGGATGGTACCAGAACTGAAAGGTTATAACTATCAGGAAAGACTGAACAGGCTGGGGCTTGTTTCTCTAGAAAAGGGAAGGCTGAGGGATGACCTAATAGAGGTCTTTTTAAAATTATGAAGGGGTTTGATAGGGTAGACGTAGAGAAAATGTTTCCACTTTTGGGAGAGTCCAAAAATCATCATCATCATCATTTAGAAAGACACGGATTAATCAAGGACAGTCAGCATGGATTTGTTAAGGGAAGATCGTGTCTGACTAACTTGATTGAACTTTTTGAGGAGGTAACAAGGAGGGTTGATGAGGGTAGTGCATTTGATGTAGTCTACATGGATCTTAGCAAGGCTTTTGATAAGGTCCCACATGGCATACTGGTCAGAAAAGTAAAAGCCCATGGGATCCAAGGGAAAGTAGCAAGTTGGATCCAAAATTGGCTCAGTGGCAGGAAGCAAAGGGTAATGGTCGATGGGTGTTTTTGTGACTGGAAGGCTGTTTCCAGTGGGGTTCCACAGGGCTCCATACTAGGTCCCTTGCTTTTTGTGGTATATATCAATAATTTAGACTTCAATGTAGGGGCATGATTAAGACGTTTGCAGATGATACAAAAATTGGCCGTGTGGTTGATAGTGAGGACGAAAGCTGTAGACTGCAGGAAGTTATCAATGGGATGGTCAGGTGGGCAGAAAAGTGACAAATGGAATTCAATCCAGAGAAGTGTGAGGTAATGCTTTTTTGGGGCGAGCTAACAAGGCAAGGGAATAAACAATAAATAGTAGAATACTGAGAATTGTAGAGGAACAGAGAGACCTTTGAGTGCATGTCCACAGATCCCTGAAGGTATATAAGGTGGTTAATAAGGCATACGTGATGCTTTCCTTGTATTAGCCAAGGCATAGAATATAAGAGCTGGGAGCTTATGCTTGAACTGTACAAAACACTAGTTAGGCCACAGCTAGAGTACTGCGTACAGTTCTGGTCACCACATTACAGGAAAGATGTGATTGCACTAGAGAGGGTACAGAAGAAATTTACATGGATGTTGCCAGGAAGGAGAATTTTAGCTATGAGGAAAGATTGGATAGGCTGGGTTTTTTTCTTTGGAACAGACAAGTCTGAGGGGAGATTTAACTGAGGTGTATAAAATTATGAGGGGTCTAGATAGAGTGGATAGGAAGGACCTATTTCCCTTGGCAGTGAGGTCAATAACCAGGGGGCATAGATTTAAAGTAATTGGTAGAAGGATTAGAGGGGAGTTGAGGAGAACTGTTTTCACCCAGAGGGTGGTGGTGGGTCTGGAGCTCACTGCCTGAAAGGATGGTAGAGGCAGAAACCCTCAGCACATTTAAAAAGTACTTGGATATGCACTTGGACCACAAGGCTACGGACCAGGAACTGGGATTAGACGGGATAGCTCTTTTTCGGCTGGCACAAACACAATGGACTGAATGGCCTCCTTCTGTGCTGTAAATTTCTATGATTCTATGAAAATTAGAGGTCATAAATACAAGATAGTCACTAATCAACCCAATAAGGAATTCAGGAGAAACTTCTTTATCCAGAGAGTGGTGAGAATATGGTACTTGCTAGTTGAGGTGAATAGCATAAATACATTTCAGGGGAAGCTAGATAAGTACATGAGGGAGAAAGGAATAGAAGGATATGCTGATAGGGTTAGATGAAGAGGGGTGGGAGGAGGCTTGTGTGTGGAGCATATACACTGACATAGACCAGCTGGGCCGAATGGCCTGTTTGTGTGCTGTAAATTCTATGTAATTGCAGAGGTGTTGATTTTTTTTTTAAGGTGTAGGGCTTTTAGTTGATATGAGAGTCGCATTTCTAAAAGGTGATGATAGGTAGTGATAACATTCTGACCTGCCTTTTCATAGCCAAACCACTTTAGAGAACGTAAAATTTTGCCTTGATTTCGGGCCACACAGCTTTACTAAAAGCAAAGCCTAATTCTAGTTAGTCCTTCCTAATACAATTTTCTGTGTGTATATGTATATGTATTAATTTCAGTGTGTGGCTGTAGCTCTCTTACTTAGTGCTACAGGAGTCATTAGTAAATGAGGTATTGTAGTTTTCTCAACATATGGCATTATTTTGGGCGAGGGCAGTGCAGGAAGCAATTGAAGAATATCAAAAATCCTATAAGACTAGAAAGTGAACATGCTGTTATAATTCATTAATGATGGGTATGGTTAATTTTACCTGAGATCAGCGTTTAGCAGGTCAGGATGCTGACATTATAAACATTCACTATAATAACTTCAAATTTAGATAATTGCTTTATACTTTGAAAATTAACAAAAAATGTTTAACCCTTTGAGACATATATCTTGAAAGGCATAAAATAGGTACAGGTAGACTATCCTTTATCTGAACTTCCGAAAACCTCTAAAAACCGAAAGCTTTTTGTTCAGCGTAAGTCGTGCGCACGACATGACCAGAGTGGCGCACGACTTACGCTGAGCAGGGCAGAGGGTCACAGAGTTCCCTCCTGGGTAGGAGATTGCAGGCCGAGCCGGGCAGTGTGAAGGAGGTACCGGGAGAGTGAACCCGACAATACAGCGGCCCGTCCGATAGCTGCAGCGGCCTGTCCGATATTCTTTTCTCCGCCGACCCCCCCGACAAATTTCCCAGTCTTATAAAATACCTTCTGAAATCCGAAATTTTCCGAAAACCGAAACACGGCTTGTCCCGAGGTTTTCGGATAAAGGATAGTCTACCTGTACAATGTAGTGTTTTATCACTGGTATCTAGATAGTGTGACTATGAAGTCTGCAAACGAAATGTAACTATTTTGCTTTAAAGGGTAATTATAATGTATTCTGCTAAAATGTCACATGCTAATCCCACACGTGAACTGAGATATTTAGTGGCATTGAGTGGTGAATTCGGTCAACAGCCCAGCCTTTCCATTAAATGATGCCACTGGAGTGGAACTTAATGAGGTCACACACGTGGACTTTTATACAACTTGGGTCCCAGGATGTATACTGCAGTTTTAAGAAAGAAAATACTGTTACAGTGGGCGAGCAGGAGAATGCTTATGTAGAAACAGATATTTCCCTTTGATGTTTAGAATGATATATATGGAATATATGCTGCTCCTTTATTCATGTCCAGTTTCCGGTATTTGCAGCGAGTGTTCAATCTAGTAAGACCAGATTCTTATGGTATATGATTTATCAGTTGGGGGAAGAGTAACAGAAAAGTGTTATTATTTCTGGTGAATTTTACCAGCATGAATTGATAAAATGGTTTTAAGTTACAACACTTGCATTAATATTGATCACTATGCTTATACTGTGGTTTTTTTAGATAACTCCTCCTCCATCACTGTGTGAAGCACTGAAAGAACTCTTCAGGCAACAGGAAGTTTTTCGAATGAAGCTTCGATTACAGCATAGTATTGAACGGGTACTTTTTTTTTAAAGGACTATGTTTTTGAGCATTGAAGCTTTTTTGCCTTAAATGATGCATATTTAAAACCCATCACTACAACCTGTTGTTTGAGAACCAGCCATAAACCACACTACCTTAGAACCTACCTAAAGGATGGCCTTGAAAATCATATCCTTAAATATTAAAAGTCCTTCTGAACACATGGCAGGATTTGTACAGATTGCCACAGCGTTCTAAACTTTTGACTCAACGTAGGGAAGCCAGAAGCTATACCTGCTTACATCTGTCTATAACTACACCTGTGAATTCATTGGGCTGGATTTTGCGGTCAGCGGTGAATGACGGGCGCCAGCCGTTCATTACACTTACACTTGCCACAGACTTTCTATGGGCTTTTGCATTGTGATTAGAAAGCCATTTCGGCACAGCGCCCTCTACAGGAGATCTGGGACCTGTGTGAACAGGGCAAGCAACCGTGTATCTCTTTAACGATTCTTCACTCTGGTTAATGAGCAGCGCAGAGTCTGAACCAGGAAGTGTCAGTTAAGAATATTTAATTCAATGTCAAATCATGTACAGAAAGCTAAATAAAGAGGGAGAAATAAAAAATAGGATTAAGAGATAAGAGACAAAGAAAAAGTTTTTAAAAATTATTTTGTTTTAAATCTCCAACTATAATTAAAAGCTGAAGGAATGAGACTCCACACTTGTAAAAGTTAATTTTCAGTGCCAGAGAGGTCGTTTGGCAGTGTTTAGTGGGTATATATCATGGGAGTACAGCAACTTCAACCCATTTCATGTGTTTCAATGCCGAGTCTCTCGGCGAAATACCAGTATAGTGCAGCCTTTGGAAGCGCAGGAAAACTCAGATAACAACTTCCTGATTTCTGCGTTTAACTGCACAGTTGCAGTCGCCGGAAGTTGCTGTCCAATTTGCACTTTTAATAGTGGTGAGCACTGATGGCCTCACTTGTTATTTCTACCACAAAATCCAGGCCATTAAGTTTTTAACCAAACCTGTTAGCAAATTACTCTCGTCAGACACTGGATAGGTTCAAAATATTTCCACTAACTACTTTAATGTTGGTTGAAATTGTGCTACAGTAAAAATGCCCAAAAGCTTATTGGTATTGCAAAGTATACAGTTAAAATGTACATAATTACATTACTGAGGGAGCAGTTACATTATCTTTCTTTTGAATGTTGTATCTGTGTTTATTTTCAGGAGAAGCTCATTATGTCAAATGAGCAGGAAGTTATGAGAGTCCATTACCGTGCAGCGAGGACACTAGCAAATCAGACTTTGCCTTTTAGTGCCTGTACTGTGCTTCTGGATGCAGAAGTTTACAATATGCCTCAAGACCCTCAGGTGAAAAGGAAAATTGGGCTTTTGGAGGGATTTGTGTGAAATAGATGTATCTTTAACATTGAAGAAAGAATGTTTTGATTAAATGTTCTTGAAAAATTGTTTTTCAAATTAATGTTGTAAAATCTTTGCTTTAGGGTGATGAAAACAAAACATCGGTGAGAGATCGATTCAATGCACGTCAATTTATGTCCTGGTTGCAGGATGTCGATGATAAGTTTGACAAATTAAAGGTAAGTTTCTTTCAGGAGATACTTAAATAAGGTGTAATAAATACACAATAATGAAATGCTATTCATACCAAGAGCTATTCAGAAAACACTCTAAAGAGAGAAATAAGACCCTGGGAGCTCCATAAGCACGAGTGCTATACCTGGAAGTCATAGTCATAACGGCACAGAAGGAGGCCATTCAGCCCATCGAGTCCGTGCCGGCTCTCTGTAGAGCAATCCAGTCAGTCCCATTCCCCTGCTCTATCCCCGTAGCCCTGCAAGTTTATTTCCTTCAAGGGCCTATTCAGTCTCCCCTTGAAAACATTGAGTGCCTCCGCTTCCACCACGCCCGTCAGCAGCAAATTCCAGGTCATCACCACTCGCTGTGTAAAAAAGTTTTTCCTCACATCCCCCTGTATCTCTTGCCCAAAACCTTAAATCTGTGTCCCCTAGTCCTTGTACCATCAACTAGTAGGAACAGCCTTTCCCCGTCTAGCCTATCCAAAATGTCATAATCTTGTACACCTCTATCAAATCACCCCTCAACCTCCTTTGCTCTAATGAAAACAAATCCAGCTGCTCCAACCTGTTCTTGTAGCTAAGATCCCCCATCCCTGGAACCATTCTGGTAAATCTCCTCTGCACCCTCTCAAGGGCCTTCACATCCTTCCTAAAGTGTGGTGACCAGAACTGGATGCAATACTCCAGTTGTGGCCTAACCAGCGCTTTATAAAGGTTCAGCATATCTTCTCTACTTTTGTACTCAATACCTCTATTTATTTTTGAAGCCCAAGATCCCATATGCTTTGTTAACCACTCTCTCAATATGTCCTGCCACCTTCAGAGACCTATGCACATTAACTCCCAGGTCCCTCTGTCCCTGCGCACTCTTTAAAACTGTGCCATTATGTGTATATTGCCTCTCCCTGTTCCTTCTGCCAAAATGCATCTCTGTATTAAATTCCATCTGCCCTATGTCCTGTTTCAGTTGATTGATATCATCATCACTGTTTGCCACACCCCCAAGTTTGGTGTCATCGGCAAATTTAGAAATTCTACTGTGTTCCAATATCCAGGTATATCAAAAAAAAAGCAGTGGCCTAGCACTGACCCTTGGGGAACACCACTGTCTACCATCCTCCATTCTGAAAATCAGCCATTTACCACAACTCGCTGTTTTCTGTCCTTAAGCCAATTCCTTATCCAAGCTGCCACTGACCCACCTATTCCATGAGCCTCAATTTTGTTAATCAGCCTTCTATGTGGTACTTTGTCAAATGACTTCCGAAAATCCATGTAGACAACATCCATTGCACTCCCTTCATCAATCCTCTGTTACCTCATGAAAAAATTCAATTAGATTAGTCAAACACGATCTGCCTTTTACAAATCCGTGTTGGCTCTCCTTAATTAGCTTAAACCTCTCCAAATGCCCGTTAATTTTTTCCTTGATTATTGTTTCTAAAACTTTACCCACCACTGATGTTAAACTGGCCAGCCTGTAGTTAGTAGGATTGTCTTTACACACTTTCTTGAACAATGGTGTCACATTTGCCACTTTCCAATCCTCAGGCACTTCCCCTGCATCTAGGGAAGATTGAAAAATTATGGCAAGCCCTTCCGCTATCTCCTCCACCAATTCCCTTAGCAACCTGGGATGCAAGTCATCTGGACCAGGCAACTTGTTCACTCTAAGCATACCCAGCTTTTCTAGTACATCCTGTCTATCAATTTTCACCCCTTCCATTGCTTCTATCTTTTTCACTTCTTCTGATATTTTGTCAGCATCCACCTCCTTAGTAAACACTGATACAAATTACTTATTGAATATTCTAGCCTTACCCTGCACCTCTAAGCATATTTCTATCACCTTCTTTGTCTCTAATAGGCTCCACCCCATCTTTTACTACCCGCTTACTGTTTACATGCCGGTAGAAGATTTTTGGGTTCCCTTTTATGTTCACCACCGTTCTACTCTCATATTCTCTCTTTGCCAATCTTATTTTCATCTTCACTTCCCCTCTCAACTTATTGTAATTGGTCTGGTTCTCCTTGAAGAATTCACCTGACATCATAAACCCTCTTTTTTTTGTTTCATCATCTTCTCTATCTCCCTCGTCATCCAAGGAGCCCTTGCTTTGGTTCCCTTTCCTCTTGTTGGAATGTACCTAGCCTGTACTTGGAACATCTCCTTAAAGATCACCCGTTGTTCCATTACAGTTTTTCCTGTCAGTCTTTGGTTCCATTTTACCCTGGCTGGATCCTTTCGCATCCTATTGAAGTTAGCCCTATTCCAGTTTAGAAATTCCACTCTAGATTGTACCTTGCTCCTCTGCATTGCTAATCTAAATCTTATGATACGATGACCACTCGTACCCAAGTGTTCTCCCACAGACACTTGGTCACCCTGGCCCACCTCAATCCCCAGCACCAGTTCCAGCAATGCCTCCTTCCTAGTTGGGCCAAGAACATACTGGTCAAGGAAATTCTCCTGAACACATTTCAGAAATTCCTCCCCCTCCTTTCCCTTTACCCTAGCATTATCCCAATTGATATTTGGATAATTAAAGTCCCCCAATATCACCACTCTATGGCTCTTGCATATCTCTGCGATTTCCCTGCAGATTTTCTCCTCTACCTCCCTCTCACTATTTGGAGGCCTATAGAATACCCCCAATAGCGTGATCATACCCTTTTTGCTCCTCAACTCTAACCAAATGGATTCTGTCCTTGTCCCCTCAAGAACATCCTCCCTTTCCAACACTACAATGTCTTCCTTAATCAGCACTGCCACCCCACAAGTATAGTAAATGTTATCCTAATATTCAAAGAAAGAAAGAGTAAGACATGAACCTGGAAATTATAGATCAGTTAGAGTAATGTGATGTGTAACTGACCACTTGGAGTTTTGTAAACAGCCTGGAGACTCATTCCAGTTTTCTTTCCTTCCTTCCCTCTCTGTGGAGAAGGCTCAATTTGCGATCGCAGGTTACCGTTCAGCTTAGTTGAGGTTGGAACTCTGGAGGATGATGGAGACCTGCCTCCTAGTACTCAGTGGCAGAGAACCTCAGTGCAGCTTACTGCAACACCATGAATCATCGGAGTGTTTGTTCTCAGCAAACCTAAAAGTTCCATTGGAGCTCCACTGTCCACTGAGCCTTAACTGTTCGGTTTGGGTTCCGTTTTACGCAGTCTTGCTCAGTTGTGCTCAATGTTGAAAAACAAAGACAGCGTAATATCTACACATGTTGGAGATACGGGTCTAGAGGGAAAGTTTGTCTGTAGAGAATGGGACAAGTGAGGATTTATAAACGCTTGATAATTTATTTAAGGATATGACAGTTGAACAAAGTTCCAAACTAAAGTAATCATCTTGTCTTTCCAGAACATTTCATATTGTAAGAAATTTGGAAAATGCAGTGTTCAAATAAAGTTTTGGCCAAAGACTTTGGTTAATTGAGTACTCTAAATGATGCCTTTTAATTTCACCTTGCAATTAACATTTTTTTCAATTAATCCATTGCAGACATGCCTTCTTATGAGACAGCAGCACGAAGCTGCAGCAATGAATGCAGTGCAAAGACTAGAGTGGCAGCTTAAACTACAAGAGCTTGATCCTTCTTCACACAAATCTTTGAGCATCTTTGAGATTCCTGAGTTTTACATCCCTCTTGTTGACGTCAATGATGACTTTGACTTGACACCAATATGATTGTGCATGTGTTTTGGAGGTTTGAAGCAGGTGCATAAATTATTTAGTTACAGTCACTGCTGAATGATACAGGACAGTTACAGACAGGCTTGTGTATTTGGCTCCAGAGCACTGTGAAGATAAGTGAGGAATTGAGGGTTCGGGTGCTTGTGGCAACGAAGGTGCAGTGTACCATTCCTGCATAATGATGAGCGATTCAGCACTAACGCACTGTGACTTCCCATCACTGTTTACCAGAAACCACTACTGTATTTCAGTAGTATAACAGTCGTAGCTGATAAATAGGTATCATTCACTCTTAATATCGGCCTGTACTTTAAAGTTTACAAGATGGGGGCATTTGCTGCATATGTAACGTTATGTTCATACCAGCAGCGCTGGCAGCTGCAAGGTGATAGGGGCATAGACAAGTGATACTCTGTCCCCAAGAAGGAATTCATGGTACAGTAGAACCTCACCTTAGCACTCACAGGTCGAGTGCTGCCTCATTTATAATACACAACAATGGCTCCTAATACCATAGGCTTTTCATCTTCAAATATAGAGATCTGTTTTTGGATAGCATTCTAACAAGAACCTAAATTTGTCTATCTAATTTCAAAGAAAATACCATACTTTACATTACTGTATCTATTTCTCTCCATTCAAAACAAACTACTGCATTAAGAAGCACTTGCCGGTTTTGTAAATGTTTCAAAAATCAAAAATTAATGGTATTTAAAAACTTTCTGTTTACATGCTTGCACTTTTAAAATTATTCACCTTATTGTTTTGAGCACTTCAGACTCCTTTCATCAACTTACTTTAAAAAAACAAAAACTTTCCCGATCTCTTAAACCAGGGGTGTCCAAGTGTTTGTCTTTGTGGGCCAAGTCAGTGCATGTGAAGGAACCTTGGGTGAGGGAGCTCAAAGAAAGTTTAAATTTGTGTTTCCACTAATTTTCTTGCATCTCAAGTTGCTGATGGGTGTTAGAATGTATCTACATGTCAGACAGTATTGGTGAGAACAATCCCTTCCAAACTTCCAGGCTCTCAAAATTCACCAAACAACCACCAAAAAACACAAATGGCACTAAGTTGCTGGGGTTCAGGAGCCACATGCAGCCTGAGGACTACAGGTTGGACTCTCCTTTCTTGAGCTACCTGCTCTGCTATAGATGTTCATTATTTGCTCAGTACACCAATTCTCTGCAACGATGGCTGCACAACGTGATTTAAAGCAAAACATTCTCCCAGCACTATTCAATATCTTGCTCTGCTGCTGCCACTTTGTTCAGTATCACTGTTTTATAAAACATTATCCCAGTAGCTACAAGTTTGGAGCATATGACCATTAAATGCATGGCACAAGTTCAAATTCTGATCTTGACTCAAGCTTCTGGTTGGAAGGTGGGGCAGGTTAGAGAAGCTATGCAAGTTTACCATTCTCAGTTGGGTAATCTTGAAGACGGGAAAAACTGAGCCAAAGCGTAGAGCTTGCCATACTGCTCAAACAAACCTCAGCATGGGTTAACGAAGGAGTGGCCTTGATGTCTTGTTAGCCATTTTGTTCCCACCAAAGAGAATGAAGTGGCTGAGAGAGAGAAGACTGGGGTTCTTTAAAGCTGCCTTTACATTGGTTTAGCACTGAAGTAGAACCACCAGTTCTCAATGCATAGGTCTTGTGCAGCACCAAAGTAATTTACTGCGTTTGATGAGGCTGGCAGCTGGGAAGACCCTGATCTTAAAGTGTTCTCTGTCATTGGCCTTAATGAATCCAATATGCTTGCTTTGATGTTGCCACCAGCTGCACAAGACCTACATGTCAGGAGCCAGTGGCATTACCAGGGAACTAAAGCAATATAAAAGCAACTTAATAGACCTGCTGATATTCCACTCTTTTTCCCTCTTCCCTCACCTCCCTATGATTCTTATACCATGTTCCTCACTGTAACCTGCTATTTGGCTGGCTCCCAAGTAGCACGTTATAGCTAGGCTCTGTTATATTTCCCAATGAGCAGTTGTACCCTAATAAAGTACACCGTGGGGCTTTTATTGTTTTACTGCCATGAAGAGGCAAGCACTGTACTCTGAATAAGACTTATTTGAATTTTAAAAAGAATAGATAAATTAGTTTAAAAAAAAATTAGTCCCATCTTTTTTCATTTCACCATTATCTGTTCTGATCTTAAATACTGTACAGAATGTTTGTTTTTTTGGGGTGGGGGGAAATTCTGCACAGATGTATTATTTTGTCTTTTTTGTTTTAAATAAGTTATTTTATACATATCATTGCGCAGATGTAAATAACATTGTATTTAACAATATTGTTTAAAATATGTATAAAGAAAATTATATAGTTATTTTGATTGTATAGCCCATTAATTGTCTAATGTTTCAATGGACCAAAGTTGCAATTGATAGTTGGTTTTATATTGATTGTAGTGTGCTGTGGTTTGATCTTGTTTGTTAGGGCATGTGTTTGGGTTTGCTTTTTTTACATTGCAGCAACTGTTCGAGATTACAATTACGATGCAATGCATGCATTACCAGGTTCACTTCTGTGTCCTGTTCTTCTCCCCTTCTTTCCCCACACCCTGAAGAAAAATCTGCAGCAGAACATATTTTTTCAGCACAAATGCTTTTTGAATTATAGTTCTAAAAGTGTACATTGTTTATTTTAATATTTACCTGTTGATTAATATGTAAATACATGTAAATATATTGTTAAATAAATTTTAATGGTTATGTTAATTAAATGGAGTTGTATCTACGGCCGTGCAAGTGGAATGGGAATTGTTTCATTGTCTGCTTTTGCGCTAGAGATAACCAGTTCCTATTTCTTTTAGTAGGAAGAACACTATTTTTAACTGCACTTAAATTTGGGGAGCCAGCATCCATGATCGAATAATCATTCACAGGCTCGATGGACCAAAAAATATTTTCTTGCGTTGGACTTTGCTCTGTAAATCATAATCTCTACCTAATAAATATAGAAGTTTTGCATAGAAATTACAAGATGGTAACAGGCCATTCGACCCAACCAGTCCATGTTGGTGTTTATCCTCCACTAGCAGTAGTCCTAATCCCAGGTGCCTGCTCTGTTCCCATTGCCCTTAATTCCACTTTCCTTCAATCACCTATCTAACCTTTTCAGCCATTTAACCACCTTCTATTTTCCATTTAAGACCTGCTGAGTGTTTCTGGCATTTTCTGCTTTTATTTCAGGATATCTGCAGTCTCTTAATTGGCATCTGTAGGAATTTATTTACCAACAGCTGTCTTTTAACCTCCATATGAATCCATTGTTTACTTAACAGTAATTCTGTTAATTAAAGGGATGGACACTTCCATTTTAGTGTATATAAATGTAAGTTGTAGTGTACGAATAACACATTAACTCTGCAATTCTCTGAATCAGAAGGGGCGCGGTTTTTGGACCATAATTTGGAGTGAAAATCCGATCTGCCAGCTTTCCATTCCATTCACTGAAACCAACAAAATTGCGCTCCAGGGACAGGCACATCTGCCCACCTTTTGTTATGTCACTCCCATCAGTTTGGAGATATGTCAGGGTATTCCTGAGTTTCCCCAGGAATTCCACCTGAGGTGCCCCTGAAAGGCCCACTGGGATCTGTGTCTGCTGGGAGCAGATGTAGGCCTCAAGTAGGGCCAGAGTAGGCAAAGCAAAATGGCATTTGATCCAAGGAGAATTGATTGCCATTTCTTTTTGTGCTATAAAGCACCCCCAAAAAAATCTTTAAGAACAGAAAATGCTGAAAATACTCAGCAGGTCAGGCAGCATCCGTGGAGAGAGAAACCGAGTTAACGTATCCCAAAATCTTTACATTTGCTGCCCTTTTTTGACCTGATATGGACCTTGGGCTCCCCGTATCAACAGGGCAGGTGCCACTCAACATTTGGCTGCTTCTGTGGGGGTGACCGTTTTGTGCCGCTACAAGTATGAGCCTGCTCCAATTATGTAAATAACTCCAGCCCTGGGATTTGGGAGAGAGTTAGTGGCAGGCACAGTAGTAGGTGGAGATTCCATCCTTCTGTGGATCTCTGGATTTATAGATGGTATATTTTTCCTGTCTGACTCACCTAAGCAGTCCTACGGGAGGTGAATCTTGTCCTATAACTGGCCCAGACATTCATTTCAAGAGTGTAATAGAATTACACGTATTCTTGAAGAGATACACATCTAGAGTATATCAGCAGTATAATGCATTCACAATGTATAAAGGACCTTTCCTTTTATAAAAGGCTTATCATGAGCATCATCACAGAAGATTCACTAGTGTGTGTACAGAAAAAGGCCCAAAGTGAATTAAAGATGGTAAGCGGCTGCTTTTCAAAGAATCTTTCTATTTTAAGAAAACCCTAAAGCAGTCATAGAAAATGCAGGTTTATGGCTAAAGGGATATGGAGAGAAGGCAGGGACGGTACTGAGTTTGGATGATCAGCCATGATCTCATTGAATGGCGGAGCAGGCTCGAGGGGCCGAATGGCCTACTCCTGCTCCTATCTTCTATGGTGAGATCCTTTATTATAATAATGTTTCCTACATTACAACAGTGACTACACTTCAAAAAGTACTTTGTTGGCTGTTAAGCGCTTTGGGACGTCTGGTGGTCATGAAAGGCGCTATATACAGGAAACTCTTTATTTGGTGCCGGTTTATCAAAAAGTCCGGATTACAGAGAGGTATAGTTAAAACGGACAAGAGCTCCGTACACAGCAACAAATCCAGGCTTCCCTGTTGCTTAGCAACATGTGCAGGAACTCCGGCTACAGACCAAGCGTCCCTGTTGCTTAGCAACAAGTGCACGAACCCCAGTTACACAGCCACAGATCCAGGAACTGCCACTAATATGAAGTCAAACTTACCTGAAACTACTACTGAATTTTGCCAGTTAACCGAGATTTCCGGTTATTTAGGTGCCGGTTAAAAGAGAGTTTCCTGTAAATGCAAGTCTTTTTTTCTCAATACTGCAGGTTGGTTCTTTTCCAACCAGCAAAGTTGTTTACATTTCAATCTTGAGAACGTGATTACCCATATCATAATGACATTTAGTCTTTAATTAAACGGGATAGCTGATTTGCAACTTTATTGAACTGACTATGGCTACAAGAGTGAGTAGTGGTTCTCCAAAGGTGTCTTTCTCTGGGTTTCCCACTGATCATGATCCATAAATGAGATGGAGGAGGGTACTTCCTGTAAAACAACATTTTCTGGCACCACCAAATCGTTCTTTTGGATGATGGGTGTCAGGCTAATTGATAACATTCTACTGGAATTTTTTGAGGATGTAACTGGTAAAATAGATGAGGGAGGACCAGTGGATGTGGTGTATTTGGATTTTCAAAAGGCTTTCGATAAGGTCCCGCATAAGTGATTAGCGTGTAAAGTTAAGGCACATGGGATTGGGGGCAAGGTATTGACTTGGATAGAGAACTGGTTGGCAGACTGAAAGCAAAGAGTTAGAATAAACGGTTTTTTTTTCGATTGGCAGGCAGTGACTAGTGGGGTACCGCAGATTTCGGTCCTTGGACCCCAGCTATTCACAATATATAAATGATCTAGACAAGGGAACTAGATGTAATATCTCCAAGTTTGCAGACGACACAAAGCTGGGTGGGCGTGTGTGCTGCGAGGAGGATGCCAAGAAACTCCAGGATGATTTGGACAGGTTGGGTGATTGGGCAGAAGCATAGCGGATGCAATATAACGTGGATAAATGCAAGGTTATCCACTTTGGTGTCAAAAACAGGAAGGCAGATTATTATCTGAATGGCAATAGATTGGGAAAAGGGGAAGTGCAACGAGACCTGGGTGTCCTTGTGCACCAGTCGCTGAAGGTAAGCATGCAGGTGCAGCAGGCGGTTAAGAAGGCAAATGGTATGTTGGCCTTTGTAGCGAGAGGATTCGAGTACAGGAGCAAGGATGTCTTGCTGCAGTTGTACAGGGCCTAGGTGAGACCACATCTTGAGTATTGTGTGCAGTTTTGGTCACTTTATCGGAGGAAGGATGTTCTTGCCATGGAGGGAGTGCAGCGAAGATTCACCAGGCTGATACCTGGGATGGCAGGAATGACGTATGAGGAGAGATTGGGTCGATTGGGCTTATACTCGCTGGAGTTTAGAAGAATGAGGGGATCTCACTGAAACTTATAAAATTCTAACAGGACTAGACAGACTAGATGCAGGAAGGATGTTCCTGATGGTCAGGGAGTCCAGAACCAGTCTAAGGATAAGGGGTAAGCCATTTAGGACAGAGATGAGGAGGAATTTCTTCACCCAGAGTGGTGAACCTGTGGAATTCTCTACCACAGAAGGCAGTAGAGGCCAATTCATTGGATATATTCAAGAAGGAGTTGGATATATTTCTTAAGGCTAGGGGGATCAAGGGGTATGGGGAGAAGGCAGGAACGGGGTACTGAATTTGGATGATCAGCCACGATCTCATTGAATGGCGGAGCAGGCTCGAGGGGCCGAATGGCCTACTCCTGCTTCTATGTTTCTATGGACCAGGTAGTATGGAATATGCACATGGTGAAGCACTCATGGAAAATGTAGAAAAAGAAAAGGATTTGGGTGTTATTACTGATATTACACTGAATAAAATCAATCAATGTGAAGCTGTTATCAATAGGGCTAATTAAGTATTTGGATGCATCTCCAGAGTATTTAACTGGAATAATCTGTTCTATTTCTGTCTAAATCATCAGTCATTGTAGCACACTCCTTCAGAGTGTTGCTTGCTAGATCGTACGTCTTCATCTCTCTCAGTCCTCCGCTCTCCTCATGGCAGAGAAGCTCCCTATATTCTGGAACTTGAGGGCAGCTGCAATATTTGAGAGCCAGGTATTTCTTGGCCTTTCAGGGAGCGTTTCCAACTCTTCAGAGGACAAATTCTGAGTGCCCTGGAGTTTTCACATGACCAGTCGAGCCAGGTTTGTGCCTGATCCTGTGATACTTAGGGGAGGTTACCTTACTGACCTTCTTGGCAACACGATCACACAATCGAATGTGGAAGGTGTGAAGATACCACTGATCTGCATCAATTCTTTCCTGGTCTGCATGTGAGACAATCCAAGTCTCCAATGCATATAGGAGAATTGGAGTGATGCACGTATTATACAAGCGAAGTTTTGTTGGCAGGAGAAGTGATGACCATATCCTCTTGTCCAGGTCCATCATTGCCTGGTGCATCAGCACACTTGTGGATCAATGATCCCAGATACATAAACCACTCCACGCATTCCAAAGTCTCATCTGCAATCTCTAGGTGGACATTGGAGAAAGTTGCTGAGCGGCTGGAGTCTAGTTTTCTTCGAGTTGCTATCCAAGCCCAAGGGACCAGCTTCCTCTGCAAAGATTTCAAGGGGCAATAGGGCAAAATCTAGATCCGTAAAGGAATTGCCACCAACAAAGGTTCCATTCATTGAGCAATGAGTGCTCCTTTCTAGAATCCAATCCACAGTACTTCTGCCAGCAGCCATTGCCCCCTTCCCAATGCCCCTCTCCCAGGATTTCCTGAGGGCTGCTGCTCCTTGCAAGGCAAGCGGTCCTAAATTCAGCCCTGCAGAAGAGCGGGCTGCCTGCGGAGGCATAACAGACGCCAGCAGCTCACCTGGAATATTTAAATGTGGCCGAAGCCCAAATATGGGCTGGCCTCGGGTCTCTCTGTATGGTGCATGCTGCTCCTGCAGAAAAAAGATTTACAAAGATGATACCAGAAATGTGAGATTATTCCTATCAGGAAAGGATGAACAGGCTGGGTCTCTTTCCTCTTGCAAAGGGAAGGCTGAGGGGTGACCTAATAGAGGTCTTTAAAATTATGAAAAGTTTTGATAGAGTGGATACAGAGAGAGTTTCCACATGTGGGGAAGAGCAAAACTAGAGGCCATCAATATAAGATAGTCACCAAGAAATCAAATCGTGAATTCAGAAGAAACTTCTTTACCCAGAGAGTGGTGAGAATGTGGAACTCGCTACCACAGAGAATGGTTGAAACGAATGGTATAGATACATTTTAAGGGGAGACTAGATAAGCATACAAGGGAGAAGGTTATACTGAGAGATGAGGAAAGACGGGAGGAGGCTCAAGTGGATGCCGACATGGACTGGTTGGGCCGAGGCCTGTTTCTGTGCCGTATACCCTATTGTATGTAATCCAATGTAAAATGGGCCCAGACTCATTTCTACCCCCGTGTGTTTTATTGAGACCAAGAGGGTTATTCTCTTCCTTCTTGGTACTAGTGGGCCAGCCTCTTGTCATATGTGAAGATTGCTGAATAAAGAAGAAAGCAACATTGCCTTGTGGAGTCTTTGTATGATTAAAGCATCTTCCACAGGTCCCATGCGCCTAGCTCATTTTCTTCCTCTGTAGGGATTCATCATATATAGTGCTATTGTTACAATGTGCTACAAGTTTCATATCTGCCTCAAATATTCTCTTGAGTACAGTGGTGTTGTCCACTCCTGTAATCAGACCAAGTGTCTCAATAACAACTGAAAGGGAAAGATTAGCATGAAGCTCCATGAAGAAAACGGTGAAGAAGTGAAATAATACGGAGCAAACCGCCCTGCTTGGTTTACTTCTGTTGGTGAAGCGGCAAAATTTATGTAATCCACAATATCTGGCAGCAGTGGGATTTGAACCCACGCTTCTGCGGAGGCTGGAATCTAAATCCAGCACCTTAGACCACTCAGCCACACTACCACATAACTCTACTTTGGTTCTGTAACTTATAACTGATTGAAATGTGTCTTTGTCTTACTTTGAATAGAGTGTACATATGCTGCCCAACATTAGAGGAGGCAGGATTTTTTTGGGGGGGTGTTTGGATATGAACTTCCCAGACCAACCAAAACTACTTCAAAATATTTATTTTTCAAATAGGAACATTATTACTTCTATTAATTTAACAGTTGGACAAAAATTCTAAAGCACAAAGTCCAAGCACTGGTTATGTGTCACTGGTCTATCATTTAGCTAGTTACTATTCACTGCAATATCCTGGTGAATATTTAAAACCTGAGCCTAATTAATTGTTTTTCACTGGTTGAATTGCAGACTTGACTAGCTCCATTAGAACAGCTGTTGTTTCTGTGTTCCAGCAAGTGATCCAAGGCACATTCTTTTGAAAGGAGTGGTCTGATAATAAAAATCATAAAAAATTTAGGGATGTTTGAACACCCTGAACACATCCACCTGCCCACCTATACCACGGCTGCCCAATATTTAATTATATGATAGCATAACCTAGGGGTGTAACAATAGGACCCACTTGTGATCTGAATCGGATATTCTTTCTCCGATGCTTTTGTGTGTACGTCTCCAATCTTTTCTAAGGCGGACTGAGAAATACTTGGTGAGACGAGGCCAGTAACAAATTGTTAATCTGTTTTATGAAACAGAAAACAAATGAATAAAATATTGAGGAAATGGAGAGGGAACAGCACAGATTCACTGTATGAGGAACTGCAGATATGATGGAAGACTTGGAAAACTTGAGGCAATTTTTGTTAGAACAGGAGATTATGGAGTGATTTGATAGGGTTGTTTAAAATTCAGAAAGGATGGGCCAGAGTAGATATAAGCAGACTGTTTCCAGTGAGTGAGGGGTCTAGAATGAAGGGACATAGATACAAGATTAAACGCAAGGGATTATAAGAGAGAGGCTAAACACCTGAGATTAGGATTACTGCTCTCAAAACGAGGATAAATTATCAACACAGAATGGTTGGATTGAACATCCTGTTTCCATTGTAATTCTGATATATAATACGCAGTAACAATTGAATCAAATTCTACTTACTTAGCTCTATCTCACTTCTCTCAAAAATAAGGGAAAAAATAATAAACCATGCACCATGTTCCTTCTGTGTTACGACATGCTAGTTTTTGGCATTAATTTTCTTTCTAGACAACTTCTAACTGCAAAAACTGACCTCCAACATCTTAGCTTCCAGCTCTGAGCCCCAGGCCAACATCTTGGTGTCTCCTGTTTAAAACCAGACTGCCTCTGTCCCTTTGTCTTTTTCTATGTGTTCCCAACCAGAGGAAGGGCTATGACACTGACTTCCTCCCTTTTAGGAATTCACTAGTAGGTCATGTCAATAAAAACAGGCTACATTTTCTCGCTTGTGTGTGGAGACTGCTGTTCTCAAAATGAATGGGGTCCATTATGGCTAATGGACCTAGGATGAAACACTTAGGCCTAGAAATTGGGTTGGGGCGCCAAAGTGGCGCAAAAGCCGCCTGAGCGCAGGATTTAACGCAGCGTTCGAGGCTTCAGCGATCGTCAGATATTCAGTTTCATTGCCCCTCGAGGGACACGGGGCGAGGCGCTCCACGTCCCTCTTAGGGCGCTGAAACTGAATATCACAGCGCAACGTGCCGCAGCGCCACACGCTGCGGCACGGCACGCTGCGGTACTGCAGGCCTTCCTCCCATTGTTAAGGGGGAGGGGCCTGCAACAGCACGATCCCCGATCGCGAATGCCGGCAAAAGAGCCCGGCACCGAGGAGAAGTGCCGGGCTCTCGGGAAACAGCCGGCAATGCCGCGGGGGTGGGGGTCAGGAGGCCGGGGACAGTTTCGGCGGCCGCCCCGCACCTCCACCTTAACTTGCGCCACTGCCAGCACAGTAAGGCCCCGTGAACCGAGCGCAGGTAGCGAACGGCGCAAATATCGCGAACGGGGCGCGAATGGGGTGTTGCGCACACCGATGACGTCATCGGTGGCAACACAGCGCAAAAGGCTAACGCCACCATTATCGCCCCAACTCAATATCGCGGGAGGCGCAGCCAGTGGCGCTACAGCCACTGCCTGCCTCTTTAGGCGCTAACAAGTGGCGCTACTCACCCAATTTCTCCCCCTTAACCTTTATTGTATCAGTCTGAAATAGACAGTGAGCTGTGATATTCCACAAACTGTTAATACTTAAAATTAAATATGTGTGGGTTATCCAGAGATAAGTATTTTCCATAGGTCTGTGCTTGTTACTTTGGAGGTAGAACTACATGGAGGAGAGTATCAGGATGACTATCACTCTGAGAACTCCTCGGTGACTGCTGCAAGAGGTATCAGAGTACAACTGATGACAGAAGTATTTCATCTATCTTTGTTACCACAGCCTGAACTCCTTCTACCCCACCTTCAAATAACAGACAAGTTCTTCAATGCTCTACCCGTCCTAAGACATTACAGCACATAGACTTCTTTGCCACGACATGATCATGACAATATTAATCACCTAATTGAATAAGGCTACACATAATAAGTGCACCCACTCCTGTATGACTATAATAATCTCCATGAACAAAACACAACATAAATGCACATTATCCTTCAACACAACAAACTTCAAAGTGAACATAAGCCAACCTACCGACACCCTCCACCATTAACAGTTTCCAGTTTCCTGGCCCTAACCGCCTCCTTTTCACCATGGACGCCTAATCCCTCTACACCTCCATCAACCACCAGGACAGCTTGAGGGCGCTCCGCTTCTTGAATAGAGGCCCAACCAATCCCCATCCACCACCATCCTCCTCCGCCTGGTTGAACTTGTTGTCACATTGAACATCTTCTCCTTTGATTCCACTCATTTCCTCCAAATAAAAGGTGTTGCTGTGGGAACTAGCATGGGTCCTAGCTATGCCTGCCTTTTCGTGGGAAATGTGCAACATTCTTTGTTACAGTCCTACTTAAGTCCCCTCCCTCACCTCTTTTTCCGGTACATTGATGACTGTATCAGTGCCGTTTCCCGCTCTCGCCCTGAAGTGGAAAATGTCATCAACTTTACTTCCAATTTCCACCCTTCCCCCACCTTCACATGGTCCATCTCCGACTCTTCCCTTCCTCGACTTCTCTGTCTCCATTTCTGAGGATAGGCTATCAGCCAACATCCACTATAAGCCCACTGACTCCCACAGCTAGTTTTACACTTCCACCCACACTGCTTCCTGTAAGGACTCTATTCCATTCTCCCAGTTTCTCCGTTGCAACTGTTCTGACGATGCCACCTTCCATACCAGTGCTTCCGATATGTCTTCTTTTTTCCTGAACCGAAGGTTCCCCTCTAATGTGGTTGACAGGGCCCTCGACCGAGTCTGTTCCATTTCCCACACTTCTGCTTTCCCCCCTTCCCCTCCATCCAGAACCATGATAGGCTTCCCCTTGTCCTCACCTTCCACCCCACCAGCCTCCACATTCAATGGATCATCCTCCGCCATTTCCACCACCTCCAGCGTGATCCCACCACCAAACATATCTTCCCTTCCCTTCCCCTTTCAGCATTCCGAAGGGACCACTCCCCCAACACCCTGGTCCACTCTTCAATCACCCCCAACACCCCTCCCCTTCCCATGGCACCTTCCCGTGCAAGCGCAGGAGATGCAACACCTGCCCTTTTACCTCCTCCCTTCCCACCGTCCAGGACCCCAAACACTCCTTCCAGGTGAAACAGCGATTTACTTGTACTTCTTTCAATTTAGTATACTGTATTCGCTGCTCATGATGCAGTCTCCTCTACATTGGGGAGACCAAACACAGATTGGGTGACCGCTTTGCGGAACACTTCCGTTCAGTCTACAAGTGTGACCCCAAGCTGTCACTGTCACCTGTCACTTTAATTCTCCGCTCCACTCCCACTCTGACCTCTCCTTCCTCGATCTCCTACACTGTTCCAACAAAGCTCATGTAAGCTCAAGGAGCAGCACCTCATCTTTCAGTTAGGCCACCTCCGTATTATTTCCACCTCCGTAACATCGCCCGTCTCCGACCTTGCCTCAACTCATCCATTGCTGAAACCCTCACCATGCCTTTGTTACCTCTAGTCTTGACTATTCCAACGCACTCCTGGCTGGCCTCCCACATTCTACCCTACATAAACTTGAGGTCATCCAAAACTCGGCTGTCCCTGTCATAACTCGCACCAAGTCCCGTTCACCCATCACCCCTGTGCGCGCTGACCTACATTGGCTCCCGGTTAAGCAAAGTCTCGATTTCAAAATTCTCATCCTTGTTTTCAAATCCCTCCATGGCCTCAGCCCTCCCTATCTCTGTAATCTCCTCCAGCCCCACAACCGCCCCCCCCCCCGAGATATCTGCGCTCCTCTAATTCTATTGAACAATTAACACAAAGACTTAAACGTATAACTCAAACAGGTCTTTACTGGTTGGAGGTAGGGACTATACTGAATACAAGATTACTGCACAGTGCTTATATACCGGTGTGTTCACCCCCGGTATTACGTCTACAGCAGCCCGAGAAAGTAGTACATCTCTTAAGGTGGAACAGGCTTAAGCTCTCTTAAGGTGGAACAGGTTACATACACAACACTCCTCCCTTCTTAGCTTTATAGTCATCCCCCCATTTAACATAACGTAATAACATATATACATATATAACTTCATGTTTAACGTAACATATCACAGATTCAGTCTCTGCGGAAAACAGTTCACAGATTCAATCTCTGTGGTGTAGTCGGTTCACGTTACTCATTCAATAGTCCTTTCATGGATTTAACAGCTTGAACTTCCGAACTGATTTGGCTCCGTTCGGAGGGACCACGTGTGTGATCTGGTAGAGGTGATAATGGTTCAGATGGGTCATCTTCTGTTTTTACTTTTCCTTTTCTGCTTCTTGGAGACTCTCTGGGCTCCATTGTCAGCTGCCACAGCTGCCAGCTGCATGCGCAGTTCCTCCTTCTCTTCCTCCTGTTTCCGTCGTAGAGCCAGCTTCTCCCGATGTTCCGTAGATTTTTGGTGCTCCTCCATGATTTCTGCACTTTGGGAGTCGAAGTTACAAGCTGGGCAGGACAGGACATCGTAATATTCGGTGTCGTCCACCAGGTCATAGTAATATTCGGTGTCGTCCACCAGGTCATAGTAATATTCGGTGTCGTCCTGAGCTAGACCAGTGAGAGGGTCGTCTATTTCCTCCATACCCAGCTGGACGTTAGCCAGCTCTTGTTCCAAATCCAGACATCTTTCCTGAAGAGACTTCTTCATGTGTACCTCTGCATCCAGCTTTTTCTGGGCTTTCAGCAAGTCGTTTACTAGTGACCTCATTTGTGATTTTAATACTTCAACTTCCTTTGGAGATTGATTGGTCGGACTATGCAATCCCTCTACCGGAGCAGCTGTTTCAGCGGTCTGTTGTTCTACATTGACGTGAGTCAGCGTACTTTTGGCATCCAATGGCTGCTCTGTTGCAGTCGTTTCAGTCTGTGTCGTCACATCAGCCATCTCAATGACTTTTGAGAGCTCCGAACCCCTTCCCTTTGAAGATCGCAGCTCGTGTTCAAGTTTTTCCCATTTCAGAGTCTTGTCCCTCAGCATATGAAGGAGTTGGCTGACCGTTAACTCTTCTGACACCAGATTATGGCACGCACCTTCAGAACCTGAATCAGCTTTGATTCGTTCGGCCTCCTCGCGCAGATGGTTGGTGTGCTCCTGCTCCATTTTCTCCATCAGTTGCTTCTGTTGCCTTTCCAGATTCTCCCACTCTGTAACAAAGAACTTTTTTATTTCATTCATCTCTTGCTCAAAACGGCGAATCATTTGTTCTAATTGCTGTTGTAGTTTGAAATGGAGTTGAGTTCGAGCCCAGTGGCCCTCAAAAATGTGCATATCAGTAGACTTGACAGACTCAGAATTCTCTGTTAAACTATGTTGTTGTTGCTCAGTGGAATTCTGTGCTGAAACTTTGTCTTTTGCACATGGGTTGGTCTTACCATCATCAGTTCTAGAGTCTGGGCTGATTATCTGCACCGAGTTCTCACTCTTTATGGCTTTTAGCGAATGCCAGTCCATATTTATGTTTCTAAACCACTCCCGGCCTAGTAGTGGTGGACCTCCCTCCGGTAGCACATATAAGTCCATTATTTGACTTCCTTCGCCCTTGTTGGCCACTGCAACCTTTATTGTCCCGATGGGGTACACTCTCTGCCCCGTGTAGGTTGTCAATATAATCTCCGTATCCTGTAGGGGAATATGTTGGAATAACCTTCTGTAATCTTTCTTATTCATGACCGACAATGCCGATCCAGTGTCCAATTCCATTTTTACTTGGACTCCTTCTATCTGAAGAGTAACCCAAATTGTCTGGAGGTCTGCACCCTTACCAACGTTGAGTACCCTTAAGCTAGCCAGTTCAATACTGCTTAAGCCAGCCAGTTCATTACTGCTAGCGTCTGAATCGGACTCCTGTTCGGCCACCTTGTGTACCTTTGCGTATTTCCCTTGCGGTGACTTCTTGTTGCTGGTCTTCTTCCCTGACCTGCATACTCTAGCTATATGTCCAAGCTTACCACATGTTCTGCATTCTTGGTTTTTAAACCAACACTGGTTCTGATCATGCGTTGTCTTTCCACAACGATAACATTTAACAGAACTCACACCCAATTTGTGTGCACTGAGCTCCGGTGACCGTAGCTGCATTACTGCCGTGCCTCTCGCTGCGGCTTCGTGTGCTGCTGCCATAGTGACCGCCTTCTCAAGCGTCAGCTCATTCTCCTCGAGCAGTCGCTTTTGTGTATCCTGTTTAAATAAACCACACACAAATTTGTCTCGTAGTGCATCTGTCAGGCCCGTTCGAAACTGGCAATATTTCGCTAATTTACGCAATTCCAGCAAATATTCAGCATTGCTTTCATGCTGTAGCTGCCTTCTGTCGTAAAATTTAAATCGTTCCGCTAGCATCAGCGGCGTGGGGTTTAGATGATCTTTCAGGACAGTAACAATCTCATCGAACGTCTTATCCGCCGGTTCATCTGGTGATAACAGGTGTTTCAATTGCCCGTATGTCTTCGCACCCATTAAATTTAATAATGTTAGTGCTTTATCAGCCTCACGAATTTTATTGGCCTTACAATAATTTTTAACTCGTTCAACATATATGGCCCAATCTTCGATGTCACTATCAAAGTTGCTAATATTCCCGTGTTTAGGCATTGTAGTACTTTATCAGATTTGCAATTTCTCAGATTTTTTTTTTTTTACTGCTATCCAAGATGGCGGCTTCCCACTCTTGCCGTCGTCCTCCGCCCACAAAATGGCGGTTTTCCCGCGCTTGGCGGTCTTCACCCGTCCCCCGACGCCGTCTCCCTTCAGCCCCGAGTGCGGCCCTTATCTCCGCCGCGATCGATGGCCCGCGCTTTTCACCGCGGCTCTCGCGCCTTCAGTGTCTGCCGACGCTGCGCCTTTCAGCCCGAGTGCGGCCCTTATCAGGGATTTCGATCGATGGCCTGGCTGCGCCTCGCACTTGAAAGCGGCCCGGCCCTTATCAGTGCTTGCGATCGATGGCCCGGCTGCGCCCCTCACTTCAAAGCGGCCCGGCCCTTATCTGCCGATCGCTATCGCCCTGTACCTCTCTCTTCCCCAGTCCTGTCTTCTACTCCGGTTCACAAGCTGATGGAGGCTTCAGGGTCCTAATGCCTGTCGCTTCCAGTGGGGTGGTGAGTGGTGAGGTTTGAAACCTCTCTTCAACCGCCGTGGAATAACTGCCGCAGGGTAAGAACCTGACTCGTCGCCAGTGTTAAGTATGTGTATTGTATTGAACAATTAACACAAAGACTTAAACGTATAACTCAAACAGGTCTTTACTGGTTGGAGGTAGGGACTATACTGAATACAAGATTACTGCACAGTGCTTATATACCGGTGTGTTCACCCCTGGTATTACGTCTACAGCAGCCCGAGAAAGTAGTACATCTCTTAAGGTGGAACAGGCTTAAGCTCTCTTAAGGTGGAACAGGTTACATACACAACAAAGTCCCGTTCACCCATCACCCCTGTGCGCGCTGACCTACATTGGCTCCCGGTTAAGCAAAGTCTCGATTTCAAAATTCTCATCCTTGTTTTCAAATCCCTCCATGGCCTCAGCCCTCCCTATCTCTGTAATCTCCTCCAGCCCCACAACCGCCCCCCCCCCCCCGAGATATCTGCACTCCTCTAATTCTGCCCTCTTGAGCATCTCTGATTATAATCGCTCAACCATTGGTGGCCGTGACTTCTGTTGCCTGGGCCCTAAGCTCTGGAATTCCCTGCCTAAACCTCTCCGCCTCACTACCTCTCTCTCCTCCTTTAAGACGCTCCTTGAAACCTACCTCTCTGACCAAGCTTTTGGTCACCTGCCCTAATTTCTCCTTATGTGGCTCGGTGTCAAATTTTTTTGTCTTATAATTCTCCTGTGAAGCACCTTGGGATGTTTTACAATGTTAAAAGCGGTATACAAGTTGTTGTTGTTGTTGTAGGCACTATACAGCCTTCTGGACTCAAAACGAGTTCAACAATTTCAGATCATAACCTCTGCCCCCATTTCTTTCAGACGGCAGCCGTTGATGATTCTGCTGTTTCCATTTACATCTCTTCTACACCCATCTTTTGTTTCTTAACTTGTCCCATTACCATCTCCTTTTGCCTTACACCATCATCCCTTTTGTCTTTTAATCTCTCCTGCCTCCCACCCTATCACAGACCTTCCCTTTTGTTCTTTCCTCCCCTCCCCCCTTTCCCTGCCTCTGAACTTGCTAAAACCTGTTATATCTCTAACTTTTTCCAGTTCTGATGAAACGACCTGAAACGTTAACTCTGTTTCTCTCTCTCTTCACAGATGCTGCCTGACCTGCTGAGTATTTCCAGCATTTTCTGTTTTTATTTCAGATTGCCAGTGTCCGCAGTATTTTGCTTTTGTATAAGCCAAGCTACTCTTTCCCAACATTGTGATTCCCTAGCTGTTTAAATTTGCCTTTTTTCCCCTATTCTAACTTCACAGAAATCACAGAAACCCCACAGTGCAGATAGAGGCCATTTCGGCCCATCGAGCCTGCACCGACACATATCCCACCCGATCCCCGTAACCCCAACACATGTCCCACCCTACCCCCGTAACCCCACGTATTTAATCCCCCTAACACTAAGGGTCAATTTATCATAGCCAATCAACCTAACCCGCACATCTTTGGACTGTGGGAGGAAACCGGAGCACCTGGAGGAAACCCACGCAAACACGGGGAGAATGTGCAAACTCCACACAGACAGGAGTTCTCCTATTACAACCTGAGGGCCAGCATCACAAGCTGTTTCTGTGCACCAGAGTGCTGGTGGAACTGAAGTCCTCCTCTCTCTCTCGTGGCAGCTTACTTATGGCAAGGAAACACTGCGGGCTGCTTCTCTGGAGCTTGTGCTTGGGCAGCCTGGTGCCATCTCCTTCGTACCGCTGGCACATGCTCTGATGGGGAAGGCTGGATGCCTGGCCTGTGCTGCTGTCCCTGAGAGATGCCAGCCTCAGGCAGGTTGATTCCTGCCGTTACCATTCCATTACGCCCTGGATCTGTGACGCCACTAACCAGTGGGATGGCTGGTCCCACTGCAGATATCAGATCCTGAATGCCCTGAGAGACAGGAGCATGCGTCCCAACACCCAGGGCCTGAAACCGGTCTGCAGGGTGCTGACTAATCTCTCCACCTACTGCCACAAGAGCAATAGTCTGCGCTTCCATGAAGGAAAGGCATCAACTGGTGCTTGGTCGCTTCTTAAGTTTGGGGGTGGAGGGTGGGCTGTGGGGGGGGGGGGGCAGGGGGAGGGGGTGTGGTGGCTGCTACAGATTCTAGTGAAGATGCCAAACACGCCATTGATGCCTGCAATGAAGAAAAGCTTCCCTGATTTCGCTGCAAATGAAGATTGTAGACTTCTGAGTCATAGCTGTCAGTCGCCGCACATCTCCAGAGACTAACCGGAAGCATTTACGCAGCTGTGATGTTCACAGAATCACAGAATCACAGAAACCCCACAGTGCAGATAGAGGCCATTTCGGCCCATCGAGCCTGCACCGACACATATCCCACCCGATCCCTGTAACCCCACATATTTAATCCCCCTAACACTAAGGGTCAATTTATCATAGCCAATCAACCTAACCCGCACATTTTTGGACTGTGGGAGGAAACCGGAGCACCCGGAGGAAACCCACGCAAACACGGGGAGAATGTGCAAACTCCACACAGACAGTCACCCGAGGCCGGATTCGAACCCGGGTCCTTGGCGCTGTGATGCAACAGTGCTAACCACTATGCCACCGTGCTGCCCCTTGATCTTCCCTCTTTTCAGGAGAGTACCCATGAGTTCTGAGCTGCACAGCTCTGAAACTGTGGGCAGCTTTCTACTCGACTTCCGCTGGGAAGATGACACCTCCTCAACCATTCCACATTCCTCTGGCTTCTGTGTGCTCTGTGAAAGGCCTGGGCCACATCCTCCCTAACATTATCGAATTCCCCCCAGGGGAACGTTTCTCAGCTGGTGCATCAGAGTCAAAAAGCAAGTGATGCAGGGCGTGAGATGGAGGCATTTGTAACCAAGAAACATGAGCCACCGTCTAGCTCCAGGAACTCACAGGTTGGCTTGATCTTCACATCCTCTCCCTTGTCGTCATCATCCTTCTCCTTGGCATTGCCATCGTCGTCATTATAGTCAATCCTCTAAGTTAGTGCCCTCCTTAACTGCAGTGCAATGCGAAGAGTTAGCTTGCAGCTTTTAATTTTAGAAGGTGAAGACAGTGCTCATGTTCAGGGTGTCCGTGGAAAAAAAGGGTAAAGTGGCTGGTATGTTACTTTGCCTGCTCTCGTCAGGTCGTTGAACTTCTTGTGACACTGGTCTGGAGTTTATGGGGGTGAGGGATTATCTCTCTAGAATGACAGCATGTCTGGGACCCTCACGAACCCCTCAACCAATGCCCACCATGGTGCCAGAAAGCCATCCAGGCCAGACTGCTCCAGCAGTGGCTGAGTTGGTGCCTTCTCCGACCCAAGCTTCTGAGTCACAGCGGCTTTCCACCTCCCATTGTGCAGCCAACAGAAAAGAAAAACTTGCATTTATACAGCGCCTTTCACGACCACTGGACATCTCAAAGTGCTTTACAGCCAATGAAGTACTATTTGAAGTGGAGTCAATGTTGTAATGTGGGAAACACGCCAGCCAATTTGCACACAGCAAGCTCCCACAAACAGCAATGTGATAATGACCGGATAATCTGTTTTTGTTATGTTGATTGAGGGATAAATATTGGCCAAGAAACCAGGGATAACTCCCCTGCTCTTCTTTGAAATAGTGCCATGGGATCTTTTACATCACCTGAAAGAGCGGTTAAACGTCTCATCCGAAAGACGGCACCTCCGACAGTGCAGTACTCCCTCAGCACTGCACTGGGAGTGTCAGTCTAGATTTTTGTGCTCAAATCTCTGGAGTGGGACTTGAACCCACAAACCTTCTGACTCAGAAGCGAGAGTGCGACCCACTGAGCCACAGCTTTACACAGGAAAGCACCAGTAGGAACACGTGAGCAGGTAAGAGAGTACTTGAATGTTTTTCTATGTTGAAGGTGTTATATAAATTTGCTGTTGTTGAGAGAAGTATTAAAGGCTTTCTCACCAGGGTGAGAATTATTATTCAGAACTGTTATCAGCCATGACAATTATAATCCTTTTTGAAACCTCTTTTTGTAAAGAGAGTGCTCCTGAAGTAGCCGGGATCCTGCAATGGTAGTTGACAAGAATAACAAAATTGGTCTTTAGGCGCATGCAGTTTATTTGAGGGTGGAATGACTGTGATAGATATTGAAATGCTTGTCAATAAGCTGCTGCCAAAGATCTCTGGCTGCATGCAACTGTTGGAACTCTCTCACTTCTTCATCATCCTTTCTGCCCTTAGCTTCCTTCCCCTTATCATGCTAAAGGCCCTGATCCAATGGTGGCTCCGTTTGATGTCCCTATTGCAGAGCGAAGTCATGCAGCACACAGTAAACCACTAACAGATGGGACTAGGGTTGCCGACACTGGTTAACGGTATTCCTGGCGGTTTTATCACATGACCTCCTGTCTCCAACTGCCCCGCCCAGTGAAACAGCCTTTCTTCCCCATCGCCAATGTTTTTGTAACTAATAAATCGAAAGTGAAAAAAAAAAACCACACCATTTTCTTTGATGTTCCTATGATTTTTCTCCCCAGTTGCTCGCAGCCGGATCCAAGAGATTAATTCCTGGAGACTCCACGACAATCCTGGCGGGTTGACAATAACAACAACTTGCATTTATATAGCGCCTTTAATGTCGTAAAATCATCCCAAGGCACTTCGCGGGTGTGTTATCAGACAAAATTTGACACCGAGTCATATAAAGAGGTATTAGGACAGGTGACCAAAAGCTTGGTCAAAAAGGTAGGTTTTAAGGAGCGACTTAAAGGAAGAGGGAGAGGTAGAGAGGCGGAGAGGTTTAGAGAGGGAACTCCACAGCTTAGGACCCAGGCAGCTGAAGGCACGGCCGCCAATGGTGGAGCGACGAAAATCGGGGATGCGCAAGAGGCCAGAATTGGAGGCGTGCGGAGATCTCGGAGGTTTCTAGGGCTGGAAAGAGGTTACAGAGGTAGGGAGGGGGCGAGGCCAAGGAGGAATTTCAACACAAGGATCAGAATTTTAAAATCGAGGCATCGGCGGACCAGGATAGGTCAGCGAGCGCAGGGGTGATAGTTAAACGGCACTTGGTGAGAGTTAGAATACAGGCAGCAGAGTTTTGGAGGAGCTCAAGTTTACGGAAGGTAGAAGGCTGTCCAAGAGAGCGCTGGAACAGTCAAGTCTAGAGGTAACAAAGGCATGGATGAGGGTTTCAGCAGCAGATGAGCTGAGGCAGAGACGGGTGATATTATGGAGGTGGAATCATAATCAAAATCAAATCAACTTTTATTGTCATTGTTAGTGCACAAGTGCAGTACAACGAAATGTAGGCTTGCGGCTCCTGAGAGTGTACATTTAGATTAAGACATTTAAACATTCAACATACATTTGGCTTGTAATACATTAACATAAACATAACCATAATAAAGTGCATTGGCAGATGTGCAGGCTTTAGAGTTTATTTGTGGAGTTCAGTAGGATGACAGCCCTGGGAAAGAAGCTGTTCCTAAATCTGGTCGTACGGGTGCGAATGCATCTGTAGCGTCTCCCAGATGGCAGGAGGGCGAACAGACTGTGGCTGGGGTGGGTAGGGTCTTTGATGATGGTCCGTGACCTCCGTAAACAGCGTTTCTGGTATATGTGCTCTATGGTCAGTAGCCGGGTGCCGGCAATGCATTGGGCAGTTTTGACTACCCACTGCAGGGCTTTCCGGTCATAGTAGCTACAGCTGCCATACCATACTGTGATACAGTTCGTCAGGATGCTCTCTATTGTGCAGCGGTAAAAGTTAGAGAGGATCAGGGGTGACAGGTTACATCCCTTCAGCCTCCTTAGGAAATATAGGCGCTGCTGGGCCTTCTTCACCAGAGAGGAGGTATTGAGGGACCAGGAGAGGTCTTCCGTGATGTGGACTCCGAGGAACTTAAAGCTGTCCACCCTTTCCACCACAGCCCCATGGATGTGGATGGGGGTGTGACTTCCGCCTTTAGACTTCCTGAAGTCCACAATGATTTCTTTGGTTTTCTTGATGTTAAGGGCCAGGTTGTTATCGGCGCACCACTTCACGAGATGCTGGACCGCCTCCCTGTAGGCTGACTCATCGTTGTTGGTGATCTGGCCTACTACCGTGGTATCATCCGCAAACTTGATGATGGTGTTGGAACCATGAACAGCCACACAGTCGTGGGTGAAGAGGGAGTAGAGGAGAGGGCTCCGCACACATCCTTGTGGGGCCCCCGTGTTCAGGGTCAGGAGGGGGGAGGTGTGGTTACCTAATTTGACAGACTGGGGTCTGTTTGTTAGGAAGTCCAGGGTCCAGTTGCAGAGGGAAGTGTTCAGGCCAAGAGTGTGGAGTTTGGTGGCCAGCTTGTTGGGGACGATAGTGTTGAATGCTGAGCTGTAGTCTATGAACAGCATTCTGATGTAGGTCTCTTTACCATCTAAGTGATTCAGTGCAGAGTGTAGAGCAGTTGTGATTGCATCCTCTGTTTTTGGTGATGGAGAGGATATGGAATCGAAAGCTAGCAACCCTAGATGGGACAATCTTTCTTGGTTGCATTGCAGGAAGCTAGACCTATCCAGGCAGCAGAATTGTTGCTTAAGTACTCCAATGTGGTGTCCACTCAGAAATAATGATAAAAGAGGAGAATTAACGAGTGTCAGCCATGGCTCAGTGGTAGCACCTCTTGCCTCTGAGTCAGAAGGTTGTGGGTTCAGGTCCTACTCCAGAAACTTGATGTCCACAAATATCTAGGCTGACACTGCAGTGCTGAGGGAGTGCTGCACTGTTGGAGGTGCCGTCTTTCAGATGAGATGTTAAACTGAGGCCCTGTCTGCTCTCTCAGGTGGATGTAAAAGATCCCATGGCACTATTTTGAAGCAAGAGCAGGGGAGTTATTCCCTGGTGTCCTGGCCAATATTTATCCCTCAATTAACATCACTTAAAAAAAAACAGATTACCTGGTCGTTGTCACATTGCTGTTTGTGGGAGCTTGCTGGGCGCAAATTGGCTGCTGCGTTTCCTACATTACAACAACTTCAAAAAGTACTTCATTGGCTGTAAAGCACTTTGGGACGTCCGGTGGTCGCGAAAGGCACCTGTACGACCAGATTTAGGAACAGCTTCTTTCCCAGGGCTGTCATCCTACTGAACTCCACAAATAAACTCTAAAGCCTGCACATCTGCCAATGCACTTTATTATGGTTATGTTTATGTTAATGTATTACAAGCCAAATGTATGTTGCATGTTTAAATGTCTTAATCTAAATGTACACTCTCGGGAGCTGCAAGCCTACATTTCGTTGTACTACACTTGTGCACTAACAATGACAATAAAAGTTGATTTGATTTGATTTGATTTATATTAAAAAAAATGCCAGTCGATATTATAAATTTTAAGAGGAATGCCGCCCGGGGAAAATTGCCCATTCTGATTCCTTTTAGCCAGAAAGAAGCATCAGCGTTAGCAATAAGAGATATGGTAAAAACTTCTTGACTTTTTGATAAGAGTTTAGAATCTCTGGCGTTTTCAGTGGCTGTAATTTCCACACCCAAAAGGAGAGGGGGGGGGGGGAGGAAAAATGTTTAAACAAAATCTTACCCTAATAGAAAATGCAAAAAAAGTGGCAATGATTAAAAAGAAACGGCTTAGAGCTATCGTTGCATGCTTGCAATATGTTGTGTGGATGGAGGGAGGCGAGGCGTATCCAGGCGTTGCTTCCCTCCCCCTGCTGAGCGGGGACTCGCACCAGTTCAACTCCAAAACTTCGGCGTTGCATAGGCGGAGAGCGGCTTTTGTGTTGTTGCTGCTCTCGGAGCAGAGAGAGAGAGAGTGTGGGCGCCGCCGGACTGCGGGAGGGTAAGTGTATGGCGGAGGGAGGGAGGGAGGCAATGTTTGCGCGCCCTGTGAGCTCTTTATTGTATGTTAAACACGGTTAAAATCGCCTCCTGCATCATATTTGGCCGCTCGTAGGGTCTTTGGAAGTTCTTTATTTTGCAGGAGTGGAGTTTGTGTGTGTGTGTGTAGTTTTGTTTGGTGTCTCAAACCTTTCAGTTGTGAAGCGCTTTCTCGCTGCGCCTCCTCCATAAGTTAAAGATTTAAAAAAAAACCAGCTCCTGGTTTTTTTTAATTATTTAAATTTAAAGCTGGGTTGATTTGCCTCCGTGGTAGCTGTTCGACTTCTTATTTCTAAGTTGCCTTCCTTTTTATTTGTTCCGAGTGAGTGAGCTCATTTCACCGCGTGTGTTTTAATGTAAATCACCTTTTTTCCTTTTCGAAAACACAATCGAATGATGGAAAGGGGAGAGCCATCTCTGGAGATCGGGCTCCCCCACCCCCCTCCTTTCATCCTGTTGTCAGGGAGTCTGCGACTAGTTTTCACTCTGGCATCTCGAAAAGTGCAATTACACAGATATTTGGCGAAGCGCCGATTTGATATTAATTCCGACATGTTCAGTTATTGTTGCCAAGTCCTCCTGAAGGTTGGGGAGAAATAAGAACAGCAAAAGTGTTTAAAGATGTCTACTCTGCGACTTACTGCTGCAGAGGGGAGAGAGTGATACCCTTTCTGTGCCCTCGCCTCTGCCTCCCCTCCCCTGACCCTCCTCTCTCGCTCTGCCCCTGTTCCTTCTCTTCTTCTACCCCACTGTCCCTGGCACTCCCCCTCTGCCCCTGTCCTGCCCCCTCTGCCTCTGCTCCTGCCCTGCCCCCTCCTCTGCCCCTGCCCCCCTCTGCACCTGTCCTGCCCTGCCCCCTCTGCCTCTGCCCCCTCTCCTGCCCCTGGCATTCTCCCTCTGCCCCTGGCATCCCCCTCTGCCTCTGCTCCTGCCCTGCCCCCCCTTCCCCTCCTCTGCCCCTGGCATCCCCCCATTGCCCCTATCCTGCCTCCTTTGCCTCTTCCCCTCCACTGCCCCCTCTGCCCCTGCCATCCTGCCCCCTCTGCCCCTGCCATCCTGCCCCCTCTGCCCCTGCCATCCTGCCCCCTCTGCCCCTGCCATCCTGCCCCCTCTGCCCCTGCCCTGCCCCTCTGCCCCTGCCCTGCCCCTCTGCCCCTGCCCTGCCCCTCTACCCCTCCCCTGCCCCTCTACCCCTCCCCTGCCCCTCTACCCCTCCCCTGCCCCCTCTGCCCCTGCCCTGCCCCTCTGCCCCCTCTGCCCCTGCCATCCTGCCCCCTCTGCCCCTGCCCTGCCCCCTCTGCCCCTCCCCTGCCCCTCTGCCCCTCCCCTGCCCCCTCTGGGTTTAAGAAAGGATAGCATTCCTATAAGGAAAAGAGATAAAGGGCCATTAATCCTAGAATGGGCAAATTGTTGGAAAAAATTCTGAGAGGCAGTATTAATCGTCATTTAGAAAGGCACGGATTACTCAAGGACAGTCAGCATGGACTTGTTAAGGGAAGGTCGTGTCTGACTAACTTGACTGAATTTTTTGAGGAGGTAACAAGGAGGGTTGATGAGGGTAGTGCGTTTGATGTAGTCTACATGGATCTTAGCAAGGCTTTTGATAAGGCCCCACATGGCAGACTGGTCAGAAAAGTAAAAGCCCATGGGATCCAAGGGAAAGTGGCAAGTTGGATCCAAAATTGTCTCTGGCAGGAAGCAAAGGGTAATGGTCGCAGGGTGATTTTGTGACTGGAAGGCTGTTTCCAGTGGGGTTCCACAGGGCTCAGTACTCGGTCACTTGCTTTTTGTGGTATATATCAATAATTTAGACTTCAATGCAGGGGGCATGATTAAGAAGTTTGCAGATGATACAAAAATTGGCCGTGTGGTTGATAGTGAGGAAGAAAACTGTAAATTGCAGGAAGATATCAATGGGATGGTCAGGTGGGCAGAAAAGTGACAAATGGAAGTCAATCCAGAGAAGTGTGAGGTAATGCAATTGGAGGAGGGCTAACAGGCAAAGGAATACACAATAAATGGGAGGATCCAGAAGTTAGAGGAACAAAGGGACCTTTGAGTGCATGTCCACAGATCCCTGAAGGAAGCAGGACAGGTCAATAAGGTGGTTAAAAATGATTACAGGATACTTTCCTTTATTAGTCGAGGCATAGAATATAAGAGCAGTACCGCTTGAACTGTACAAAACACTAGTTAGGCCACAGTTAGAGTCCTGTGTACAGTTCTGGTCACCACGTTCCAGGAAAGATGTCATTGCACTAGAGAGAGTAAAGAGGAGATTTACGAGGATGTTGCCAGGACTGGTGAATTTTAGCTATGAGGAAAGATTGGATAGGCTGGGGTTGTTTTCTTTGGAACAGAGGAGGCTGAGGGGAGACCTTATTGAGGTGTATAAAATTATGAGAGGCCTAGATAGTGTGGATAGGAAGCACCTATTTCCCTTAGTAGAGAGGTCAATAACTGGTAGAAGGATTAGAGGGGAGTTGAGAACCTTTTTCACCCAGAGGGTTGTGGGGGTCTGGAACTCACTGCCTGAAAGGGTGGTAGAGGCAGAAACCCTCATCGCATTTCAAAAGTACTCGGAAGTGCCGTAACCTGCAGGGCTGCGGACCAAGAGCTGGAAAGTGGGATTAGGCTGGCTGGCTCTTTTTTGGCCGGCACAGACACGATGGGCCGAATGGCCTCCTTCTGTGCCGTAAATTTCTATGATTCTGTGAATCACAGTAAAGGTGGCAGGTTTGGATGGATCCGTGGTCTTCTGCTCAAAACTTTACTAATATGTAACCATTAAACCTTTGAGTTCAGTCAGATAACATGTTCCTACCTGTTTTTACTCTTTCAAAAAAAAAACAATCTTTTTCAGAATTTTTGTTTTTCATCTTTTAATTTTGTTTAAATTTCCAACCAGAGACAAGTGATTCTATCCAGTGGAACCCTGTCTCTGGACTGCAGTGTTAGTCAAATAATTGTGTGTCATATACCTCGTACCACAAGCCTGGGAAATGAGGTCAGATTGCAGGTGGGTAGGAATGCACAGCTGGAGTCTGCTAACCCTTGTTCGCATTTAAAATGGCATCCCGGGGTGGGGTGAACTGCAAGGTCACTTACTGTTTTTAATTTTACAAAATTTCAATTGGCAGAATTGTTGAAACAGAATAAGGTTTCAGTACCAGCAGTGCTAATTTCAATAAAGTAATTGAGATGTGCATGAAGAGGGACCACATTGAAATAAAAATGTGTGAAATCTTTTTTTTTTATTCGTTCATGGGATGTGAGCAAGGCCAGCATTTATTGCCCACCCCTAATTTCCCTTGAGAAGGTGGTGGTGAGCCACCGCCGCAGTCCGTGTGCTGAAGGTGCTCCCACAGTGCTGTTAAGGAGGGAGGACCTGGATTTTGACCCAGCAACAATGAAGGGTTGGTGATATACTTCTAAGTCAGGATGGTGTGACTTGGAGGGGAGCTTGCAGGTGATGGTGTTCCCCATGCGCCTGCTGCCCTTGTCCTTCTAGGTGGTAGAGGTCACGGGTTTGGGAGGTACTGCCGAAGAAGCCTTGGCGAGTTGCTGCAGTGCATCTTGTAGATGGTACACACTGCAGCCACGGTACGCCGGTGGTGGAGGGAGTGAATGTTTAAGGTGGTGGATGAGGTGTCAATCAAGCGGGCTGCTTTGTCCTGGATGGTGTCGAGCTTCTTGAGTGTTGTTGGAGCTGCACTCATCCAGGCAAGTGGAGAGTATTCCACCACACTCCTGACTTGTGCCTTGTAGATGGTGGCTACACAGTGAGTAGTTAGGATCTGAAATGCACTGCCTGAAACATAGAAACATAGAAGATAGGAGCAGGAGTAGGCCATTCGGCCCTTCGAGCCTGCTCCGCCATTCAACGAGATCATGGCTGATCATCCAAACCCTAGCACCCGGTCCCTACACCGACAGCCATCCCACCCAAGCCCTATCCCCGTAATCCCGCGTATTTAATCCCCCCTAACACTAAGGGCCAATTTTTTTTTTTTTATCATGGCCAATCAACCTAACCCGCACATCTTTGGACTGTGGGAGGAAACCGGAGCACCCGGAGGAAACCCACGCAAACACGGGGAGAATGTGCAAACTCCACACAGACAGTCACCCGAGGCCGGATTTGAACCCGGGTCCCTGGCGCTGTGAGGCAACAGTGCTAACCACTCTGCCACCGTGCTGCCATTAGGGTGGTGGAGGCTTTCAAAAGGAAATTGGATAAATACCTGAAGGAAAAAAAATTGCAGGGCTACAGGGAAAGGGCAGGGGAGCGGGACTAGTTGAAGTGCTCTTGCAGAGAGCCGGCACAGGCTCGACAGGCCGAATGGCCTCCTTCTGTGCTGTAACCATCTATGAAAGGCTTTGGGGAGTCGGGAGGTGAGACACTTGCTGTAGAATACCTAGTCTCTGACCTGCTCTTGGCGCCACAGTATTTATAATGCAATGCAAAATTTATTTCACTTCTGTATATTTGAACATACGAATAGAGAAGAATACAAAGGGGAAACTAAAATGGCCAACTTTGTCTGTGATTGTAGCTCAGACAAACCATGATGTATATGAATTCTTTGCACGTTTTTAAAATTGCACTTTCCTTCCACCCCCTCCAGTGCAGCTTGGCAGTCCCAGGCATTGATAGTCTCATCTGAGAAAGATGAAGAAGTCCGGATATGTTGCAGTACTCGTAGTTGCTGCAGTGCTGTTTGCGTGTTGGATCACCAGTGCCAGTGCGTGCAACAAGGCTTTGTGTGCTAGTGATGTTAGCAAGTGCCTCATCCAGGTAGGTTATCTATTAAATCAGTGTGAAAAGTGAAGCACAGCAGGATGATGGACTGATCACAGTTAGTTATAGTCACCTTCAACTTAAACCCCAAACCACTTGTGTGCTGGACTCTCTGCTTACATAATCAAAGGCTGACAGTCCAGTGCAGTACTGAGGGAGTGCTGCACTGTCGGATGTGACATTAAACCGAGGCGCCGCCTGCTCTCTCTCAGGTGGATGTAAAGGATCCCATGGCACCATTTTGAAGAAGAGCAGGGGGAGTTATCCCCGGTGTCCCAGCCAACATTTATCCCTGAACTAACATCACTGAAACAGATTATCTGGCCATTATCACATTGCTGTTTGTGGGAGCTTGCTGTGCGCAAATTGGCTGCCGCGTTTCCTACATTGCAACAGTGACTACACTTCAAAAGTACTTCATTGGCTGTGAAGCGCTTTGGGACATCCTGAGGTTGTGAAAGGCGCTATATAAATGCAATGCTTTTTTTTTTCTTACCAGGCTGAGTCCTGTGGTACCTGGTCCAAGTAAGCATTCTTCGTAGATAGTGTTCAACTATGGGGGAATCCTCACCTGATGGCCAAATACAGGCTTTCCAGTGGGGTGACTGCTAGCAAAAAGGAGAGGGAGCCCTGGATGTTTTATCCCCCCCCCACCCTTGATGGGATTAGCTATTTTAGCACGAGACTAGCGATAAAACCTTGATCCGAATGGCTCAGTACCGCAATAAGTGCTGCATTTATACACTGAACCAGGTGGGGAGAGAGTATTTTATATTTTAATAATCTTAGAATCTCTGCTGCCGAAAGGAACAGTTTTGTAGCTTGTGTTAACATCAAGCACTCCCAGGTCAGATATAATTGTATGGGTTAAATGCAATGTTATACGCTCTCCACACTGGCCCAATATTGTGGCTGAGCCTCAGAATAGCGCCATGTACTTTCTGTTGCCCACTCCTTTCTGTGCTTTTGTGAGATTGCCATCGTATCAATTAGAGCTGACTTCTGGGCATTTTTGTGCTGTGAAGTCATGTTCACTGGGAAGTAAATATGCAATTCATTTTAGAGCCTGGGGAACTATTGAGAGAGTGGCTTTGAAACCAGATTTCACATTGAAGGAGCTGACACAGAGGACCACCTAGTTTAGTAATGTATTGTGCTGCTCATGCAGTATAACAGATTGCTTGAAGTGTGTTAGCGGTTGAATGCCGGTCTAATGTCCAGAGCTTTGAGAGAAGCTCACGTAGTTTAATTTATCTATGCAGCCCTCCTTTCCACAAGTTTGCTGCTATAAAGTGGTTGTTAGGAAGTAAAGGGTTACACATTTTATAATATTTAACTTAATTTTTTTTTAAAGAATCTTTAGGTTAGAAGGTGTGGCAGAGATTTATATTAACCTTTTCTGTAGTGAATTTTAGTTGGTGTTATGTAACCTGCAGATCCACCGGATTATATTTGGTACTGCTCTGTGAAATGAGACCATGTTATAAGACTAGGGTATTTTGTATGGCGCAGACCATTGTAACTGAGGTGTCCCCCCCCCCCCCCCCGAGGAAGTGTGAGGGGTATTTCTGACTTTTTAAATCATCTTTTGAAGAACAACCAGCACTGTTGCTGTATACTAATATATAATTGTAAGTTTAAAAACATGGGGTACTTGCAAATGTGTCGGTGAATATTTTCAGAAGGTCCCTGGAGTTAGTATTTGTGCTCGCACACTCTCGTACCTGGAGCTGGTTTATGGCAGCTTTATACCGTACCTGACCCGGCTTCAGTGAGCGTCATGGTGGGTTCCGGCGATTGCACTGTATAACTTGTACCTCAATGACATCCAGATTTATATCCGTGTCTAACGGAGGGCAATGTTTCTAATGAGGCTGCGTTTGTAGTTTAAATACTTGTCAAACCCTGTTGCAGCTGCTGTTTTGGATAATATACAAACAAAACCATGAGGAGGTTTACATTTTAAAAGCTGTCTGTTGTATCTATGTTCCATGACTAATGCTTGGAGTATAAATTGCGTGACTGGTTCAGCACGAGATTGCTAAATGTTTAAAAAAATCTGCACACGAGGCGAGGAGTTCCAGGTGCGACACTCTCTAGGAAAGAGTTCCATATGGAAGGTGGTGTGTGAGATGCTGGTGTTTTTGCCCAGACTTGTAGATTGACGAGATAAAGTTGAAGCGCAGCTGCACCAGCTCTAGTTTTCTGGCGTAAACATGGAAGTCTGGATTCAATGCTGGCAACTCGTGTAATGCTGCTTTAGTCATGATCTGGCAGTCTGTGCCAGATTTCCATCTCCAAGGCTGGATTCTGGCACGGGAGGAGGCCTCCCGCATTGTGTCCACTGGTCTGCTTAACTTTGGACTGCACTAAGAGCAAGAGAGAGGTTTTCTTTGCAGTCTGACGGGCAGTGTTTCATCACTGAGCAGATTGATTTTTCTTGATATTCACGGGATGTGGACATCACCGGCAAGGCCAGCATTTATTGCCCTCAAAGGCGGTGGTGAGCCACCTTAAATCCAACTGAGTGGCCAGTTAAAAGTCAACCATATTGCTGTGGGTCACATATCGGCCAGACCAGGTAAGGGCAGCAGATTTCCTTCCCTAAAGGACATTAGTGAACCAGATGGGTTTTTACGACAATCCGGTAGTTTCATGGTCACCATTACTGATACTAGCTTTTTATTCCAGATTTATTTAATTAGCTGAATTTAAATTCCCCCAGCCGCCATGGTGGGATTTGAACTCGCGTTTCCAGATCATTAGTCCAGGCCTCTGGATTACTAGCCCAGTGACATTACCACTATGCTACAGTACGCCCAATAGAGACAAGTGGCCTTCTTGACTGAGGCTTCCCACTCTTGTACTGCCTTCCTCCAGCAATCGTAACCACGTGTTTATCCCAGTGTCGATTAGAAGTGATTTTAGCAGTGAATGTTTGTGTCTAGAGTGAACTTGCAGAGGTAGGTGAATGGAAACATTATGGTCTACCCTTTTCCAACAACGCTCTGCTCTGGGTAGCTGGAGTTGTACACTTGGCATGCACCAAGTGTCCTGGCCCAGGCACTCCCAGAGGAAGCCACAATCCTGCAGATTTGAATAGAGCTGCTTTAGGACAGCCACTTGGGAAGATTGTGGAGAGCTGAAATGTTTGGTTTCCAAGGGAGAAGAAATGGCTACTGAATTGACTGTATTCAAAATGATGGATTTTGATAGAGTAGATATTGAGAAGCTGCTTTTACTAGTAGGAGAGTTGGTAACCAGAGCACACAGATTTAAGATAATTGCCAAAAAAGCCAGGGAAGATGAGAATTTTTTACTCCAATTTTGTTATGATCTGCAATGCATTTCCTGAAAGGGCAGTGGAGGCGCATTCAATAGGGGTACCGTAGCATAGTGGTAATGTCACTGGGCTAGTAATTCAGAGGCCTGGACTAATGATCCAGAGACATGGGGGCTGATTTTCAGTGCGCCGTGAGGCGGGCTTTTAGGCGTGCGGGGGGCTAAAGTCCCGAATTCGGGGTCCTGACACCAACCCGCCCAAAACCCGTCTCCACGTAAGTTTCAGAGGAGGCGGGTACCCGCCCCGCACTGGGACCCGCCGACCCGAGGCGGGAAGGGATTAGTGCCAATTAACTGCCTGTTAACAGGTCGTTAACAGGCAGTTTTTAGCCTAATCCCTATTTTGAGGGGTGTCGTGTGGGATTCCCGACGGCTCCAAACCACGCCAGGTTAGAGCAGGCGGGCTGTCGGGTTGAAGGACTTGGAGGGGTCGAGATGTCGGTGTTCAGGTGAGTGATGGGTGCATGAGTGCAAAGGTAAGTGTGTTTGGTGTGTCTAAAGTGTGTAAAGAAGTTTAAATTACCTGTACTTACCTTAACAGCCTTTCTTCCTCTAGGTTTCGGGGGTCCATCACTCAGCCGGCACTGAAAGCAAAATGGCTGCGAGCTGTCAAAAGTGCCAGCCTTCAGCTTTCATTGCCGGTGAGAGTTCTAACTGAGTCTGTGTAGAAGGACTCAGGTTAGAAGTCAGACTGTCAGTGTTTGACAGCTTCAAACAGCTGTGAAACACTGATATTTCATCTGTCAAGACCTCTTGACAGATGAAATTTCAGTCTGTGACGTCACCTGTTGCCGGGTGGCCCTTAATTGGCCTGCTGAGCCCACTGGGCGGGCTCAACAAGGTCAGTCAAGGGAAAATCGCATGGATTGGCTGGACGTTGATGTAGGCGGGACTAAAACCCGAAAGTTGTAGTCCCGCCTCCTTCCTGACAGCTTAATGAAAATCGACCCCATGGGTTCAAATCCCACCATGGCAGCTGGGAAATTTAAATCCAGTTAATTAAATAAATCTGGAATAAAAAGCTAGTGTCAGTAATGGTGATCATGAAACTACTGGCTTGTCATTAAAAACCCATCTCATTCACTAATGTCCTTTAGGGAAGGAAATCTGCCGTCCTTACCCGGCCTGGCCTATATGTGACTCCAGACCCACAGCAAAGTGGTTGACTCTTAACTGCCCCTCTGAAGTGGTGGCTCGCCATTACCCTCTCGAGGGCAATTCGGGATGGGCAATAAATGCTGGCCTTGCCAGCGACACCCACATCCCGTGAATGAATAACTTTCAATAGGGAATTGGATATATACTTGAAAAAGAAAAATTAGCGGAGCTGTGGGAAAGAGTAAGGGAGTGGGACTAATTGGTAGCTCTTTTAGAGATCCGACATGGGCACGATGGGCCTCCTGTGTTACATGATTCTGTGATATTCCTAACAGGTAGGAGATAGTGAACTAAAAACAGAAAATGCACAGCAGGTCAGTCAGTATCTGTGGTAAACCACTGTTTGTATTCCTGTTTGTCCTGTTTGTATTCCACTGTGTACATGCCTGGACATGCCTCGGCTGACTCCTCCCACAGGTCCTAGTATAAAGGTGACTGCTCCCCAGCCCTTGGTATCCTGGACCGGTCGACCACTCGAGGCAGACCTCCATTCTGTTGTTAATAAAAGCCTTTGGTTACTCTTCTAACTCTCAGTCTTTTATGAGTAATTGATAGCGCATCAGTATCTGTAAAGTGAAAAGACAGGTTATTACTCCTCAGGGGTGCACCCTTCATCAGATTTCCAGCATTTACGGTTTTCCCTCTTATTTTAGTTTGAAGTAGGTGATACTGTTATATGGTGAGATAGTGGAGCAGTTTATAATGAAAGTAATGTTCTCTTCCTCCTTTTCCTCCTATTAAAGCCGTGGCTCAGTGGGCAGCACCCTTGCCTCGGAGTCAGAAGGATTGTGGGTTCATAGTCCCACTCCAGGGACTGGAGCACAAAAATCTAAGGCTGACACTCCAGTGCAGTGCTGAGGGAGTGCTGCCCTGTCGGAGGAGCTGTCTTTCAGATGAAACGTTAAACCGAGGCCCCGTCTGCGCTCTCAGGTGGATGTAAAAGATCCCATGGCACTATTTCGAAGAGTAACACCACTAAAACAGTGGTCATTATCACATTGCTGTTTGTGGGAGCTTGCTGTGTGCAGATTGGCTGCCGCGTTTCCTACATTGCAACAGTGACTCCACTTCAAAAAGTACTTCATTGGCTGTAAAGCGCCTTGGGTTGTGAGGTTGTGAAAGGCACTATATAAATGCAAATCTTTCTTTCTGCAACTCCTTTTTAATCTTCTAGTTTGAATGACATCAACTGCAGCTAGTCCCCTGTTCATTGAGCAGATGACTCCCAGGAGAAACTTCGCTCACCTGCACCGGCTGACAGCACCTCTAACCACACCACTCCAGACAGTGCAATGGACCTGCGACACATCAGGGGTTGGTGCTGTCGCGGGTGAACAGGAGCCCTGATAAATAAATACCAGTTTCAACAAAAATATCATCGATACAAGTAACTTCCAACTAAAGTTTTCGTAAAGCTTTGGCTTTTTACACAGCAAGTTATAAAAATAAACAAAAACCAAACCTAATTCAATTCACTGACTTCCACACCCCACCCCTGAAGCCCAGCTTGAGGAAGGTGAGGCTCAGTTCTCAGGGACCAGCACCAAAACTGCCTGACTCCCGGAATAAAACACACTATACAACTGAGCACATCACAGAACACTCCCTCCCACAGTTCGTGTTTCTTTCTCTCTCTCTCTCTCTCTCTCTCTCTCTCTCCCCAGTTTGTGTTGCTCTCTTTCTCCCCTCCCCCACACAAGTTTGTGTTTCTCCTTCCCCCCCCCCCAGTTTCTCTCGCGCTCTCTCTCCCCCCCCCCAGTTTCTTTCTCACGCTCTCTCTCCCTCCCCCCAGTTTCTCTCTCGCGCTCTTTCCCTCCCCCCAGTTTCTCTTTCCCTCCCCCCAGTTCTCTCTCGCTCCCCCCAGTTTCTCTCTCCCTCCCCCAGTTGCTCTCTCTCCCTCCCCCAGTTTCTCTCTCTCTCTCCCTCCCCCAGTTTCTCTCTCTCTCTCTCTCTCCAGTTTGTGTTGCTCTCTTTCTCCCCCCCGACAAGTTTGTCTCTCTCCCTCCCTCCCCCAGTTTTTCTCTCTCCCTCCCTCCCCCAGTTTCTCTCTCTCCCCAGTTTGTGTTGCTCTTTCTCCCCCCCCAACAAGTTTGTGTTTCTCTCTCTTCCCTCCCCCCCAGTTTCTCTCTCTCTCTCTCTCTCTCTCTCTCTCTCTCCTCCCCCAGTTTCTCTCCCTCTCTCCAGTTCGTGTTTCTCTCTCCCTCCCCCAGTTTTTGTCTCTCTCTCTCTCCCTCCGTTTCTTGCTCTCTCCCTCTCCCTCCCCCAGTCTCTCTCTCCCCCAGTTGTTCTCTCGGGACTGAGGGAGTGTCCAAGTGATTTTCGTTGGCCCGACTGCCACTATCCTCACAAGCAGTAAGGAAGTGCTGAGTTCCACGTGGTTAGTTTGCAAGCCGGGGTACTGCGCTCGCGCAAACATGGACCGTTTCCCGCAAGTCGTCGCCAGCAGCAGCACTCTGGAGACCATCGCCCATTCTGGTCGACTCCTGCCCAAAGCGGGAGGGTTGTGAACCCTAGTGTTTTAGATCTCTCCAGCATTTCCCCCGCCCAGGCCTATCTTTCTTTCTTTCAAAAGCCTAGGTCTTGGGTTTTTAAGTGTTCTTCCATTTGATGTTTTCTGGGATTTCTGATTTTAGCTTTAAAATGTGTTCGCTCACACGGGCAGCCTTTAACCCCACGGCCTGCAGATGTGTGACTACAGGACCTGTGCCAGATTTTGTTGCCATGTACTTTGTGTTGGTTCCTCAGTTGTTTGGGCCCCTTTTATTTCCACCCCCCTCACCCAGTCCCTGCAGGTATGATTGGTCCGTTTTCTGTTGGGCATTTCTTAAATTAAGTTTCATGCTGATTATTACAGCTTTCTCCTTATTTCTTTTCAGTTTCTTTTCTGTGGTGGATTTTGTTTTTATTTCTTTGTTGACCTTTCCCCTGGTGTCCCTGGATGTGTGACCCATGTGACCTGTGAGGTGACCTCAAATAGGCCAGTCCCCCCCGAGTTGTGTGTTAATTTGTTTGCAACTAAGAAACTCCCTTTTAATTTTGATGTTTTGTGCTAAGTCTGTTACACTAACAACAGGAAGGTTTAGTATTTTGCAATCAATTTAACCATTCGAGGACTGCCAACTTCCATAGTATATCATTATAAATTAGCCTATTTTTGGCTCGCCCAAATAATGTTCTATCCAACGCACCCTCCCGTTCTAGTAGATCTTTTGCCACTTGTCAACATCATGTTAGTTCTTTTAGAGTGTACTAAATGGGTATTCTGCGGTGAGTGTCCCACCTCCTGACTCTCCAAAGCCTTTCCACCATCTACAAGGCACAAGCCAGGAGTGGGATGGAATACTCTCCACTTGCCTGGATGAGTGCAGCTCCAACAACACTCAAGAAGCTCGACACCATCCAGGACAAAGCAGCCCGCTTGCTTGGCACCCTATCCACCACCTTAAGGATTTACTCCCTCCACCACCGGCGTACTGTGGCTGCAGTGTGTACCATCTACAAGATGCACTGCAACAACTCGCCAAGGCCTCTTCGGCAGCACCTCCCAAACCCGCGACTTCTACCACCTAGAAGGACAAGGGCAGCAGGTGCATGGGGAACACCACCACCTCCAAGTTCCCCCTTCAAGTCACACACCATCCTGACTTGGAAATATATCGCCGTTCCTTCATCATCGCTGGGTCAAAATCCTAGAACTTGCTCCCTAACAGCACTGTGGGAGCACCTTCACCACATGGACTGCAGCCGTTCAAGAAGGCGGCTCACCACCACCTTCTCGAGGGCAACTAGGGATGGGCAATAAATGCTGGCCTTGCCAGCGACGCCCACATCCCGTGAATGAATTAAAAAAAAAAAAAACATGATGGATATGTTGAAGTGCTTTCAGAACAGTAATCTCGCCTTGGGATTTGCAGGGCTGTTATAAACTACTCAATTCGCTCTTGTGATTTATTTTGTTTACCTGAATCATTTGATGAAAAGATATTCATCCAGTCATATTAAAGTCGTTGGGGTAATATTCAAAGGCAGTTTGAAAAGCTAGTCATTCTCTTCCATAAACGCCCAACTCTCGCTATTCATTGCCCTGGCAGTCCAACGCAGTACTGTGGGGGGTGCTGCATTGTTGGCGTCGTCCTTTGGATAAGATGTTAAATCCAGGCTGCCTGTGCCTTTCCAGTGTGTCGGCTGTGTGTTAAAGGTCCCGTGACACTATTTCCAGAAGCACACCTTATCCTCCCAGTATCTTGGCCCAAATTCCTCTCTCGACCAACTCCATTTAACAAAAATAATAATAATTGGTCACTCATCTGTTTATGGGATCATGCTGTGCACAAAATGGCTGCAGTGTGTTTGCTTGCAAAATAGCCACTGCACTCAAATCGACATTTTGTGGGTGAAGTGCTTTGAGATGTTCAGACATAAGGGCCTAGAAATTCGGTTGGTAACACCAGCGATTAGCGTCTAAAGAGCCCGAGAATTGGGGCGTTACCCAATTTTCGGGCGGGCGCAGTGAATATAGAGCCACCTCCCATATTGAGTATCCTTTTAGCGCTGGCGCTAACTCTTTGCGCGCGCCCACGGGCGCAGGCAGATCATGACGTCATTTCAGTGTGCAACGCCTTTTTGGCGCCCCGGACCGGATATTCGGTGGCGCCCGCAACCTTTCCGCCTGGCGCTATTAGTGACAGTTGGATGGAGCGTTCCCAGGCCCTTCTCGGACTCGGGGGGGGGGGGGGGGGGGCTGCTATTTAAAGGGGACAGCACTAGTATAAAAGCTGCAGCCATCTGGGCTGGCCATTCTGATTGTTGCTGGAGAGAGTTGCTGACTTTCTGTTGGACAGTAATTTTCTCATTGAGCCTTCGGAGGCACTGGCACTGGCAGCTTGAGGGCCCGGTCCCCGAGCTGGTGATGCAGCATCTGAAAGCAGGGAGGTGGAAGAGTGGCTTTCGCAAAAGGGACAGCTTGGCAGCAAGGGATGCCAGATTGCGGCAAGGCTATGACATGGGTCCACAGTGAGAAAGCATGCTGGCGGGGGGAACAAGTGGAAGGAGACAGTTGTAAAAGGTGAGAACCTTACTATTGCTGTTGACAATGGGGTCGGCAGCTGCAGTGGTTACAGGACCACTCAGACGTCCTCCAAGAATCTGGTGGACTCTCTCCTCGAGGTCCGTGAGAATGACCACTTGTGGAGGTCCTCCACCGGTGCAAAGCTGGTCTTTGCCAATCCTCGCCAGCTTGGACTGCAGGGGAAAGGAGGGGAAGTTATGTTACCTGATGCCCTGAGTGATCATCTCATGCCCCCCATGGTGGAAGAGCCCTTACATGATGCCCTGAGTGATCATCTCATGCCCCCCATGGTGCAAGAGCCCTTACATGACGCCTTGAGTCAAATGTGCATGTGTGTGCCCAGAAAGGGCCATGGGTGCTTGCTGGCAGATGGCCAATGGGGCACAGGCCACCCTGTAGCCATAAAGTCAGGTGCAAATGAAGGGATGCAGAAGTTTGCAGAAAAAACACCCACCCTCACGACCCGAGTGAGGTCGTTGAATTTCTTTCTGCATTGGACAGGGCTCCTGGTCACCATGCTGCTGGAGTTGACCCTCTGGCATACATCCCTCCAAGCTCGTCGGTAGTCCTTATGATTCGGCCTCGTGCCATTGTCTGGGTAGAGAACATCTTGCTGGCGCTCCAGTGCGGCCATCAATTGCTCCAGAGCCTCATTGGTGAAGCGCTCTGCTCTCTGTCTCACCTTCTCCATCTGGTCCAAGTTTTTAGCGCCAGAGAAGGGCCTGCACCGATTCTGAGGCCTGCAAGGCGCAGAGTGTCGATGCTGAAGCTGACTGACCCACCCCTTTAAGAGCTGGCCGGCGCCTGGAAGTCTCGTGGTCATCCGCAATTGAGAGCACTTGCGCTGCGCCCGTCCGCTCCGATATTGGGTTGCTACGGAAGTTTAGCGCCTTAGGAGTCCCGTGTAACGCCTGAATTCGTGCCTCAATCACCTTTAGGGGCGATGCAACCCAATATCGCGCCAGGTGGCGATAAGTTGCGTCTGGCTATAAACTTTGCGCTGCGCCAATTCTAACGCCCCAAGCGGGGCTATACCCAATTTCTAGGCCAAGGTGTTATACACGTGGCACTTTTTTTTGTGCTCTGAAAATGGTTAATTTTGACTGCATGTGGAGAAAGTAGTTATAACTGTATTGTTTAGAGGTCCCATAACCTGATGGGCTTGGGGAGTACTGTCATAAGCACACCACATTACTCCTGAAATGATCCAATTCAGCCTTTTACTGTCCAATTTGTAGACTTCGGTCGAGTATTACTTTGTTCTTTAAAATGTAATTTTCATTCCATTCAGGACCGTGGGAAATGCCTGTCAGTGATTCAGTTATTCTGCTAGAAGCAATGGGCCTCCTAGACTTGCGATGTGATTACTCAAATGATTTTTTAAAAAACACATCATAATAAAATCATAGAATCTTGTGGCACAGAAGGAGGCCATTTGGCCGGTCGTGTCTGTGCCGGCTCTTTGAAAGAGCTGTCCAATTAGTCCCACATCCCAGCTTTTTCCCCCATAACCCGGAAAATTAGTCCCAATAATAGTACCCAAACAAAAATATACAAATGATGTACTCTAAGCTGATGATCTTTTGATTTTTATGACACTGTACTGACTGTAGAGAGACGCCATGATGCCACAGTGGTTGCTATTGGATGTTTGTGGGAGAATCTAGAACTAGGGGTCACTGTTTAAAAATAAGGGGTCGCCCATTTAAGACAAGTGATGAGGAGAAAGTTTTTCTCGCAGGGGGTTGTGAGTCTTTGGCACTCTCTCTTCCTCAGAGGGTGGTGGAAGCAGAGTCTTTGATTATTTTTAAGGCGGAGGTAGATAGATTCTTGATAAGCAAGGGGGTGAAAGGTTATCGGGTTAGGCGGGAATGTGGAGTAATCTGATCAGCCATGATCTAATTGAATGGCGGAGCAGGCTCGAAGGACTGAGTGGCCTACTCTTAATTCGTATGTTTGTATAATAGATGGAGAAATATGAAAATTGTTAAAAGAACTAACTTGCATTTATATAATGCTTTACATGTCCTTTCAATGTCCCAAAGTTCTTCAGTCAATTAATTTTAAGTGCAGTCAAATACAGAATGATCTAGTCCAATATGATCTTGAATTCAGAAGTAGCAGGAGCCAGGTATATATCAATTAAAAAGGAATTGAGTGAACAGCTTTAGGAAGCTGGGGGAGTTTTGCTAACACTTTTTAGCAGAGGACAAGCCGAACACCATTAAAAGTGTAGTGCTGAGCATGCAGGATAAATATTTACTGAGGTTTAGTAAATTAAGGGTAATCAAGTGTGGCCCTAATTGGATTAACACAATCAGAAGCAAAATGAGAGGGGGGGCGGAGGGCGGCGGAAACAAATTGTGAGGAAGATGAAGGCGTGCCACTGGCGTGAATCCAGGAGCCTGCTGAAACATGTTAAAAGAATGGTCAGATCGGCAAGAGGGTCTTTGGAAAAGCATAGTTGCACACGCAAAACATAACGGAGATTCTTTCAGTACGTAGCCGTAAAAAGGCAGCTAGACAAGAGACGAGAGCCCATAAAAGGTGATAATGGGACTTGAAACTGAGGATGAGCATCGGATAGTTAATATACTAAACAATTACTTCCTTCAAATAACCCAGGGATAGATGGTATTTTCCCACTGGGCTAAGGCAGACAAGGGGTGAGATCTGCGAGGCACTGCCAGACAGCGTCGGCGGGAATCCTGAGCGGCAGAGCGGGGCTATAAAAGCCCCAGAGACCAGGTAAGGCCTCACAGCGTCGGCGGGAATCCTGAGCGGCAGAGCGGGGCTATAAAAGTCCCAGAGACCAGGTAAGGCCTCACAGCGTCGGCGGGAATCTCGAGCGGCAGAGCGGGGCTATAAAAGGCCCCAGAGACCAGGTAAGGCCTCACAGCGTCGGCGGGAATCTCGAGCGGCAGAGCGGGGCTATAAAAGTCCCAGAGACCAGGTAAGGTTTACCAGTCTCCAGTCTGGGAACTCGGAGGGAAGGAGAGAGGTAAAAAGTAATCCAAGTGTGACGTCACCAGAAAGCGGGTAAGTGATTGGTTGGTGAGTATTTCTCCCTTTTGAAGCTTAAATCTCTTGGGTTTATAGTTTCTAAGGTGTGATATTCACCATCTAAAATCGGGGCAGAGGGTATTTAAGAATAATATTAATAAATTTAATTAATTACATAGAATGGGAGATCAGGTGATGTGTTGCTGCTGCAATATGTGGGAGCTGGTGGACACCATTGATGCTCACGGTGATCACATTTGCAGTAAGTGTTGGCTGCTCGAGGAATTCCGGCTCCGTGTTGAAGAGCTGGAGTCCGAGCTTCAAACTCTGAGACACATCAGGGAGGGGGAGAGTTACCTGGACTCTGTGTATCACGAGGTATTCACACCAATTAGATTAATTCAGATGTAGTCCGTGGCCAGGGTCAGGATGGTGTGACTAGAAGTGAGGCAGGTACGGGGATCCAGGAGGTAGTGTTGGAGGAGCCGCAGCCCTTGCACTTGTCCAACAGGTTCGAGGCTCTTACTCCCTGTGAGGTTGGGAACAGGGACTGCGGGGAGGATGAGCAACCTGGCCACAGCACCGTGGAGCAGGGGGCCATTCAAGTGGGGGGAGTTAAAAGAAATGTTGTAGTGGTAGGGGATAGTATCGTTAGGGGGATAGATAGAGTTCTTTGCAGCCGAGAGCGAGAGTCCCGAAGGATGCGTTGCCTGCCCAGTGCCAGGGTTAAGGACATCTCCTCTGGACTGGAGAGAAACTTGGAGGGGGAGGATCCAGTTGTCGTGGTCCATGTTGGTACCAACGACATAGACAGGACAAGGAAAGAGGTTCTGCTGAGGGAGTTTGAGCAGCTAGGGGCCAAATTAAAAAACAGAACCACAAGGGTAATAATCTCTACCTGAGCCACGAGCGAATTTGGCTAGTACAAATAAAATCAGAGAGTTAAATGCGTGGCTCAAAGACTGGTGTGGGAGAAATGGGTTTTGCTTCCTGGGACACTGGCACCAGTACTGGGGCAGGAGGGAGCTGTTCCGTTGGGACGGGCTTCACTTGGCCAGTGCTGGGACTAGAGTCCTGGCGGATCATATAACTAGGGCTGTAGAGAGGGCTTTAAACTAACTAGTGGGGGGGAGGTTCCTCGAGAGCAAATAATAAAAATGACAACAGAGTAGGTCATAGACTTAGGTAGCAGTGGGGAAATTGAAAACCAGAGCGTGTCAGGAAGGGGCAGAAGGTATGGAGTAAAAGGTAAAGTAATAAAAAGGGCAAAAGCAGGATCTAAGTGTCACAAAACATCTTTGAAAGTTCTCTATCTGAATGCACGTAGCATTCGTAACAAAATAGACGAGTTAATGGCTCAAATAACTACATATGGGTATGATCTTGTGGCCATTACAGAAACATGGCTGCAGGGTGACAATGCCTGGGAATTAAACATACCAGGTTATTTATCGATCAGGAAGGACAGGCAGGAAGGAAGGGGAGGTGGGGTGGCTATGTTAATAAAGGAAGGAATCACTAATACAGAGAAATGATATTGGGTCAAAAGATCAGGATAATGAAACAGTTTGGGTGGAGGTAAGGAATAATAAGGGGGAAAAAACACTAGTGGGCGTAGTCTATAGGCCTCCGAACAGTGGCAACTCTGTTGGACGGAGTATCAATCAGGAAATAGTTGAGGCTTGTAATAAGGGAACATCTATAATTATGGGGGATTTTAACTATCATATTAATTGGACAAATCAAATTGGGCAGGGTTGCCTTGAGGATGAGTTCATTGAGTGTATTAGGGATGGGTTTCTTGAGCAGTATGTAACTGAACCGACCAGGGGGCAAGCAACCTTCGATCTGGTCCTGTGTAACGAGACAGGATTAATTAAAAATGTTCTAGTAAAGGATCCCCTTGGAATGAGTGACCATAACATGGTTGAATTCCATATTCAATTAGAGGGTGAGAAGGTTGGATCTCAAACAAGCGTGCTAAGCTTGAATAAAGGAGACTATGAAGGTATGAGAGCGGAATTGAGTAGAGTGGATTGGCAAAATAGATTAAAGGGTAAGACGATACATGATCAGTGGTGTACATTTAAGGAGTTATTTTACAACTTCCAAAAAATATATATTCCACTGAGAAGAAAAGGGTGTAAAAGAAAAGACAGCCATCCGTGGCTAAGTAAAGAAATTAAGGATAGTATTCGACCAAAAACAAGGGCATATAAGGTAGCCAAATCTAGTGGGAGGATAGAGGATTGGGAAAACTTTAAAAGACAGCAAAAAATAACAAAAAGATTGATTAAGAAAGGGAAGATAGATTATGAAAGTAAATTAGCAAAAAATATAAAAACAGATAGTAAGAGTTTTTATAGTTATATAAAAAGAAAAAGGGTGGCTAAAGTAAATGTTGGTCCCTTAGAGGATGAGACTGGGAAATTAATGGTGGGAAATATGGAGATGGCAAAAACACTGAATGAATATTTTATATCAGTCTTTACAGTAGAAGACACTAAGGCCTAGAAATTCAGTTGGTTGCGCCAGCCGGTAGCGCCTTAGGAGGAGTAGATGTCGGGCGCTAGGCGGCAAGCGGCCGGGCGCAGCGTGATCTGCGCCTCGCCCCAACTTCACTCAAGATTTAGCGGCGGCGCAAAGTCTTTGCGCGCGCTCAGCTGCGCGCGCAGGTCATGACGTCATTTCCTCGTGCAACGCCCTTTGTGCGCCCCAAACTGGAAATTCAGTCGCGACGCCCCATTGTGCGCCTGGCGCCCCTAGCGACTGTTAGAGTGGAACGGTGCTCAGTCGATGCGGGGCGCGGGGGGCGCAAATTAAAGGGCACTCCTCCTGCAATATAAAAGGCTGCCATTTCGCAGCACTCCTTCTTGAGAGACGGATCTTTGCAGAGAGACCAAGGTAGAGAGCTTTCTGCTTTGGCCCAACACTCGGACAGGTACTTGTGGCTTCAGGCCACAGCTTTCCACTTGTCTTTGCCTTCATTGACATCTCATTGTTTGCCAGCATATTATGGGGGCTGCAATGGGTGTAAACGCTGGCTTTCTCAATTACATCCAAAGGGCTCACAGACGCCGTGAGAGAGTGGCAGCCCTGGCTAGACGGAGAGGGGGCAACAGACGTCGGGAAAGGAGGCCTTACCCACCCAGGGTATACCGCCAGCAGTTCTCCTATCTCAACATGTCTGACGAGCAGTGTGTTCGGAGGCTGCGATTCCGAAGGGAGGTGGTCACAGAGATCTGCCACCTGCTTGGCGGTGATCTGCAGCCACAGCTGAGGAGCAGGACGTCTCTGTCGGTGGCAGTGAAGGTGACGGTGGCTCTCAACTTCTATGCCACCGGCTCCTTCCAATCCGCTACTGGGGACATTTCCAACATCTCCCAGTTCGCCGTGCATTGCTGCATCCACCAGGTGACCAATGCCCTTTTCAAAAGGCGACGTCAGTTCATCTCCTTCTCCATGGCCCTTGCCAAGCAGCAACAGCGTGCAATGGGCTTTGCAGCATTCGCGGGCTTCCCCATGGTGCAGGGCGCCATTGACTGCACGCATGTGGCTTTGCGGGCACCTCTGGAGAATGCCGAGGATTACCGCAACCGGAAGGGCTACCATTCGCTCAACGCCCAGCTGGTGTGTGACCACAGGCAGCTCATCCTAGCTGTCAATGCCCGCTTTCCAGGCAGCAGCCACGATGCCTTCATCCTGCGACAGACTTCTGTGGCAGACATGTTCCAGGCCCAGCCTCACCCACGAGGATGGCTTATCGGGGACAAAGGCTATCCTTTGTGTACCTGGCTGATGACCCTGCTCCGTGCGCCCAGCACCCCTGCTGAAGAGAGATACAACGATAGCCATCAAGCGACCAGGAACATCATCGAACAAACAATCGGCGTCCTGAAGCAACGGTTCCGCTGTCTGGATCGTTCCGGTGGAGCCCTACAATATTCGCCGGAGCGAGTCTCCCATTTCGTGGTCGTTTGCTGCATGCTGCACAACCTGGCTATCCGCAGGACTCAGCTACTGCCACCAGAGATTGGAGGACCACAGGAGGAGGAGGAGCAGGAGGAGGAGGAGGAGGACCAGCACAGGAGGGAGGCAGAAAGTGCAAGGGCCGCCCGTCGCCGGCTTATTGAACGTCGGTTCTAGGCCCCCTCTCAGGGACTGGCTTGTGCCAATGTCAGCAGATGAATGTAGCCGCTCCACAAGCCCTCAGCCGAGCAGGGCAACCAGGACTTAACCAAAAAACCATGCACAGTGCAATTTAACAACAATAATTTATTGCAAACCTCTGCCCTTCCCACATTACATCCTCATGTGGAGAAGCCCCCTCCAAAAACACAAAACTACCAGTCTCGGCCTTACAAAAAGAAAGAAAGACACCAGTCTCGGCCTTACAAAAAGCACCAGGCATTTGTGCATACCTTCTACTTTTTGCCCTGCGAGGGCGATGCCTTTCGCATCCTTGCCTGGCCCCTGCCTGCCCTGCAGCTCCTCCTCAATGGGAGCCCAGTGGCTGCAGCAAGGCTGGGGGAAGGCTGCTGAGGGGCAGATGGCGAGACTGCGGATGCCCTTGGGGGTCGGCCTGCACCAGCTCTGGCCTTGGAGTGGCCGGCTGCTGACTGCTCCAACTCTGGCTGGGCGGCAGCAGTCTGTCCAGCGGCTCGTGGCAGCTGCAAAGGCGGAGTGGCAGTGTCGGCTGCAGGAATGGTGCCAACCTGGCAGATCGCAGGTGCTCGCTGGTCGCCTGAGACATTGGCACTCGCACGGGCCAGCACTGCAGCATGCACAGCAAACAGCTGAAGAACAGACTGCTGGGCTGCTGCTGCGCGGCGAGTGCCCTGGCGATGCCTGGCTGATCCAGCGAGGGTGGCAGCAGTTAGTGCCCGTGTGGCCCTGGTCTGTGTCCGCATGACAACAGCCAGTGAATGGACGGCACGACTGAGCACTTGGCTCGACGCCGCCTGTGCTGCAGCGAAGTCCTGTAGACTCCTGGCCTGTGCTGCACTGAATTGATCCAGACTCCTGGCCTGTGCTGCTCCAAATTGCTGCACACTCTTTGACAAAGACTCAATGGAGTCAGGCATCCTTGCCACTGCAGCCATGAGCTCATTGTGCCTGCGCTCAGCCTGGACGGCCATTTCCTCCAGGAGCCGCACCTCCTCTGCGCTGACCGTCGCAGGACTGGAGGCCGCACTCACCCTCTGGGGAGAAGTCCGCCGAGCTTCCCCACCCCTCCCGCGTTGCTGCAGGCCGCTGGGCCCCGGCGCTTCACTCTCCTCCGACCCTTCCCCCCCCGGCTCCCCTCCAGGGAAGACGTGTCCCCTACATCGCCATGGGCTGGCGCGGCTGAGGGTGGCACTGATGGGCTGGGTTCCTCTTCCTCGTATTCCGAAGCGCTGATAGTGGCAGCTTGAGGGCCTGCCTCCTCACCTGGCGATTCACCATCTGAAAGCAGGAAGGCACAAGAGTAGCTTTAGAGTGAGGACAGGGCGGCAGCGAGGGAGGCATGAGTGGTGCCATTCACTGCATTGGTCGGACAGTGGCAAAGGATGCTGATCTGAGGCGCAAGTGTAACGAGAGAGGTCAAAAAGGTGATGCCCTTACCATTGGTGCCCAGAACAGGGTCGGCATCTCCACTGGCGACGGGGCCAATCAGCCGGCCTGCCATAATGCGCTCCACACGCTGGTCGAGGTCGGAGAGCTCTTTGACGTCAGGACGGCCTCCCCCGGTCTCAGTTCGTTTCCGCCGGTTGTGCGCCACCTTGGCCTGCAAGAGAAAGGACGGCCTCTAAGTACAGTGTGAAGCCCTGATCCTGTCTGCAATGCCTCCCATGGTCGAATAGCTTGTACAGTGTGAAGCCCTGATCTTGTCTGCAATGCCTCCCATGGTCGAATAGCTTGTACAGTGTGTAAAGTGCTGAATGTGCAAGTGATTTTCATGACAGTCCCATAGCTGCTGGATGAGGGCTGGCCATTAGGGCTTTCAGGTCCCTTTGCCCCATAAAGTGAGGTGCACATGCAGGGATGAGGAGGACTTCTTCCGGCATTGCACAGGAGTCCTGGCAACCACGCTGTTGGAAGACACCCTGTTTGAGACCTCCCTCCAGGCTTTCCGGTAGGCGCTGGGCAGCGGCCTCTTGCCACCTTCTGGGAACAGAACATGGCGCCTGCGCTCCACTCCGCCAACCAGCAGCCTCAGGTCACCGTCGCTGAAGCGCTGCGCTCTCTCCCTGGCCTTCTCCATAGCCCTGGGCGTTGTACAGGTGAAGCTGAAGTGGTCAGGCCTAGGTTGAGGGCTGCAGTGTGCAGGGCGTGGCAGGCAAACAAATCCACCCTTCCCCTTTAAGAGCTGACCGGCGCCAGAGTGTCTGCCGTCAATCAGCAACTCGCCGCACCGGTGCTGCGCCCGGCCTCGGGGGTATCGCTCAGCACCGCCGGCTTAGCGCCTAAAGATAGTCGTGCATCGCCTGTTTTAGCGCAGCAGCAACCTCTTGGGGCGATGCGACTGAATATCGGCGAAGGGGGCGCGACTTTACGCCGGGCGCAAACTTTAGCGGCCGCCCGACTTTACCGCCCCAAAAGTGGCTATACTGAATTTCTAGGCCTAAGAATATCCCAACACTGGCCAAACAGGGGGCTAAAGGGGGGGAAGAGCTAAACATGATCAAAATCACTAAGGAAGTGGTACTCGGTAAAATAATGGGACTCAAGGCGGATAAATCACCTGGACCTGATGGCTTACATCCTAGGGTCTTGAGGGAAGTGGCGGTAGGGATTGTGGATGCATTGGTAATAATTTTCCAAAACTCCCTGGACTCGGCAAAGGCCCCGGCAGACTGGAAAACTGCTAATGTAACGCCCTTATTTAAAAAGGGCAGTAGACAGAAGGCTGGAAACTATAGACCGGTTAGCCTAACATCTGTGGTAGGTAAAATTTTGGAGTCCATTATTAAGGCGACAGTAACAGGACATTTGGATATTCATAATTTAATAGGACAAAGTCAGCATGGTTTTATGAAGGGGAAGTCATGTTTGACAAATTTGCTGGAGTTCTTTGAGGAAGTAACATATAGGGTGGATAAAGGGGAACCAGTGGACGTAGTGTATTTAGACTTCCAAAAGGCATTTGACAAGGTGCCACACAAAAGATTATTGCTTAAGATAAAAAATCACAGGATTGGGGGTAATATTCTGGCATGGATAGAGGATTGGCTATCTAACAGAAGGCAGAGTGTTGGGATAAATGGTTCATTCTCAGACTGGCAATCAGTAACTAGTGGTGTTCCGCAGGGGTCAGTGCTGGGTCCCCAACTCTTTACAATCTATATTAACGATTTGGAGGAGGGGACCGAGTGTAACATATCAAAGTTTGCAGATGATACTAAGATGGGAGGGAAAGTAGTGAGTGAGGAGGACATAAAAAACCTGCAAGGGGACATAGACAGGCTAAGTAAGCGGGCAGAGATTTGGCAGATGGAATACAATACTGGAAAGTGTGAGGTTATGCACTTTGGCAGGAAAAATCGTAGAGCAAGTTATTATCTTAATGGCAAGAAACTGGAAAGTACTGAAGTACAAAGGGATCTGGGGGTCCTGGTGCACAAAACTCAAAAGGTTAGTATGCAGGTGCAGCAAGTGATTAAGAAGGCCAATGGAATGTTGGCTTTCATTGCTAGGGGGATAGAATATAAAAATAGGGAGGTATTGCTTCAGTTGTACAAGGTATTGGTGAGGCCGCACCTGGAATACTGCGTACAGTTTTGGTGTCCATACTTAAGAAAGGATATACTTGCTCTCGAGTCAGTACAAAGAAGGTTCACTCGGTTAATCCCGGGGATGAGGGGATGGACATATGAGGAGAGGTTGAGTAGATTGGGACTCTACTCATTGGAGTTCAGAAGAACGAGAGGCGATCTTATTGAAATATATAAGATTGTGAAGGGGTCGGATCGGGTGGATGCGGGGAAGATGTTCCCGATGATTGGTGAAACTAGAACTAGGGGGCATAGTCTTAGAATAAGGGGCTGCTCTTTCAAAACTGAGATGAGGAGGAACTACTTCACTCAGAGGGTGGTAGGTCCATGGAATATGCTGCCCCAAAGAGCTGTAGAAGCTACATCATTACATAAATTTAAAACAGAAATAGACAGTTTCCTAGAAGTAAAGGGAATTAAGGGTTACGGGGAGCGGGCAGGAATTTGGACATGAGTCTAGGTTCGGATCGGTCATGGCCCTGTGGGTAGCGGAGCGGGCCCAGGGGCCGTGTAGCCTGATCCTGCTCCTATTTCGTGTTTAATTCTGTTAGATTCAGGAGATGGTTCTGTGATAGTGGATTGGCGGTTAGGATCAGATCAGCCATGATCTTATTGAATGGCGGAGCAGGCTCGAGGGGCCGATTGGCCTACTCCTGCTCCTATTTCTTATGTTCTTATTGAGGGGCGGTGTTGGTAGATTGGAAACAGGCTAACCTGGTACCCGTTTTCAAAAAGGATGACCACGACAGACCCATTGATCTTGCATCAATCGCGGGTGAAATAACAGTCAATTATCAGGTGTAAACTCGAGGATTACCTGTATGACGGTAATACAGTCAACCACAATTTGTATTGCTGCATCTTTGTATTAAAATGTTGTAAGACACTTCACCTAGGAGAGCGGAGCGAGTAGGAGTCAAACAATTGGGAGAGGTGACTGAAAAAAAGATACGTCTAGAAAATCACTTGAAGGCAGGGAGACCAGTAAAAAGGTGAGGGGGTAAAGGGAGGGGGTTACAGAGGACCACTTAAGAAACCATTGGATGTTGTGAAGAGGGCCTTTCATGGTTTTTCTGGGTGGATGAGCTCAAATGAGCAGCATGGCTTTATTATTCACTAGCTGGAGTGCCCGGCGGTGCCGAGGCTTTTTTGAGGGGATGTTGTTGGAAGAGAGAGAGAGAGCGACTGGGGGGGGGAAGAGAGAGAGAGAGCGACTGGGGGGGGGAGAGAGAGAGAGAGAGAGCGACTGGGGGGGGGGGGGAAGAGAGAGAGAGAGCGACTGGGGGGGAAGAGAGGGAGAGAGCGACTGGGGGGGAAGAGAGGGAGAGAGCGACTTGGGAAGAGAGGAGAGAGCGACTTGGGGGGGAAGAGAGGGAGAGAGTGACTTGGGGGGAAGAGAGGGAGAGAGCGACTGGGGGGGGAAGAGAGGGAGAGCGCGACTGGGGTGGAAGAGAGGGAGAGAGCGACTGGGGGGAAGAGAGGGAGAGAGCGACGGGGGGAAGAGAGGGAGAGAGCGACTGGGGGGGAAGAGAGGGAGAGAGCGACTGGGGGGAAGAGAGGGAGAGAGCGACTGGGGGGGAAGAGAGGGAGAGAGCGACTGGGGGGAAGAGAGGGAGAGAGCGACTGGGGGGGAAGAGAGGGAGAGAGCGACTGGGGGGGAAGAGAGTGAGAGAGCGACTGGGGGGGAAGAGAGGGAGGAGAGCGACTTGGGGGGAAGAGAGGGAGAGAGCGACTGGGGGGGAAGAGAGGGAGAGAGCGACTGGGGGTGTTAAGTCTGTGTGTTCTAGTTGTAATTACTAACACAGACTACAAGATTAAAGTTCAACAGGTCTTTACTGGTTGGAGGTCAGGACTATACTAAATACAATATTACTACACAGTGCTTATATACCGGTGGTCACCACCGGTATTACGTATACAGCAGCCAGAGAAAGTAGTACATCTCTTAAGGTGGAACAGGCTTAAGTTCTCTTAAGGTGGAACAGGTTACATACACCACAGGGGGGAAGAGAGGGAGAGAGCGACTGGGGGGGAAGAGAGGGAGAGAGCGACTTGGGGGAAGAGAGGGAGAGCGACTGGGGGGGAAGAGAGGGAGAGCGACTGGGGGGGAAGAGAGAGAGCGACTGGGGGGGAAGAGAGCGAGCGACTGGGGGGGGAAGAGAGCGAGCGACTGGGGGGGAAGAGAGAGCGAGCGACTGGGGGGGAAGAGAGAGCGAGCGACTGGGGGGGAAGAGAGAGCGAGCGACTGGGGGGGAAGAGAGAGCGAGCGACTTGGGGGGGGAAGAGAGAGAGCGAGCGACTGGGGGGGAAGAGAGAGAGAGAGCGAGCGACTGGGGGGGAAGAGAGAGAGAGCGACTTGGGGGGGGGAAGAGAGAGAGAGCGACTGGGGGGGAAGAGAGAGCGCGACGGGGGGGGAAGAGAGAGCGAGCGACTGGGGGGGAAGAGAGAGCGAGCGACTGGGGGGGAAGAGAGAGCGAGCGACTTGGGGGGGGGAAGAGAGAGAGCGAGCGACTGGGGGGGAAGAGAGAGAGAGAGAGAGCGACTGGGGGGGAAGAGAGAGAGAGAGCGAGCGACTGGGGGGGAAGAGAGAGAGAGCGACTTGGGGGGGGGAAGAGAGAGAGAGCGACTGGGGGGGAAGAGAGAGCGCGACGGGGGGGGAAGGTGGTCCAATGGACCCCTGCGAAGGAAGGAAGAAGGTAAGCTCTCCCTCCTTGTCCCACCCCCTCATTCTTTCCCTCCCTCACCCTCTCTCTCAATTCAATTCAAATCGCTTTATTGGCATGATAAGGTACATCTTATGTTGCCAAGCATCGAAAAACATTTATGGTTGAACACATAAACGCAGATCTATTCATACAGTGTATAACAGATATATCCCTGAGTGTATAAATATACATTCGTATAATTTGTATATACTCTTTTCTTAGGTTTACTGGTTGTCCTCTGTTTATGGCAAGCTGTAACATAGTGTGCCGCTAGGTTACACAGTTTCTCTTCCCCTAGTAGGTATGGGAGTTTTTGGTCGTCATTCAAATTTCTGAATTCAGGGCATATTTGTGAGAATTTTTGGTAGAAATTCTCCCTGATGCCCTGATATTTTCCACAAGCTGTGAGGAAGTGCATCTCTGTCTCCACCACTCCCTGACTGCAGTGAGAGCATATCCTGTCCTCTCTTGGCAGCCAGGTCTGTCTGTGTCTGCCTTTTTCGATCGCCACTCTCTCCCTGCTTTACTCTCCTCTCTCTCCCCCTCTCCTCACCCTCTCCCTCCCTCACCCTCTCTCTCTCCCTCCCCCTGTCTCTCCCTGCTTTACTCTCTCTCCCTCCTTCCCCCCCCTTGTCCTCTCCCTCCCTCACCCTCTCTCCTCCCCCACCCTCTCTCCTCCCTCCCTCCCTCCCTCCCTCTCTCTCTCTCTCTCTCTCTCTCTCTCTCTCTCTCTCCTCTCTCTCCCTCTCCCTCCTTGCCCCTCCTCTCTCTCTCCACACTCACCCTCTCCCTCCCCCTCTCCTCCCTCCCTATTTCTGTCTGTCTGTTGACTGTTCCCCTCTGCTACTCCAGGCCTCGCCGTCCGCCCGCTCTCCGGGGCAAGGTAAGAGCCGTGCTCCGGCCCCACACCCACACTGCCAGGGATCAGCACCCGGGGAACCCGCCCGCCGCCCAACGTGAACAACAAACACCCTCCTC